>NC_083428.1:41023816-41623816 GCF_020745735.1 Hemiscyllium ocellatum
TTTGCAACTATACAACTGAATTTTATGATTTTCATGGATGATAGAAGATTGACATGGATAGTGTTATAACATATGACAATAATACTTGTAAATGAATTCAAATAAAAGACACCACTTGATCCATATCTAAGTGCAGGCAAAGAAGATGCTGTTACATGCCTATTCATTGTTGCATTCACAATGCACTCCAATGCTCTTGAAAGATCTTGATAACAGAGGTAAATATTCATGAACGTTCTTGAAATGGCTGAGGATAACACTATAAGAGGGCAAGCATCAGCTGTTCCAGACTTAACAGTCAATATCGCCTAAAAGGTGTGGCACTGGAAAAGCACAGCCAGTCAGGCAGCATCTGAGGAGCAGGAGAGTCGACGTTTTGAGCATAAGCTCTTCAATCAGGAATGCTGCCTGACCTGCTGTGCTTTTCCAATGCCACACTTTTTGACTCAAAAATGAGGTCTGCAGATGCTGGAGATCACAGCTGCAAATGTGTTGCTGGTCAAAGCACAGCAGGCCAGGCAGCATCTCAGGAATAGAGAATTCGACGTTTCGAGCATAAGCCCTTCATCAGGAATAAGAGAGAGAGAGCCAAGCAGGCTAAGATAAAAGGTAGGGAGGAGGGACTAGGGGGAGGGGCGATGGAGGTGGGATAGGTGGAAGGAGGTCAAGGTGAGGGTGATAGGCCGGAGTGGGGTGGGGGCGGAGAGGTCAGGAAGAGGATTGCAGGTTAGGAGGGCGGGCGGTGCTGAGTTGAGGGAACCGACTGAGACAAGGCGGGGGGAGGGGAAATGAGGAAGCTGGAGAAATCTGAATTTATACCTTGTGGTTGGAGGGTTCCCAGGCGGAAGATGAGGCGCTCCTCCTCCAGCCCGTCGTGTAGTTGTGTTCTGCCGGTGGAGGAGTCCAAGGACCTGCATGTCCTCGGTGGAGTGGGAGGGGGAGTTAAAGTGTTGAGCCACGGGGTGATTGGGTTGGTTGGTTCGGGCGGCCCAGAGGTGTTCTCTGAAGCGTTCCGCAAGTAAGCGGCCTGTCTCACCAATATAGAGGAGGCCACATCGGGTGCAGCGGATGCAATAGATGATGTGTGTGGAGGTACAGGTGAACTTGTGGCGGATATGGAAGGATCCCTTGGGGCCTTGGAGGGAAGTGAGTGTGGAGGTGTGGGCGCAAGTTTACTGAACTCCAGTATCTGCTGTCCTCACTTTCTCCTTGTCAACATAGCTAACCAATGCAATCAATCGAGTTAACAGAATGTTGAATTTTACAGCCAAAATAGTCAACTTACATTGGAGGATACTTGAATTGTACAGAACCCTGAGCGGATCACATCTTTGAGTAATGCTTTTAGATCTATTTAGCAAGAAGACCCACTGAGCTGATATAATTCATTATGCTAATAGTAGATATGAAAAGTTGGAAAAGTCTAAGGTTCAACAGGCTTAAAAGGAAAACGTACGTTGATAAAATGATCTCAAACTGAATTACGAAATGGCAATGGACATGGGTTCAACTTAGCAAAAGGCAAATTTGGGATTTCTTTCATTCATTTATGGGAGGTGGGTGTACTGCACAGACCAACATATATTGCTCTTCCCTCATTGCCCAGATTCAGCCATATTATCTGAGTCTGGAGTCACATATGGCTCAGACAACATAAGGATGGCAGATTTCCTTTCCTAAAGGACATAATCATTCTGAGCTGCTCACAGAAAAAGGGATCCAAAGCTTTTACTGGCACATTAAAAGGAGTAAAGGTTAAAGAGTTGGGATAATTCAGGACTAAAAATAGGATTTAGATGTTGAAGCAAAAGCATAGCTAAGATATGAAATTAATATGGGCCAAAGGCCCTGTTTCTACACTTTAGAGACTCTATGATTCTATGAGTTTGCAACTTTGGAGCCAGACGGTCATACAGCACAGACTCAGACCCAGTTAATGCTGTCCATAATCCCAAACTAAACTAGTCCCACCTGCCTGCATTTGGCCCCTACCCCTCCAAACAATTTTTATTCATGCGCTTATCCAAATGTCTTTTAAATGTTGTAACTGTACCTGCATCCACCGCTTCCTCTGAAAGTTCATTCCACACACAAACTGCTCTCTATGTAAAAGGGTTGTCTCTCACGTCTTTCTGAAATCTTTCTCCTCTCACCTTAAAAACATGATGCCCAGTTGTAAATCCCCCACCCTAGGGAAAAGAAACCTGCCATTCACCTTATCTGTGTCCCTCATGATTTTATGAATCTCCATCTTTTCCAAGGAAGCTGATGGTGAGAGAAGGAAATTTAAAATTGATAAGGAAGCGACATTGGATAGACTGTCTGTATTAAAACTGATAAGGCACCAAGATCAGATGAGATGCATCCAAGGATACTGGTGGAAATTACAGAGATACTGGCCATTGTGTTTCTGTTTTCATTGGACACAGATGTGCTGTCGGAAGATGGAGAATTGCAAACATTATGCTTTGGATAAAAAAAACGATGTAAGGATAAGCCCAGCAGTTACAGACCACTCAGTTTAATGTCAGTTGGTGGAATATTCTGGAAATAATAATTTGAGATAGAATGAACAATCACATGAACAAATGTGGGTTAATTAAACCAGCATGGATTTCTTAAGGGAATGTTGTATTTTCCTGAACATACTGGAATATTTGAAGAGATAACTGAGAGGGTTGATGAGAGGAAAGTTATTGATGAGCTGTACATGAACCACCAAAAGGTGTTTGTGCTGCACAACAAACTAGTTGGATGGTGAAGTGATACTTGGTGAGTCCTGGAATGATCACATGGTACAATTGGCAGAGCTCTTTGAATGACTATGAAAAGCAAAACTGGTAATAAACTGAACCAAAACTGAATTCGCAAAAGCAGAGGTGACGTTCTTGGGACATAACATTGGTCATGGAAGGTTGTTCCCATGGAACACAAAGATGAAGGTCATTGAGGAATTTCTACGATCAACCTCAAAGAAAGCGGTGTTTTAATTCTTGGGTCTAAGCAGATTCTCTCAGGGGTTTGTTCCAAGCATCAGCAGTGTAGTGGCACTGTTAACCAATTTGTTGAAGAAGAACACAAAAATTTTAATGGACAGAACAATGCCGGGAGGCATTCGACCATTTGAAAGCAATATTAACCACCATGAGAGAGAGAGAGAGAGAGTGACGAGAGAGAGAGCTTTAGCTAAACCAAACTTTTCAAAACCTTTCAAAGTTGCGATTAATGCTTGTGACATCGGAGTTGGAGCTGTAGCATTACAGGTAGATGATGATGGGATTGACCTGGCAGTTGGTTACTTTTTGAAGAAAGTCAACATCCAACAAAGAAAATACTCCACGATCGAAAAGTAACTATTGAGTTTGGTACTGGCCTTTCAACATTTTAATGTATATGTCACAAACAATTCATCAGAGACAGTTGTGTACATGGATCACAATCCTCTTACATTCTTGGAATGCTTTAAAGACAAGAATATGATACTATTTCACTGGAGTCTTATGTTACAGACTTTTAATCTAGATATCGTACATGTTGTGGGTCGTAAGAATGTCATCACAGATGAATTATTGCGGGCTTAACTGATAAAGTATTGATAAGATTGATATATATTCAATGTTATATTGATGTGGGAAGAGGTTAATATGAACTTCGATTAAAGTCATATGTATGTCATGATATTAAGAATAAGAAACAGAGGGAAAAAACATGAAGCCATCTTTTCATTATAACTGTTCATTTTTCTTAAGAGGGGAGGTGTTATGAAGGTGTAGAGGTGTACTATACCCTTTAAGAGGGTTGAAAAGCTAGCAAGGACTAACTGAAAGCACAGGGTGACTGGAATAAGTATCAGTGTAACACTTGGTCGAAACAAATAACAGCAGTTGGATTGCCATGAAACAAAAACAAATTCAAATTTGGCCAATCAATTTAAATTATTCCCCAAGATATCAAAATCCAATTAAATTTAAAATTAGCATTTTGATAATATGAAACGGTCCGATGTTTTCGGGTATAAAACCGGACATTCTGAACAATTAGGGTGAGAACTGTTGAAGACCAACAAATGCAGACTGCTAGCTAAAGAGCTCTCTGAAAGGGGCCTGTCTGTGGGGAGTGTAGCAGAACATCGAAGCTGACCTGGAGAGAATCTACAGAGGAAAATCTACAAAGGAGAATCAGCAGAGCTGACTGGGTTTGATATCTGAGGTTTTTTTCTGTAAATCTTAATCAGTACTATAGAATGGGAGATAAAAGATAGGTTTAAGAGAAAGGAGTTATAAATAGTTGTTGGTTTTAATATTCTCTGTTGGACATAAAGAATAAAGTTGTTCATTTTTATTTAAAATAGTGATCTCTGGGATAGTTCTTTGCCTCTTGAATTTTAACAGATTACAGCATGGGGTGCACCTTTTCTGTGTTGGTGGTTTAAATTATCGGGGAGGGGGTGTGATTTACCCCGTGTCGTAACAGTGGGGTCTGGCTGTGGGTGGCAGAAATGGTGGAGGATAATGCGTTGTATCCGCAGATTGGTGAGCTGGAAGGTGAGGACCAGGTGGGGGGGATTCTATCCTTGTTGCGGTTGGAGGGGAGGGGTGGGGTTCAAGGACGGAGGTGCAGGAATTTGTTTTGCCAGAAGCAGCAGCAGTGGGAGGAGTGACAGTGAGGATCAGAGTCCTGCTGGGAAGGGAAATGTAAAATTATATAAACTTACCTCATGAATAGGTGGAGCACACGCTGAGCAGGAGCGGCCGGGACTGCTGAGTAAGTAAAGTCATACATTTGGCCGTTTGCGTGATCCGAAACACTACTTAGGTAGTGTCTCCCACCCATCCTCCTCCTCTAACCAAAGTATAGGTTCTGTGAGCCGGATTGTAAGGTAACTTTTTTTTATTCTTTATTCTTCTACAGTCTCTTTGGGAATATAGAACGGAATGGCAGTAAGAGCAGTTGAATGTTCCTCCTGCAGAACGTGGGAGGTAATTTCCTGCACCAACTCCTGCTCCTTGACAACCGTGTTAAACTGGAGCTAGAGTTGGATGAACTTCGGATCATTCAGAAGACAGAGGGGCTATTGAGAGGAGTTACAGGGAGGTAGTCACACCTCAGATACAAGAAAAAGGCAGATGGGTTACAGTCAGGGGATGGAAAGGCAGTGCAGGGATACCCCCTGTGGTCATTCCCCTCAATAACAAGTATACTGTTTTGGATAGTGTTGGGGGGAGCAACTTACCAGGGGTTAGCCAAGGGGTACAGTCTCTGGCACAAAGCCTGTCCTTGTTGCTCAAAAGGAGAGGGGGAGGGAGGGGAGATGAGCAGAACATTGGGGATTCCATAGTTAGGGGGACAGTTAGGAGGTTCTATGGGAATGAGAGAGACTCACGTTGCTGTGCTGCCTTCCAGGTGCCAGGATAAATGATGTCTTGGATCATGTTTTCAGGATCTTTGTTGGGGGGGGGAGGGGAGTAGCCCCAAGTCGTGATCCACATAGGTACTAATGACTTAGGTCGGAGGAGGGATGGGGACTTTAGGAGAAATTCAGGGAACTAGGGTGGAAGCTTAGTACTAGAACAAACAGAATTGTTATCTCTGGTTTGTTGCCTGTGCCACGTATTAGCGAGGCGAAGAATAGGGAGAGAAAGGAGTTGAACACGTGGCCACAGGATGGTGCAGGATGGCGGGTTTCAGATAGCTGGGTAATTGGGACTCCTTCTGGGGTTGGTGGGACCTCTACAAGCAGGATGATCTACATCTGAACCAGAGGGGTACCGATATCCTAAGGTGAGGAAATTGGCTCATGCTGTTCAGGAGGTTTAAAGTAATTCAGCAGGGAAATGGGAACCTAAATTGTAGTTCCAGTGTTTAGTAGGGTGAGAGTAGTGAAGTCAGAAATGTGGTTTCAAGGTCACAAGAGTTCACCAGCAAGCAGGAAGGTGGTTTGAAGTGTGTCTACTTCAGCTCCAGGTGCATCCAGAAAAAGGTGGGCAAATTTGCAGCATGGGTTGGTACCTGGGATTTCAATGTTTGTGACCATTTCGGAGACATGGATAGAGCAGTGACAGGAATGGTTATTGCAGGTTCCATGATTTAGATGTTTTGGTAAAAGCATAGAAAATGGCAAAAAGAGGGGGTAAGTGTGGCATTGTTAGTCAAGGACAATCTTATGGTGGCAGAAAGAACATTTGAGAAGTCATCTACTGAGGTAGTATGGACTGAGGCTAGAAACAGGAAATGAGAGGTTACCCTGTTGGGAGTTTTCTATCTACCTCCGAATAGTTCCAGAGTTTAGAGGAAAGCAAAGCAAAGATAATTCTGGATAGAAGTGAGAGTAACAGGGTAGTTGTTATGGGGGACTTTAACTTTCCAAACATTGACTGGAAATATTATAGTTTGAGTACGTTAGATGGGTCAGTTTTTGTCCAATGTGTGCAGGAAGGTTTCCTTACATAATATGTAGACAGGCCAACAAGGGGCGAGGCCACATTGGATTTGGTACTGGCCAGGTGTTATATTTGGAGGTAGGTGAACATTCTGGTGATAGCGACCACAATTTGGTTATCTTAATTTTCGCGATGGGAAGAGATAGGTGTATAAAGCAGGGCAAGAGTTATTGCTGGGGGAAAGGCAATTATGATGCGATTTGGCAAGAGTTAGATAGTGTAGGATGGGGAAAGAAAGTGCAGGGGATAGGCACAACTGAAATGTGAAGCTCATTCAAGCAACAGCTACTGAGTGTCCTTGATAAATATGTACCTGTCAGGCAGGAAGGAAGTGGTTGAGCCAAGAACTGTTGTTTAGTAATGAAGTTGAATCTCTTGTTAAGAGGAAGAAGAAAGCTTATGTTAGGATGAGATGTGTAGGCTCAGTTAGGGTGCTTGAGAGTTACAAGTTAGCTAGGAAAGACTTAAAGAGAGAGCTAAGATGAGCCAAGAGGGGATATGAGAAGTCATTGGCAAGTAGGATCAAGGAGAACCCTAAAGTGAGAGAAAGATTAAGGCAAATCAAGGATAGTAGTGGAGTCCAAGGAAAAAGGGAAGTGCTAAATGAATATTTTTTGTCAGTATTCACACTGGAAAATGACAATGTTGTCGAGGAGAATACCAAGATATGGGCTACTAGACTAGACAAGGTTGACATTCACAAGGAGGAAGTGATAGCAATTCTGGAAAGTGTGAAAATAGATAAGTCGCCTGGGCCCAATGGGATTTATCCTAGGATTCTCTGGAAAGCCAGGGAGGAGATTGCGGAGCATTTGGTTTTGATTTTAATGTCATAATTGTCTACAGGAATAGTACCAGAAGACTGGAGGATAGCAAATGTTGTTCCCTTGTTCAAGAAGGGGAATAGAGACACAACCCTGGTAATTATAGATTAGTGAGCCTTACTTTGGTTGTGGGTAAAGTGTTGGAAAAGGTTATAAGAGTTTGGATTTTTAATCATCCAGAGAGAATAATTAGGGATAGTCAACATGGTTTTATGAAGGAAAGGTCATGCCTCACTAACCTTATTGAGTTCTTTGAGATGGTGATCAAACAGGTGGATGAGGTTAAAGTGGTTGATGTGGTGTATGTAGATTTCAGTAAGGTATTTGACAAGACTCCCCACAGTAGACTAATGGAGAAAATACAGAGGCATGGGATTGAGGGTGATTTAGCAATTTGGATCAGAAGTTGACTAGCTGAAAGAAGATAGAGGGTGGTGGTTGATGGGAAATGTTCACCCCAGCATTAATACATTTGCCGATGACAATAAGGTCCGCAGAATTGAGGATAGTGCTGAAGGATATTGCAGGTTACAGAGAAACATAGATAAGCTGCAGAGCTGGGCTGAGAGGTGGCAAATAGAGTTTAATGTGGAAAAGTGTGAGATGATTCATTTTGGAAGGAGCAACAGGAATGCAGAGTGCTGGGTTAATGTTAAAATGCTTGATAGTGTAGATGAGTAGACAGATCTCGGTGTTGATGTACATAGATCTCTGTAAGTTGCCACCCAGATTGATAGGTTATTAAGAAGGCATACAGTCTGTTAGTTTTTATTGGTAGAGGAATTGAGTTTCAGAGCCACGAGATCATGCTGCAGCTGTACAAAACTCTGGTGCGGCCGCACTTTGGGTTTTGCGTACACTTCTGGTCAACACATTATCGGAAAGATGTGGAAGTTTGGGAGAGGGTTCAGAGGAGATTTACAAGGATGTTACCTAGTATAGAGGGAAAGTCTTAGGAAAGGCACTTGAGTCTTTTTTCATTAGAGAGAAGAAGTTTGAGAGGAGACTTAACTGAGACATACAAGATAATCAGAGGATTAGGTAGGGTGGACAGTGCGAGCCTTTTTCTTCGGATGGTGATGGCTAGCACGAGAGGACATAGGTTTAAATTGAGGGGAGATAGATATAGGACAGATGTCAGAGGTAGTTTCTTTACTCAGATAGTAGTAGGAGCATGAAACGCACTGCCTGCAACAGAGTAAATTCGCCAACTTTAAGCTCATTTAAATGGTCATTGGATAGACATATGGATGAAAATGGAATAGTGGAAGATAGATGGGCTTCAGGTTGGTTCCACAACATTGAGGGCCGAAGGGCCTGTACTGCACTGTAATGGTGTATGTCCTAAGTGGAGGAGATATGCTGGAGGGCATTGTTGACCACATGGGAGGGGAAATTACAGTCCTGAAGTAGGATTCATTTGGGATGTCGTGGAGTGGAATTGTCTCCTCCTGGGGCAGATATGACAGAGTTGGAGGAATTGGGAATGAGGGATAACACTTTTACAGGAGGATACTCTACACTGGGGAGACAGGATGCCAATTCACAGAATGTTTCAGAGAACATCTCTGGGACACACACACCAAACAAACCCACTGCCCTGTGGTTGACCACTTCAACTGTCTCTCCCACTCTGCCAAGGACATTCAAGTCCTGGGCCTCCTCCCCTGCCAAATCCGAACCACCTGACACCTGGAGGAAGAACGCATCATCTTCCACCTTGGGCCTCTACAACCACAGGTCAACAATGTCGATTTCACCAATTTCCTCATCTTCCCATCACCCACCTCATCCCAGATCCAACCCTCCAACTTGGGCACAACCCTTTTGAACTGTCCTAACTGTCCACACTCCTTCCCACCTATCCTATCCACCCTCCACTTTGACATATCATCACCCCCACCACCATCTATTGAGTTCCAAGCTTCCTATTCCCTCAGCCCTGCCTCCCCATTTATCTCTCAGCACCCTTCCCCAACAACCCCCCCACCCCCTAACTCGGTACATTCCTGATGAAGGGTTTTACTTGAAATATTGACTCTTCTGCCCCTCGGATGCTGCCTGACCTGCTGTGCTTTTTAACTGTGATCTCCAGCACCTGCAGTCCTCACTTTCTCCTATGGGCTATATGTCCTTGTTGCTATAATCTGCTTGTACCGTTCACAAAATAAAGCTTTTTATCAGACAAGACTCAAATCAAATCAAACCACTCTTGATCATTGGCCATAATAGATCATTAACAATAGCTTAAACGCTTGCTGTGATTTAGATAAATTTTCAGGAAGTGGAGTAATTGCACAGCTATACTTTCATATCTCTGCAGAGACATGCATCAAGATTCAGGTTGCGAATATTCATCAGCTGATTCACACTGGAAAAGACTTCGAACCATTAGCACAAAGGAAACTTAACTTGGAGGGCCAAAGGGCCTGTTCCTGTGCTGTAATTCTCTTTGTTTTTTTGTTCTTTGTTCTAATGACTATTGTTTATCAAGAGCAGGTAGTTCTGAGACACATTTGTAGCCACAATCCACAAGTAATATGAGCTCGCATCTATGTTCACCAATATTAGTAATAATTGAGACTGATTATTGATCTATCAAGTCATAGAGGAGGCCTTAGGGTGAATGTTATCCTCAGAGTTCGGACAATAATTCGAATCCTCAGCACTATAATTTACTGTGACTATGTTAAAATGTACAAAGGACAAAATACAGACAAAGGCAGATGGGAAACATTTCCGACTTCTCTCTTCATTCCACTATTGATGAGGCTGATTGTATACTTTTGTTCAGCTGTGGCTCAGTTGGTAGCAGTTTTGCATGAGTCAGGTTCAGGACCTGAGCAGAAAAATAAAAAACTGACACTTCAGTGCAGCCCTGAGAGAGTCCTGCCTTGGTGGAGCTGCTGTCTTTTGGATGAGATATGAAAATGAGGCTCCATCTATTCTCTCAGGTGGATGTAAAAGATCCCATCCTGCTTTTTCAAAGAAAAGGAATCATCTTTGGTATCCTAATATTCATCCCTTGTATAATATCTCAGAATAAATTATCATATGTGCTTTGGTAATTAACACTGGTGAATTGTTTGCTGTTGTGTTTCAGTTGGGAGAATGTGGAGTGTCAGTAAAAATTAAGTCATTCAGTTTAAAAGTGTGTACTGGAACAGAGATATACGGATGTTTTACACATCTCTGCAGGTAGATGGATAAGTTAAGAAGGCTGTTAAGGCAATGGGATCTTTGGATTGATTCATAGAGACGTCTCACACAGAATCAAGGATGTTCATTACATATTGGTGATTGCCCATCTGGGGTATTGTTTAATTCAGGACACAACACTTCAGGAAAGATGTCAGGGATGTCTGAATGACTGCTTTTACAAGGCAGAATATTATTTTATCTATCAAAAACAATGATAAAGTTTCCAGTGTAACAGGTGCTGGTAACCAAAGGACCCATACCAAATGCAATTCGAAGAATAGGGGCGGCATGGTGGCTCAGTGGTTAGCACTGCTGCCTCTCAGGTTCAATTCCCGCCTCAAGCAACTGCCTGTATGGAGTTTGCACATCTCCCCCGTGTCTGTGTGGATTTTCTCTGGTGCTCCAATTTCCTCCCACAGTCCAAAAATGTTCAGGTTAGGTGAATTGGCCACGCTAAATTGCCTGGAGTGTTATGTGAAGGGATAAGTGTCAGGGAATGGGTCTGGGTGGGTTGCTCATCAGAGGGTCGGTGTGGGCTTGTTGGGCCGAAGGGCCTGTTTCCACTCTAAGTAATCTAATCTAATCGAACAATAGGTGGATTTATGGAAGTCTTTATGCACACTAAAATGCTCTGATTTGGATGGCACTGCTTGAAAACACAGTCAATTATAACAATCAGAACAGAATTGGATAATTACTTGATGGGTAAATACATACAGCACTTTGGGGTTAGAAGAGGGGAATGGAGCTGAATGGAATGCTTGACAAAAATGTGACCACAGATGTGATCAAATGGCTGCCTTCCCCACTATATTGTTCAGCTACATCACTATATATGAACCTTCCAGCTCAGTGAGCAAACCTACAAACACAACCTCAACCTGAGCTACAAATCTTCTCAAAACCCAATAACCACTATGTCATTCTACAATTCTTTGAAAGTAAAAGAATGTACAAGAACCTATTTGCTGAAAAGACAAAAAGGAAAGAAGTGTAATGGGTTTTGGAAAAAGGAACAGTAACGATGGAAACAACTATGTAGTAACATGCTTAGGAATGGAAAAGCAGAGAGATTTGGAGGGTGAATATATCACACTTTATGAAGAGGACTGGAGCTGAAAAAGATTTAAGATGCAAATGGTTACTGTGATTTGATTGGACGATGCAAACATGAATGCAACCGATTGATTAGCTTGGATAAACTACTCAGTAGATTACTGAGGTCTGGGTACACCTAAAAGGATGGACAATAAAATCATAGAAAGAATGCAACAAATATACATTCAGTAAACTAAAGAGGAAAGGATTAAAGTATTGACATTGTTCTACACAAAGGTTTATTACATTCACAAGATTACAGGAATCAAAATTATTTGGAATTGAATGAAAATTTCAGAAGCTAATGGCACTATGTTACACAATGACTTTAATACAATACAGTATGACAAGATACTTTCTAAGTATTCATTGGAGTAAAAAACCATTTGAGGGAAAATAAATTTTCATTTAATGCTTTTTGTGATGAATTGAACTTTCAAAATGACTCATTTGGAGCAATATTTCCAGAAAGAACTGGGGAGTTATCTCCACTCTACTGGCCAGCACCTGTCACTTGACCAACATCACAAAAAACATTTTCACTGAGAGTATGGCATTGTTGTTTGTGGGAATGTGCTCTGTGCACATTGACTGTCACTTCAGTTTTCACATACAGGCTGTGTTTCGTATCACTGCATCAGAGCAGAATTGTTCTTCAGTTTGTATTCTTTGCAGATTTCTTCAGTTCTAAATTCAATCCTGAATGCTTTGGAAAAAGAAATGGTTGCTAACGTTGGATCACTGTTTTCTTTGCCCACATTCAGTTGGTCTCTGGCTTCATCTTTTTCCACATGATAGTTACACCGAATCTGCAATCAGTTCTTTCACTATGCAGAAGAGTCTGTACCATGCTCTAAAGAAAGCCTGAGTTTCCAGGTAGCTTGGCAGTTTGTTCCCTGTCCTGGTTAATCAGTATTTAACTGCTTTCATGGAACTCCTAAAGTGTGGAAAGAGGCCATTTAGCCCAAAAGTCACATGACTCTACGAAGAGTAACCCTTCCAAACCCATTCCCCTACCCTATTACTCTACATTTACCCAAAACTAATGCTCCAAACCAACACATCCCTGAACACTATGGGCAATTTAGCAAGGCCAATTCATCGAACCTGCACAATCTTAGACTGTGGGAGTAAAGCCACATAGCCACAATGTGCAAACTCCACCCAATCACCCTTTGCACTGTTAGGCAGAGTGCTAACCACTAAGCCACTGTGCCTTTTAAGATCATTATCAAATTCCTCTCAGTTTTGCCCATTTTCAACTTCACTGAAGTGATAGAGGGCTGAATTTGTTGCTTGCACAACTCATACACCAGTTGCTTGGTACAGAAATTCAGATCAAGTTTGCAAATATAAGCAACTACTACAAAGCTGCTCCCTGCCAATCATGTATCTCATCATTTGGACTGAGTCTCGTGTGCAACTTATCTTTAATATCTGCTGTGTGCACACTGGGTTTCTTGTCTTAATGTGAGCTTCGTTCAATTTCTTCCATGAGTCAAATATATTCATATATCTACCTATTGATGGTCAGAATCTAATTCCCAGAAAACTAGCATTTAAGGTGAGGGGGGGGGGGAGTTCAAAGGAGATGTGAGAGGTGAGTTCTTTTTACACAGAGAATGGTAGGATTGGGTGGTGGTGAGGGCAGATATGATACGGGCTTTTAGGGGACTTTCAGACGTGCACATGAATACGCAAGGAATGAAGGGATATAGACCAAGCGCAGGCAGAAGGGATTAGTTTAATTTGGCAATCTGTGAGGCATAAGATTGTAGGCTGAAGGGCCGGTTCCTGTGCTGTACAGGTCTATGTTCTATTTACAGCAAATTAAGTGCTTCTTAATTCGCTGTCATGATGTATAAACTTGGAAGCCAATTAGTTGACGTCCAGAAACAATAAAATAATCAGTAAATAATATGACATTACAAAGACATAGTTGCAAAATAAACTACAACTGGGACCCGAATACTATTTGACATTATAAAGGACTAGAAGAAAGATGAAGGATGTTGATACCTGAGTTGAGAAAGGATGAGATCAGTGGTGAGTAATGCTCTTCGTTCTGAGAATCAACATATAAAATCTGTTTGGGTGCAGACAAGAGATAATAAAGTCATGGGTGGAGAACGTTTGTAAATCCCTAACAGTAGGTACACTGTAAGGAATGTATCCCTCAGCCTTTACTCCAACAAGCCTTTTAGAGTCTTGTGTGTGTCAATGAAATTTCTTTTCATTCTTCTAAATACCAAAACCAATTCAGGGAACTGTTGCTGAACCCAATGCAAATGTACCCTTGCTTAAATGTTGAGAACATACTGCACGTGTGACTTAAATCCCAAATAATCTTAACACGACTCCTTTATTTCTGTACCCCAACCACCTTACAATGAAGGCCAATACAGCACATACTTTCACAATAGCTTACTGACTTTTTGCATTCCTCGTATAAGCGTACCCAATTCTTAAAAATCAACATGATCTTTTAGACAGAAAATTTGTTTCTTTTATTTTTAAGACCAAAGTGAATAATGTTATACCTCCCTACACAATATTCCACGTGCCACCTTATTGCCAACTAACTTCACATGTGTTTATATCTCTTAGCAGCATGTATCCCTCACACATCGTATCCTTCCACCTAGTTTAGTATCATCAGCAAATGTAGATACAGTCATGGCTGAGATTTTACAATTTTATGATATCTGTTACAAAAAGCATAGACCAGAGTTGCACATTCGGACAACATAGAAATCATGTCACAACAGAATTCATGGGAATGATCTGGGATGTTGGAATTTTTTTCCACTGGCATCTACAATCCTCCAAAAAGGATATCTTTGGTGAGTTAGTGTTGAAGATTTTGGAGGGTTCCAACTGACCTAAGCTTAATAATTACCCAGGATTAAAGCTCTAACTTATCGGTAATTATTAAACTTATTCCAGCTCACCTCTGACCCCCCTCCATCTTCCTATTGTGACTCTGATACTTCCTAAGTCCAACACCCTTATATCTGCTCTGACTGCCCCAAGTGGTCCAATTTGCATCAAAGCTGGAGGCCCAAAAGCCACATATCAATTTCCCACTGGCTTCCTGGATTCAAACCTGTCAGAACCGACACCCAACTCCCAATCTTGCTAGACTCAAAACCTACCCTTGGCATCGCCAAACCCCATAATATCAGGCACTCCACTTAATAATAATAAATACAGTGACTTGTGTTTGAGGACAGAGAGAAAAAAAGGATTGGGGAAAGTGAGAAGAAGGTAAATCAGAGAAATGGAAAGAGGCAGAGCTGTGAAAATAAAATGGAAATGGAAAGGAATTAAACTGCTTGAACTCGAAAGAGATGAGGAAATTGGACAAGTTAGTCAAAGAGAAGCTGGAAGTGAAGGAAGAAAGGAAGAGGTAATAGCTCAGAAGGTGATTCTGACTCCAATGAAAGATTTGATTTTACCAACACCTGCGCTTAGTGCCTAAAATTACTGCAGAGGGAAGAAATTAAAGTCATTTTACCTCATTTGGGAAGGTAAATGGACAGATTAAGTTGCCAAAAGATATTTGGACTTTAATGTTACACAAAGTGTTGTGGTATATACAGCTATGACTGTGTACTGTACTCTGTCAGAAGAACAATCTGCAGATTATAAAATTATCAAAAAGGTAATACTCAATGATTATTCACTTGCCCCTGCATCTTATCAATAAAATTTAAGATGACAATGCTAAATTGCCCAAAGTGTTAGGTAGGGGAATGGATCTTGGTGGATTGCTCTTCGGCGGGTCGGTGTGGACCTGTTGGGCTGAAGGACCTGTTTCCACACTGTAGGGAATCTAATCTAATCTAATCTAATTAGATATTCACAGAATTTGTACAGGAAAAGCAAAATGTTGTGGGATCAGCGATTTAGATCACTATAGGTAGAGAAAGTTCTCAGAATCTAAAAGATATTATGTTGTGACAAAGCTGTCACTTTAAAGAGATTATTTTGTCCTGGGATTATTTGAAGAGATGTTGTAAATGCAGAGGTGTCAAAGTGGCCAATGGAGAAGGCCTAAGTCAACAATTCAGAAGGTTACAGAGTCACAGAGATGTACAGCATGGAAAAAGAGCCTTCGATCCAACCAGTCCATGCTGACCAGAGGTTTTTAGGTCTTTTTTTAAAAACAATTGTAACAATGGAAGAGGGGTGGCCAGTTCTCATAGATCAGCCTTTCTAGACTTTTAGCTGTAGCTGTCAGAAGCTGTTTGGGTCCCAGAAGAGTCGGAGCGTCAGTAAATGATTTCTAATCGCTACTTTCTCTCAAATCTCTTGTTGTTGTTTCCCCCAGATTGGAGAATTAGATGTAAGAATCTGTGTCTGAATTTACCTTTTGCCAAAGGGTGTGTTTTTGGGATGTTTTTTGTTCAAAATGTCGATTCTCCTGCTCGTCGGATGCTGCCTGACCTGCTGTGCTTTTTCAGCACCACACTAACGATTCTAATCTCCAGCATCTGCAGTCCTCACTTTCACTCTGTACTGGAACAGTGAATTAGTAATAGTAGTACCTCTATTATCCAGCTACGTTTTCCAACAGTTAAGGCATCTCTAAATTATTCTTTCTTTTTGTGTGTATTTTAACTAATGTATTTAAAATAAAGTATGTTTTGCTTAATGTCTAGTTCTTTGACCAATTGCATCATATCGGGAACACCCACTTCACATTTGTCATAGAGTCATAGAAAGTACAGCATGGAAACAGACCTTTCAGTCCAACCCATCCATGCTGACCAGATATCCCAACCCAATCAAGTCCCACCTGCCAGCACCCGGCCAATTCCCTCCAAACCCTTCCTATTCATATACCCACCCAAATGCCTTTTTAAATGTTGCAATTATACCAGCCTCCACCACTTCCTCTGGCAGCTCATTCCATACACATACCATCATCTGCGTGGAAAAAGCTGTCCCTTAGGTCTCTTTTATATCTTTCCCCTCTCGCCTTAAACCTATGCCCTCTAGTTCTGGACTCCTGCACCCAGGGAAAAGACTTTGTCTCCTTACTCTATCCATGCCCCTCATGATTTTGTAAACCTCTGTAAGTCACTCCTCAACCTCCGACACTCCAGGGAAAACAGCTCCAGCCTGTTCAGCCTCTTCCTATAGCTCAAATCCTCCAACCTGGCAACATCCTTGTAAATCTTTTCTGAACCCTTTCAAGTTTCACAACATCTTTCCGATAGGAAGGAGACCAGAATTGCATGCAATATTCCAAAAGTGGCCTAACCAATGTCCTGTACAGCCGTAACATGACCTCCCAACTCCTGTACTCAATACTCTGACCAATAAAGGAAAGCATACCAATGGCTTCTTCACTATCCTATCTACCTGCGACTCCACTTTCAAGGACCTATGAACCTGCACTCCAAGGTCTCTTTGTTCAGCAATACTCCCTAGGACCTTACCAGTAAAGTATAAGTCCTGCTAAGATTTGCTTTCCAAAAATGTAGCACTTCACATCTATCTGAATTAAACTCCATTTACCACTTCTCAGCCATTGGCCCATCTGGTCAAGATCCTGTTGTAATCTGAGGTAACCTTCTTTGCTGTCCAAACACCTCCAATTTTGGTGTCATCTGCAAACTTACTAACTGTACCTCTTATGCTCATACCCAAATCATTTATGTAAATGACCAAAAGTAGAGGACGGAGCACCGATCCTTGTGGCACTCCACTGGTCACAGGCCTCCAGTCTGAAAAACAACTCTCCACCACTACCCTTTGTCTTCTACCTTTGAGCCAATTCTGCATCCGAATGGCCATTTCTCCCTGTATTCCATGGGATCTAATCTTGCTAACCAATCTCCCATGGGGAACCTTAAGTCTTTAAATAAAAAACGTTAGATCTAGGCTACTTTCTTAAAATATTTTAAGGGAAGGATGCCAAAGTAATAAAGGAGAAACAATGAAACAAAAACATAAAATAAATGAATATGTTTCCCTTTTAATAAGACTTGACATATCAAACGATATTGCTGGAAGTTAACTGGGAGACTGATTACAGGAGTAGGAATGTCTAATGTGCATTGAGAAATGAATTAGATATTAAACTGTAATGGTAACACAAAGAGAACACGTTACTTAGAAATGTACAAAGAAAGGTAAAGATAATGAGGCTGACATGTTCAGCGCACCTTCTTGAATAGAAATGCAAGATTTTAAATTGAGTTACCTAACAACCTACTGAGAAACTGAATCAGGAACAATCCCCGAGGGTTATTATTTTACAGACAAGATACTAACATGGAAATGGAGAACACCTCAAATACAAGGCAATGTAAAATGAACAGTGGTCAATCAGATGATAATTTTGAGTATTTGTAATGAAATTTTGAGAATAGTTCACAAAATTCCAATGACAGGTCACTGCAATCATACAGTCATAGAGTCACATCATCCTACAGCATGGAGACAGGCCCTTTGGCCCAAACTGGTCCCTGTCATCCAAAATGTTCATCCGCACAAACCCCGTTTTCCACATTTGGCCCATATTCTTCCAAACCTTTCCTATCCATGTATTTGCCCAAATGCCTCTTAAATGTCATTAATGTACCTGCCTCACCATTTTCACCAACAGCTCATTCCATATGCATCTCACCCTCTGTGTAATAGAAGTTGCCCCTCACGTTCCCTTTTATTCTTTCCCTCTAACCTTAAACTGATGCCTTCTAGTCCTCAATTCCCCAAACCTGAGTGAGTGCATTCACCCTATCCATGCTTGTCATGATCTTACAAACTTCTGTAGGATCCCCCTCAATCTCCAATGCAGTAAAGAAAATGGTCCTAGCTTGGACAATGTCTCTGTATAACTCAGACTGTTGAGCCTTCGCAACTTCCTTGTAAATTTCTTCTGCACTCTTTCCAATTTAATAACATCCTTCCTACAGCAAGGTGACCAAAACTATACAATACTGCAAGTGCAGCCTCACCAATGTCCTGTACAGCAGCAACATAACTTCCCAACTTCAATATTCAATGCCCTGACTGATGAAGGCCAGTGTGCCAAAAACCTTCTTCCCTGCCCTGTCTCCCTGTGACTCCACTTTCAGAGAACTGTGCACCTGAACTCCAAGGTCCCTCTGTTCCACTACACTCCTTAAGACCCTACCATTTTCACCATGAAACTCCTGCCTTGATTTGACTTTCCAAAATGCAAGACATCACTGTTATCTATATTAAACTCAGCTTACCATTTCTCAGCCCACCTCCCAGCTGATCAAGGTCCTGCTGCAATTTCGATAACCTTCCTCATTGTTCATGATACTGTCTATTTTAGAATCATCCGCAAGCTTACTAATCATGCCTTGTACATTCTCATCCAAGTCATTATATAGATAACAAACAGCAATGGGTCCAGTACCATCCCTGAGGCACTCCATTAGTGACAGGCCTCCAGTCTGACAAGCATTCTTCCACTATTACTCTCTGCTTCCTACCATGAAGCCAATTGTGTATCTAATTTGCCAGCTCCCCCTGGATTCCATGCGATCTAACCTTCCAGAGCAGCCTACCATGTGCAACTTATCAAAGGCTTTACTGAAGTCCATATAGACTACGTCTACTGCCCTGCTCTCATCAACCTTCTTGGTCACTTCATCAAAGAACTCTTACACATTTGTGAGGCATGATCTCCCACGCACAAAGCCATGCTGACTATTCCTAATCAAACCCTGCCTTTCCAAATGCATGTATGTCTTATCTCTTAGAATCTTTTCAAGTAACTCACCTGCCACAGATGTTAAGCTGACTGGTCTATAGTCTCCAGGTTTTTCTTTTCAACTCTTCTGGAATAACAGCTCAGCATTCGCTCCCCTCCAGTCTTCCGGAACTCACACATGGCTAACGATGATACAAAAATATGAGGCAGGGGGCCCGAACTTTCTTCTCTAGCCTCTAGCAGTGTTCTTGGATATATCTAGTCAGGTACACCTGATGAAGGGATTTTGTTTGAAATGTTGATTTTCCTGGTCCTCGGATGCTGCCTGACCTGCTGTGCTTTTCCAGCTACACACTCTCAACTATATCTGGTCAGGACCAGATTTATCCAGCTTCATACATTCTAATGCATACAGCAATTCCCAGGGTTACAATCTATTTATGTACCAAGTTTCACTGAAGTTGATTCTTGGGATATATTTTTTACAAAATGAACTAAAACAGGATCACGTTCACCAACCTCAAGTTTAATGAATCTTCAGTAAGACCGAAATCCCACCTGAGAGCTGTCACCAAAGCAAACCCCACGAGTTCTGAAGAAGGGTCACTGGACTTGAAACATTAACTTTGTTTTCCCTCCACATGCTGCCAGACCTCCTGAGTTTCTCCATCAATTTCTGTTTGTGTTTCAGATTTCCACATCTGCAGCTCTTTATTTGATGTCAGCAGTTCTTCAGGATCACCATGAGAAGGGGAGGCCAGGCCCCTGCTGTACCATAGTGGGGATTGCTGTTTGATCCCCAGATATTGGCAAGTGCTACTGATTGCATTTTAGCCAAGTGTGGTCTCATACCTTTGTACCCTTGTCACTGCCATTATTTCAGTTTAAAACACTTATTCTCACCCTCAAATGCAACCACATCATCGTACCCATCACTAAGAGAATACTTGACTATGAGGTCATTAATCAATCCTCTCTCATTAAACATAGGTTTGCTCAGTAGTCTGCCCTAAAAAAAGACCGCACCCAATTATTGGTTAATATCAGAAGATGCAGGATGAGGTCCATTTAAGGCTTTCAATTGACACAGGGATTAAAAGGGTCACCAGCGAGCCTGGACTTGAATAGAGAGCAGTAGGAGGCTGGCACACCCTTAACCCCATATTTCGATTTTATCAAATGCCTCCTTACCCAAACTCAACTCTATCAAACACTAAATGCCACAGAGTATGTTAATACACAGTTGGATTCAGCAATGTTCATATGCAACACAAACATTGCATCAAGTTTTAAGAATTTACACTTCTTGCAACAGTAGCATTAACAAGCCCTTTCAATATTTTGTTTTGGTGTAAAGATTAAAGTTAATTAAATAAAATTAATTAAAATTAATTAAATGGACACATGAGGTTTTACAATTATCACATGTTCTGTGTAAGACAAGTTAAAATCTTTAACCAACACACATCCATGCTTGTGAGTGTAACTAGAATAGTATATCATTTGTCTTGATCATAAGATAAATTCTACATGTGGTGATGAAACCACAGAAGTTATGTTGGGTACTATGAAGATAAACGCCAAAAAATGGTCACCGTAGCAAACCCAAAACATTTGAGAAATGTTCTTTCACACAAACACCAACCTGTTAAAAAAATTATTGATGCCATTCGGTTGTTGTCTGCGGTAGGCTTGTTCATGCAGCAAAGAGGTAGCTGCAAAATTATGGTCAACCATAATTATTCTGTTCCCTGAGAGTTTCATCCGATTGTCAAGGAGATCGGGACCATCCAAGCAGTCTACGTGTAAAGTTTCCCTTACTGATGTTCCCTCATTAGTACTCACCTCACATCTCAAGCTAGCTCTTTCTCATTTTTACCTAACCCTTTTCAATGTCATCACAGGCATGGGATTCATTTCCTGCTCGTGGTCTTATTCATACTAAGCTGGTCACCAACTTCACAGCACCCTCACGTTAGCTGATACTGTTCATGGTTCACATGCTTGAGGTACAGTCATTCTCTCCTTTATTATGATCTCTTCAGAGACTGTGATCTTTCATTTTCCAAAAAAGTAGAGAAATCTATAATCCCAGTTATTTCCTAAAAGAAAGAAGCCACATGATTCAATTGGTAATAAACCAGAGTTACATGGCACAAATTTTTTAAAAAATGCTTTTAGTTTACTGTTTAAATATAGAATTCAGAATTTTCATTGGCATACGAAATTAAGAAAAATTTTCAAATTGGAATCGTCGTCCTCTCAGCATGAAATCATAAAGAGATGGCTTTGTGCGTGGAAAATCATGTCTCACAAACTTGATTGCTTTTTTTGAGGAAATAACAGAGGATTGATGAGGGCAGAGCGGTAGATGTGATCTATATGGACTTCAGTAAGGTTTTCGACAAGGTTCCCCTTGGGAGACTGATTAGCAAGGTTTGATCTCACGGAATACAGGGAGAACTAGCCATTTGATTACAGAACTGGCTCAAAGGCAGAGGACAAAGGGTGGTGGTGGAGGGTTGATTTTCAGACTGGAGGCTTATGACCAGTGGACTGTCAGAAGGATTGGTGCTGGGTCCTCTACTTTTTGTCATTTACATAAATGACTTGGATGCAAGCATAAGAGGTACAGTTAGCATAAGTTTGCAGATGACACCAAAATTGGAGGTGTAGTGGACAGCGAAGAAGGTTACCTCAGATTACAACAGGATCTGGATCAGATGGGCCAATGGGCTGAGAAGTGGCAGAGATGGAGTTTAATTCAGATAAATGCCAGGTGTTGCATTTTGGGAAAGCAAATCTTAGCAGGACTTACACACTTAATGTATAGGTCCTAGGGAGTGTTGCTGAACAAAGAGACCTTGGAGTGCAGGTTCATAGCTCCTTAAAAGTGGAGTCACAGGTAGATAGGACAGTGAAAAAGGCGTTTGGTATGCTTTCTTTTATTGGTCAGAGTATTGAGTACAGGAGTTGGGAGGTCATGTTGCGGCTGCACAGGACATTGGTTAGGTCACTCTTGGAATATTGCGCGCAATTCTGGTCTCCTTCCTATCGGAAGGATGTTGTGAAACTTGAAAGGGTTCAGAAAAGATTTACAAGGATGTTGCCAGGGTTGGAGGATTTGAGCTACAGGGAGAGGCTGAACAGGCTGGGACTGTTTTTCCTGGAGTGTAGGAAGCTGTGGAGTTATAGAGGTTTACAAAATTATGAGGGGCATGGATAGGGTAAATAGGCAGTCTTTTCCCTGGGGTCAGGGAGTCCAGAACTAGAGGGCATAGGTTTAGGGTGAGAGGGGAAAGAGAGGGGCAAAAGACACCGAAGGGGCAACTTTTTCACGCAGAGGGTGGTACGTGTATGGAATGAACTGCCAGAGGAAATGGTGGAGGCTGGTACAACTGCAACATTTAAGAGGCAGTTGGATGGGTATATAAATAGGAAGGGTTTGGAAGGATAATTGGGTGCTGGCAGGTGGGACTAGATTGGGTTGGGATATCTTTTCGGCATGGACTGGTTTGACCGAAGGGTCGGTTTCCATGCTGTACATCTCTATGTCTCTATGACCTGTAAATCTCTGTCTTCTTCATGATGTGTTTCTGTTATATTGTTCCTTAAAGAGGTTTACAAAATTATGAGGAGCATGGATTGGGTAAATAGGCAAAGTCTTTTCCCTGGGGTGGGGGAGTCCGGAACTGGAGGGCATAGGTTTAGGGTGAGAGGGGAAAGCTATAAAAGAGACCTACAGAACAACTTTTTCACGCAGAGGGTGGTATGTGTGTAGAATGAGCTGCCAGAGGAAGTGGTAGAGGCTAGTAAAATTGCAACATTTAAGAGGCAATTGGATGGTTATATGGAGGGATATGGGCCGGGTGCTGGCAGGTGGGACGAGATTGGGTTGGGATATCTGGTTAGCATGGACGAGTTGGACCAAAGGGTCTGTTTCTGTGCTGTACATCTCTATGACTATGACTCTAGTGCCTCCAAATAAACCTGTTGTCCTATAACGTGGTGTTGTGTGATTTTTAACATTGTCCACTCCAGTCCAACATTGGCTCCTCCAAACTGTGCATAAATTTAGTACGGGACACCAATGCACATATGTACAACAAAGACATGTGAACTCAAGGCAGACTATATAGGAGATACAATAGCATAGCTATTCCAGATTCCCAGATAGAGTCATAGAGATGTATAACACGGAAACAGGCCCTTTAGTCTAACTCGTCCATTTTGCCCAGATATCCTAAACTAATCTAGTCCCATCTACCAGCACTTGGCCCATATCCCTCTAAACCCTCCTATTCATATTTCCATCCAGATGCCTTTTAAATGCTGCAATTGTACCAGCCTCCACCACTTCCTCTGGCTGCTCATTCCATACACACACCACCCTCTGTGTGAAATTGTTGCCCCTTAAGTCCCTTTCATATCTTTCCCTCTCACCCTAAACCTATGCCCTACAGTTCTCTGCAGGAAATGATTCTGTATTCGATCCCTCCAGTTCAGAATCACTGATTTGCATGTAAAAGAAAGGCACGACAATATATAAGAAGGAGGGAGGGATTTTGCTGGACTTCCATCCAGAACAGAACCAAACCTTGGATGAAAGCATATGTTCAGCCAGGAGGTGTGTGACTATGAGCATGCTGTGTCATGGAGATGTTGAGAAGGAAGGTCTGCAGATACTGGTCTGCAAGAAACGAGTGCATGCAAAACACAGACAAAGGCAGCATCGCTCTGTAGGCTGTGCAAAACAGGAATAAGGCAACATGGACATGTGGATAAAATACAAGGGAAGCGAATAGTCCGAAAGGTCATTAAGTCCCTGGATCTGATCGGGTGCATCTTATGATATTAAGGATGTAGCTACAAAGACTGGAGCATTGGTAGTAATCTTCCAGGAATTTATCAAATGTAGAAAAGTCCCAGGGGATTGGAAATTTGCCAACGTGACATGTTTATTCAAGATGTGGAGGAGATAAGCATACACAGAGGATTGGCGAATGAACAGAAGACAGATAGTTGGGATAAGGAAGGCATTTCCAGGATGGCAAGCTGTAACTAATGGAATGGCACAGGGATCAGTGCAGGCACTGCAGTAATTTCCCAAATATATATTCATGACTTGGATAAGGAAAGTGAATGTACTATAACCAGGTTCGCTGATGGAAAGTAGGTGGTGAGGACATCACAAAGAGTCTACAGAGGTCTGCAGAACAGGTTAAGTGAGTGGGCGAACACTTGGCACATGGAGTAATCAGGGAGGGGGGGAATGGGAGATTATACAATGTGGCAGGAAGAATAAAAGCACGGAATATTATTCAAATGGAGAAAGTTAGCAGAAAGCGACAGGACCGAGGAATTTGGGAGGCCTCAACCATGAACCACAAAAAGCCAGCATCCAAGTTCAGTGGGTCATAGGGAAGGCAAATGGAATGTTGACCATTATTCCAAACAAGATGGAGTGTCAAAGTACGGAGGGTTTGTGAAACTATTCAAGACACTAATCAGACTGCAGATGGAATACTGTGGGCAATTTTGTTCCCCTTACCTCAGGAAAATTACACTGATATTGAAGCCAATCCATGGAATGTTCCCTTGGCTTCTACTAGGGCTGGAGGATGTCTTGGAAGGAGAGGTTGAGAAGGTTGGGCCTGTACTTATTGGAGTCTGGGAGAGTGAAATGTGACCTTATTGAATCATCTGGGTTTGCTCGGGGACTTGACAGGGTCGGTGTGACTTTGTTGGGGCATTATCAGACCTTCACTGGATTGCGAGAGCTGAATGTTTGGGGTAAAAACAGTCTTTGAACAATGGGCAATTTTCAAAGAGAAGCTGGTTAACGCACAGGCAAGCATATTCCCTCAAAAAATAAAGCTAGAACAAACAAATCCAGAGCTCCATTGATGATTAGATTACTTACAGTGTGGAAACAGGCCTTTTGGCCCAACAAGTCCACACCGACCCACCGAAGCACAACCCACCCATACCCCTACATTTACCCCTTACCTAACACTACGGGCAATTTAGCATGGCCAATTCACCTGACCCACACATCTTTGGACTGTGGGAGGAAACCGGAGCACCCGGAGGAAACCCACGCAGACACGGGGAGAACGTGCAAACTCCACACAGTCAGTCGCCTGAGTCGGGAATTGAACCCGGGTCTCAGGCACTGTGAGACAGCCGTGCTAACCACTGTGCCACCATGCAAGTTAAAGAAGAAAACACTGCTGATGACAGGTGTCAGTTCATCAATACATGGACAACCAAAAAGGTTCAGAAAGCAGGTGTTACAACCAAGGAGCGATTATGAAAAGGACTGACAGATATAATAACAAAAACTCAAAGTCTTCTATGAGCAAATCAACAGTAAAAGGATGGTGGAAGGAGGATTAGAGCTAATTAGGGACCAACAAGGGGATTTGTAAATACAGGTCAGAGGCATGACAGAGGGGTTAATGAATACTTTGCATCTGTCGTTTCCTCTGTGGGAGATGCTGCCCAGCTCGAAAGATGAGAAATGTGATCACTATAATGTTGTAAAATTAATCAGTGAGAGCATAAGCTATTGGTATTTCAAGTTGATAAGGCACTGAGACCGAATAAGATACATCCATGGCTATTGAAGGAGAAGAGAATAGAGATTTCAGAGGAAGTTGCAATAATCTTCAACCTTCCATAGAACCGGGAGTAGTGGTGGAGAATTGGCAACCTGAAACATTATTCCTTTGGTCAAAAACAATTACAAAGGTCAATCCAACAATGAGAGTGTAACTTCAGTAATGGAAAAACCACAGTGCTGAGAAGTGTGAGGTAATACTTTTTTTTACAAAAGGACAAGTGTATTACCGAGGATTATACCCTGAAGAACTACTGCAGAGATATCCTGGGCTGAAATAATTAACCCACAACAAGAACAACTCTGTAATGTGTGCTGCAATTTCACTGGGTTGGCTCTCATTTGTAAATGTGACTAATGTTATTCCTGGCCTGTTCTCCCTGCTCCAATTATAATTTAAATGGACTATCAATATTAAACTTTATATTTTGACTTGAATGGACTAAAATTGGTTTTAAAATGGACTCTTCCGACCTAAAATGGCTGCATTGATCACGTGACAAACACAGACCAATCTCTACAATCAGCTGGTTAGGAATTATTATTTTAATCAAGATGCATTGAAACTCAGTGAGGTGTCAAGAAATTTGCATCTCTTGTTTCACTCACACTTGCATGATCAATGTAAATAATTTAGAACTCCCCATGTGGCAAACATTCCTTTGAAAACACCTTCCTAACCGCCCAGCCTCGACCATTGAGTAAGACAAAGGGTGCTAATGGATGGACCCAGAGCATAGAGACTGTGTGATTTGAGAAGCTGACTTACCCTCACATTCCCAAGGGCAATCTGGGATAGGCAATAATGTTCATATCTCTTGAATGAATTTTTAAAAAAATCTCACCTCTAATTCCAATCACCCATCAAATTGATGGACAACATGTGTTGCTGGTCAGTATTAAAATTCTCATAATTGTTTTCAAAACCCCCACAACCCCACTCTCCTTATCTCTCTAACCTCCCATCACCCGCATCCACTGAATTATCCTCCACTTCTGGCCTTTCGCAAATTCCCCTTTCCTCATCTCGCTCCAGCTGCCTTGGACCTCAGCAATGGGGATATTGTCCCTCATCCTCTCCATCTCTTTATCATTCTCGTCCATTCTCGTTTTTTTTCTCCTTTAAGAAACCTCTTACAACCAGCCTCTTTGATCCTAATTTTACCCAATGTGAAGAAAGTGTATGGTGTGTAAGACTTTATTGGTAGAGGGATTTTGTTTCAGAGCCATGAGGTCATGCTGCAGCTGTACAAAACTCTGGTGCAGCCACACTTGGAGTATTGTGTAGAGTTCTGGTTGCTGAAATACAGGAAGGATGTGGAAGCATTGGAAAGGGTGCAGAGGAAATTTACCAGGATAATGCCTGATATGGAGGGAAGCTCTTGTGAGGAAAGGCTGAGGGACTTGAGGCTGTTTTCACTAGAGAGAAAAAGGCTGAGAGGTGAATTACTAGAGACATGCAAGATGATCAGAAGATTAGATAGAGTGGACAGTGAGAGCCTTTTTCCTCAGATGGTGATGGCTAGCATGAGGGGGACATAGTTTTAAATTAAGGGGTGGTAGACATAGGATAGATGTCAGCGGTAGTTTCTTTACTCAGAGTATTACAGGCGTGGAATGCCCTGCCTATGACAGTAGTAGACTCGCCAGTTTTAAGGGCATTTAAATGGTCATTATATAAACATATGGAAGATAATGGAATAGTGTAGGTTAGATGGGCTTCAGATTGTTTTCATAGGTCGGCGCAACTTCAAGGGCCAAAGGGCCTGTACTGCGCTGTGATCTTCTGTGTTCTATGTTCAATGTGGCTCAATGTCAAATGTTATTTGATTACATTCCTGTGGCAGCAGTTAGGATGTCTTACCCAAATTGAAGGTGATGTGTAAATCAAGGTTGTTGGAGAAAACAGCGTAGTGATGGTGCTGTGGCTTGAAGAGGTTATTGTGTCCTGGTTCTTTTTGAAGAGAGGTTGTAAGGCAGAGGCACAGAGCAGCCTACCAAAACCACTGGAGGAAACAGTTTGTGAGGCCTTGGGGTTTTTAAAAGTTGGAACAAGAGAGGCAGCCTGGCTGGGTGTGGCCATCTCTCACAGACCAGGATTTCCAGGTTTTTTTTAGATTTTCAGTTTAGCTTTAAGCATTTGCTGCTGTGGGCATCAGGAAGTAGAAGCTATCTTTTCCCTCTCTCCCGTTACAGCTAAAAGCTGGGGTAAGTGTAACCCCTGCACTTAAGATTAGAACAAAAGATTGACATGAATAGTGGGGAAAACATCCAAGTCTACTATAAATTTTATCATATCTGATATTAAAAGTCTCACAACCATCTAACTGCTGTTAATTGTTGTAAAAATTTATCTAGTTCACTAATGTCTTTTGAGGATTGTTATCTACCATGTTGACCTGTTTGGCATACATATGACTGTAGATGCAGATCAATGTGGTTGAGTCTTATGAGCACTCTACAACGGCCTAACAAGCCACTCAGTTCTGTCAAGCCAGTACAAAATCTACACAAAGAAATGGAGCCAGACACATTATATGACACTAATTGAGGCACCAGAAAAGACAATGGCAAACATGGCATAATTCTTGAGCAAATTATACAATGAACAGAAGAGCCTTCGGAAAAGTTGATGGGCAGAGAGATCTGGGAGTGCAGGTCGATTGTACCCTGAAGGTTGCTGCACAGGTGAATAGAGTGGTCAAGAAGGCATATGGAATGTTTGCCGTCATTGGACAGAATATTGAGTATAAGAGCTGGCAAGTCATGTTGAAATTGTCCAAGACATTGGTTCGGCCATATTTAGAATACTGTGTACAGTTCTGGTCGCCACATTACCAAAAAGATGTGGACGCTTTGGAGAGGGTGCAGAGAAGGTGTACGAGGATGTTGCCTGGTATGGAAGGTGCTAGCTATGAAGAAAGGTTGAGTAGGTTGGGTTTATTTTCATGAGAAAAAAAAGAGATTAAGGAGGGACCTGACTGAGGTTTACAAAATCATGAAGGCTATAGACAGGGTGGATAGAGACAAACTTTTTCCCAGGGTGAAGGATTCAATAACAAGAGGTCATGCTTTCAAGGTAAGAGATGGAAAGTTTAAGGGCGAATCCACGTGGTAAGTACTTCACACAGAGGGTGGTGGGCGTTTGGAACACGTTGTCAACAGAGAGGT
This sequence comes from Hemiscyllium ocellatum, assembly GCF_020745735.1. NCBI lineage: Eukaryota > Metazoa > Chordata > Chondrichthyes > Orectolobiformes > Hemiscylliidae > Hemiscyllium > Hemiscyllium ocellatum. The sequence goes on from NC_083428.1 coordinate 41,052,872, forward strand.
AGAGGCAGGCACAGTAGATTCAAGATGCGCCTGGACAAATGCATGAGTAGCTGGTGAGCAGAGGGATACAGATGCTTAGGAATTGACTGACAGGTTTAAACATTCGATTTGGATCAGCTCAGGCTTGGAGGGCTGAAGGGCCTGTTCCTGGCTGTAAATTTTTTTTGTTCTTTGTTCTATGGCCTTATCAAACCTGCAAAATCATCTTTAGTATCATCTAAGAGCTCTTGCCAATATTGGAATAGCTGCCATTTGAACTAGTTGAGCAACACCATGGCATGGTGGCACTCACAGCAATGTCTCAGACACTACCATAACCATCTCAGGATGTCTCCTGTCTCACCACCAAGACAGATTCACCAGAGGTGTTATCACAATCATCTATAGTCAGGATGGAGTAGGCCATGGGGTCCTCACTGTTGATTCCGATTTGGAATCAAACCTGACTCTCACCCCACAAAAGATGATCAGATCTAGCAACCCAACAGGATATTCATGAGGTTGTGAGCTATCAACAGCAGATTACCTCATGACCCGTCGTAGTCCCACTCTTGAAAATGAGGGGGGGGGGGGGGCGCGGTCCCAGAGGACTGCCGAATTGTTATTGTTGTCCCCTTGTTTAATGACGGTAGCAGGGAAATTCCATATAATTACAGATCTGTGAGCCTGATGTCAGTGGTTGGGAAGCTACTGGAGCAGGTACTAAGGGATAGGATATATAGCCATTTGAAAGAAAGTGGGTGTATCAGTGATAGGCAACATGGTTTTGTGCAGGGAAAGTTATGTTTTACAAACCTAATGGAATTCCTTGATGAGGTGACAAAGTTGATTGATGAGGGAAGGGATGTAGATGTCAGACACATGGACTTTAGTAAGGCATTTGTTAAGGTTCCCCATGGTAGGCTGATGTAGAAGGTGAAATCGTATGAGGCCAAGGATGTTCTAGCTAGATGGATAGAGAACTGACAGGAGATGGAGGCTTCACAATATCCCATCCTTGATGCTGAGGAACCTCAGCACATCAGATCAAAAGATGAGGATAAAGTATTTGATCCAACTTCAGCCAGAAAGTCTGAGTTGATGATCCATCTTGGTCTCCTCCTGAGGTCCCCAGCATCACAGGTGCCAGTCTTCAACAAATTCAATTCGCTCCACGTGATGTCAAGAACCAACTGAAGGTATTGGATACTGTGAAGGGTTTGAGTCCTGACAGCATTCTGGTAACAGTGCTGAAGATTTCTGCTTCAGGACTCACCATGGTCCCAGCCACACTGTTCCACTTCAGTGACAGGCATTGGCATGTGGGAAAATGCCCAGGTCTGTCCTTTGAGAGAAGCAGCACAAATCCAACCTGACCAGTTGCCACCCTAAGACTTTTCTCAATCATCAGCAAAGTAACAGAAGGTGTTGTTGATAGCGCTATCGAGTGATGTTTTGCAAAGAATTTACCTGCTCATGGATGTTTTTTGTTTTGCTCAGGGCATTTGGCTTCTGACTTCATGACCGTCTTGGTAAGAACATGAACAATACAACTGAAGCACATCATGTGGAAGACAGAGATTTCAAGGATTTTGTGACATCATGCTGAGAGGATGATGATTCCAATTTGTAAGATTTTTCTTAATAGTGTATGCCAATTAATATTGACTCTGAATTCTATAGTTAAGCATTTAACTAAGAGTATTTCATGTTGTTATTTGTTTAATTCTTGAAGATAAAACATTTTGGTATCGAACCATTGAAACATGTGACCTAATTCTTTTAAGAAATAATTGGAATTTTGGATTTCTCTACTTTCTGGAAAAAGGAAAAATTACAGTCTCTAAAGAGATCTTAATAAAAGAGAGAAGGATAGCATCTAAAGCTTGGAACCCATTAACAGTATCAGCCAATGTGAGGCTGTGGAGAAATTGATGATCAGCTTCGTAAGAATAGGACCACAGGAGCAGGAAATAAATCTCACAGACAAGATGAATTTGGAAAGGGTGAGGGAAGAAATGGAACGGGACAAGAGTATCAATGATATCTTTGTTTTAAATGGTCTTTGTGTGAAAGACCATTTCTCATGTTTTGGGTTTGACACGGTAACCATGTTTTGGCGCTTATCTCCATAGAATCCAAAAGAACGTCTGTGGTTTCATCACTAACTGTAGAATTTATGTTATGATCAACACAATAAGTGCTCACAAGCATGAATGTGTAATTGATTAAAGATTTCAACTGATCTTTCACAGATTGCATGACAATTACAAAAGCTCATGTGTCTATTCAATTAACCTTACTCTTTTCACCCATTTTGAGGAGGTGCCAATGTTGGACTGGGGTGGAGAAAGTTAAAAATCATGCAACACCAGGTTATAGTCCAACAGGTTTGTTTGGAAGTACGAGCTTTCAGAACACTGCTCCTTCATCAAGTAGCTACACCAGGTGATTTTTAATTCCTTTCACTCAAACAGCATCCAAATATTGCAAGGGTTTTTTTTTAAATGCTACTGGAGCAATAAATGTAAATGTTTAATCCTGATGCAATGTTTGTGTTGCAAGTGAGCATTGCTGAATCCAACTGTGTGTTAACATGCTCTGTGGCACTTCATGCTCACGAGAGTTGAGCTCGGGGGAAGAGGTATTTGATCAGCTAGTTGTGCTCATAGAGAAGGTAATAGCCTGCCAGTATTATTGCTAGACTTTTAATCCAAAGACTCCCGTAATGTTCTGGGGATCCAGGTTCAAATCCCACCACACCAGATAGTGTATTCTGAACTCAGTAAAATCTGGAATTAAGAGTCTAATGATGACCGTGAATTGATTGTTGGAAGAAACTTATCTGTTTCACTAATGTCCTTGAGGGAAGGAAACTTCCATCCTTACCCAGTCTGACCTACACGTGACTCCAGACTCACAGTAATGTGGTTGACTCTCAACTGCCCCCTGGGCAATTAGGGATGGGCAATAAATGCTGGCCTGCCCAGTGCTGCCCTCATCCCATGAATGAATAAAGAAAGAACCATATCAGGGATTGAGGGCTTGCCAGCCTCCAACCAACATCTATTCAAGGCCAAGACAGGAAGGCTCACGGGTGTCGTCTTGTCCCTGTGTCCAACTGAAGGCCTTAAATGGACCTCACCCTCCTCCCTCTGATATTAACCAGTGAAGGTGGTGGTGGGGGGTCTCCTTTTGGTGGGAGTTACCTGGCAAACCTACATTTAATGAGACAATATTAATTAATGAGCTCATAGTAAAGGATCCTCTTATTAACAGGTATGATAACATGAGAGCTTTGCAAATTGAGTTGGGGTGAGAAATAAGTGTTTTAAACCAAAATAATTGTAGGTGCAAGGGTACAAAGGTATGAGACCACACTTGGTTAAAGTGCAGTGGGAAATATGTGAAAAGGTAAGTTGATTCTGTACTGGTAAACACTTTAGGAAATATTTCGTAACTCATCAAGAAAGTAGTTAATTGAGAATGAAGAAAGAAGGAAAGAAAGAAGGAAACAAGGATTACTTGTTACTTTGGTTAGACCATCATCATTCAACTCTTCTGCCTATTGTGTTATTCCAGCCATTTGGTTTGTTTCCAGCACCATCCTATTTTTGATCCTCTGTCATTATTAGTCGGATCATCCCTTCACTTGCTATTCAGTTGTTGATACCTTAATCACACCGTTTGACTCTTCTGATCACCTGCGAAGACTTGTTCTTCAGCCTGTTGATAGCCCCCTCACACATTTTTATTTATCTTTTAACACTCTTAATTATCTGGAATTACCTGACCATTATCTCTGTGCATATAAAGTCTATGCCTGTGCTCCACTTCACCTGATGGAGGAGCAGCGCTCCAGAAGCTTGTGATTCCAAATAATCCTGAAGGACTATAACCCGGTGCCATGTGATTTCTGATGTTGATTTGCTGACAACTCTCAGGTGGGACTTCTAGCTGACTGAAGCTTCACCAAGCCTGAGGTTGGTGGAGCTAATGGTTTTTATCCCGGTTTCAGTCTGTTTATAAACAATACATCCCAAAAATAGGCTTCATTGAAACTTGGTATACAGAAGAGTTATGACCCAGGAAAGAAATAATTAGATTTGACAAAGCTGCAGATCCAATTCTGGAATCTTTTTAAAGAATCTCTTAATATTGTGAAATAGGTTGAAATTAGTTGTTTCAAAGAATTTTATGGGGTTGATTTATTTAGAATATCGGTTTTTCTAGGAAGTTGTGGGTTGTCTCGAGTGTTGTGAGATTTGTCACAGCTGTGAATGTAATGAGCATTTTCAGGTTGTTCGATGCTGATTAGCTTGAAGCTGCTTCAATGAGATGAGATTTTTAGCAAAAAGATTTCTTTCTTCAACATTGTTACACAGAACATCAAGTAGGGAGTGAAAAGCCTCCAGTAAGACCTGCACAGTTGTAGTAATGTTGATGAGTTAACACAGCGGGGTATATGGATGTATACTACAGAAGGCTCTCTAATGTCAGCACTCTCACTTTTTGTGATTCGTGTACAAAGATAGGGAGATGCCTCTCTACCTCAACATTCTGCAATCTCTCTGCCTTAAATAACATTCTGTTTCTATGTTCTTCCTGCAATGGGACAATCTCATATTTTCTCATATATACCATCTGTTCATATTATCCCCATTCTCTTCACCTATTTTTGTCTTTCGAGGCTCCTGAATATCCCCAGAAGTGCATTGGATCCAAGGTCCTGCCAATATTCCTTTTCGTATTGATAGAGCTAAAGTGAGACAGTTTAACAGAGCATGATGGATGGATGTATTGACTGAATGTTCTCTTCACTTGTTATTTATTCAACATGTACACTTGCGCTTTGTGAATTATGTACAATGTACCACAGCATTCTCCAGTCTCTATTACATAATATCATACATGGCTTTGTGAAGGTCAGGTCATGCCTCACAAATGTTATTGAATTGTTTGAGAATGTAACAAAGCATTTTGATGAAGGTGGAGCAGTGGATGTGGTATACATGGATTTTAGCAAGGCACTTGATAAGGTTCCACACTCCCAAAAATTCTGCTTGTAGGACCACATCCCATTTTTTACCTGTATCATTGGTGCCTGTATGCACCATGAAACTGGCTGTTCACCTTCCCCCTTAGAATATTCTGCAGCCGATCTAAGACATTCCTGACCCTTGCTTCTGGGAGGCAGCATACCATTCAGGGGTCTCGTTTTCGACCACAGAACCGGCTACCTACTTCACTTATGATTGAATCCCCGATGACTATAGCCCTTCCACTCTTTGTCCCGCCCTTCTCAACAGCAGAGCCAGTCATGGTGCCATGAATCTGGCTACTGCTTCTTTCCTCTGGTGAGCCATCTCCACCACAAGTATCCAAAACGGTATACCTACTTTGGAGGGAGATGACTGCAGGGGACACCTGCACTGTCTTCCTGCTCTTTCTCTGCCTTTTGGCTATCCATTCCCTTTCTCCCTCAGCAATCCTAATCTGCAGTGTGACCAATTCGCTACACTTGCTTTCCACAGCCTCTCCAGCGTCACAGATGCTCCAAAATGAGTCCATCCACAGTTCCAGTGCTGTCATGTGGTCTAACAAGAACTGCAGCTGGACTCACTTCCTGCACGTGATGAGTCAGGGACATCAGCTACGTCCCTGAGCTCCCACATTGAGCAACAGGAGCATAACACCAGTCTGAGATCTCCTGAAGATGTGGTCATTTTAATTCTTTAATTTTCATAAAGGATATTTAAAATCATTTGGATTAATATATGACCATGAGGTGATAGTACCATTTACATTGGTTAAAAATAAAATTGATCAACCAAAGTTCAGGCAGTTTTGCATATCAGAGAGACACTGACCAAAGGTTTAGCAGTTGTCCAAAATGCATCCAAAGAGCATTGAAAACATGAGCAGATTTTTAAAAAAATACAGAAGTTCAAACTTTGTTGAAGGAGGGCACAATGGAGGACACGGGCAATGAGGCAATATGGGCAGAGCTCAGAAATAGGAAAGGAGTGGTAACAATGTTGGGGCTGTACTCTAGGCCTCCCAACAGCAAGCGTGAGACAGTGGTGCAAATATGTAAACAGATTATGTAAAGATGTAGGAGCAGCAGGGTGGTGGTGATAGGAGATTTTAATTTTCCCAACATTGACTGGGATTCAGTTAGTGTTAGCGATCCAAATGGAGCATAATTTTTAAGTAGTATCCAGGAGGGGTTTTTAGATTAGATTAGACTTACAATGTGGAAACAGGCCCTTCGGCCCAACAAGTCCACACCGACCCGCAACCCACCCATACCCCTACATTTACCCCTTACCTAACACTACGGGCAATTTAGCTTGGCCAATTCACCTGACCCGCACATCTTTGTGACTGTGGGAGGAAACCGGAGCATCCAGAGGAAACCCACGCAGACACGGGGAGAACGTGCAAACTCCACACAGTCAGTCGCCTGAGTCGGGAATTGAACCCGGGTCTACAGGCGCTGTGAGGCAGCAGTGCTGACCACTGTGCCACCGTGTATATGAGCAGTCCAACTTGAGCAGGGGTCATACTGGACCTAGTGTTGGGGAATGAGCCTGGCCAGGTGGTTGAAGCTTCAGTAGGGGAATACTTGGGAATAGTGCTAAATTGGGGGAAGGCCATCTGTAGCAAAATTCAGCAAGAGCTGGGAAATATGGATCAGGAGCAATTGTTTGAAGGTAAATCTACATTTTGATATGTGGGAGGTTTTTAAAGAGAAGTTGATTAAAGCGCAGGGCAGATGTGTCCCTGTGAAAATGAGGGACAGAAATGACAAGATTAGGGAACCATGGAAGACAGGTGAATTTGTGAGGCTATCTAGGAGAAAAAACGAAGCATACATAAGATCGAGACTACTGAAAACAGACAAAGCTTTGGAAGAATATCTGGAAAGCAGGACCAATCTGAAATGAGGAATTAAGAGGGCTAAAAGCGATCATGAAATATCTTCATCAAACAAGGTTAAGGAACTTCTCAAAGCCTTTTATTCATAAATAAGGAGCAAGAGGGTAACCAGAGAAAGGGTTGGCCCACTGAAGGACAAAGGAGGAAAGTTATGCATGGAGTCAGAGAAAATTAATGCGATTCTTAATGAGTACTTTGCATCAGTATTCACCAAGGAAAGAGACATGACGGGTGTTGTTAATGTTGTCCACATGGTTATGAAGAGTAGCAGGGATGATCCAGGTAATTATAGAACAGTGAGTTTGACATCAGTGGTATGGAAGCTGCTGGAGCAGATACTGAGTGACAGGATCTATTTACATTTGGAAGAAAACAGGCTTATCAGTAATAAGCAACATGGTTTTGTGCAGGGAAGGTCATGTCTTACCAACTTAATAGAATTCTTTGAGGAAGTGACAGAGTTGATTGATGAGGGAAGGGCTGTAGATGTCATAGACATGGAATTCAGTAAGGTTCCTCTTGGTAGGCTGATTAAGAAAGTGAAGTCACTTGGAGTCTAGGGAGTACTAGCTAGATAAATAGAGAACTGGCTAGACAATAGGAGATGGAAAGTAGTAGTGGAAGAGAGTTCGTCAAAATGGAGAACTATGACCAATGGGGTTCCACATGGATCCATGTTGAGACCATTGTTGTTTGTGATATACATAAATAATCTGGAGGAAGGTATAGGTGGTCTGATGCGCACGTTTGCAGGTGATACTAAGATTTGTGGAGTAGCAGATAGTGAAGGGGACTGTCAGAAAATGCAGTAGAATATAGAGAGATTGGAGAGTTGGGCAGAGTCTGTCATTGTGATAGACACGTGAATGGCAGATTGCGTCCAATCCAAGCAAATGCAAGGTGATGCATTTTGGAAGATCCAATTCAAGAGTAAACTATACAGTGAATAGAAAAGTCCTGAGGAAAGTTGATGTACAGAGAGGTCTGGGTGTTCAGGTCCATTCTTCCCTAAAGGCGACAACACAGCTCGATAGAATGTTCAAGAAGGCATACGGCATGCTTTCCTTCATCAGACAGGGTATTGAGTATAAGAGTCAGCAGGTCATGTTACAGTTGTATAAGACTTTAGTTTGGCCACATTTGGAATACTGCATACAATTCTGGTTGCCACATTACCAAAAGGATGTGGATGCATTGGAGAGGGTGCAGAGGAGGTTCACCAGGATGTTGTCTGGTATGGAGGAGATTAGTTATGAACAGTGGTTGAGTAGATTAGGATTATTTTCATTGGAAAGAAGGAGGTTGAGGGGGGACCTGATTGAAGCCTAGAAAAACATGACAGGGTGGATAGTAAGAAGCTTTTTCCCAGAATGGGGGACTCAATTACTAGGGGTCATGAGTTCAAGATGAGAGGGGAAAGTTTAAGGGAGATATGCGTGGAAAGTTCTTTACGCAAAGTTGTCGGCAGAGATGGTACAAGCAGGCGCAATAGCGTCATTTAAGATGTACCTAGACAGACTCATGAATGGGCAGGGAGCAGAGGGATTCAGATCGTTAGAAAATAGGCAACAGGTTTAATAGAGGATCTGGATCGGCACAGGCTTGGAGGGCCTGTTCCTGTGCTGGAATTCTCTTTGTTCTTTGTTCATGTAATCCTGGCCAATAAAAAATGCTTATATTTTCATCTGTTTTTCTAAATATCTCAGTGACCTGTCATTGGAATTTTGTGGCCTACTCTCAAACTTTCACTACGATACTCACAACTGCCACCTGACTGACCACTGTTCATTCCTCATGCCTAGTGTTTACATTAGATTAGATTACTTACAGTGTGGAAACAGGCCCTTCGGCCCAACAAGTCCACACCGACCCGCCGAAGCGCAACCCACCCATATCCGTACATATACCCCTTACCTAACACTACGGGCAATTTAGCATGGCCAATTCACCTGACCCGCACATCTTTGGACTGTGGGAGGAAACCGGAGCACCCGGAGGAAACCCACGCAGACACGGGGAGAACGTGCAAACTCCACACAGTCAGTCGCCTAAGTCGGGAATTAAACCCGGGTCTCAGGCGCTGTGAGGCAGCAGTGCTAACCACTGTGCCACCGTGCCGCCCACAGTGTTTGAAGTGGTCTCTATTTCCATCTTACTGTCTTGTCTGGTGAATGATAACACTCAGGAATTGCTTCTGATTCAGTTTCTGAGTAAGCCTTTAAGTAGCTTAATTCAAAAAATTGTTACATTCTTGTTCAAGGTGAGCTAAATATATCAGCCTCATTCACTTTACATTCATCCATGTTCGAATATTAGATCCAATAACTGAATTCCCAAATGATCACCTTATTCATACTTTCCTCCTTGTGTAATCCTACAAGCCCAAATCCAGTCACAGCTCTGGCAGAAAGCAATCCAGGATGTTCATCTTGTAACATTTCAATTTCTTTCACATGAACTGGTTGTTCCACCATAGAATATGGACCACCCACTGGGTGGCACACAGCCATTTGGTCCATCAAGTCTCCAACCTCCTTCTGAAGAACATCCCATCCAGACCCTTCCTACCCTATCCCTGTAACCCTGCATTCCCCGTGCCTAATCCACCTAACCAGCACATATTTGAACTGTGGGAGGAAACTGGAGCACCCAGAGGAAACCCATGCAGACCCAGGGAAAACTTGTAGACTCCACACAGACAGTCACCCAGGGCTGCAATCAAACCCGGGACCCTGCCACTGTGAGACAGCAGCGTTGCCACTGACCCAGTCTTAGGAAGGTCAGTATTCTTTAACCTGCCACTCAATTTCTGAATATAAAATAAAATAAAATCCATTGGAATTTGTTTCACTACGGCATTTGGTCTGCTTTCTTTTATTGGTCAGAGTATTGGAGTACAGGAGTTGGGAGGTCATGTAGCGGCTGTACAGGTCATTGGTTAGGCCACTGTTGGAATATTGTGTGCAATTCTGGTCTCCTTCTTATCGGAAAGATGTTGTGAAAATTGAAAGGGTTCAGGAAAGATTTACAAGGATGTTGCCAGGGTTGGAGGATTTGAGCTATAGGGAGAGGCTGAACAGGCTGGGGCTGTTTTCCGTGGAGCATCGGACGCTGAGGGGTGACCTTAGAGGTTTACAAAATTATGAGGGGCATGGATAAGATAATTAGACAAAGTCTTTTCCCTGGGATGGGGGAGTCCAGAACTAGAGGGCATAGGTTTAGGGTGAGAAGGGAAAGATATAAAAGGGACCGAAGGGGCAACTTTTCCACCCAGAGGGTGGTGCGTGTATGGAATGAGCTGCCAGATGAAGTGGTGGAGGCTGGTCCAATTGCAACATTTAAAAGGAATTTGGATGGGTATATGAATAGGAAGGGTTTGGAGAGATATGAGCCAGGTGCTGGCAGGTGGGACTAGATTGGGTTGGGATATCTGGTTGACATGGACAGGTTGGACCAAAGGGTCTGTTTCCATGTTGTACATCTCTATGATTCTATCTATGACTCTACACCCACTACAACCTCTCCACCTACCCTGTACAATAAGATGGATTTGTCACCTTGTGTACCTCCAATTAATGTTTTCTCCTTCATGGACCCTTCTGGAACAGATAGTAGTCAAGCCAGTATCAGTGAACTGACTTGCTCCATTGTCTCTCAGTATCTTTCTTGGTTTACCTCACTGATTCAAAGTATACCTCTCCTTTTGAAATAAAGTACTTAGAACCTCCAGTTGTCTGATTCTCAATGTCAGTACTCAAAGAATTCTCATGACTATCCTTTCTTAGTACATTCTAAGTAAACATGTTCTCTTTGTATTACTCCTACAGTTTAAAATCAATTTCCTTTCCTGATGCACTTTTGACATTCCACTACTCTAATTGGTCTTCCATTTAATTTCCAGCTATAGGCATTGGCATGTCCAGACTAATTACAATGGGAAGCATGTTTTTGTTTCCTCCTTTCACATTTATTATTTTGACGTCCTTCTGTTTGTTCTCTAAAACTAGTGCCTCTTCCATCTGTAGGTTTTCTATTCTGCCAGTTTCTTTGTGGGTGGTCATGTGACCATCAGCCCATCTGGAATGTTCTGTATGAGATATCATCGCTAGCTGCCAGAACTACTGCAGCTCTAATCTTTGATACTTAAAACCTGACTGAGATCAGCAGCAAGTTTGCAGATGTGCTTTTTCTGAATTCTACACCGAACATAATTTCCCTTCGGTTCTCAGAACTTTTCTCTAGTTTTAGTAATCTAAATCACACATCCCACTGCATTTCTTTTCTCTTGTATACATACTCCCAATGTCTGATTAAGTTTCTATCTTGGAACCTTAAATTTTATTGAATAAGCTGCAGGGGTATGTGAATACGTATTGAGATTAATCTTATTGACAATTTTATGTTCTGCAGATTTGATCTTCTGACAGAGTTGTATATACAGTCATAGCTGTATCCACTAGAACACTTCATGTTACATTAAGGTCCAAATATCTTTGACAACTTCATCTGTCCATCTACTTTGCCAAATGAGTTACAATTCCTTCACTGGAATCAGAATCATCTTCTGAGCTATTGTCTCTTCCTTTCTTCCTTTTCTTTAAGCTTATCCTTCACTAAATTGTCTAATTTTCCCATTTATTGTAGTTCAAGTATTATTTCTTCTCTATTTCCATTTTAGGTTTGTAGCTCTGCCCTTTTCCATTACTCTGTTTTATTTTTTCTTCACTTTTCCTTTGGCTCTGTTTCTCTCTTTCCTCTAACTCAAGCCTTTTCATTTCTCTTTATCTGAGGTCAGTAAGTAGAGCGCCCAATATTGTGGGATTTGGTGATGTCAAGGGTAGGATTTTAGTCCAACGGGATTAGGAGTTGGGTGTCGGTTCTGACGAGGTTGAGTCAAGATTACCGTGAGGGAGTTGGTGTGCGGGTCTTGGGTCTGCAGGTTTGGTGAGGATTGAACCAGTGTAGGGCACTCAGGGCAGATGTGTGGGTTGTGGCCTTGAAAGGTGTTAGGCTCACAGTGGGAAGATGGGGAGTGGGGTGGGTGGGGAGGGGGGGGGGGGGGGGGGGGGGGGGGGGGTGGAGGCGGGGTGGGTCCGTGCTGATCAGGGCTATAGTTTAATAATTACCCATAAGTTAGAACTTCAATCCTGGGTAATGTTTAAGCTTAAGTCCGTCAGAACCCTCCGACATCTCCAACAAAAAGGACTTTTTTGGAGGGTTATATATGCCACTGAAGACAGCTCCAGCTTCCAAAGTCATTCCCATGGACTCAGCTGTGACGTGATTTCTGTGTTGTCCTAAAGGGCATCTCTGGTCTACAGTTCTATAACAGATATCATAAAATAGGAAAGTCTAAGCCATAACTGTATCTACATGATGATACTAAACTGGGTGGAAAGGTAAGATGTGGGGAGGATACAGGCTGCTCAGAGATGTGGATCCATGTTGTCATTTGGCAACAAGGTGGCACATGGAATATTGTGTAGGAAAATATGATATTATTCACTTTGGTCTCAAGAATAAAAAGGCAGATTTTCGTTTTCTTTTTTAAAATGTTGACCTTGTAGTGTTGATTTTTTTCAAGACCTATACCAGGAATGCAAAAAGTCAATAAGCTATTGTGATTGATTGGGGTTGAAGTCACATGTAAAAATATTTGATTTGCAAGAGATCATTTTGAAAGTTCTGTTGGTCACAAAAATCTTTAGTGAGTTTTGAGAAGATTTATAGCTCAGGTTGAGGTTCTGGATGTAGGTTTTTTTTGCTGAGCTGGAAGGTTCATTTTCAGACATTTCATCACCATCCTAGGTAACATCATCAGTGAACCTTCAGATGAAGCACTGGTGTTATGGCCCACTTCATATTCAAAAAGAACGGGTACCCAATGAACACAGTCCACCGATTTCTCAGCAACAAATCCAAACAAGCAGACAAAATATGCCCAGAAATCCTAGCCACTCTCCCCTACATCGAAGACATCTCAGAAATGACTACCAGATTACCCAGACCCTTTGGCATCATGGTAGCCCACAAAACCACCAACACTAAAGCAGCAGCTAATGAGCTTGAAAGGCCCTAAAGAGACAACAAGCAAAACTAATGTCATTTACAAACTACCTTGCAAGAACGGTAACAACACTACATTGGACAAACAGGAAGAAAATTAGCCACCAGGATGCATGAATATCAACTACTCACAAAAACACATGACCCACTCTCACTAGTATCCTTACATACAGATGAGGAAGGACACCATTTCAACTGGGACATCACATCCATCCTAGGACAAGCCAAACAGAAAAACGCTCAAGAATTCCTGGAAGCAAACTTCAATCGGAACTCTATCAACAAACGCATTGACTTGGATCCCATTTACCACCCACTGAGAAAATGACATCACCACATGAAATTACGTCCAACAGGAAATGACATCACCAACCCAAGGAAACCTAAACACAAATAGAAAGCGGACCATACCACCAGTGCTTTATCTGGAGGCTCACTGATGATGTTACCTGGTATGGTGATGAAATGCCTGAAAATGAATCTTCCAGCTCAGCGAGCAAACCTGCACCCAGAACAAAAAGGTTTAATGAGGAGGATGAAAAGTCATGGTGCATGAGATGCAAAGTGCATGGGATCCCATGCAAGGACTTCACAAAACACTACATAGAACAAACAGGAAGACAACTAACGATCCGCATCCATGAACTAGCCATGCAACGAAATGACCAGCTATCGTTAGTAGCCACACACTCAGATGACAAGCAACATGAGTTCGACTGGGACAACTTTACTATTATAGGACAAGCCAAACAGAGAACAGCCAGGGAATTCCTAGAGGCATGGCACTCATCCACAGATTCAATCAATAAGCACATCGACCTGGACCCTGCAGCGGACAGCGGGAACTGACAACCGGAAGCGGCAGATTCAAACCACTACAAATGCCGGAGGAAAGATCACAGAAGCGCTTCACATGAGGCTCCCGAACACTGAGGATGTCACCTAGACAGGGGACGAAACGTCTGCAACACAAATTCCCAGCTCGGCGAACAGAACCACAACATGTTGTGAGACCTGTCACTCACAGGATTGTTTTGTATAAGATCATTATACCTTATATGGACTGCCTGGCTGATGTTCTATAACTATAAAAAGAAGTCTCTTTATCAAGAACTTCACATCGCACTGGAACAGCTTGATGTTAATCCATATTTAACAACCTGCTATGGAACCTCCCCTCTCATTTTCACACTGAAACATCCAGCAACATTCTAAAACAATCAACATTTTAAATTAAACAACACTGTGAATTCTTTTAAAAACACAACAGTGGTCTATTTCATGGTATTAACAGATTCTTTTAAAAAATCCACAATTAAATTTGCATTTTGTGAAAAACTAATAACTAAAACTGACCAAACGTTCTTTGGGCCATAACACGTGTACCAAGTTTCATCCACATTCATCCATTCATTTTGGGTTCTGTTGTTAAGAAGTAGACTAAAGCAGGAATAAAAGCATTGGTTCCACCAGCCTCAAGTCTGGTAAAGCTCCAGTTAGACAGAAACCCCACATCATGAAAGCTGTCACTAAATTAAACATCAGCAGTTCGCCAGTACCAGCAGTGCCACAGGGAGATGTGGCCACTGTTGGTACTACAGTGCGAAAGCTGATTGTTCCCAGTTAGAGGCAGATGTTACTTGGGTGAAAGACTTTGTCTATTTATCCTATCTATGCCCCTCATGAGTTTATAAACCTCGATAAGGTCACCCCTCAGCCTCCGATGCTCCAGGAAAAACAGCTCTAGCCTAGTCATGGGTGGCACGGTGGCACAGTGGTTAGCACTGCTGCCTCACAGCGCCTGAGACCCGGGTTCAATTCCCGACTCAGGCGACTGACTGTGTGGAGTTTGCACGTTCTCCCCGTGTCTGCGTGGGTTTCCTCCGGGTGCTCCGGTTTCCTCCCACAGTCCAAAGATGTGCAGGTCAGGTGAATCGGCCATGCTAAATTGCCCGTAGTGTTAGGTAAGGGGTAAATGTAGGGGTATGGGTGGGTTGCGCTTCGGCAGGTCGGTGTGGACCTGTTGGGCTGAAGGGCCTGTTTCCACACTGTAAGTCTAATCTAATCTATTCAACCTCTCCCTACAGCTCAATCTTCCAACCCTGGCTATTTCGTCAAATGTCTGTCACTAGTTATCTACAACAATATCTTCTAACCTATTTTCCCACTGCACTTCCACAAAGGTCATCACTTAATTCTATCTCATTACATGGTAGTTTTGCTGGGGTGGTAGTGGGTACAGGGGAGGGGGGAAGTGGAGAGGATGTTGTTTCCTTCAAAGGAGAATCACCGCCACAGCACTAGTTATCACCAGCACCAGCAGAATTAGGCCCTTAAACTGAGACCTGAAACCATCAATTTGGCCCTGGGCAGAAAGGCTGCCAGCAAGCCATCCTGTTCTGGACCTGAATGGAGGGAGGTCACTGAGTGGCAGAATCCCACACTCTCTACCTGATCACCGACACCAACTTGTTGGGCTCATTAAATTCCACAAAGGATTTTAAGGTTGCATCAATTTAAGAACCTTACATTTTTCATTGCAGTAGCATTGCTAAAAACCTTGAAACATCTGTGTCCTGCTGGGGTTAGGAGGCTGAGGTGAATTAAATGGCCCCATGAGCTTTTGTAATTATCTAATGATCTGTAAAGGACAAGATGAAATCTTTAACCAGTCACACATTCACACTTGTGAGCACACACTGTCTTAGCCATAAGATAATTTCTACATGTACTGATGAAACCACAGAAATTAGTTGCGTGACTGTGCTTTTTTTTGTTAAAGAAATGGGTACTGCAACAAGCCCCAAACATATAACCATTCTTTCTCCAGACTGGAGGCAGTTTGTCCATGTAACAAAGGGACAATAGTAAATATAATGTTCAGAGAGCTCATGGGTTTCCTTGTCACTAAGATCGAGACTGGCCAAACAGCTCGCTCTGCTACATCCCGCCATTCCAATATCCCACATTGTAAAATGTCCTTGAATGCCCTTCCCTCGCTCGCCCGAACCTGCATCTTTTTCACAACTGGCTTGACGGTAGGAACCAGAAGGTAATAGTGGAAGGACGCTTGTCAGAATGGAAGCTTGTGACTGGTGGTCCCTGGTGCTGTGAGGCAGCAGTGCTAACCACTGATTCACCATGCCACCCCTGCCATAGATGTTTTGTACACATCCTTCACCATCTTTTGTCCTCACTGGGATGTATTTTAGTTGTGGAGATTTAAGTAGCTCCTTAAACAACTGCCACTACTCATCTACCAACTTATTCAGGGAAAACCTATCGTCATGCCAATGTAATTTTCTTTGTTTAATTCTAGAACACTACTGTGGGGACTCCACTTTCTCACCCCAAAGTGAATTTTGAATTCTATCATCCTGTGCTCAGTATTCCTCAGAGTATCCTTAGCCATGATGTGATCAATTAATCTCTCCTCATTATACAATACCACACCCAAAGTAACTTGCTCCCTGGTTGGTTCCACAACATACTGCTCCAAGAAACAATCTCTCATACATTCAATATACTCTGTCTCCAGGCTTCCTTTACCAATTTCATTCTTCCAATCTGTGTGCATGTTAATATCACCCATGATTATTGCCTTTCTTACAAGCCTCTAATATTTCCTGTGTCCCAAGCAGAACTACTGTTTGGGGATCTATAGATTACTCCTACCAAGTACTTCTTCCCTTTGCTATTTCTTATTTCTTCCCAGACTGATTCCACATCTTGATCTCCCGTGCATATGTCATTTCTCATTACAGCACTGATCCCTTCCTTCACCAGCGAAGCTAAACCACCTCCTTTTCCATTCAGTCTATTTTTCCAAATGCTGATTACCCTTGGATATTCAATGCCTGGGCCTGGTCTCCTTGTAACCATATCTCAGTAATCACTACCAAATCATACCCTTTTGTTTCTTTTTGCACCATTAATCCATCAGTTTTGCTTCGAATGCTTTGTGCATTTAGATGCAAAGCTTTCAAATTTGTTCTATTGGTAAATTTCTATAATTTTTTATAATTCCTTAGTACATAAAGATTTTCACCAGTTTTGTCCCTCACCTTTCATAGTCTGCCACATCACTAACCTGCACTCTTGCAACCTCTTTTAATTTGGGTTATCTAATTTCCCCTACATCTGAACTGCCAACCTACACCACCACTACCACCCCTCCCACTTCCCCACACCCCATTTATTTAGTTTGAAGCCCTGTCGACAGCCCTAGCTACACAGTTCACTTGGACTCTGGTCCCAGAACTGTTCAGATGAAGATTGTTGAATCGGAACAGGTCCCTTCTTCCCCAGTACTCGTGCCAATGTCCCATGAATTCAAACCCATTTCTCCCATACCAATCTTTGAGACTCGTATTGCCCTCACTCACAGGATTGTTTTGTATAAGGTCATTACTTAATTCTATCTCATTACATGGTAGTTTTGCTGGGGTGGTAGTGGGTGCAGGGGAGGTGGTGTGTGGGGGGGTCGGATGTTGTTTCCTTCAAAGGAGAATCACCTCCACAGCACTAGCTATCACGAGCACCAGCAGAATTAGGCCCTTAAACCGAGACCTGAAACCATCAATTTGGCCCTGGGCAGAAAGGCTGCCAGCAAGCCATCCTGTTCTGGACCTGAATGGAGGGAGGTCACTGAGTGGCAGAATCCCACACTCTCTACCTGATCACCGACCCCCAACTTGTTGGGCTCATTAAATTCCACAAAGGATTTTAAGGTTGCATCAATTTAAGAACCTTACATTGTTCATTGCAGTAGCATTGCTAAAAACCTTGAAACATCTGTGTTCTGCTGGGGTTAGGAGGCTGAGGTGAATTAAATGGCCCCATGAGCTTTTGTAATTATCTAATGATCTGTAAAGGACAAGATGAAATCTTTAACCAGTCTCACATTCACACTTGTGACACACACTGTCTTAGCCATAAGATAAGTTCTACACGTACTGATGAAACCACAGAAATTAGTTTAGTGACTGTGCTTTTTTTTGTTAAAGAAATGGGTACTGCAACAAGCCCCAAACATATAACCATTCTTTGTCCAGACTGTAGGCAGTTTGTCCATGTAACAAAGGGACAATAGTGACTATAATGTTCAGAGAGCTCATGGGTTTCCTTGTCACTAAAGCCCCATTCCTGCATTGTGAGCCTGATCCCCAGCCGACAGCATTGTACAATGAATCCAAGTTCCATGGGCATGGCAGAGACCTGCAGAACCTCCATAACTCTGCTTGTGATCGCCTGGATGGCATAGATCCACCAATGCTGTGTTCCAGTAACAGAAATTGCTGTATCTACATTCATTTTAAAACAGTTATGGAGGGGACAAAACTGGTTCAGAGGTTCAAGTTCTAAACTGGGGCAGGGTGAATTTTGATGGAATTAGACAGAAGCTTGCAGGGGGCAATTGAAATCATCTGTTTGCAGGAAAAGGGACCTCTGACAAGTGGGAGACCTTTAAAAGTGAGATAGTGAGAGTTCAAGGTCGATATGTTGCTGAGAGGGTGTCGGGCAAGGTTGACAGGAATAGGGAACCCTGCATGACAAGGGATACTGAGGTTTTGACCAGAAAAAAGGAGGAGACATGGATCAGGTATAGGCAGCTGGGATCAAGGGAATCCCCGGAGGTATACAAGGGAATACAGGAGTTTACTGAAGAAGGATAACAGGGAGGATGAAAGGGGCACGGGACAGGTTTGGCTTTGAGGATTAAAGTGAATCCTAAGAGGCATTTTGAAAATATGAAAGGAAAAAGAATAACCAGAGAGAGAATAGGACCCCTCAAGGATTAAAGTAGACAAGTATGTGTAGAGCCGCAGGAGTTGGAAAGGTCCTCAATAAATATTTCTTCGTGTTTACCATGGAGAAAGACATGGAAAGGACTTGGGAACTTGGGGAAGTTTGTGATGTTATCTTGGGGACAGTCCATATCACAGTCGAGGAGATGTTGGACGTATTAGAACGTATGAAGGTAGATGACTCTCTTGGTCCTGACCAGAGATATCCAAGAACACTACAAGAGGCGAGAGAAGGAATTGGGAGGATCCTGGATGATTTTTGTGCATCATCGTTAGCCATGGTTGAGGTCCTGAAAGACTGAAGAGTAGCAAATGTTGTGCCATTATTCAAGAAAGGCTGCAAAGAAAAGCTTGGTTACTATGGACCAGTGGACCTAACATCTGCGTTAGTTAAGTTACTTGATAAGATGCTGGGGGATAAGATATCCATCCCCTTGCAAAGGCAGGGTTTGATTTGGAGTAGTGAGTGAGAGATCATGCCTCACAAATTTCTTGGAGTTCTTTAATAAAGTGACCAGGAAGGTTTACGAGGGCAGAGCGGTAGGTGTAGTCTATATGGATTTCAGTAAGGCCACTGATAAGGTTCCACATGGTAGACCGCTCTGGAAGGTTAGATCGCATGGAATCCAGAGAACCTTGGCAAATTGGATGCACAATTGGCTTGATGGTAGGAACCAGAATGTAATAGTGGAAGGACGCTTATCAGACTGGAAGCTTGTGACTGGTGATCCCTGGTACTATGAGGCAGCAGTGCTAACCACTGAGCCACCATCCCACCCCTGCCATAAATGTTTTGTACACATCCTTCACCATCTTTTGTCCTCACTGGGATGTATTTTAGTTGTGGGGATTTAAGTAGCTCCTTAAACAACTGCCACTACTCATCTACCATCTTAACTGTTAGCCTTCTTGATAAACCTACTCAGGCCAAATCTGTCCTCATGCCGATGTAATTTTCTTGTTTAATTCTAGAGCACTACTGTGGGACTCCACTTTCTCACCCCAAAGTGAATTTTGAATTCTCTCATCCTGTGCTCAGTATTCCCCAGAGTATCCTTAGCCATGATGTGATCAATTAATCTCTCCTCATTATACAATACCAAATCCAAAGTAACTTGCTCCCTGGTTGGTTCCACAACACACTGCTCCAAGAAACAATCTCTCATACATTCAATATACTCTGTCTCCAGGCTTCCTTTACCAATTTCATTCTTCCAATCTGTGTGCATGTTAAAATCACCCATGATTATTGCCTTTCTTACAAGCCTCTAATATTTCCTGTGTCCCAAGCAGAACTACTGTTTGGGAATCTATAGATTACTCCTACCAAGTACTTCTTCCCTTTGCTATTTCTTATTTCTTCCCAGACTGATTCCACATCTTGATCTCCCGTGCTTATGTCATTTCTCATTACAGCACTGATCCCTTCCTTCACCAGCGAAGCTAAACCACCTCCTTTTCCATTCAGTCTATTTTTCCAAATGCTGATTACCCTTGGATATTCAATGCCTAGGCCTGGTCTCCTTGTAACCATATCTCAGTAATCACTAACAAATCATATCCTTTTGTTTCTTTTTGCACCATTAATTCATCAGTTTTGCTTCAAATGCTTTGTGCATTTAGATGCAAAGCTTTCAAATTTGTTCTATTGGTAAATTTCTATAATTTTTTATAATTCCTTAGTACATAAAGATTTACACCAGTTTTGTCCCTCACCTTTCATAGTCTGCCACATCACTAACCTGCACTCTTGCCACCTCTTTTAATTTGGGTTATCTAATTTCCCCTACAACTTAACCCCCAACCTACACCACCACTACCACCCCTCCCACTTCCCCACACCCCATTTATTTAGTTTGAAGCCCTGTCGACAGCCCTAGCTACGCAGTTCACTTGGACTCTGGTCCCAGAACTGTTCAGATGAAGATTGTCGAATCGGAACAGGTCCCTTCTTCCCCAGTACTCGTGCCAATGTCCCATGAATTCAAACCCATTTCTCCCATACCAATCTTTGAGACTCGTATTGCCCTCACTCACAGGATTGTTTTGTATAAGGTCATTACTTAATTCTATCTCATTACATGGTAGTTTTGCTGGGGTGGTAGTGGGTGCAGGGGAGGTGGTGTGTGGGGGGGTCGGATGTTGTTTCCTTCAAAGGAGAATCACCTCCACAGCACTAGCTATCACCAGCACCAGCAGAATTTGGCCCTTAAACCGAGACCTGAAACCATCAATTTGGCCCTGGGCAGAAAGGCTGCCAGCAAGCCATCCTGTTCTGGACCTGAATGGAGGGAGGTCACTGAGTGGCAGAATCCCACACTCTCTACCTGATCACCGACCCCCAACTTGTTGGGCTCATTAAATTCCACAAAGGATTTTAAGGTTGCATCAATTTAAGAACCTTACATTGTTCATTGCAGTAGCATTGCTAAAAACCTTGAAACATCTGTGTTCTGCTGGGGTTAGGAGGCTGAGGTGAATTAAATGGCCACATGAGCTTTTGTAATTATCTAATGATCTGTAAAGGACAAGATGAAATCTTTAACCAGTCTCACATTCACACTTGTGAGCACACACTGTCTTAGCCATAAGATAAGTTCTACACGTACTGATGAAACCACAGAAATTAGTTTAGTGACTGTGCTTTTTTTTGTTAAAGAAATGGGTACTGCAACAAGCCCCAAACATATAACCATTCTTTGTCCAGACTGTAGGCAGTTTGTCCATGTAACAAAGGGACAATAGTGACTATAATGTTCAGAGAGCTCATGGGTTTCCTTGTCACTAAAGCCCCATTCCTGCATTGTGAGCCTGATCCCCAGCCGACAGCATTGTACAATGAATCCAAGTTCCATGGGCATGGCAGAGACCTGCAGAACCTCCATAACTCTGCTTGTGATCGCCTGGATGGCATAGATCCACCAATGCTGTGTTCCAGTAACAGAAATTGCTGTATCTACATTCATTTTAAAACAGTAATGGAGGGGACAAAACTGGTTCAGAGGTTCAAGTTCTAAACTGGGGCAGGGTGAATTTTGATGGAATTAGACAGAAGCTTGCAGGGGGCAATTGAAATCATCTGTTTGCAGGAAAAGGGACCTCTGACAAGTGGGAGACCTTTAAAAGTGAGATAGTGAGAGTTCAAGGTCGATATGTTGCTGAGAGGGTGTCGGGCAAGGTTGACAGGAATAGGGAACCCTGCATGACAAGGGATACTGAGGCTTTGACCAGAAAAAAGGAGGAGACATGGATCAGGTATAGGCAGCTGGGATCAAGGGAATCCCCGGAGGTATACAAGGGAATACAGGAGTTTACTGAAGAAGGATAACAGGGAGGATGAAAGGGGCACGGGACAGGTTTGGCTTTGAGGATTAAAGTGAATCCTAAGAGGCATTTTGAAAATATGAAAGGAAAAAGAATAACCAGAGAGAGAATAGGACCCCTCAAGGATTAAAGTAGACAAGTATGTGTAGAGCCGCAGGAGTTGGAAAGGTCCTCAATAAATATTTCTTTGTGTTTACCATGGAGAAAGACATGGAAAGGACTTGGGAACTTGGGGAAGTTTGTGATGTTATCTTGGGGACAGTCCATATCACAGTCGAGGAGATGTTGGACGTATTAGAACGTATGAAGGTAGATGACTCTCTTGGTCCTGACCAGAGATATCCAAGAACACTACAAGAGGCGAGAGAAGGAATTGGGAGGATCCTGGATGATTTTTGTGCATCATCGTTAGCCATGGTTGAGGTCCTGAAAGACTGAAGAGTAGCAAATGTTGTGCCATTATTCAAGAAAGGCTGCAAAGAAAAGCTTGATTACTATGGACCAGTGGACCTAACATCTGCGTTAGTTAAGTTACTTGATAAGATGCTGGGGGATAAGATATCCATCCCCTTGCAAAGGCAGGGTTTGATTTGGAGTAGTGAGTGAGAGATCATGCCTCACAAATTTCTTGGAGTTCTTTAATAAAGTGACCAGGAAGGTTTACGAGGGCAGAGCGGTAGGTGTAGTCTATATGGATTTCAGTAAGGCCACTGATAAGGTTCCACATGGTAGACCGCTCTGGAAGGTTAGATCGCATGGAATCCAGAGAACCTTGGCAAATTGGATGCACAATTGGCTTGATGGTAGGAACCAGAATGTAATAGTGGAAGGACGCTTATCAGACTGGAAGCTTATGACTGGTGATCCCTGGTACTGTGAGGCAGCAGTGCTAACCACTGAGCCACCATCCCACCCCTGCCATAAATGTTTTGTACACATCCTTCACCATCTTTTGTCCTCACTGGGATGTATTTTAGTTGTGGGGATTTAAGTAGCTCCTTAAACAACTGCCACTACTCATCTACCATCTTAACTGTTAGCCTTCTTGATAAACCTACTCAGGCCAAATCTGTCCTCATGCCGATGTAATTTTCTTGTTTAATTCTAGAGCACTACTGTGGGACTCCACTTTCTCACCCCAAAGTGAATTTTGAATTCTCTCATCCTGTGCTCAGTATTCCCCAGAGTATCCTTAGCCATGATGTGATCAATTAATCTCTCCTCATTATACAATACCAAATCCAAAGTAACTTGCTCCCTGGTTGGTTCCACAACACACTGCTCCAAGAAACAATCTCTCATACATTCAATATACTCTGTCTCCAGGCTTCCTTTACCAATTTCATTCTTCCAATCTGTGTGCATGTTAAAATCACCCATGATTATTGCCTTTCTTACAAGCCTCTAATATTTCCTGTGTCCCAAGCAGAACTACTGTTTGGGAATCTATAGATTACTCCTACCAAGTACTTCTTCCCTTTGCTATTTCTTATTTCTTCCCAGACTGATTCCACATCTTGATCTCCCGTGCTTATGTCATTTCTCATTACAGCACTGATCCCTTCCTTCACCAGCGAAGCTAAACCACCTCCTTTTCCATTCAGTCTATTTTTCCAAATGCTGATTACCCTTGGATATTCAATGCCTAGGCCTGGTCTCCTTGTAACCATATCTCAGTAATCACTAACAAATCATATCCTTTTGTTTCTTTTTGCACCATTAATTCATCAGTTTTGCTTCAAATGCTTTGTGCATTTAGATGCAAAGCTTTCAAATTTGTTCTATTGGTAAATTTCTATAATTTTTTATAATTCCTTAGTACATAAAGATTTACACCAGTTTTGTCCCTCACCTTTCATAGTCTGCCACATCACTAACCTGCACTCTTGCCACCTCTTTTAATTTGGGTTATCTAATTTCCCCTACAACTGAACCCCCAACCTACACCACCACTACCACCCCTCCCACTTCCCCACACCCCATTTATTTAGTTTGAAGCCCTGTCGACAGCCCTAGCTACGCAGTTCACTTGAACTCTGGTCCCAGAACTGTTCAGATGAAGATTGTCGAATCGGAACAGGTCCCTTCTTCCCCAGTACTCGTGCCAATGTCCCATGAATTCAAACCCATTTCTCCCATACCAATCTTTGAGACTCGTATTGCCCTCACTCACAGGATTGTTTTGTATAAGGTCATTACTTAATTCTATCTCATTACATGGTAGTTTTGCTGGGGTGGCAGTGGGTGCAGGGGAGATGGTGTATGGGGGGCGGATGTTGTTTCCTTCAAAGGAGAATCACCACCACAGCACTAGTTATCACCAGCACCAGCAGAATTAGGCCCTTAAACCGAGACCTGAAACCATCAATTTGGCCCTGGGCAGAAAGGCTGCCAGCAAGCCATCCTGTTCTGGACCTGAATGGAGGGAGGTCACTGAGTGACAGAATCCCACACTCTCTACCTGATCACCGACCCCCAACTTGTTGGGCTCATTAAATTCCACAAAGGATTTTAAGGTTGTATCAATTTAAGAACCTTACATTTTTCATTGCAGTAGCATTGCTAAAAACCTTGAAACATCTGTGTCCTGCTGGGGTTAGGAGGCTGAGGTAAATTATATGGCCACATGAGCTTTTGTAATTATCTTATGATCTGTAAAGGACAAGATGAAATCTTTAACCAGTCACACATTCACACTTGTGACACACACTGTCTTAGCCATAAGATAAGTTCTACACGTACTGATGAAACCACAGAAATTAGTTTAGTGACTGTGCTTTTTTTTGTGAAAGAAATGGGTACTGCAACAAGCTCCAAACATATAACCATTCTTTGTCCAGACTGTAGGCAGTTTGTCCATGTAACAAAGGGACAATAGTAAATATAATGTTCAGAGAGCTCATGGGTTTCCTTGTCACTAAAGCCCCATTCCTGCATTGTGAGCCTGATCCCCAGCCGACAGCATTGTACAATGAATCCAAGTTCCATGGGCATGGCAGAGACCTGCAGAACCTCCATAACTCTGCTTGTGATCGCCTGGATGGCATAGATCCACCAATGCTGTGTTCCAGTAAATGAAATAGCTGTAACTACATTCATTTTAAAACAGTAATGGAGGGGACAAAACTGGTTCAGAGGTTCAAGTTCTAAACTGGGGCAGGGTGAATTTTGATGGAATTAGACAGAAGCTTGCAGGGGACAATTGAAATCATCTGTTTGCAGGAAAAATGACCTCTGACAAGTGGGAGACCTTTAAAAGTGAGATAGTGAGAGTTCAAGGTCGATATGTTGCTGAGAGGGTGTCGGGCAAGGTTGACAGGAATAGGGAACCCTGCATGACAAGGGATACTGAGGCTTTGACCAGAAAAAAGGAGGAGACATGGATCAGGTATAGGCAGCTGGGATCAAGGGAATCCCCGGAGGTATACAGGGAATACAGGAGTTTACTGAAGAAGGATAACAGGAGGATGAAAGGAGCACAGGATAGTCTTGGCTGGGAAGATTAGAGTGAATCCAAAGAGGCATTTTGAAAATATGAAAGGAAAAAGAATAACCAGAGAGAGGATAGGACCCCTCAAGGATTAAAGTGGACAAGTACGTGTAGAGCCGCAGGAGTTGGACAGGTCCTCAATAAATATTTCTTTGTGTTTACCATGGAGAAAGACATGGAAAGGACTTGGGAACTTGGGGAAGTTTGTGATGTTATCTTGGGGACAGTCCATATCACAGTCGAGGAGATGTTGGACGTATAAGAACGTATGAAGGTAGATGACTCTCTTGGTCCTGACCAGAGATATCCAAGAACACTACAAGAGGCGAGAGAAGGAATTGGGAGGATCCTGGATGATTTTTGTGCATCATCGTTAGCCATGGTTGAGGTCCTGAAAGACTGAGGAGTAGCAAATGTTGTGCCATTATTCAAGAAAGGCTGCAAAGAAAAGCTTGGGTACTATGGACCAATGGACCTAACATCTGCATTAGGTAAGTTACTTGATAAGATGCTGAGGGATAAGATATCCATCCACTTGCAAAGGCAGGGTTTGATTTGGAGTAGTGAGTGAGAGATCATTCCTCACAAATTTCTTGGAGTTCTTTGATAAAGTGACCAGGAAGGTTTACGAGGGCAGAGCGATGGGTGTAGTCTATATGGATTTCAGTAAGGCCACTGATAAGGTTCCACATAGTAGACTGCTCTGGAAGGTTAGATCGCATGGAATCCAGAGAACCTTGGCAAATTGGATGCACAATTGGCTTGATGGTAGGAAGCAGACGGTAATAGTGGAAGGACACTTGTCAGACTGGAAGCTTGTGACTGGTGGTCCCTGGTACTGTGAGGCAGCAGTGCTAACCACTGAGCCACCATCCCACCCCTGCCATAAATGTTTTTGTACACACCCTTCACCATCTTTTGTCCTCACTGGGATGTATTTTAGTTGTTGGCATTTAAGTAGCTCCTTAAACAACTGCCACTACTCATCTACCATCTTAACTGTTAGCCTTCTTGATAAACCTACTCAGTCCAAATCTGTCCTCATGCCTATGTAATTTTCTTGTTTAATTCTAGAGCACTACTGTGGGGACTACACCTTCTCCCCCCCAAGTGAATTTTGAATTCTCTCATCCTGTGCTCAGTATTCCTCAGAGTATCCTTAGCCATGATGTGATCAATTAATCTCTCCTCATTATACAATACCACAGAAACAATCTCTCATACCTTCAGTATACTCTGTCTCCAGGCTTCCTTTACCAATTTCATTCTTCCAATCTGTGTGCATGTTAAAATCACCCATGATTCTTGCTGTACTTTTCTTACAAGCCTCTAATATTTCCTGTGTCCCACAGCAGAACTACTGTTTGGGAATCTATAGATTATTCCTACCAAGGACTTCCTCCCTTTGCTATTTCTTATTTCGACCCACATCTTTGATTCTACATCTTGATCTCCCGTGCATATGTCATTTCTCATTACAGCACTGATCCCTTCCTTCACCAGTGAAGCTAAATCACCTCCTTTTCCATTCAGTCTATTTTTCCGAGGCCTGGTCTCCTTGTAACCATATCTCAGTAATCGCTACCAAATCATCCCCTTTTGTTTGTTTTGCAGCTTTAACTCATTAGTTTTGTTTCAAATTAGTTCTACTGGTAAATTTCTGTACTTTTTTATAATTCCTTAGTACGTGAAGATTTTCACCTGTTCTGTCCCTCACCTTTCATAGTCTGCCACATCACTAACCTGCACTCTCACCTCCTCTTTGGGTAGTACTTGGTAGGAGTAATCTATAGATCCCCAAACAACAGTTCTGCAGTGGGACACAGGAAATATTAGAGCCTTGTAAGAAAGGTACAGCAATAATTTGTGTTATCTAATTTTCCCTACAACTGAGTCCCCAACCTACACCACCACAACCACCCCTCCCACTTCCCAAACACCACCCAATTAGTTTCAAGGCCTGTCGACAGCCCTAGTTACGCAGTTCACTTGGACTCTGGTCCCAGCACGTTTCAGATGAAGACCATCCAATCGGAACAGGTCCCTTCTTCCCCAGTACCCGAGCCAATGTCCCATGAATTCAAACCCATTTCTCCCATACCAATCTTTGAGCCTCGTATTGCCCTGTTTGATCTTATTGACCCTGTGCCAATTACCTTGTGGCTCAGGTAGTAATCCAGAGATTATTACCTTTTTAGTTCTGCTTTTAAATTTAGCTCCTAGCTTTTCTTACTACCTTAATTTTATCTACGTCATTGGTACCTACGTGGACCATGACAAATGTTCCATATGCCAATGCAAACAACCTCTCTGTTTCTATATTATCTATTTCTTTCAGAGCAGTCTACTATGTGGAACCTTATCAGTGGCCTGACTGAAATCCATATAAAGTACACTTACCGCTTTCTGTTCGACTCACTGGTTAGCTTTCTGGTGGTTAACAGTCAGGCACCATGTACCATTGGGTTTCTTAACCAGTTACACCAGACTGTTTGAGGAGCTATGCATTTTAACAAGAACCCCTTGCTGTTTTAATTGGGCAATGACGGGTAAAATGACAGCAATAGATCCAGAACAAACAAAATATTGTTTGGTACATGGTGGGGTGACACCGGTGTATGTTACTGGTGCCATCTTTATCGGCCATAGTGATGCTTAATCTTTTGCCCAAATGGTCTCATCATTCCACTTGGGTAAGGTGCCTTATGGACCAGGTAACTTGACCATTTTCAAAATGCTTCAACCGGTCTATCTGGGTCAAGACACCTGTGCCCAGTAAGGCTTGTCTGATGGAACCCTCCCACACTGAGGTGATTATTTCACAGGGGCCCAGCCAGATCAGAAGGGGTTCTGTTTTCTCAGTCTTGAGGTCTTTGCCCCCAGTCCCCAAATCAGTCCTATTCCCTTCCTGTTGGGGTAGGCCATGGCCATCAAACAAAGACAGACAAGTTAACTCGAGGGCACCTGAGTCAAGGAGATAGTCAATTTCCTGGGTGCGGGGGCGGTGCTGAGTTAGTTTTTTTTGTAAGATCAACGAGTTGCTTCAACTGAGACTCCGAGTCCCCTTTAAGTTATTCAAGTAGAGTCATGTGTTCCATCAGGACAAGTTTATTCCATCCAGGAGTCATTTTAGGTGGGTTGGGGTTCTGTTTTCCTCCTGGATCCTTTTCCCTTTATCTGCCATTTTTGGTCCAAATGTTGTTGCTTTCCATAACTGTGGTATTTTCCAGGTGGTTTCTCGGTGTCAGTTGGGACAACACTATGCCTGACTCTGAGTTTCCATTCCATGTACAGTTCCAGCTTTCTTCCTTCTCCAATCAGGTCTCTGAGGGAGATGCTGCCCTGCTCCCAATCGCAGCAATGTCACTTCAACATTGCCACAAGCTCGGGTTTAAGGCCGGCCACAAAGGCTGGTTTTAATGGAGTGAGTGTCTGCTATTCTATATCGTCTGCCCCATCATCAAAACCAAGCGCTGAGTGTTCCATCCAAATATTGAGAAAATGCTCCGCAAAGTCCCTAACGTTTTCAGTGCCTCGCTGTTGGCAGGCAGTTATTTTGTTTCAATCTGTCTCAGAAACTAATTGGGTGGTGTTTGGGAAATGGAAGGGGTGGTTGTGGTGGTGTAGGTTGGGGACTCAGTTGTAGGGGAAATTAGATAACACAAATTATTGCTGTACCTTTCTGACAAACCTCTCATATTTCCTGTGTCCCACTGCAGAACTATTGTTTGGGGATCTATAGATTACTCCTACCAAGTACTACCCAAAGAGGAGGTGAGAGTGCAGGTTAGTGATGTGGCAGACTATGAAAGGTGAGGGACAGAACAGGTGAAAATCTTCACGTACTAAGGAATTATAAAAAAGTACAGAAATTTACCAGTAGAACTAATTTGAAACAAAACTAATGAGTTAAAGCTGCAAAAAAAACGCAAAAGGGGATGATTTGGTAGCGATTACTGAGATATGGTTACAAGGAGACCAGGCCTCGGAAAAATAGACTGAATGGAAAAGGAGGTGATTTAGCTTCACTGGTGATGGAAGGGATCAGTGCTGTAATAAGAAATGACATATGCACGGGAGATCAAGATGTGGAATCAGAGATGTGGGTCGAAATAGGAAAAATCAAAGGGAAGAAGTACTTGGTAGGAGTAATCTATAGATTCCCAAACAGTAGTTCTGCTTGGGACACAGGAAATATTAGAGGCTTGTAAGAAAAGTACAGCAATAATCATGGGTGATTTTAACATGCACACAGATTGGAAGAATGAAATTGGTAAAGGAAGCCTGGAGACAGAGTATATTGAATGTATGAGAGATTGTTTATTGGAGCAGTATGTTGTGGAACCAACCAGGGAGCAAGTTACTTTGGATGTGGTATTGTATAATGAGGAGAGATTAATTGATCACATCATGGCTAAGGATACTCTGGGGAATACTGAGCACAGGATGATCGAATTCAAAATTCACTTTGGGGTGAGAAAGTGGAGTCCCACAGTTGTGTTCTAGAATTAAACAAAGAAAATTACATCGGCATGAGGACAGATTTGGCCTGAGTAGGTTTATCAAGAAGGTAAGATGGTAGATGAGTAGTGGCAGTTGTTTAAGGAGCTACTTAAATCCCCACAACTAAAATACATCCCAGTGAGGACAAAAGATGGTGAAGGATGTATACAAAACATCTATGGCAGGGGTGGGATGGTGGCTCAGTGGTTAGCACTGCTGCCTCACAGTACCAGGGACCACCAGTCACAAGCTTCCAGTCTGACAAGCGTCCTTCCACTATTACCGTCTGCTTCCTACCATCAAGCCAATTGTGCATCCAATTTGCCAAGGTCCTCTGGATTCCATGCAATCTAACCTTCCAGAGTGGTCTACCATGTGGAACCTTATCAGTGGCCTTACTGAAATCCATATAGACTACACCTACTGCTCTGCCCTCGTAAACCTTCCTGGTCACTTTATTAAAGAACTCCAAGAAATTTGTGAGGCATGATCTCTCACTCACTACTCCAAATCAAACCCTGTCTTTGCAAGGGGATGGATATCTTATCCCTCAGCATTTTATCAAGTAACTTACCTCACGCAGATGTTAGGTCCATTGGTCCATAGTACCCAAGCTTTTCTTTGCAGCCTTTCTTGAATAATGGCACAACATTTGCTACTCTTCAGTCTTTCAGGACCTCACCCTTGGCTAACAATGATGCACAAAAATCATTCAGGATCCTTCCAATTCCTTCTCTCGCCTCTTGTAGTGTTCTTGGATATCTCTGGTCAGGACCAAGAGACGCATCCACCTTCATACGTTCTAATACATCCAACACCTTGGATTGTCCCCAAGATATCATCACGACCTTCCCTAAGTTCCCAAGTCTTTTTCATGTCTTTCTCCTTGGTAAACACAGAAATATTTATTGAGGACCTTGCCCAACTCCTGCGGCTCTACACATACGTGTCCACTTTAATCCTTGAGGGGTCCTATTCTCGCTCTGGTTATTCTTTTTCCTTTCATATTTCCAAAGTGCCTCTTTGGATTCATTCTAAATTCCCAGCCAAGACTATCCTGTGCCCCTTCCGTCCTCCTGTTATCCTTCTTCAGTAAACTCCTGTATTCCCTGTATACCTCCGGGGATTCCCTTGATCCCAGCTGCCTATACCTGATCCATGTCACCTCCTTTTTTCTGGTCAAAGCCTCAGTATCCCTTGTCATGCAGGGTTCACTATTCCTGTCAATTTGCTCGACACCCTCTCAGCAACATATAGACCTTGAACTCTCACTATCTCACTTTTAAAGGTCTCCCACTTGTCAGAGGTCCCTTTTCCTGCAAACAGATGACTTCAATTGCTCCCTGCAAGCTTCTGTCTAATTCCATCAAAATTCACCCTGCCCCAGTTTAGAACTTGAACCTCTGGACCAGTTTTGTCCCTTCCATTACTGTTTTAAAATGAATGTAGTTACAGCTATTTCTGTTACTGGAACACAGCATTGGTGGATCTGTGCCATCCAAGAGGTCACAAGCAGAGTTATGGAGGTTCTGCAGGTCTCTGCCATTTTTCATGAAGACTAGGCCCATGGAACTTGGATTCATTGTACAATGCTGTCGGCTGGGGATCAGGCTCACAATGCAGGAATGGAGCTGAATGAGGAAGACAGAGTTTTCAGCACTTTGTGACCAGATTAACCTATGTGCTGAGTAGACTGCTTAGCCAATTACTGTCCAATTACTGGCAATTAATGTGGAATTTACATTTTGTAATAAACCATTGTTTGGCTATTAATTCAGTACTAAAAACTGGATTCTGGGTTCCTGATGTCCGAGGTTACAGGAGAGAGTAATTAATGTGTGTCTGGTTTAATTATTGTACAATAACTTTAAAAGCATGAATTGTGTGACTTTGTTCTTTTAATAACTGGAGCTTTGGATTTCTGCTATTTTTATAAAAACAAAGTTATACAGTCTCTACTGAGATTCTCATAAAAGAGAAATTGCTGGCCCCAAAACAGAGGACACCATTAACAGTTAAAGGGAGAACCCAGAGGAGAGGCTGAGTGGTCAGAATAGAGCCACAGGAGCAGGGAGTTGATTGAATGGAAAAGGTCAACTTGAAAATAGCACAACAGTAAAAAGAACAGAAGTTAGAAAAAGATGCAGGTTCGGGCGAGTGAGGGAAGGGCATTCAAGGACATTTTACAATGTGGGATATTGGAAGGGCGGGATGTAGCAGAGTGAGCTGTTTGGCCAGTCTCGATCTTAGTGACAAGGAAACCCATGAGCTCTCTGAACATTATATTTACTATTGTTCCTTTGTTACATGGACAAACTGCCTACAGTCTGGAGAAAGAATGGTTATATGTTTGGGGCTTGTTGCAGTACCCATTTCTTTAACAAAAAAAAAGCACAGTCACGCAACTAATTTCTGTGGTTTCATCAGTATGTGTAGAAATTATCTTATGGCTAAGACAGTGTGTGCTCACAAGTGTGAATGTGTGACTGGTTAAAGATTTCATCTTGTCCTTTACAGATCATTAGATAATGACAAAAGCTCATGTGGCCATTTAATTCACCTCAGCCTCCTAACCCCAGCAGGACACAGATGTTTCAAGGTTTTTAGCAATGCTTCTGCAGTGTAAAATGTAAGTTCTTAAATTGATGCAACCTTAAAATCCTTTGTGGAATTTAATGAGCCCAACAAGTTGGAGGTCGGTGATCAGGTAGAGAGTGTGGGATTCTGCCATTCAGTGACCTCCCTCCATTGAGGTCCAGAACAGGATGGCTTGCTGGCAGCCTTTCTGCCCAGGGCCAAATTGATGGTTTCAGGTCTCGGTTTAAGGGCCTAATTCTGCTGGTGCTGGTGATAACTAGTGCTGTGGTGGTGATTCTCCTTTGAAGGAAACAGCATCCCCTCCACTTCCCCCCTCCCCTGCACCCACTACCACCCCAGCAAAACTACCATGTAATGAGATAGAATTAAGTAATGACCTCATACAAAACAATCCTGTCAGTGACAGGTCTCACAACATGATAGAATTGCACATTCAGTCTGAGAGTGAATGGAGGTCTGAAACCAATGGTTTAAATGTAAATAATTACAAAGAGTATGAATACTCAATTTGTGAAAGTGCAGTGGGAAAATAGGTTAGAAGATATTGTTCTAGATAACTAGTGACAGACATTTGAGGAAATAACCAGGGTTGGAAGATTGAGCTGTCGGGAGAGGTTGAATAGGCTAGAGCTGTTTCCCCTGGAACATCGAAGGCTGAGGGGTGACCTTATCGAGGTTTATAAACTCATGAGGGGCATGGATAGGATAAATAGACAAAGTCTTTTCCCTGTTGTGGGGGAGTCCAGAACTAGAGGGCATAGGTTTATGATGAAAATGGAAAGATATAAAAGAGACTAAAGGGGCAACATTTTCACCGGGAGGGTGGTGCATGTGTGGAATAAGCTGCCAGAGGAAGTGGTGGAGGCTAGTACAATTGCAACATTTAAAAGGCATCTGGATGCATGTATGAATAGAAAGGGTTTGGATGGATATGGGCCGAGTGCTGGCAAGTGTGATTAGATTGTGTTGGGATATGTGGTCAGCATGGACGAGTCGGACCGAAGGGTCTATTCCCATGCTGTACATCTCTCTGACTCTATGCTGTAAAACATACTCCATTGAGAAAGAAAGATGTACCATCTTTGGTGAACTCGGGATGTAAGGATTGCATCCAACTGAAAGTAAAGACCTATAATGCCACAAAGATTAGTGATACTCTGAGTAAAGAGAACATTTTAGAAACCAGATAATATGACTTTTGAAAAGGGGGTAAAAGAGTTAGAAAATTGCAACAAAAAAACATAAAAATGGATAGTGAAAGCTTTGACAAATATGTATAATGGGAAAGTGTAGCTAAAGTGAGCACTTGTGTCTTGAGTTGAGATTGATAAATTCATAATGGGAAACAAAGTAATGTCAGAGAATGAAACGGTATTTTCGATGTATTTTCACAATATAACATGGAAAAGTCAAGAGGGAGAGAGAAACTCAAAACAATCAAGATCACCCAGGCTAATGCAATGAGAAACCTCGTTCCCCTGTTCATGGGCGTTCTCTGCCTAATCAAGGAAACAGGCATCAGGATACTGGTTTCAGCTGGAAGGATTTCCCCTCCTCTTATTCCTTAGCCCTCTCCCTCAACTTGCTCTTCTGCCTGGCCCCTATTCCCACTGCCAATAACTCCACTCCTTGCAACTTTCACCCAAGTAACATTTGCCTCTAACTGGGAACAATCAGCTCTCGCACTGTAGTACCAACAGTGGCCATATCTCCCTGTGGCACTGCTGGTACTGGCGAACTGCTGATGTTTAATTTAGTGACAGCTTTCATGATATGGGGTTTCTGTCTAACTGGAGCTTTATCAGACTTGAGGCTGGTGGAACCAATGCTTTTATTCCTGCTTTAGTCTACTTCTTAACAACATAACCCAAAATGAATGGATGAATGTTGATGGAACTTGGTGAATGTGTTATGGCCCAAAGAACGTTTGGTCAGTTTTAGTAATTGTTTTTCACTAATATGCCAATTTAATTGTGGATTTTTAAAAAGAATCTATTAATATCATGAAATAGACCAATGTTGTGTTTTTAAAGAATTTACAGTGTTGTTCAATTTAAAATGTTGATTGTTTTAGAATGTTGCTGCATGTTTCAGTGTGAAAATGAGAGGGGAGGTTTCATAGCAGGTTGTTAAATATGGATTAACATCAAGCTGTTCCAGTGCGATGTGAAGTTCTTGATAAAGAGACTTCTTTTTATAGTTATAGAACATCAGCCAGGCAGTCAAAAGCCTCGATGAAGAGATCCATCTCTCTAATAATATTGACACTGTTGATGAGCTCACACAGTATGATCAGTGTATGTGTTCTGAGTGCTGTCTTCACTTGATACATGCTGTACCTGATTTCTAACATTTTGTGATTCAGGTAAAGATGCCTAGGTTTCTCTGTACCACACATTCTCCCCATCAAATATTATTATGCAAATAGCAACCTCATATTTTCCCATAATATGCTCTATTTGCCCAATGTAGCCCATTCACTTAATGTCTTTGTCGACTCTTTGTATCCTCATCACAACTGAACCTCAACTTTCCAATCGATCTTTGTATCATTTGCAAATCTGGTTACAATACAGGAGCTGCCTTCCTCAAATTCAGCAATTTAGTCGCTTGAGGCTTCAGCAGTAATTTCTGCAGGGCTACATTAGTTACAATTTGCCAAGCTGAAGACGAGCAGTTTATCCCAATTTATCTGTTACAGGTCAGCTAACTAATCTTCTATTCTTCCGAATACATCTTCCTGAAACTTCAGAGCCCTTACCTTGTACAGGAACCAATTTGTGAAATGTCCTTATTAAATGCCTTTTGGAAATCCATATACACCACATTTAGTGGTATTCCTTTATCTTTCCTGCTTGATATATCCTCAACAAAGGACTCTACATTTTTGCTTGGTAGTATGGAATTTAAATGTTAGTAAATGGAGACAAAAGATTGAAATGCTTCAACTTGCACACCTCAGAAGGGGGATGCAAGAATCAGGCTTGAATAAAGGGACAGCATTTTATGCAGCATGTGAACAAAATGCTGATTGGTTAGGTCAGCATTGGCATGATGATGCCACAAGAGCAGTTATCTGTCAATCTTAATTCTCAGTCCTGGCAGAGAGATTCTATTGGGTCAGGGTGTTACCTCAGGGATATTGCAGTGATTGCCTGTCACTGTGAAAAAGGTGCAATGCATCCACAAATTCCTTTGGTTTTCCCCTCCAACTTCGATGTAAGACATAGACCAGCTTTCATGCAAAATAAGATAGAACCGATTGGTAGCAGGATTACTGATCAACATCATGGTCTCCACCATATTCGGGTTGGGGTGCACCAAATTCTTTGGATTTAATCCATTTGTGCCACTATATTGCCTCTTCAGACAATTATATGACAGACAATACTCACTTAGAAGTGGTTTGTCAGCATAATTAAATACCACTAAACATGTGATAAGTCTCTCTGAATATGTTCTCCAGTGAGGCTCAGTGCAAGCTCAAAGAACAGCATGGCATTTTCCACTTGGGGCTCCTGCAGTCTTCAGGAATCATGATTGAGTTTGATAATTTTAGAAGCTGAGCCCTTCCTTCCGTGTCTTTGATCATACCATGGGTTGCTTTTAGCCAATTTCGCCCACTCAGTCTCCATTATCATCTCTCCAGACGTTCTTCTTCCCTGGCTTACTTTCAACCATCTTTTTGCTGACTTCCCTTCCTCTCCTCCCTCCTTCTCTTTCACCCCTCTCTCTCTCTCTCCCGCTCTGCCTCCCCCTCTTTATCTCTCTTGACCTATCTGCTCACTATCCACGCCCCACCACATCGTCCATCATCAATATAAAGACCATTTTCCCTAAATGCCATCAGTTCTGAAGAAGAGTCACTGGATTTGAGATGTTAATTCTGTTTTCTCTCAGAAATATTGCCAGACCTGCTGAGTTCCTCCAATGATTTCTGTTTTAAAAAATTACTCTCTGTTTCCAATCCACATTACTGCTAGCCCTCTTATTCCAGGTGTTATAATTTTGCTCAAGTCTGTTGTGCAGCACAAACACCTTTTGGAAGTTCATGTGTAGGTCATCAACAACCTGCCCTTCATCAACCTGCTGTTATTCTCTTCAAATTCCAGTGAGTTAGTTAAATACAACTTTCCAATAAGAAATCCATTCTAGTTTAGTTAACCCACACTTGTTCCTGTGACTGTTCATTCTGTCCCAAACTATGGTATTAGAATATTCAGAATCTCAACCTGACCTACAAATCTTCTCAAAACTCACTAATTTGGATAGGTACATGGATGGGAAGGTTTTCGAGGATATGGATCAAATGTGGGCAATTGGAACTAGCTGAGTGGGCACCATGGTCAGCATGGATCAGGATGGGCCGAAGGGCCTGTTTCCATGCTTATTTCTCGATTATTCTATTGCTCTATAATATTTAAGCTACTGACATTAAACTGGTCTGTAACTGCTAGGCTTATCCTTACATCATTTTGTTTTAAACAAAGGCATAATGTTTGCAATTCTCTGTCCTTTGACGACATACTTGAGTCCAAGGAAGACAGAAACATTTTGGATAATATCTCTGCAATTTCTACTGTCACCTCCTTCAATATCCTTGCTTGTATTTCATCTGATCTTGGTGCCTTATCAGTGTTAATGCAGACACTCTATCCAATATCCCGCTCCTCCGCCCTTGAGCCCCGCTCCTCCAACCGCCACCAAGACAGAACCCCACTGGTTCTCACCTACCACCCCACCAACCTCCGCATACAACGTATCATCCGCCGCCATTTCCGCCACCTCCAAACGGACCCCAACACCAAGGATATATTTCCCTCCCCTCCCCTATCAGCGTTCCGCAAGGACCACTCCCTTCGTGACTCCCTCGTCAGATCCACACCCCCCACCAACCCAACCTCCACCCCCGGCACCTTCCCCTGCAACCGCAGGAAATGTAAAACTTGCGCCCACACCTCCACACTCACTTCCCTCCAAGGCCCCAAGGGATCCTTTCATATCCGCCACAAGTTCACCTGTACCTCCACACACATCATCTATTGCATCCGCTGCACCCGATGTGGCCTCCTCTATATTGGGGAGACAGGCCGCTTACTTGCGGAACACTTCAGAGAACACCTCTGGGCCGCCCGGACCAACCAACCCAACCACCCCGTGGCTCAACACTTTAACTCTCCCTCCCACTCCACCGAGGACATGCAGGTCCTTGGACGCCTCCACCGGCAGAACATAACAACACGACGGCTGGAGGAGGAGCACCTCATCTTCCGCCTGGGAACCCTCCAACCACAAGGTATGAATTCAGATTTCTCCAGTTTCCTCATTTCCCCTCCCCCCACCTTGTCTCAGTCGGTTCCCTCAACTCAGCACCGCCCTCCTAACCTGCAATCTCCTTACTGACCTCTCCGCCCCCACACCACTCCGGCCTATCACCCTCACCTTTACCTCCTTCCACCTATCCCACCTCCATCGCCCCTCCCCCAAGTCCCTCCTCCCTACCTTTTATCTTAGCCTGCTTGGCTACTCTCTCTCATTCCTGATGAAGGGCTTATGCTCGAAACGTCGAATTCCCTATTCCTGAGATGCTGCCTAACCTGCTGTGCTTTAACCAGCAACACATTTTCAGCTGTGATCTCCAGCATCTGCAGACCTCATTTTTTACTGACGACTGGGCAGTTTGCTGTGAACAATGGTCTGTTTAAGGTAGGAGGTTACTTACAGGCGGGAGGTGGAGGCGTAGGTAAGATCTTGGCGAGGTGCTCATCCTCATCGATAGTGGGTTCATGTCACACTACAGGTGACCCCACTACACTATACATTCTCTCACACATACTCACACACAAGCACATATACACACACACTCTTACACACAATCACACTCACATACTCTCGCAAACCCTCTCTCATACACACATGCTTTCTCTCAGACACGCACTCAACCCCCCGCCCAGTCTCATATTCACGCTCACAACCTCTCACAAGCATGTGCTCCATTACACTTAGGAACACACTCTAACAAGCGCATGCACACACACATACACATTCTCTCTGTCTGTCTCTCCCCTCTCTCTCTCTCTCTCTCTCTCTCGCGCGCGCGTCCACACAAACACACACACACACACACACACACACACACACACACACACACACACACACACACACACACACACACACACACACACACACACACACACACACCTCTGAGGTGAATTTGCATTTGCAGATTTGTATTTGCAGGTACATTCTATTTTGTACAAAAAACTCACAATCTGTAGGCAGTCCGTGTGGCATTTTATAAATTCCTACTTTGGAAATATAACCAGTCTGATTCAAGATTGAAATACATACAGACTCTAACCTCACGCCTTTAATGCATTGTCTGAGTTGTAATGCCACCTTTTTTTATAAAAATTTATCTTTTTTTATAAAAACGGTTTTTTTTATGAAATGTTATCTCACGATTGTGACTTGAAAGAAGTTCTGGGATTTACATATTAATGAATAGAAACCAGCAAACCATTCGAGGTGATTAAAGATTTAACAGCAAGCTAGGTTTGTTCAATTCATCGCATCACTTATAAGTCACTGTGATTGTTTACAATAAATTCTATGTCCTATGATCCTGCCCCACTAGCTACCTGACAAAGGAACTGCACTCCAAAAGTTTGTACTTCCAAATAAACCTGTTGGAATACAACCTGATATTGTGTGATTTTTTTTTAACATTGTCCACCTCAGTCCACCACTGGCACCTCCACATCATATTTAATACAGGAAACGTAGGATCCGTAGTTGTCTTTATAAGGTAACATACAGAAACCAGAAAAATCATACAATCCAACCGTGTAATGTTCCTCAGTCCCCTCTTCTAGCCTGAGCAACTACTCCCTTTCCTTTCTCCGATCGACCCTAAGAACATAAGATTTAAGTCCCAGAATCCCTACAGTTGGAAAACAGGCTCTTTGGTCCCACAATTCCATACTGATCCTCTGAAGAGTAACCCACCCAGACCCATTCCCATTCCCATTCCCCTCCCCTATTATCCTATATTTACCCCTGACCAATGCACCTAGCCTACACATCCCCAAAAACTATGGGCAGTTTAGCAAGGCCATTTCACCTAACACGTACATCTTTTGATTGTGGGAGGAAACCTGAGAACCCAGAAAAAACCCACAAAGACACTGGGAGAATGTGCAAACTACACAGACAGTTGCCCAAAGCTGGAATTGAACCCTGGTCCGCAGA
Organism: Hemiscyllium ocellatum; assembly: GCF_020745735.1. Taxonomy (NCBI): domain Eukaryota; kingdom Metazoa; phylum Chordata; class Chondrichthyes; order Orectolobiformes; family Hemiscylliidae; genus Hemiscyllium; species Hemiscyllium ocellatum. Next base: position 41,092,832 of record NC_083428.1, read on the forward strand.
GCTGTGAGACAGCAGTGCTAACCACAGAGTCATTGTGTCAAGCTGCTACAATACAAAAACATCAGCTCCTTATTTCTCAAATTGCTGGAGAACAATTAGGCCATTTGGCCCATTGGGTCTGCTCCATCATTGTATCATTCACCATTCCTCTGCCTCTGCCGTACCTGCTCCCGAGAGGAGCAATTTCACTCCATCTGGAATGTCCTCTTGTTACAAGGACCACTATCTCTGCTTCCACATGATCAACAATGTCCTCAATTGCAACTCCTCCACTTCCTGCACCTTTACTCTTGGACCACATCTCTCCAATGACTACAAGAATAAAACCTCCCTGACCTCACATTATCCTTGGCCATTTTTACCAACTTCAGTCAGACCCCACCACCAGAAATATATTTCCCTCCTCACGCCTATCTGCGTTCTGCAGAGACCATTCCCTCCGTGACTCCCTTGTTAGCTCCACGCTCCCCACCAACCGAGAGCCAACTCAAGGAACATTTCAGGGAAATCTCCAGGCCACACAAACCAAACAACCCTGTGACTGACCACTTCAACTTCCCCTCCCAGTCCCCCAAGGACATGCAAGTCCTGGACCTACTCCACCACCAAATCAAAGTCACTCACTGACTGGAGGGAGAACACCTCATCTTCTGTCTTGGGGCTCCACAACCACACGGCATCAACATTGACTCCAGCAGTGTCCAAATCTCCCCTCCTCCCCACCTTATCCCAGATCCAACCCTCCAGATCAGCACCGCCTTCTTGAACCATCCTCCCTATCCATCTTCCTTCCCAACTATCCACCTTTCCCCCAGCCTCACCTCCATCCCCCTATTTATATCTCAGCACCCTTCCCCCTACATTCCAGATGAAGGGTTTATGCTTGAAACTTTGACTCTCCTAGTCCTCGGACACTGTCTGACCAACTGTGTTTTTCCAGCACCACACTTTTCAACTCTGACTCTCCAGCATCTGCAGTCCTCACTTTCTCCTGATAGTTTCCCACTCCTGTTCTCCTGCCTACTCACTGTAACCGTTGATCCCCTTACTAATCAATAATCCATCTCTGTCTTAAATACATTTAATGACTTGGATCCACAGCCTCCTGTGGTAATGATTCACTGCCTCTGGCTGAAAGAATGTCTCCTCCTGTCAGTTCGACAGGGTGGTCATTTGTATAGGTCCAGTCGTGGACCAGGGATTCCTCCTCCCACTGTGTACCCAACCCAGGAACACAAGCAAGGACCTCATTCTCTCAGCAGTATGTGTTCTTTAACTTTTTCCTACCAAAATGCACCGGCTCACACTGACCCGTACAGAAATGAATGTGCCAGGTGGATGCTCAATTTGCAAGTTTGTTAATGGTTATTATATCATATTGCACGCTACATGAATATAAGCCAATTCACCCTGTTTGATGTGATCAGCAAATTTGGAATTTGCACTTTCAAAATAGATTCCAGATCATTCACATAAATATTGATTCTTGTAGGGTATCTTCCCAGCTTATATCTGCTCTTATTCCATGCTTTATGACACTTCTAATTTATTAATAATATTTTATCTTGATTTTTCTAGACCACGGAGGAGTTCAATCAGCGTTTCAATGGATGTAAAGAATAGGAGATTGATCACACAGCGTGTGAGCCCTTTGCAGCAGCAAATCATGTTAAATTGCCTCAGAGAGTTGATTGGAGAACAAAGGGTTTTGTTACTAGAGTGAAGAGCCAGGTGAGATTAAAAATCACACAACACCAGGTTATAGTCCAACAGGTTTAATGGGAAGCACTAGCTTTCAGAGCGCTGCTCCTTCATCAGGTGGTTGTGGAGACACCCCAGTCCAACACCGGCATCTCCAAATCAGGTGAGATTGGACAGACTTCATACAAACCTTACTCAAGGCCCATGTAGAAAATCCCCAATTTATATTATTAGCTCAACATGGAAAACAATGGCATGGAAATGTGTAAATAAACCAATCAAAGGCTAGAAACTTCAATGTGGGAAATTGAGTAAGGCAGTTCCAAACCTTTTTTACATGGAGGGAGACAAATTCCAATGTTCTTTCTATCTCAGATGTGTATTGTAGACATATATTTGGGTTTGGAAAAGGAGGAGAAGGTTAGGATAGGAGTTAAGGGATAACTCGCTATGTCCCAGAAATCCCCTCCTTCTCCCACTCATGTGGACATTCTCTCCCTCTCCTGCTCACAATCACTCTCTTCTAGTCCCACTGTGAACCCTCATTCACCCTCTCTTATTTCCTCATTCCCTCATACATGCTCTCCCTCACCAACCCCACAATACATGATTTCTTACTCACACAGATACACTGTCCCTCACTCTCATACATACACACTCCCTCACATTCACACACCCCCACTTACCCTCCCTTATGCACACTCTGTTGCAAACTCACACATACTCTCTTTTGCACACTCACTATTGAGCCTGTCCTGATCAACCATGGGAGGTACACGGTCTCTGAGAGCAGAAGCATCTCTTCACAGAGTCGTCCACTTGTACCTTCTGTGTTTGCAAAGCTGTTGGCAGACCAGACAGAACCCCTTGGTGGGCCACAGTATTGGACAAGGCTGGTCTAAAGTAATTCAGACAAACCAACAGCTTCCATCATTTGGTTAGAGACACTTAACAAACAAGATCAATCGATTCCCCTGATCAGAAACCATTGTGTTTTGCAGTAGATAACTGTGAGGACATTTACATTAAGGTTAGGTGACAATGGGTTTTAATGGTCTCCTTTATTCAGAACTGACAGAGGTAAATGTCCCATCGACAAACTGCTTTGTATTGGCTTGGCTAGGATGTTCATAAATGACAAGGAGTGTCATATTCCAGAACATATTTCCTGGTAATTGCAGAAAATTCCTGGAGATAATTAATTTGTTAATGAAATTTGGGACCCATAATGTCAGTACCACCTCGGAAATTGTTTAGAAATCAGAGATTTATGTCTTGATCACATTTGTACTTTGATGTGCAGGTTTTTTGGGGCCAGGGTGGAGTTTAATCATCGTCTATTTCTCAGAAGTTATGATTTGGAGGAGCTGGTGCTGGACTGGGATGGACAAAGTTAAAAAGTTGCTCCAGGGTTATAACAGAGCCCTACCATTAGCAGTCAATAGGCTTCCAGCCACTAGAATCCCCTTTAACCAAGCTTTTAGTGGGCGGCACGGTGGCACAGTGGTTAGCACTGCTGCCTCACAGCGCCTGAAGACCCGGGTTCAATTCCCAACTCAGGCGACTGACTGTGTGGAGTTTGCACGTTCTCCCCGTGTCTGCGTGGGTTTCCTCTGGGTGCTCCGGTTTCCTCCCACAGTCCAAAGATGTGCGGGTCAGGTGAATTGGCCATGCTAAATTGCCCGTAGTGTTAGGTAAGGGGTAATGTAGGGGTATGGGTGGGTTTCGCTTCGGCGGGTCGGTGTGGACTTGTTGGGCCGAAGGGCCTGTTTCCACACTGTAAGTCTAATCTAATCTCCTAATGTCCACTACAAGCTGCTGTCAATTCTTGTCCAATCAATTCCTGTGAAACACCTACAAATGTCTTTCTAGATTATAGACCCTGTATTGGAGAGGCACAGATACATTGAAGGGTTGTGGAGTGAAGGATATAGATAGTGAGGGTAGAGAGAGATCTGTGAATAAAAGTTAGAATTTTAACAGTGACACTGATTAACCAAATCCACTGTATGTCAATGAGCACAGGACTGATAGGTGAACAGAATTTGGTGTAAATCAAAATGAAAGCATCTGAGTTTTGGATGAATTGAAGATGATGGAAGTTACAAAGTGAAAGGCTAGCCATGAGTGTGCTGGAACAGTACAAACCAGAAGGCACAGACATGGATGACAGTCTCAGCAGATGAGCAGAAGCTCAATTGGGTGAGTCAGGCAGAGGCAATAGGAGCACAGAGCTTAGCACATATGTGCAGGCAAAAGCTCAGCTTGGAGTCAAATACAACACCTGGATTGAGAAGAGTGCAGTTTGGTTTCACAGTCGTCAGGGAGAGGGAAGGAATTGGTGGCTCTGAATTCAAGATTGTGGCAGAACCCGCAATATTTTGGACATCACAATATTTAGCTGGAGGATAGCTCTGTCTTCTAGTATTGCAATAAATCTGACAAGTTAAAGACAGTGGTGGGATTGGGAAACATTCTGCTGAGGTACATTGAGTTGCTTCAGTGTATAAGTGGAATTTAACAGTGTTTGTCAATGTTATCACCATGGGGATTCAAATAGATTAGAAATAGGTGGCAGAGGGGGAAAAGCCAAGGAAGACCCTCAGGGAACACCAGAAATACTTGTGCTGGAATGGAACTGAAGCTACTTCCAATAAACATAGTTGGGTTAATTCTATGTAACAGTGCCTTCCACCCTCAGGAAGGATGTTGAAATAATAGATTGGGTACTACCTGCTGTGTAAGAATATGTGTGCACAGAATGACTTGAAAAATTGGATCAGTTTATATTGTGATATTGAAGATTATTCAGTAATTTTGTGTTTATAATCGTGAAGATGGGGACAAAATGGACATAGATGCACAACTACATTAGAACAGGCAAATGCTTAAGGTGAAGGTTGTGAAGTTGTTGAGTGCAACAAATTCTGGGTTTGGCATGTTAACATTCCAGAAGTGGTTAGCTGGTGGGTTGAGTGAAATGGGATGTCGGAATATGGAACTATTTGGATGAAATTAGAACTATGCCTCTCCTGGGGAATAAGCAACGTAGGCTGATTTGCTGAAAAACTATTTGTTGCATTTTGTGAACAATCCAATGTTGAAGAGAAAACCAAGACCCACAAATTGATTGCTGTCACACTTTATATCCAATGCTTTGCACAAATAACATCTTCAGGCCATTACCTGAATGTTAGACAATGCAGTCATTCCCTGTTACTGTGCACAACGGGCAATGGCCTTGCTGTTTATCTTACTATTCAAGCACATGCATTTATTATGTTTCATTTATTGAAAACAGATTTTCACCCTCTTTACCAATAAAACATTTCCAGAGAAACCTCGGTTATCCAGCATTCGATTATCCAAATATTGGAATGTCCAGCAATGTTACAAGGTCCCGATGCTTGGCTGAACTATATAATCTGGTATTTGGTTATCTGGAATTTGATTAACCGAACAAATTACTCCCCACCCGTGTCCTTTGGATAATTGAGGTTCCTCTGTACAGGTCAGTGCCTTATCACTATCGTCAAGGAGATAATGTTGTTATTTTTAAAGCAGAAAGTCAGAAGGTCAAATTTGATTTCAAGATTTGATCATATAATTGCAGCTCCTACAAGAGTAGTGCAGGATTAGACATGTTCACTTCCAGGTTCGCTGTTAAATGGAAACTTTTTCAGATGAAGATACAAAGTCCCATGACAGTATTCAGAGAAGGACTTACAGGTTTTCCTCACATCATGTTTTCTGAATAAAACAGATTATTGGGCAGTTAATATCATGATTATGTTTTTTATGCAAATTAGATGGTATGTTTTCTCACACTCCAACTGTGACTATCCTTCATTAATCAAAGCCTTTTGGAACATCCAGAAGTGATTAAAGCAGCATTATCAATGTAGAGATGCAGCAAGACAGATACTAATAAAGAGTAGACAGAAACTCAGCAACACTAGGCAAGCAATTGATTCTTTTTGGTTGGTTTTATCCAGTGTTAGCGTCGGCACTTTGAGATTTCCATCTCAGGGTAAACTGCATCTTCGGCGATTCCACAGTGATTGTCCCTGTCCTTGGCCATTTTGATATAGCCTTTCATGCCCCAGCCTGTTCCATGACTAAAATGTAAGAGAGCACTATGTTAGATTTCCACTCAAACACACCTTTAAACAGAACATTTAACTAACTGAACGTTTCAACATCAGATTACTGTTTTCCCAAAGAGCAAAGCTGGACATTGAGTAGCACTCGCGCTCAGTGCATCACTCGAGTGTCTGCCTGGGCCTTGTTGTTCTCATTGTGACACAATGTTCAGAAGAAGCAGCTCAGGGTTGGAGCAGGTAGATGCTTATACACCCTGGTTGCTCTTGTAAACGGTGGCAACTGATATCAGGATGTGAAGAGAGTTTGATACAAGTTTGATACTGAATCAGATTTACCAAACCTACTTTTGCAAAGCAGCATTGAGTAACATTGGCTTTCAATTTGGATCGACCTCATCTTCCCCCAACTGGAATATCAAAAGGAGATCAATTGAGCCACATGGTCTCTCTTCAGTCATTAAAACAAATGGACAGGAAGTCCAATTGAAATCCATCGAGATTTGGTACAACATTTCAATGAATTGCAAAAAAACCATCAGGTGGAATCTTAAAAGGACTCTCTTAGTGCTCACTGACTCTGAGCCTCCCTGGATGTGGAGGTACAAGGCTCACAGTACTGCTGTCTGATTTAGCACATGCACACACAGACACACACACACACACACAGACACACACACACAGACACACAGACACAGACAAACACACACAGAGCAGATTGTCAGGGTTGTCAGCAGTCTCAGTCTGGAAGGTGACCACTTTCAGTCAGTCGGGGGGTCTCTGCATGAAACCTCAGACAACCTCTGATACCAGTTGAGGGGCTTGGTCATGGTCAGCTGCTTGGGATGGTCACAGAAGCATCCTCTCCTTATAAAGAGATAGGGAAGACAGCAGTCCTTTGAATTTTCTTTCCAGCTGCATAGGCCTTTGAGATCGAAGTGCAGTCGTAATCTTGGGAATCAGAAGGTAATGCCATGATCGGTTTGTTAATGCCAATCATAGTGCATGGGACACTGGAACAGCCGTACAGCCTATGGGGGACTTTAGGGTGGGGCTTAATGTCAGGAAATATCCCGCATTCCTTGAACCATTCAGCCCTGTTGTGGATAGTTTTCTCCTGGAGAGAGAGTGAGAGGTGGGTAGTATGGGAGATGAAAGGCAGTGGTAATGGCCGTGCAGTCTATGGGGGACTTTAGGGTGGGGCTTAATGTCAGGAAATCTACCGAATTCCTTGAGTCTTCTCCCCTGCTGCGGATAGTTTTCTCCTGGAGAGAGAGAGAGAGGTGGGTAGTATGGGAGATGAAAGGCAGTAGTACTTTAGGTGCAGGTGGTGGGGTCTGAGCGAGATGGTGGCTCCAACAGGTCAACAAAGGATTTTCTCCACTGGGGCCGACTCATCTCCTACACTTCTGTCCTCACCTCTTCCCCTCCTTCCCAGAACAATGACAGAATTCTCCTTGTTCTCCCTTTCCATCCCACTAGATTCTACATTCCAACGATCATCCTCTGCCATTTCCACCACCTCCAGCAGGATACCACCACCAAACACACCTTCCCCTCCCCTTCACTGTCAGCATTCCACTGGGACCAATCTGCCCCTTTCCGTTACTCCTAGCCCTCCTATCCCATGTCACCACACTCTCCCCTGCCCTGGCACACTCCCATGCCATCACTGAAGGTATAACATTGTCTTTTTACCTACTCCCTGTCCAAGGCCCCAAACACACCTTCCAGATGAAGCAGCAATTCACTTGTACTTCTTCCAATCTACCCGACTGTGTTCACTGCTCACAATATGGTTTGCTCAACATCGGCCAAACTAAAAGCAGGCTGCGATGATCTTGATTTTCTCGTTCCTTACCATTTGAATACACCATGCTGCTCCCATGGTAATATCTTCATCTCAGATTTGCTGCAGTGAGGAACGACACCTTATTTTCCACTTAAGCACTTTACAGCCTTCAGGACTCAACATTGAATTCAACTTCAAGGTGTGAACACCGACCTCCATTTTGATTCGACCTCCACTGCACCACTTCCTTCCCCAACACCCACCCCCACCCCCATGTCTTGTTTGTGTGTCATTGTCTTTGTTCTCAACAGGACTAACCTATTTCCTTCAATTCACACCTATCATTAGACTGATTTTGTATCTCAATCCCTCCTTTACCAGCTTTTATCTTTTGATTTATGCACCCTTACCATCCAGTCCACTCACTTTCTCCCTCTGTCAACAATTAAAAAGAGCAACTAAGTCATGTTGCACTTGAAATATGAACCTTTCTCTCCGAGTGAACCACTGGCTGTTACGGCTCGGGTTGGCTTGGATAATCGCTGGAAGTTCGATGGATGGTTTAGGGCAAGAGGGGAAGTCACAAATTATGGAGTTGAACAGGAAAATGAGGAAGCAAGGTAACAACACACACTGTGCAGTCCTGGTGCTAACCCACACTGAAAACATTAAACTCCAAAACCTGTACAGATATGGTTCCTCCCTATAAACCATTTATTAGGCTACAGGTGGAACACTGAGTGCAGTTCTGCTCACCACACCATCAGAGGGATGTGATTGCACTGGAAAAGGTGCAGAGGAGATTCACCAGGATGGGGCCTGGGATGGAAAGCCTCAGTTATGAGGAGAGACTGGGTTTGTTTTCCTTGGAGCGAAGGAGGCTGAGGGAGATCTGATTGAGATATAGAAAATTATGACAGACACAGACAGGGCAGATTGTGAGAACCTTTTCCTCATGGCAGACATTTCTAAGACCAGATAGCAAAATGTTTAAGGAATAAGTAGTTTAGGGGACATCTGTAAAAAGAAAAATCATCCGACGTGTGGTAGAAGAATGGAATGTGCTGCCCGAGAGGGAGGTGAAGGCAGGTAGTCTTACAATATTTAAGAAACATCTGGATACGCACTCAAAATACCAGGGCATAGTCGGCTATGGACCAAGAGCAGATAAATGGGATCAGTGTAGTTTGGTGTGTGGTGGTCAGTGTAGACATGGAGGGCCAAAGGGCCTGCTCCTCTGCTGCATGATTCTATAAACCTTTCTATGACTCAATGAGATACAATATTTCAAAAGAAAAATGTAATTGTAGGTAAGTTAAACACAGTGAGAATTAATACACATTTATGTGTTTCTGAATATTTTTATGAGTTTACCTGTTTTTAACAATCCAATAATTCCCCTGTTTATCGTCTTGATATCCAACCACTAGCATTGCATGATTAAGATTTGTGCTGTTGCATTTTGGCTCATAATAAATACCTGCAAAGTGTACAAATATATTATCTGTGCAAGAAATTAATTTTAAACACGTTTCAGAAAATTCCCAGGCTTTGAACCTTTACATCAAAGGACATGGAAGTCACAGAGTAACTGATAAGATAACAATCAAATAGAACATTCTGATCTCCTAACTGGAGCTGAATTAAATTGTCTGTGGTTAACTCGACTGATCCTTTTTGGGATCTGTCAGTAATTAGTCAGGAAAGGGCAGTGTCTAAGATTGGTAAATTTGTGTTAGGAGTTTCATCAGATGACATCCTTTTGTTTATAACTAACATGTCTTACCACTTGCTTTATATGTTCGCTAAAAATTCTTAGGTTTACTTATTGCTGGGCTCCTTGCTGAGATATTTGTATCATCGATAGACACAGGTGAGGTGCTGAAAGCCTGGAGGTTGGCTTATGTGGTCCCGCTATTTAAGAAAGGTGGTTAGGAAAAGCCAGGGTTCTACAGACTGGTATTAGCAGTGGGCAAGTTGTTAGAGAGAATCCTGAGGGACAATATTCACGTGAATTTGGAAAGGCAAGGACTGATGAGGGATAGTCAGCACGGCTTTGTGTGTGGGAAATCATGTCTCACAAACTTGATTGAGTTTTTTGAAGAAGTAACAAAGAGGATTGATGATAGCAGAGTGGTGGATGTGATCTACATGGACTTCAGCAAGTCCGTCGACAAGGTTCTCTATGGGAGATGGGTTACCAAGGTGAGATCTGATGGAAAACATGGAGAACTAGCCATTTGGATACAGAATTAGCTCAAAGGTAGAAAACAGAGGGTGGTGGTAGAGGGTTGCCTTACAGACTGGAAGGCTGTGACCAATGGAGTGCCACAAGGATCGGTACTGCGTCCACTACTTTTTATCATTAATATAAATGATTTGGATGTGAACATGGGAGGTATAGTTAGTAAGTTTGCAGATGACAACACCAAACTTGGAGGTGCAGTAGACATTGAAGAAGCTTACCTCATAGTAAACGGGATCTTGATCAGATGGGTCAATGAGCTGATGTGTGGCAGCTGGAGTTTAATTTTGATAAATGTGAGGTGCTGCATTTTGGAAAAGCAAGTCAGAGCAGGACTTATATACTTCCTGGTAAGGTCCTAGGGGGTGTAGCTGAACAGAGAGACCTTGGAGTGCAGGTTCATAGCTCCTTGAAAGGAGAGTCACAGGTAGATAGGCTAGTGAAAAAGGTGTTTGGTATGCTTCCCTTTATTGGTCAGAGTATTGAGTACAGGAGTTGGAAGGTCATGTTGCAGGTGTACAGGTCATTGGTTAGGCCACTGTTGGAATATTGCGTGCAATTCTGGTCTCTTTCCTATCGAAAGGATATTGTGAAATTTGAAAGGGTTCAGAAAAAATTCACAAGGATGTTGCCAGGATTGGAGGATTTGAGCTATAGGGAGAGGTTGAATAGGGTGGGTCTGTTTTCCCTGGAGCGTCAGAATCTGTCAGGTGACCTTATAGAGATTTATAAAATCATGAGGGGCATGGATTGGGTAAATAGACAATGTGTTTTCCCTGGGGTTGTGGGGGGGTGGGGGGAATCCAAAACTTGAGGGCATAGGTTTAGGGTGAGAGGGGAACGATATAAAAGGGATCTAATGGCTAACGTTTCATGTAGAAGGTGGTGTGTGCAGTCTGCCAGAGGAAGTGGTGGAGGCTGGTACAACTGCAGCATTTAAAAGGCATCTGCATGGGTCTATGACTAAGAAGGGTTTGGAAGGATATGGGCTAAATGCTGGTAAATGGGACTAGATTAGGTTAGGATATCTGGTCAGCATGGATGGGTTGGATTGAAGGGTCTGTTTCCGTGCTGTACATCTCTATGACTCTATGATGTTAACTGCAATTCTATTCTCATTCTGTCTTTGGCAATTTTACTTCCCTCTTCATTTTCTCTCTAAACTTATTATATTTGACCTGGCCCTTGCTTGTAGAATTAATCTGACATGCATCACAGACAAAGTCTCCTTTCATCTCATCATATTTATACCTTTATTCATAAAGCTCAGGGTTGTGATGTGCTTATCATCTTTTTTTTTAAACCTGTCTGCCATCTTCAAAATTAACAGACAAAATGCGCTAAGTCTCTGTTACTTTCTCCCCTGTAAAATGGCATTATTGTGTATCAGTGATCTCTGCTCATTCTTCCAAAGAAAATGCTTTTTGTGTGTTTTGTTGCATCTGCCCGTTTCTCTCTTTCATTTTAACCCATGTCCTCTTTAAGTCTTATTGACTTCAGAACTTTAATAACTGTGCGAGGATGGAATGAGTCAACAAAAGATAAACTTATGTCTGGAAAGAATCAGCAATAAATCCAACTGGATTAAACTGATAAAGGACAAGGACAAACTTATACACGAGTTCATCATGTCTTGGAAAGGAGGGAGTCACGATTATTTTGACAAAACTGCTTTGGTGCCTGCTTGAGAAACTGGATACTTTATGTCACAAGGGCAACTGATTGTCATGCAGAAGGATTGAAGGAGTTAACTACAGGAAAGCTGTGTCTTCGAACAGACAGTCAACGCCAAATGTAACAAGGAACAAAGAAGCTACTTCTGATAATAAGGCAAGCTGCAGACTTGCAGTAACTTGGATGAAAAAACATTTTTTTAAAATCATTAATATGAGCCCACAGAGACTGAAGGACGAAAATGTGTGAAAAAAATCAAACTCCAGAACTCCACTTTAGTGACCTTTGAAGAACAACACTGTACAAGGATCAAACCTTGAGCACTTCCACAGACAGACACTTTTAGTTGGAATCCGGGCTAGATTCCACCATTAATCAGATAGTCACCAAGTCAGGTTGTGAGGATTAACTTGCTTACTTGAGGGATCTTATCTTGGTTGCTAGATGGAATGAACTTTAAAACATTGTTTCAGTACGTGATTGCCTGTGTAATTTCCTAATAAGTAGCTGAATTAAAAGCAACTTGGGATGATTTACCCACAACAAGCCATTATTTGGATTGTTCACTCCATTTCAAGTCATCTCCAAGTCGAGGCCAAGTCATGAATGCAGACTGAAAGCATCAGTGTCTTTAGCATTGAATCATGGGAAATCCGACTGAATATTTCACCAATTGGGGGGAACAAAAGGGAGATTTGTGTTTTGACTGATAAAGGCATTCTGAGTTTTAATAATAAATTGTATTTCCAACACATTCCCATGAACCTTTGTCTTGCTTTTACAACGATGATGTCAAATATCTTCTAAATGGACAACACATTGAATATGAAAAATCTTTACTTTTGAACAGAATGAATGAATTTGTATCTTACCACTTTTATAAAGGTGGAAAGATTTGTGGCTTGCATCCATAGCAATAGAAATGGGCCCAACCTGAGCCACTGCTTCAGCGAGTTGATGCTCAGAATTTTGTTGAATGCATTTCACACACGTACAACAGGTGACAATATCACTTCTGTTAAAGTGGCATTTACCATTCTAAAGTATATTAAAAAACAAAACATTCACACCTCAATATTTAAGTTAAAAAGAGACAACTTATTAAGTAATGAGATACAATTTCAATTACTTCTGAAAAAAGGATGAATTAATTTAAAGCTTACCTTTGCTGTGTAGGGATAGGAACATTCTGTAGTAATACCATGTTTTTTAACGTAATCCAAAGCATAAAATGGATGTCCACCACAACATCTACAGCTTTCCCAATCACAGTCAACCAAGTTCTGCTCACTCAGAGAAATCAGCTTTCCTGTTCTCTTAAAAAGCTGTCCTTCAAGTGATCCAGTTGCACTGAAAGCCCAGCATGAGCCACATTGTCTCTGAATAATGACAGAGAGTAGACAAACATTTGTGTTATCATCTACATAGAAACCATATAATGTATTTAACCTGTTGGAAGCTCTAATCCAGACAGGCCTCTTAACCCTCACATGAGGGGCACTTGTAAACCACACATTTAATTGATCTTATCCAACAAAGTGCTTTGGGGTTTTTCTCTGTCAAACCATATGCTGTAAATGATATCAAAATAAACCTGTGATACAGCCTGCTACTAGAATAAGCTTTTTCATTAGACCATTCTCACATCAAATCCTTTTTATTGTGTACATTTCAAGGATCGGACTGTGCCAAGGTAAAGGTAAAGTTGTCCTAGTTTTATCAGACCATGGGGCTGCTCCCTTGTTAGAGAGAGATGGTTTAATCTGAGTGTGACCAGGCCTCAGGCAAGGGGAGACATAGAGAGGAAAATACTTCATGGTAACCTCAGCTATTGCTGAAGTGAACCCAAGCTGTTAATATTATTCGGCATTGCAAACCAGCTGTCCAGCCAACTGCACTAACCGATCCCCTTCTGCCAAAAATGCCTCAGGTGTCAAGTTTGTGCAGAGGGTCCTTTGTCTTATAATTGTTCCACTTTAGTCAGAGACCAGAAATAAGAGGGAAATCCTCACCACAATAAAAGGAGGGAAAGTTTCAATCAGCTGTAACCAGAACAGAGGTTATATGATTCTCCCATGTGACACACTTTGCACTGTGACCTTGCAGTCCACAGACATAAAAAAAGACCAACAGATGAGATGGCAATTTCGGAACAGAGTGTTATTTGAACTTAATGTGCTGTAAGAGGCACAAACGGGGTCATTTATCTCATACCAATGGATAAGTGTCAGTAGTGTTAGTATAGAAACTATCTCGTGAACTAAAGTGATTCACCCAGGAGCACAGTCATGAGAACAAAACCCCTGGCTCCTGAACAATTTAACCAACTTTGGATGGTCATGTTTTAGTCTGGGGAAAGCTCGTTCAGTAACAGTCTGTAAAACTCTACTCACCTGTTAACGTGGCAGTCGGAAAAAACTAGTCTTCTATTAACATTAGTAACTGCAGGTGTCTCTCTCTCTCTACGGCAAACCAGACCCCGTGCTCAGCTAAGCCAATTTCTGTGTCAATCTTTCTCAAATGTGACTTCCAGAAGAAATCCTACATTCAGGTGAAAAATGGCCCAAACATATTGCTGCGTCTCCAACCACTGGGAGGTGGGACTTGGCAAGATCACCCAACAGACAGGAACCTCCGCTGGTCACAGACTTTCTGAAGTCAGCCACAAATCACATGAATTAAAGCACAAAGACTTAATTTTAAATTATTCTTAACTGTAATACTCTTTAACTATTTGAAATAGACAACTGTTGGTTTTGAAATAAACAGAACCTGGTGCAAACACTCAGCAAGTCTGGCAGTACCTATGAAGAGGGAAAAAAATTAGCATGGAGCATTCAGGAGACAGAACATTTTCCAGACATAACTGGAAAAAGTTATTGATCTGAAGTGTTAACTGCCCTGTAGCTGCTGGGTGATGTGCTGAACGCTTTAGAATTTTTTTCATTTTTAACTTAAGATTTTCAGCATCCATGGTATTTAGCTTCTGTTTCAACATTTAGTTTTGAGCTGTGCAAGAGGGAGGAGTCAATAAGCAAAGTAAATCTTATAACAGTGCTCCAACAAGAGGATCAGACCCAAACAGGATTCGACTTGTCCTTCATTAATCGTGCATGTCAAACTTTTTCCAGGGTGTCTATCAACTGACACCTCGAGTATACCTCCATTACTCTTCTTGTCTGAATTCTGCTCAGACATTTTAATGTATTGGTTTGTGAATACCAGCCTGGGGCCCACAGATCTGACTGCAACAATTGCAGATCTTCTTCCTGGCCACCAGATGGCACTACATTTCATTTCTACACATCCTTTTGTGAAATTGTTAAAAATCACATAACACCAGGTTGTAGTCCAAGGCGGACTTTGGGTCAGGCAGCAATGAAAAGTGGCCAAGCAGAAGCTGATAGCTAAGTTCGTTACTCATAGGGAGGGCCTCAACTGGGACCTTGGGTTCATGTCACACTACAGGTGACCACCATTGCTCTAAACACACACACAGGCACTCCTACAGACACACACACTGATGTAGACTCTCTCATACACTCCCACACTCACACATGCACCCTCTCATAGATTTATAACACTTTATACTCACACACATGCATACAGTCTCGTACTCCTACAGACACACACACTGATGTAGACTCTCTCATACACTCCCACACTCATACATGCACCCTCTCACAGATTTCTAACACTTTACACTCACACACATGCATACAGTCTCTCACAGATATTCACATACAACCCCCCCCCCACCCCCCCCAACGCCACACACAACACCCACATGCACCAGACGCATTATGTTTGTGGGGTGAGTTTGTACTTGCAGAGTTACATTTTACTTTGCTCTAAAACTGAATGAATCCATGTAAGTTTCTGTAAATTCATTTTTTAGATAAGAATCAGTCTAAACATTGTGGCACAGACAGCATCACACGGGGAGCTCACACCTTCAATATATTATCTGGGCTGACACCAATTGTTAAAGTTCACTTGAGAATGTAACTTTTTAAAAAAACGTTTTGCGATTTACATACGAAAGAACTGAAACTAACATGGTCATTCCAACGGATAAGAGACTTAACAAGCAATCCAGGACATTTTCAATGTGTAATTTCAGTTACATCACACTAACTTTTGCTGTAAATTCCGTGTCTTACAATCTTATACACCACAACCACCTGATGAAGGAGCAGCCACTCTGAAAGTTAGTGCTTCCAATTAAACCTGGTGAAGTATAACCTGGTGTTGTGTGGTTTTTAACTTTATACACCCCAGTCCAAGAATGGCATCTCCAAATCATAAACCCTAGGATGGAGCAAGTCATTCCTTATCCCTTACTCTAACCTTCCCCTCCTTTTCCAGACCCAAATACACATCTACAATACACGTCCGAGAGAGAAGGAACATTGGAATTTGTCTCCTTCCCTGTGAAAAAGGTTTAGAAACACAATCTTCAATTTACCACATTGAATTTGCTGCTTTTGTTTAGTTTCTTTACGCATTTCCTTGCCATTGTATTCCATGTTGAGCTAATAACATAGATTTCAGATTTTCTACATGGATATTGAGTAAGATTTATATGAAGTTTGTTCAATCTCACCTGGTCCTTCACTTCAGTAACAAAACCCTTTGTTCTCCAGTCAACGCTTTGAGGCAATTTAACATGATTCCCTGCTGCAAAAAGTTCACACGTTGTGTGATCAATCTCCTTTTCTTTAAATCCATTGAAACGCTGATTGAACTCCTCCGAGGTCTAGAAAAATCAAGACAAAAGGTCATTAATCGATTACAAGTATCAGAAATCATGGAATAGGAGTATCCATCATTTGGGAAGTTGTCCCACAAGAATCAATATTTATGTGAATAATCTGGAATCTAAAATTGAAAGTACAAATTCAAACTTTGCTGATCACACCAAACTGGATGAATTGGCTTATATTCATGTAGGTGGCAATATGATATAATTAACCATTAACAAACTTGCAAATTAAGCATCCACCTGGCACATTCATTTCTGTACGGGTCAGTGTGAGCTGGTGCATTTTGGTAGGAAAAATTAAAGATAAAATGAGCTGCCAGAGGAAGTGGTGGAGGCTGGGTCAATTGCAACATTTAAGAGGCATCTGGATGGATAGATGAAAAGGAAGGGTTTAGAGGGACATGGGACAAATGCTGGCAAATGGGACTAAATTAGGTTGGGATATCCGGTCAGCACGGATGAGTTGGACCAAAGGGTCTGTTTCTGTGCTGAACATCTGTATGACTGTCTGACACAGATTGCTGAGAGAATGAAGTCCTTGCTTGTGTTCCTGGGTTGGGTGCACAGTGGGAGGAGGAATCCCAGGTCCATTGACTGGACCTATACAAATGACTACCCTGCCGAACTGAGAGGAGGAGACATTCTTTCAGCTAGAGGTAGTGAATCATTACCACAGAGGCTGTGGATCCAAGTCATTGAATGTATTTAAGACAGAGATGGATTATTGATTAGTAAGGGAATCAATGGTTACAGAGAGTAGGCAGGAGAACAGGAGTGGGAAACTAACAGGAGAAAGTGAAGACTGCAGATGCTGGAGAGTCAGATGTGAAAAGTGTGGTGCTGGAAAAGCACAGCAGGTCAGGAAGCATCCAAGTAGCAGGAGAGTCAATGTTTTGAGCATAAGTGTTTCATCAGGATTGTGTGTGGGGGTTGTGGTGCTGAGGTATAAATAGGGGGATGAAAGGGAGGCTGGTGGAAAGGTAGTGATAGGTGGATGCAGGTAGGAGATGATTGTGACAGGTTGGTGGGGAGGGTGGAGTGGATCGGTGGCAAGGAACATGGACAGTTGATCAGGTCAAGAGAGTTTGCTGAGTTGGAGGGTTGGATCAGGGATGAGGTGAGAGGAGGAGAGATTTGGAAACTCGTCATGTCAATGTTGATGCCATGAGATTGTAGGGTCCCAAGGTTGAAGATGTGGTCTTCCTCCTCCAGTCAGCAGATGGCATTGATTTGGCAGTGGAGGAGGCCCAGAACTTACATGTCCTTTGGGAGAGGTGGAATTGAAGTGGTTGGTCATAAGGTGGCAGGGTTGGTTGGTGTGTGCAGACCAGAGATGTTTCCTGAGATGCTCATATGGAGAGGAGACCACATCGCGAACAACACTTGCAGTAATTGAGATAGGAGGACGTGCAGGACAATCTCTGCCAGATATGAAATGATCCTTTAGGGCCTTGGACGGAGGTATGAGCGCAGGCTTTGCGGCGGCAAGGTGAGGTGCCGGGTGTGGAGGGTAGGTTAGTGGGGAGCATGATCCTAACAAGGGAGACACAGGGAGAATGGTCCCTATGGAACATAGATAGGGCTGGGCAGGGAAATATATTTTTGGTGGTGCGTTCTGACTATAGGTTGCGAACATAGCGGAGGATAATGTTCTGCATCCGGAGATGAGTGGGTGGAATGTGAGGATCAAGGGGGTTCTATCCTTTTTGCTGTTGGAGGGATGGGTTTCAAGGGCGGAGGTGCAGGAAGTAGAGGAGATGCACTGGAGGGCATTACTGATCATGTGGAAGTGGAATTGGGCATCCTTGAAATAGGCGAGCATTTGGGATGTCCTGGAGTAGAATGGCTCCTCCTGGGAGCAGGTATGGTGAAGGCAGAGGAATTGGGAGTGAGGGATCATTTTTATATGAGGTGAGATAGGAGGTGGTATAGTCCAGGTAGCTGTGGGAGTTGGTTGGTTTGAATTAAATACCAGCCATGATTGAATGATGGAGCAGACTCAATGGGCTGAATGGACTAATAGAGTCATAGAGATGCACAGCATGGAAACAGACCCTTCGGTCCAAACCGTCCATGCCAACCAAATATTCCAATCCAATCTAGTCCCACCTGCCAGCACTTGGCCCATATCCCTCCAAACCCTCCCTATTCATATACCCATCCAAATGCCTCTTAAATGTTACAATTGTACCGGCCTCCACCATTTCTTCTGACAGCTCATTCCATACATGTACCACCCTCTGTGTGAAAAAGTTGCCCCATAGGTCTCTTTTATATCTTTCCCCTCTCACCCTAAACCTATGCCCTGTAGTTTTGGACTCCCCGACCCCAGGGAAAAGACTTTGTCTATTTACCCTATCCATGCCCCTCATAATTTTGTAAACCTCTATAAGATCACCCCTCAGCCTTCGAAGGTCCACGGAAAACAGCCCCAGCCTGTTCAGCTTCTCCCTAAAGCTCAAATCTTCCAACCCTGGCAACATCCTTGTAAACCTTTTCTGAACCCTTTCAAGTTTTACAACATCTTTCTGATAGGAAGGAGACCAGAATTGCACACAATATTCCAACAGTGGCCTAACCAATGTCCTGTACAGTCGCAACATGACCTCCCAACTCCTGTACTCAATACTGTGACCAATAAAGAAAAGCATACCAAACGCCTTCTTCACTATCCTATCTACCTGTGACTCCACTTTCAAGGAGCTATGAACCTGCACTCCAAGGTCTCTTGGTTCAGCAACACTCCCTAGGACCATACCATTAGGTATATAAGTCATGCTAAGATTTGCTTTCCCAAATTGCAGCACCTCGTATTTATCTGAGTTAATCTCCATCTGCCACTTCCCAGCCCATTGGCCCATCTAGTCCAGATCCTGTTGTAAGCGGAGGTAATCCTCTTCGCTGTCCACTACACTTCCAATTTTGATGTCATCTGCAAACTTAGTAACTGTACCGCTTATGCTCGCATCCAAATCATTTATGTAAATGACAAAAAGTAGAGGACCCAGCACCAATCCTTGTGGTACTCCACTGGTCACAGGCCTCCAGTCTGAAAAACAACATTCCAACACCACCCTCTGTCTTCTACCTTTGAGCCAGTTCTGTTTCTAAATGGTTAGATCTCCCTGTATTCCGTGAGATCTCACCTTACTAATCAGTCTCCCGTGGGGAACCTTGTCGAGCGCCTTACTGAAGTCCATACAGATGACATCTACCATTCTGCCCTCATCAATCTTCTTTGTTACTTCCTCAAAAACTCAATCAAGTTTGAGAGACATAGTTTCCCATGCACAAAGCCATGTTTACTATCCCTAATCAGTCCTTGCCTTTCCAAATACATCTTTCTCCTATACTTTATGTTCTTAGGGTCGATTGGAGAAAGGAAAAGGATTGATTGCTAAAGCTAGAAGAGAGGTGTGAGGAACATTACATGGTAAATGGTTGGATTGCAGGGGTGCTGTGGTTTCTGTATGTTAACTTGTAAAGATGATTATGGATCCTACATTTCCTATGTTAACTATGATGTGGAGATGCCAGAGTTGGACTGGGGTGGATAAAATTACAAATTACCAGGTTATAGTCCATCAGGTTTATTTGGAAGCACTAGCTTTCGGAGCACTGCTCTTCATCTGGTTCGTAATGAGTCAGGATCATCGGACACAGAATTTATAGTTAAAGATCAAAGTCACACACAACTGATGCAATGTATTAAACAAACCTGGTTTGCTGTTAAGTCTTTAATCACTTAGAATTGGGTTGCAGGTTTCGATTCATTAATATGTAAATCCCAGAACTTCTTTCAAGTCACATTCCCAGGGTAACTTCAGGTTTTATTTAAAAATAAAGGTGATATCTCAGCTCAGACAATGCATCAAAGGTGTGAGGTTAGAGTCTGTCTGTATTCCAACCCTGAGTCAGACTGGAGCTCCATTTCCAAAGTAGCAATTTATAAAATGTCACATGGACTGACTTCCTTCAGATTATGTGGGTTTTGAACAAAATGAGTGTATCTACAAATACAAATTCACCCCAGCGACTTATTTGTGTATGTGAGGGGGAGAGAGAGAGAGTGAGGGTAGAGAGTGTGTACGTGTGTGTGTGTCCATGTGTGTGAGAATGTATGCGCAAGTGTGAGTATATGCCTGTGAGGGGGTGAATGCGTAAATGTGAGTGTGGGGCTGTGAGTATGTGTGTGTCAAACAGCGTGTTTATGAGACAAGTTCTGCATGAGTGTGTGAGTGTGATCATGTGTAAGAGTGTGTGTGAGAATGTATAGTGTAGTGGGGTCACCTGTAGAGTGACAAGAACCCAGTATCATTGAGAATGAGCACCTCACCAAGATCTTCCTTGCACCTCCAATTCTCACTTTTAAACCCACCTTAAACAGAACATTGTTCACAGCAAACTGCCCAGCCTTCAGGACAACATCAACTGTACAACCCTGTCAAGGCAATCACTGAAAGACATGTCAGAGTGTTGCCACAGATACCATCATTACTTGTGGGGACACCACCCGACTCCCACCACCCCCTCAATTTAGCCAGCAGGTACTTATGTGACTTGGCCCACGTTGTCTCTCTCATACACTGCAGGCAAGGATGCCCTGAAGCATGGTACATTGGCAACACAAAGCAGAAGCTACAACTATGGATGAATGGACACCAAAAAACAATCGCCAGACAGGGATGTTCCCTCCTTATCAGGAGGTCTATAGCAATCAGGGACATTCAGCCTCAGATCTTTGGGTGACTGTCCTCCAAGGCAGACTTCGGGATAGGCAACAATGTAGAGTCTCTGAGCAGAGGCTTATAGCTAAGTTTGGTACCCATGGCCTCAACTGGGACCTTAGGTTCATGTCTCACTACAAGTCACCCCACTACATGAGACACTCTCAGACACACACACATACACAAGCACACATACACACACACACTTTCACACACAATCACACTCACACACTCATGCAGAGCCTCTCTCATACAAACACCCAAACTCACACTCATGTGCACACCCTCTCACACGTGCACATTCACACTCTCTCCCTCTCTCCCACACACAAACACGTACATTCTCTCACTCCCTCTCTCCCTTACACACACACACACACACACTCAGAAATCTATGGGGTGAATTTGCATTTGCAGATTTGTATTTGCAGATACATTCTATTTTGTTCCAAAAGCACGCAATCTGTAGGCAGTCAGTGCACGTGACATTTTAGAAAATTCTACTTTGGAAATAGAACCGGTCTGACTACAGAACACAGAAAAACTCTAACCTCACACCTTTAATGCATTGTCTGAGCTCAGATGTGACTTTCTTTTGAATAAAACCTTAGGCCTGACAGCTAGCGGCTTTCAGTGATACTAACTAATGAAACCATATATCAAGGTGAAGTGTTTGTTCAGTGACCAGTCACGACAGATCCCAAACATATTTATACTGACCAGATCTCCAAACTGGTTCATTCCCACAGTGAATGTGTGCTTTCCCATTGCATACTCCATGTTGTGCCGTTCAATGTATCTCACAGTGTCCTCCCATAATGCTCTTCTGTAGGCCTCCTCAGCCTGAAAAAAGGTTACATCAAGTCAGTTGAAGACCCAGCTGTTATTGTCACTGAGTACAAAGACAGTGCTACAACTGAACACTGACCATGAACTGATGGGCTCCAGCTCACAGGCAGTAAAGATTATTCAGACACAAACAATCACGATTCAGGTAGATGCAGATGACTGGAACACAGGCGATTAATCAATTACAAACAGTGAATATACATCAAGCTTTGCACAGGTAGGTTTTGGAAACCCAAAAAATATTATTTTTAAACCAATTTTTTAGAATTGATGAAAAACTTTCAGAACACAGAACAAAGAACAAACAACACAGAACAAAGAACAATGCAGTGCAGGAACAGACCATTCAGCCCTCCAAGCCTGCACCGACACATTTTGCCCTTCCATATTAAAACTGTCTTCACTTACAGGATCTGCATTCCTCTATTCCCTTCCTCTACATGTATTCATCCAGATTTCTTGAAATCTGCTATTGTGTATACCTCCACTTCCACTGGCAATGCGTTCCACTCACCATTCTGTGCGAAAAACTCACCTCACACATCTCTTTTAAACGTCCCCCTGCACCTTGAACCTGTGTCCCCTAGTAATTGACCCCTCTGCCCTGAGAAAAAGCCTCATACTTTCCACTATATCCATACCATTTACAATCTTATAAACTTCTTTCAGGTCGCCCTCAACTTGCTGCATTCCAGCGAAAACAAACCCAGTTTAGCCAACCTTTCTTCACAGCTAAAATCCCTCATACCAGGCAACATCCTGATGAACTTCTTCTGTACTCTGTCCAAAGAATCAGATCCTTCTCATAATGTGGTGACCAGAATTGATATGACATTTGTATAGAGGAGCTGCACAGGTTAAAATATGTGTTATCTAGATTGGAAATCAACTGCCCAACACCATAATAGGTTTTTTTAGAATTTGCACACGTTCACCATCGTCAACTGTCTCTTTGTCAATTTCCAACTAATATTATAAGAAGTCAGTGTTTTTGAATTAAGAATCCCAGGAGCAGGGGAAGGCATGCATTAAGCACAATGGAAACAATTGAATTAATCAGGACAAATGAAAAGATAAATAAATTATTATCATCACACCAGCACTTTGAAATACTAGAAAGGAGGAGGGAGGTAAGATAAAGAGGAGTGAACAAATAATTTTGAGTAAGAAAGAACAAAAAAGGAAAAAAGAGAGGAGGTGAAGAAGAAAGAGCAATTAGAAGTGATGTGTGAGAGTTACAAAGGGCAAAATTGAAACAAAGCATGAGAAAGTAGATTAAGAATTCTAATTCTCAGTTTATTTTATACAGAGTTAAGAATTACTGAAGAGAAGTCTTCGATATAAAAGAGGAAGCAAATAGAGCCATTTCCTGGGGAACACAAACCAGTTTTACTACAAAAGAGAGGCCTTTCTGAAACAATTTAAAACTTGAGAAACGACTTCTGCTTTGAATTGCCCAGTGGAACTGCAGTTGCCCAGCTCTTACCATTTTATATTGCTTCCCATGCAATGATTTCCAGTTGATCCAGGCTTCATCCAATGTTGAATCAAATGTGGAAACAGTGGCTGCAGCCAAGATGGAGACCAAAACCCAGTCCACAAACAGAGAGCACCTCATGATGGGCATTCTGATGGAACAAAACCTTCAACCTTATTTTCAGTAAACACAGAATTTGTGAAATCTGCATCTGAACCAATTACATTTTAAAACTAGGATGTTACATTGCTTGTGGTTCCTTTCAATCTCCCCCTCTGTAGAAATCACCATTCAATTTGGAACAGTTAGGGAAAGACAACGGGCAGATGGCAGCCACAGTGTCAAGGCAAGAGGGAAGCAGGAAAAGGATAGAGAGACAATATTGGGAGAAAATAGACCACAGACAGGTCTGGCATCAATTCAATGTAAAGAGTTTAGTGAAAATTCAGGTGGACTGAATATCCACCTTGGTAGACTCTTAAATGCTGAAAGATTGGGAAAGATAAACATCATGTTGGGAGGTGTAGTGAGGTCTTGTTGTAATTGTTGAGAGTCTTTGTGAGACTGGACCTGGATAACTGTGCACAGCTTGGGTCTCCTGGAAAGGAAGAATATGCTATCCATACAGAAAGTTCATTGGGCATCTAATTGCCTAATCACTGGGATTGAAGGATTGTTTTTGTGATGAGAGATTGAAGAAACCTTGACAGTAGTTACAATTTTGAAGACTTTTTGGTGAAAGGTCTACAGCACAAACAAAAACCCTTTGGCCATTGAGTCTATGCCAGTCAAAAACAACCATCTGACCATTATTATCCCATTTTCCATTTCATAGCTCTGTCAGCTTGGCATTACAAGGTATAGATAAATACTTCTTAAACATTAAGAGGTGGTTCTGCCTCCACCACCCTCTGAATGAGAACATTTTTCTCACATTCCCTCTCAACCTGCTGCCTCTTACCTTCAATCTATGTCATGCCCCCAAACATTGATTAGATTAGATTAGATTCCCTACAGTGTGGAAACAGGCCTTTCAGTCCAACAAGTCCACATCAACCCTCCGAAAAGCAACCGACCCAGACCCATTCCCTGAACTAATGCACCTAACACTACAGGCAATTTAGCATGGCCAATTCACCTGATCTGCACAGCTTTGGACTGTGGGAGGAAACCGGAGCACCCGGAGGAAACCCATGCAGACACGGGGAGAATGTGCAAACTCCACACAGACAGTTGCCCGAGGTGGGAATTGAACCTGGGTCCTTGGCACTGTGAGGCAGCAGTGCTAACCACTGAGCCACCATAGGGAGAAGTTTCTTTCTGTCTATCCTGTCAATGTTTGTTTATATACCTCAATCATGTGCACCGTCAGTCTCCTCTGCTCAAGGGGAACACAAACCAGCCTAAAAAATCTCTCTTCATAATTGAAACTCTCCAGCCCAGGCAGCATCCCAGTAAACCTCTCCACCCTCTTCAGTGAAATCACATCCTCCTGTAATGTGGATTCCAGAAATGCACACAATACTCTCACTGTGGTATAGCTAATGTTTTATGTTCCAATATAACCTCCCTGCTCTTAAACTCTATGCCTTGTCTAATAAAGGTAAGTATCATAAAGAGCCTTTTAACTATTTTATCCACCTGTCCCACTACCATAAAGGACCATTTGCGCCAAGGTCTCTCTGATCCTCAGTGGTTCCCAGGCTTCTACTCTTTGTCAATTATTCCATGGCTTTATTTGTCCTACCCATAACCTCACACTTACCCGAATTGAATTCTATTTTCAGCTGATCAGCCCATCTGACCAGCCACCTATATCATCTTGTAATCTCAGGCTGTCCTCCAATCTATCACCACACACACTCTAGTATCATTTGCAAACTTATTGATGAACTCTCCTACGTTCACATCTAATCTGTTTATATATGTCAAAATATTAAGGGCCCCAGCACTGACCCTTGAGGTAGCCCATTGGACACAGGCTTCCAGTCACAAAAACACCCCTTGACTATTACCCTCTGCTTTCTGCCACTCAGCCAATGATGGATGCTTGGATGCCGTAAGCTTTTGCCTTGGCTATCAGTCTCCCACATGGGACATTATCAAAAACCTTGCTGAATTCCAGGTAGACAACATCAAAAGCATTGCCCTCATCTACACACCTGATTACCCTTCCAAAAATTCAATTTGGTTGGATATGACCTCCCTCGACAAAACCATACTGACTGTTCTTCATTAATCCTTGTCTCTCCAAAAGCAAATTAATTCTGTCCCTCTGTATCACTTCCAATAGTTTCCCCACCACTGAGGTAACACTAACTAGCCTGAAGTTTCCCGGTTTATTGCTGGCATTCTTCTTAAATAATGGGACCAGGATTGGTTCTCCTCTAATCTTCTGGCATTTCTCTTGTAGCTAAAGAGGAATTGAAAGTTACTGCCAATAACCCTGTTCTTTCCTCTACTGTCTCACCCAAGAGACTAGGATACATTGAGCCCAATCCTGGAGATTGATCTGCTTTTAAGCCTGCTGGACCATTGATAGCCTCCTTGCTCCCTGTGCTAATTTCTTTGTGTATCACAGTCCTGCTCCATGATTTCTATATCCCATTGTCCCTCTCGATAGTGAACATTGACAAAAAGTATTAATTTAGAACGCTCCCAACATTCTCTGGTTCCATGCACAAATTACCACTGTGGTCCCACTCTTTTCCTAGTTATCCTTTTATCTTTACTATACATGTGAAATGACTTAGGATTAATGGTAAGGTCCTAGGGAGTGTTGCTCAGCAAAGAGATCTTGGAGTGTAGGTTCATAACTCCTTGAAAGTGGAGTCACAGGTAGATAGGAGAGTGAAGAAGGCGTTTGGTATGCTTTCCTTTATTGGCCAGAGTACTGAGTACAGGAGTTGGGAGGTCATGTTGCGGCCGTACAGGACATTGGTTAGACCACTGTTGGAAAATTGCATACAATTCTGGTCTCCTTCCTATCGGAAAGATGTTGTGAAACTTGAAAGGGTTCAGAAAAGATTTACATGGATGTTGCCAGGATTGGAGGATTTGAGCTATAGGGAGAGGCTGAACAGGCTGGGGCTATTTTCCTTGGAGCATCGGAGGCTGAGGGGTGACCTTGTAGAGCTTTACAAAATTATGAGAGGCATGGAGAGGGTAATAGACAAAGTCTTTTCCCTCAGGTGGGGGAGTCCAGGAATAGAGGGTATAGGTTAAGGGTGAGAGGGGAAAGATATGAAAGAGACCTAAGGGGCAACTTTTTCACACAGAGGGTGGTGCGTGTATGGAATAAGCTTCCAAAGGAAGTGGTGGAGGCTGGTACAATTGCAAACTTAAGAGTCATTTGGATGGGTATAAGAATAGGAAGGGTTTGGATGGAAATGGGCCAGGTGCTGGCTAGACAGGGTTGGGATATTTGGTCGGCATGGACGGGTTGGACCGAAGGGTCTGTTTCTGAGCTGTACATCTCTCTGACTCTATCACCTGCCACTATTCGTTCATGGCTCCTTTTGATCTTCTAATTTCCTTTTCAAGTTTCACTGGTACATTCTGGATATTTTTAAAATTAACCTGCTTACAGATGTTATTCCATATCTCAGGAGCAAGTGTGCTCACTCAGGGCTTCAGCTGTTGTGATCGCATCAAAACTTATCAAACAAGGCATAAACTAAACCAGAAATGACTGGAAAAACTCAGCAGATTTGGCAGCATCAGTAGAGAGAGATCAGAGTTAATGTGCTTGAATGGAAGAAGGGTCACTGGATCCGAAACATTAACTTTGCTTTCTCTCCACAGATGCTGCCAGACCTGCTGACGTTTTCCAACAATTTTGGTTTTGTTTCTGACTTCCAGTATTCATAGCTCTTCCAGGTTTCTCTTTTCTTACAGGAGATGGTTGGGTGTGCGGGGATAGGTTGTTTTCCTTAACGTCTCCCAGTTATTTTTCAGCTCAAAAACTATTTGTTGGAAATAGGAATATCTGGGTCAATTTTAACTCCCCTCAATCAATTAGATTTAAGGATCTCCAAACAACAGAGGGACAATGGAAAAGGAAGGAAAGTGAGTAAGAGTCAAGTCAGGTCCAGAATAATAGCAAGTGCAAACGTATTCAGTTCAAAAAATCAGTAAAGAACAATTTACTTTCTGCAAAGAAGGAGAATTATCAGTTTCAGTTGTCCTCTTTTTGGCCCAGTGATATTGAATGCCATTATAAGAACCCGCATCTCATTAAAAACAGCCCTTCCCCTGGTAAGCGCGAGCTTTAACTTACAGCAAAAAATGCAGTAATTTTGTGAAACTCGAAAGGGAGGTCATAATGAGCTGTTTATACAGAGCCATCAGCAGAGTGGCACAAAACATCGAACAAGTTAATTCACATGGTAGTTCACCATCCCCAAAAATCAGTGAATGGTTCCCACTCATTATACTGTGTGCATTACATTCTCTGTTAAACTAGTAGTAAACCTTCCCAATTGCTTCTACTGTCAGCATGCATGTTATTTGTCTTAAAATACAGGAGGTGAATATATTCACCCAATTGCCATCCTACCTCAACAGTTTGTCGTCTTCTAGTCTGGTCTTCCTCAAGAAGTGTACTCAGAGTGAGCTGATCTGTGATTTTATACCATACCTTAATGTTTTGGACCATCCCCTTTTGAATGTGATTGACAGGTTCAAGAAGGACTACTTTAATGTAAAAGACTGTTTTGTCAGCAATAACATTAAAGTCACAATGCTTTCTTACAATAAAGCAATATCTTGGATATAGATAATGGGATTAACCATTCTTATATTTGTAGCAAATACATATATGGGGTGAATTTGCAGATTTGTATTTGCAGATACATTCTATTTTGTTCAAAAAGCACACAATCTGTAGGCAGTCAGTCCATGTGACATTTTATAAATTCCTATTTTGGAAATAGAACCAGTCTGACTCAAGGTTGGAATACAGACAGAATCTAGCCTCACACCTTTAATGAATTGTCTGAGCTGAGATGTCACTTTCTTTTATAAAACCTTAAGTTACCTCAGGAATGTGACTTTAAAAACTTCTGAGTTTTATAGATTAATGAATCAAAATCTGCAAGCCATTTGAAATGATTAAAGACTTCACAGCAAGCTAAGTTTGTTCAATACATCACATCAGTTGTCGAACACTTGGATCTTTTACTATAAATTCTGTGTCTGATGACCCTGCCCCACAAGCTACTTGACAAAGAAGCAGCTTTCTGAAAGCTTGTACTTTTAAATAAACCTGTTGGACTATAACCTGGTGTTGTGTGATTTTTAACTTTGTCCACACCCCGTTCCAACACTGGCATCTCCACATCTTCGCAATTTACAAAGTCAATGCATTGGGTTTTCTCAAAACTGTAGAACTTAAATTCATGAGTTCACTTTTCAAACATAACTGAACTCTTTGATACAATAATTCGACATATAAATATGATGGAAGCTTCAAAAATTTTGTGCCATTTAATTAAAACAGAGTCGAAAGAGACAATTAAATATTCGTGATTTTTGAGAAGATTTGTAGCTCAGGTTGATGATAAATCTGTAAGTTAGCTCACTGAACTGGAAGGTTGGTTTTCAGATGTTTCGTCACCAGACTAGGTAACATCATCAGGGAGAGTCTCCGGTGAAGCCTCCCTATTTTTGGTCTTGGTTTCTTTAGGTGGATTGTGTAAATTCTGGTTCTTTTTTTCAAGGGAAGGTAGATGGAATCTAAGTCGATGTGTTCTGGTGATGGAGTTCTGGTTAGAATGCCACGCCTCTACGAATTCTCGTGCATGTCTTTGTTTCACCTGTCCTAGGATGTGTGCGCTGTCCCAGGCAAAGTGGTGCCCTTCTTTGTCTGTATGTATAGAAACTATTGATAGTGGGTCGTGTCTTTTGGTGGTCAGTTGATATTCATGTATCCTGGTGGCAAGTTTCCTGCTAGTTTGTCCGATGGAGTGTTTTTTACAGTCCTTGCATGGTATCTTGTAGATGACGTTAGTTTTGCTGGTAGTATCTAATGGATCCTTAACGTTCATTAGTCTGATAGAAACCCCACCCCCACAGAGAGCTGTCACTAAATCAAACATCAGCAGGGAGATAAGGCCACTGTTGGGACCACAGTGGGCTTGCTGAATGCTTCAGCTTGTTATTAGGGGCAAGGAGAAGTGTCATTGGCAGTGGAATTAGGGGGCGAAGGAGAGGACTCTGAAGCAAGAGTGGGGGAGGGGAAATGCTTCCTGCTGAGCCAATGTCCGTTGTCTGCTCCCTTGATTAGGCATTAAACGCCCATGAACAGGGGGACCAGGTTTCTCATTGCATTAGCCTGGGTGATCTTGATTGTAAGTTTCTCTCTCCCTCTTGACTTTTCTATGTTTCTTTTACTTTGAAAATAGATCGAAAATACTGATTCAGTCTCTGTCATTTATTTTCCATTACTAATGTTGCAATCTCAACTCAAGACAGCAGTGCTCACTTTACTTATTCTTTCCCACTATATCATTTGTCAAGCTTTAACTAATAATTTTCATGTTTCTTTCTAGTTTCCTCTCATTCTCCAGTTATCCTTATCAAATTATATGTTCATACGCTTTGTAATTATTTAGGTTTAGAATACTAGTTTCAAACCTATACTCACTCTCAAACTGAATGGGCAATTTTATCATGTTATACTTGGTAGGTTTCAGCAGGAAGCACTTCCCCTCCCCCCCCTTGCTTCAGAGTCCTCTCTGTTGGCCCCTATTTCCATTGTCAATAACACTCCCCCTTACCCCTAATAACATTTACTGATATCTGGGAAACAATCAGCAATCCCACTGTCGTACCAACAGTGGCCACACCTCCCTGCTGATGTTCGATTTGGTGACAGCTCTGTGTGGGGAGGGGTTTCTATCAGACTTGAGGCTGGTGGAGCCATTACTTTTATCCCTGTTTTAGTCTATTTATTAACAACATGATGAATGGATGGATTTCAATGAAACTTGGCACGCATGAGTTATGACCCGAGGAAATTCTGATCTGGTTTAATCATTGGTCTTTTACAAATATGCAAATTCAATTCTGGATTTTTCAAAGGATTCATTAATATCATGAGTTAGGTCCTTTAGTATGAGGTCATTACTAAATTCTATCTCATTACATGATAGTTTTGCTAGGGGTGGGGAGTCTCCGTGGATGAAGAACACAGCACTGGTTATCATCAGCAGCAGTAGAATTATGCCCTTAAGTGCATCCCTGAAGCCATCAATTGGTCAGTGGGCAGGAAGACTGTCAGAAAGCTCTTCTGGACTTGAATGGAAACAGGCCTTAGAGTGGCAGAATCCCACACTCTGCTACCTGATCACTCATTCAATTTTACTCAGTGTTTTAAGCTTAGTTGAACTGAGCAATACTCATTTGCAACACAATGATTGCATCAAGTTGACGAATCTTACATTTTTGTTGTTGTAGTAGAATTGGCAAAAACCTTGAAACTATTGGAGTGAGAAGGTTAAGGTGAATTAAGTGGTCCCATTAACCTTTGTGATTATCTTATGGTCTGTAAAGGACGAGATGAAACCTTTAACCAATCGCACATTCTGCTTGTGAGTGCACATTGTCTTAACCATAAGATATGTTTCACACGTAGTGATGAAACCACAGAAATTACTTTGGTTACTTTGCGCTTTTTTGTCAAATAAATAGTTACTGCAAAAACATATAACAATTGTTTGTTCACACGTACACACTGTGGTCAGTTTGTTCATGAAGCAAAGAGGCAAGAGTGGTCAGAGTGTTCAGAGAGCTCATGGGTTTCCTTATCAATGAGATTGAGACTGCTCAAATGGCTACCTCTAATCATAGAGGTATACAGCATGGAAACATACCCTTCAGTCCAGATTGCCCATGCAAACCAGATGTCCTAATTTAATCTAGTTCCATTTGCCAGCATTTGGCCCACATCCCGGCCAACCCTTTCTGTTCATATACTCATCCAGATGCCTTTTAAATGCTGTAATTGTACCAGCCTCCACCACTTCCTCTGGCATCTCATTCCTTACACGTACCACCCTCTGTGTGAAAACGTTGCTCCTTAGCTCTCTTTTAAATCCTTCACCTTAAACCTATGCCCTTTGGTTTTGGACTCCCCCACCCGGCAAAAAAAACCTTGTTTATTTAACCGATTCATGATCCCCTCATGATTTTAAAAACATCTATAAGGTCACCCTCAGCCTCTCATGCTCCAGGGAAAACGGTCCCACTCTATTCAGCCTTTCCTTATTGCTCAAATCCTCCAACTCTGGCAATGTCCTTGTAAATCTTTTCTGAACTCTGTCAAGTTTCACAACATCCTTCCTATAGAAAGGGGACCAGAATTACACACATTGTTCCAAAAGATGCCTAACCAATGTCCTGTACAGCTGCATGTGACCTCCCAACTCTTATACTCAATGCACTGACCAATAAAGGCAAACCAATATAGGAATCTGGGGAATCCAAGATGGAGAATGGGAAAAAGTTGTGACTGTAAGAGCTGCTCCTTTTTTGAGGTATTTTAGGAGTTGGAGGTGATTTCCTCGAATTCCAGGAACAGCTATTACTGTTTTAAATGCTGCTGTATTATTTTGGAACTTTGGGGAAAAAAATCAAAACAACGGCACTTTTAAAAGAAGGAAGACAGACAAAAGGCAGTGACTACATGGTCAGGGAGGGAAAGAGAGAAAGAAACCTACACTGCTGACTGACACAGCAGTGAATTTGCCCAGTTACTGCCTTTACTGTTGAGTTTATGTGCCTCTGTACATCGGAGTGTGCCTAGGAAAAATGAACAAACAGCAAAATTCACAGCTGACCTTGGAGGAACTTGTGTGGGAGAGCTCACAGCATAGGAACAGGTAAGTTTTTACATGTAACCTTGCTGTAAGTCTACAGTAGTGAGTAGAGTGGATTCTTTCTTGATTATATGTTTCATTGAGATCTATTTCCTGATTAAATTTTTTAACGATAAACTATAAGTACTAAGTTAGCCTGGAGCACTTTTTTTTAGAGCAATAAGATAGTGATATTTTCTGGGTTTGTAAATTGTGAAGGAACAAATATGGCCTTTAGTAGAGTGATGTGCTCTTCCCGTCAGATGTGGGATTTAGGGAGAGTTTCCATTTTACTGATGATCATGTCTACAGGAAGTGTCTTTGGCAGTGAAACCAATCAGATCGCATAGATCGGTTGGAGCAGCAGGAAGAGGCAATGAGGAATTTACAAGAGCAAGGGGATGTGATGGATGGCAGTTATAGAAAGGGAGAAAAGCTGCTGATACAGTCAGGTAGATCTGGTGTCGAAAGTAGTTCAAATGCAATGTGGTGTATGTCGGGTTCCAAGCGATCGATTGTGATAGGGGGCTCTCTAGTCAGAGGCACATAGAACTGTTTCTGTGGCTAGCAGTGAAAAAGCAGAATGGTGTGTTGCCTCCCTGGTGCCAAGATTGAGTATATCTCAGAGAGGGTGCAGAATGTTCTCAAAGGGGAGAGGGACCAGCAGGAGGTCATTGTACACATTGGAAAAAAACAACATAGGAAGGGAAAGGGATGAAATTCTGCAGGGAGAATATAGAAAGTTGGGCAGGAATTTAAAAAGGTGGTCCTCGAAGGTAGTAATATCTGGATTACTCCCAGTGCTATGAGCTAGTGAGGGTAGGAATAGGAGGACAGAGCAGATGAATGCGTGGCTGAGGAGCTGGTGCAGGGGAGAAGGGTTCACATTTCTGGATCACTGGAATCCCTTCTGGGGTAGAGATGACCTGTACGAGAAGGACAGATTGCACCTAAATTGGAAGGCGACTTATATACTGACAGGGAGATTTTCGAGAGCTGCTATGGAGGATTTAAACTAGTAAGGTGGGGGGTTGGGAGCCAGAGAAATAGTGAGGAAAGAGATCATCCTGAGACTGGTACAGTTGAGAAAAGAAATGAGCCAAACAGTCAGGGACAAAAAGGTAGGACTGATCAAGGCAGGGAGGAAAGGGTCGTGTGAGGGAGCCGTGGTTTAATAAGGAATTGGAATCCCTTGTTAAAGGGAAGAGGGCGGCCTATGTAAAGATGAGGCGTGAAGGTTCAATTGGGGCGATTGAGAGTTATAAGGTAGCCAGGAAGGATCTAAAGAGAGAGCTAAGAGCAGCAAGGAGTGGACATGAAAAGTCCTTGGTTGGTAGGATTAGGGAAAACCCAAAGGCTTTCTGTAGGTATGTCAGAAATAAAAGAATGACTAGGGTAGGAATAGGTCCAGTCAAGGATAGTAGTGGGAAGTTGCGTGTGGAGGCTGAAGAGATTGGGGAGACACTGAATGAATACTTTGCGTCAGTATTCACTCAGGAACAGGACATTGTTGCAGATGTGAATATTGAGTCACAATTAATTAGAATGGATGGCTTTGTGATATGTAGGGAAGAGGTGTTGGAAATTCTGGAAAGGATGAATATAGATAAGTCCCCTAGGCCTGATGGCATTTATCCTAGGATTCTCTGGGAAGCAAGAGAGGAGATTGCAGAGCTAATGGCCTTGATTTTTATGTCCTCGTTGTCTACAGGAATAGTGCCAGAAGACTGGAGGATAGCAAATGTGGTTCCCTTGGTCAAGAAGGGGAGTAGGAATAATCCTGGTAACTATAGGCCGGTGAGTCTTACCTCTGTTGTGGGCAAAGTCTTAGAGAGAATTGTAAGGGATAGAATTTATGAACATCTGGATAGGAATAATGTGATCAAGGATAGTCAGCATGGTTTTGTGAAGGGCAGGTCGTGCCTCACAAACCTTATTGAATTCTTTGAGAAGGTGACTAAGGAGGTGGACGAAGGTAAAGCGGTAGATGTGGAGTATATGGATTTTAGTAAGGCATTTGACAAGTTTCCCCATGGTAGGCTACTGCAAAAAATACGGAGGTATGGCATTGAGGGTGAGTTGGAGGTTTGGATTAGGAATTGGCTGGCTGGAAGAAGACAGAGTTGATGGTAAAGGTTCATCTTGGAGTGCAGTTACCAGCAGTGTTCCGCAAGGATCTGTTTTGGGACCAT
The DNA here is from genome assembly GCF_020745735.1 of Hemiscyllium ocellatum. Taxonomy (NCBI): domain Eukaryota; kingdom Metazoa; phylum Chordata; class Chondrichthyes; order Orectolobiformes; family Hemiscylliidae; genus Hemiscyllium; species Hemiscyllium ocellatum. The sequence continues at coordinate 41,127,212 of NC_083428.1, forward strand.
TGCTGTTTGTCATTTTTATAAATGACCTGGAGGAGGGGCTAGAAGGTTGGGTGAGCAACTTTGCAGATGATACGAAAGTCAGTGGAGTTGTTGACAGTGAGGAAGGATGTGGCAGATTACAGAGGGATATAGATAAGCTGCAGAGCTGGGCAGAAAGGTGGCAAATGGAGTTCAATATAGGTAAGTGTGAAATTATTCACTTTGGTAAGAGTAACCAGAAGTTGGAGTACAGGGCTAATGGTCGGATACTTGGTAGTGTGGATAAGCAGAGGGATCTTGATGTCCACATACACAGATCTCTGAAAGTTGCCACCCAGGTAAATAGTGCTGTGAAGAAGGCATATGGCATATTGGCTTTTATTGGTAGAGGAATTGAGTTCCAGAGTCCTGAGGTCATGTTGCAGTTGTATAAGACTCTGGTGCGGCCGCATCTGGAGTATTGTGTGCAGTTTTGGTCGCCATACTCTAGGAAGGATGTGGAGGCACTGGAACGGGTGCAGAGGAGGTTTACCAGGATGTTGCCTGGTATGGTAGGAAGATCGTATGAGGAAAGGCTGAGGCACTTGGGGCTGTTTTCATTGGAGAAAAGAAGGTTTAGGGGTGACTTGATAGAGGTGTACAAGATGATTAGAGGTTTAGATAGGGTTGACCATGGGAACCTTTTTCCACGTATGGAGTCAGCTATTACAAGGGGGCATAGCTTTAAATTAAGGGGTGGTAGGTATAGGACTGATGTTAGGGGTAGATTCGTTACTCAGCGAGTCGTGAGTTCATGGAATGCCCTGCCAGTAACAGTGGTGGACTCTCCCTCTTTATGGGCATTTAAACGGGCATTGGATAGGCATATGGAGGAAAGTGGGCTAGTGTAGGTTAGGTGGGCTTGGATCGGCGCAACATCGAGGGCCGAAGGGCCTGTACTGCGCTGTATTTTTCTATGTTCTATGTTCTATGTTCTAATTAAACTGCATTTATTGCAATACAAGTAGCCTGACAGGGAAGGCAGATGAACTAAGGGCATGGTGAGGAACATGGGGCTGGGCTATTATAGTAATTACATGGATCAGGGATGGACAGGACTGGCAGCTTTATGTTCCAGGATACAAATGCTATAGCAAGTGTAGAGGGGCGGGGGGGGGGGGCGGGCAAGAGAGAAGGGGGCGTGGTGCTTTTGATAAGGGATAACATTACTGCCATACTGAGGGAAGATATTCATGGGAATACATCTCCAATAAGTTATTTGGATAGAACTGAGAAATGAAAAAGGGATTATAGACTCTCTAATTGTCAGCGGGAAATTGAGAAACTAATTAATAAGGAGACTTCAGTTATCTGTAAGAATAACAGGATGGGTATGGTAGGGGATTTTAACTTTTCAAATATAGACTGGAACAGCTTAGTGTTAAGGGTTTAGATGGAGAGGAATTTGTTAAATGTGTACAAGAACATTTTCTGATTCAATATGTGGACGTACCTACCAAAGAAAGTGCAAAACTTGACCTCCTCTTGGGAAAAAAGGCAGGGCAGGTGTCAGTGGGGGGAGTACTTTGGGGTCAGTGACCATGAATCTATTAGTTTTAAAATAGTGATGGAAAAAGATAGACCAGACCTAGAAGTTGAAGTTCTAAATTGGAGGAAGGCCAATTTTGACGGTATTAGCAAGAACTTTCAAAAGCTGATTGGAGGCAGATGTTCCCAGGTAAAGGGTCGGCTGGAAAATGGGAAGCTTTCAGAAATGAGATGTCTTGAAACACATAAAAGTGGATAAATCCCCAGGACCTGATCAGATGTACCCTAGAACTCTGTGGGACACTAGGGAAGTGATTGCTAGGCTCTTGCTGAGATATTTGTATAATCGATAGTCACAGGTGAGGTGCTGGAAGACTGGAGATTGGGTAATGTGGTGCTACTGTTTAAGAAGGGCGGTAAGGACAAGCCAGGGAACGATAGACCAGTGAGCCTGATGTCAGTGGTGGGAAAGTTGTTGAAGGGAATCCTGAGGAACAGGAAGTACATGTATTTGGAAAGGCAAGGACTGACTAGGGATAGTTAACCTGGTTTTGTGTGTGGGAAATCATGTCTCACAAACTTGATTGAGTTTTTTAAAGAAGTAACAAAGAGGATTGATGAGGGCAGAGTGGTGGACATGATATATATGGATTTCAGTAAGGCGTTTGATAAAGTTCCCCATGGAAACTGATTAGAAAGGTTATATCTCATGGAATATAGCCATTTGGATACAGAACTGGCTCAAAGGTAGAAGACAGAGGGTGGTGGTGGAGGGTTGTTTTTCAGACTGGAGGCCTGTGACCAGTGGAGTGCCACAAGGATCGGTGCTGGGTCCACTACTTTTTGTCATTTATATAAATGATTTGGATGTGAGCATAACAGGTACAGTTAGTAAGTTTGCAGATGACATCAAAATTAGAGGTGCAGTGGACAGTGAAAAAGGTTAACTCAGAGTACAATGGGATCTTGATCAGATGGGCCAATGGGCTGAGAAGTAGCAGATGCAGTTTAATTTAGATAAATGCAAGGTGCTGTATTTTTGTAAAGCAAATCAAACCAGGACTTATACACTTAATGGTAAGGTTCTAGGGAGCGTTGCTGAACAAAGAGACCTTGGAGTGCAGGTTCATAGTTTCTTGAAAGTGGGGTCACGGATAGACAGGATAGTGAGGAAGGCGTTTGGTATGCTTTCCTTTATTGGTGAGAGTATTGAGTACAGGAGTTGGGAGGTCATGTTGCGGTGTACAGGACATTGGTTAGGTCACTCTTCGAATATTGCATGCAATTCTGGTCTCCTTCCTATCGGAAAGATGTTGTGAAACTTGAAAGGGTTCAGTAACGATTTATAAGGAAGTTGCCAGGGTTAGAGAATTTGAGCTACAGGGAGATGCTGAATAGGCTGGGGCTGTTTTCCCTGGAGGGTTGGAGGTTGAGGGGTAATCTTATAGAGGTTTATAAAATCATGAAGGACATGGATAGGATAAACAGACAAGGCCTTTTCCCTTGGGTGGGGGAGTCCAGAATGGTAGGGCAAAGGTTTAGGTTGAGAGGAGATAGATTTAAAAGGGACCTAAGGGGCAGCTTCTGCACGTGGAGGGTGATGCATGTGTGGAATGAGCTGCCAGAGGAAGTAGTGGAGACTGGTACAATTGCAACATTAAAAAGCATCTGGATGGGTAAATGAATAGGAAGGGTTTAGAGGGATATGGGCCAAGTGCTGACAAATGCGACGAGGTTAGTTTAGGCAAGGACGAGTTGGACCGAAGGTTCTGTCTCTGTGCTGTACATCTCTCTGACTCAATTACTCTATATCAAATGTCTTCTTCACCATCCTATCTACCTGTGACATCACTTTCAAGGAGCTATGAACTTGCTGCAGGTTCTCCAAAGCCTTTATTGTCCAGCAACACTCCCTAGGACTTTACCTTTAAGTTATAAATCCTGTCCTGATTTGTATTTCCAAAATGCAGCACCTCACAATTAACTAAATTAAACTCCATCTGCCACTTCTCAGCTCATTGGCCCATCTGACCAAGATCCCGTTGTTGTCTGAGGTAACCTTCTTTGCTGTCCACTACACCTCCAATTTTGGTGTCATCTGTAAACTTACTATGTTCACATCCGAATCATTTATGTAAATGATGAAAAGTAGCGGACCCAGCACCAGTCCTTGTGGCACACCACTGGTCGTAGGCCTCCACTCTGAAAAGCAGTACTCCACCACCACCTCTACCTGCATCCAAATTCCCACTTCTCCCTGTGTTCCATGAGATATAACCTTGCCATCCAGTTTACTATGAGGAGCCTTCTTGAATGCCTTACTGAGGTCCGGATAAATCACATCCACCACTCTGCCCTTCTCAGTCTTCACAAATCAAGTTTGTGAGACATAGTCTCCCATAGTCATGTTGAGTATCCCTAATCAATCCTTGCTTTTCATGTAAATCCTGTCCCTCAGGATCCCCTCCAACAACTTTCCCACCACCGATGTCAGGTTTACCGGTCTATGGTTCCCTGGCTTTTCCATACCACCTTTCTTCAATCGTGGCTCCACATTCACCAACCTCCAGTCTTCGTTACCTGGGGCTATTGATGATACAAATATCTCAGCAAGGGGCCCAGCAATCATTTCCTTAGCTTCTCACACAGTTCTAGGGTACACCCGACCAGCTCCTGGGAATTTATCCACCTGTCTGCATTTCAAGACGCCTTGCCCCTCCTCCTCGGTAATATGGACATTTTTCAAGATGTTGCTATTTATTTCCACATGTTCTCTAAATGTAGAACACAGAACGTTACAGCGCAGTACAGGCCCTTTGGCCTTGATGTTGCACCAATCTGTGAAATAATCTAAAGTACGTCTAACCTACACCGTTCCACTATTATCCATATGTATGTCCAATGCCATTTAAATGCCCTTAATGTCGGCAAGTCTGCTACTGCAGCAGGCAGGCCGTTCCACACCCCTACTTCTCTCTGAGTAAAAAAGATACCCTAAATATCAGTCCTAAATCTATCACTCCTCAATTTAAAGTTATGTCCCTTTGTGTTAGCCTTTGCCATCTGAGGAAAAAAGGTCTCACTGTCCACCTGATCTAACCCTCAGATTATCGTATACATGTCAATTAAGTCACCTCTCAACCTTCTTCTCTCCAACGAAAATAGCCTCAGTCCCCTCAGCCTTTCCTTGTAAGACCTTTCTTCCAAATCAGGCAACATCCTCGTAAATCTCCTCTGAACTCTTTCCAAAGCTTCCACATCCTTCCTAGAATGGACCAGAGCTGTACGCAATATTCCAGGTGTGGCCTTACCAGTGTCTTGTACAGCTGAAGCATGACCTCCTGGCTCTGAAACTCAATTGCCCCTACCAATAAATGCCAACATACCATACACCTTCTTAACAACCCTATCAACCTGGGTGGCAAATTTCAGGGAGTTATGCACCTGGACACTGGGATCTCCCTGTTCATCTGCACTGCCAAGAATTTTACCATTGGACAAAATTTTAATCTTCCATATCCTTCTCCACAGTAAACATTGATGCAAAATACCCATTTAGTGTCTCAATCATCTCTTGCAGTTCCACACATAGGCTGCCTTGTTGATCATTGAGGGGCCCTATTCACTCCCTAGTTACCGTTTTGTCCTTAACATATTTGTAGAATCCCTTTGGATTCTCCTTAAGCCGATTTGCCAATACTGTCTCTTGGGCCCTTTTTGCTCCCCTGATGTCCCTCTTCTCCATCCCTCCCTTCCAGTATTCCACAACTGTCTTTGAATGTCCTTCTCTTGTTAGCCCTGAACCCACATCCTTCTCTGGCTTTTTTCTTTTTACCATCATGCCATTTTCAATGTGATCTTTTGCATTAAATCTGCTGCCTGCCCCTTTGGCTCTATTCTCACCATTCCACTTCTCCTCTGGGTTCCACTGTTTGGGGGCCAGCAATTTCCCCTTCATGAAAATCTCAGTAGAGACTGTATAACTTCATTTTTTAAAATGCAGAAGAAATCCGAAACGCCAGTTTTTTTTATTAAAAGAACCAAGTCAAACAATTCCATGGTTTAAAATCATTGTACAAGACTCCAACAAAAGAAAGACTAATTATTGTCTTCTGTAACTTCCTTCATCACAAATCTCGAATCAACTTGTTTGTATTGAATTACCAGCCAAACAACGGTTGATTACAAAATATAAATTCCACATTATTTGGCAGATACAACTAAGACAGATCTTAGTGATTGGCCAAGCAGTCTCCTCAGCATATAGGGTAATTGCTTATTTCCACCTCCATAACATCACCCAAACTTCACGAACGTCTTAGTTCATCTGCTGAGGCCCTTTATTATCTCTCGACTATTTTAACACATCCCAGACAGGTGTCAAATGTCTTACCTCCCTCTGTAAGTTTGAAGTAATCTAAAAACCCACTACTAGTGTCCTTGCTTGCAACAAGTGTGACTTTTGACACTCTTACCTAAAGATGGCCCTGGTCAAGAATGGCTTGATCTTAAAATCACTCACCAAGGTTAGAGAATTCAAAAGATTTGTCAACTACTTTCTTGTGTATGGACGTCTGAGGACCTATGTGGTAGCGTGCGCAGACCCTCAGAATGCTGCATGGTAATAACTTTGAGGAATGTTGTTTGCCAACCTCTGGGTGAAGAAATTCCTCCTATCAACCCAAAATGATCCACCTTGTATTATTAGACCTTGGTTATAGCCTCACTAGCTAGTAGACCATCCTTCCTTCATCTACCCTGTTAAGAATTTTGTAACTTTCAGTGAGATCTCATTGTATTCTTTGAAAATCTGAAGAATATGGGCCCAATCTGGTCCATCTGTTCTTAAAGCACCATCCCAATATCCCAGGGATCAAAATGGTGAGCATTTGTTACTGCATTCCCTCTATGGCAAGTAAGGAGGTTAAAACTGTGCAAACATTTCCATGTGTGGTGCCATCTAGGATCTATACAATTACAACAAAATATCTTTACCCTTCTACTCAAAATATCCTGCAATAAAGGTGATACCATTTCTCTTCCTAATTGCTTGTTGGGTTTGCATGTTAACATTCAGTAATTTATGAACATGGATAACCAGGATTTCTCTTTGCATGTCAACACTGCCTAACCTCTCACCATGTAAGAAGTACTCTACACTAATGCTTTCCTGACAAACCTGAACATTTCTCATGTTTCATTAGCCATGTTCATGCCCACTCAACCTGGCTAAATCCCCTTGAAGAATCTTTTCATGCTCCTCAGAACTCACATTCTAACCTAGTTGTGGTTCACCAAGATTGGTCATAATACATTTGTTCTCCACATCCAAATATTGTCAGATTGTGAATAGCTGAAGATCCACAGAGTCATAAAGATGTACAGCACGGAAACAGACCCTTCGGTCCAACCCATCCATGCCGACCAGATATCCCAACCCAATTTAGTCCTACCTGCCAGCATTTGGCCCATATCCTTCCAAACTCTTCCTATTTATATACTCATCCAAATGCATTCCAGTACTCCACTGATCACAGCCTGCCAATCTGATAATGACCTAATTATTCCCACTACTGTCCTGAAACTAATTCTCAATCATTGTATATTATCCCCAATCCCAAGCCCTCTATTTTTGCTTACTAGCCTTCTGAAAATCTAAATGCACCATATTCATTGCTTCCCCATTACCTGTTCTGGTGGTTAAATCCTTAAAAATAATCCAACAGTCTTTAAAAGATAAATTCCCTCTCTTAAGTGCATGCTGATTATGTCCAACCCTGCCGTTATTTTTAGTGTCCAGTTAACACACCCTTTATTTAGATTCTAGCAATTCCTCTCTTACTGACAAACCTCAGCAGGTCTGGCAGCATCTGTGAAGAGAAATCAGAGTTAACATTTTGGGTCTGGTGACTCTTGCTCTGTTTCTGATTGACAGCATCCACAGTTCTTTCAGGTTTCCTCTCCTCCTGATGTCAGGCTAACAGATCATTTTTCTCTCTCTATAGTCGATTACACATACCACATTCAAACCCACAATCATTGAGTCTGCACTCACCCTCCAAAGAAAACCCCACCCAGGCCCATCCCCTCCTACCTTATCCCTGTAAGCCTGCATTTCCAATGGCTAATCCATGGCCTGGACATTATGGGTAATTTAGCATGGCCAATCCACCTAACATGCACAGCTCTGGACTGTGGGATGAAACCAGAGCAAACCCACGCAGACACAGGGAGAATGTGCAAACTCTACACAGACAGTCACCTTGAGGGTGAGTCGAACCTGGGTCCCTGGCGCTGTATCACTGAGTCACCATGTCATCCATATTTTCCCAATCTACCTCAACCAACTTGCCTTTCATGCCATTGTAGTTTCTTTTTAGATTTAAGACTCTAGTTTCAGACTGAACTACAAGATTTTCAAAATTAATGTGTAATTCAACAATATTACAGACACAGAAACAGAAATTGTGGAAAAGCTCAGCAGGTCTGACAGGAACTGTGGAGGGAAATACAAGTTATTGTATCGGGTTGAGTGACCCTTCCTCAGAACTGATGGTAGTTTGGAAAACTAGTTTGGTGCATATAGAGTCATTGAGCTGTACAGCATGGAAACAGGTGCTTCAGTCCAGCTCATCCATGCTGACCAGATATCCTAAATTAATTCTAGGGGTGAGGAGAGAAATATATCTCTGGTAGTGGGTCTGACTGTAGGTGGAAATACTGGAGGATGTTGTACCTGGAATATTGTTGTACCTGGAGGTTGGAGAGGTGGAAGTTGAGGACAAGGCATGGAGCTCTTTCCTTGTTGCCGTTGGAGGGGTGGGGTTCAAGGATCAAGGCGCTGGAAGTGAAGGAGATTCACTGGAGTGCATCATTGATCACGTGGGAGGGGAAATGACAGTGCTGAAGTATGACTCATCTGGAATGTTCTGGAGTGGAATTGCTCCTCTTGGGAGCAGATATGGCAGATGTGAAGGAATTGGGACTAAGGGATACTGATTTTACAGGAGGGTACTCTACATTCAGGTGATAGGACACCAAATTGCATAACATTTCAGAGAACATCTCTGGACATACACACCAACCAAACCCACCGCCCTGTGTCTGACCACTTCAACTCCCCCTCCCTCCCACCTGCCAAGGACGTGCAAGTCCTGCGCGTCCTCCACTGCCAAATCCTAACTACCCAACACCTGGAGGAAGAACACCTCGTCTTCCACCTTGGGCCACTCTAACCACATGACATCAATGTTGATTCACCAGTTTCCTCATCTCCCCTTTCCCCACCTCATCCCAGATCCAAATTTCCAACTCAGCACCACCTTGTTGAACTGTCCTAACTGTCCATTGTCCTTCCCGCCTCTCCTAAACACCCTCCGCTCCAACATATCATCATCACCCTGCACTTGCATCTACCTACTGCTTTCCAAGCTACACTCTCCCCCAGCCCCACCCCTCCTATTTATCTCTCAGCACCCTTCTCCCACCACATTCCTGATGAAGGGTTTATGCCTGAAACATTGACTCTCCTGCCCCTCGGATGCTGCCTGACTGGCTGTACTTTTCCAGCACCACACTTTTTGACTCTGATCTCCAGCATCTGTAGTCCTCACTTTCTCCTATGGGCTATATGTCCTTGTTTGCAATGACCTTCTTGTATTGCTCACAAAATAAAGATTTTTACTCTGCACGATCCAAATCAAATCACTCTTGATCATTGGCCATTCGCAATAGTTTAAACGCTTGTTCTATATTTTCAGTAAGTGGAGTAATTGCACTGCTATACTTTCATATTTCTGCAGAGACTCACAACAAGATTCTGGTTGCTAATATTCATCAGCTAATTCACACTGGAAAAGACTTCGAACCATTAGCCACAAAGGAAACTTAATGACTATTGTTCGTCAAGAGCAGGCAGTTCTTGGACACATGTTTGTAACCACAATCCACAAATAATAGAGACGAGCAACTGTGTTCACCACTGAGCCACTGTGCCTTTGAATGTCATTATCAAGTTCTTCTCAGTATTGCCCATTTTCAACTTCACTGAAGTGACACTGGGATGAATGTTTGTTCAGGAGAAAGTGAGGACTGCAGATGCTGGAGATCAGAGTCGTAGAGTGTGGTGCTGGAAATGCATAGCCAGTCAGGCAGCATCCGAGGAGCAGGAGAATCAATGTTTCAGACATAAGATTATGAAGGGCTTATGCCTAAAACATCAATTCTCCTGCTCCTCAGATGCTGCCTGGTCTGCTGTGCTTTTCCAGCACCACACTCCCGACTCTAATCTCCAGCATCTACCCTACATTGGAACAGTTAATTAGTAATAACCACTGTATTATTCAGCTAAGTTTGCCAATAGTTGTTATTCTAAATTCCACTTTCTTTTGTACATATTTTAATTACAGTTTTTAAATAAAGTGTGTTTGGTTTAATGGCAAGTTGTTTGACCAGTCACATCATATTGGGAACACATATTTCCCATTTGTCTTTAAAATAAGAAAACGTTAAGGTCTAAGCTCCTTTCTTAAAAGTATTTTGGAGTGCTCTGGTCTGGTCTATAACAATATTCATTGCAGTATTCAGAAAAAAAGCATTTCTGCAAACTTAAAATCTTACTCAGATAAGTATTAAGTTTTAAATATTAGTGAAGCAGTTGTTCTGGCAGATATCTATGATACCTCATGCAGAACATTACAGGCCGGCTGATGGTCATATGAGAATCCACAAGGAAACAGGCGAAACAGAAACTCTATAGATGAAAGAGGCATTAATTTTAGAGAAACAAACAGAAGGAAGTTAATGTAATAAAGGCGAAACAATGAAACAAAAGCATAGAAATAAATGAATATGCTTCCCATTGTAATAAGACTTGACATCTCAAAACACATTGCTGGACATTAATGGAAGACTGATTACAGGAGTAGGAATGTCGAATGTGCATCAAGAAATGAATTAGATATTAAAACTGTAATGGTAACACAAAGAGAACACATTTAATTAGAATGTACTAAGAAAGCACAGTCATGAAAATTCTTTAAATATTGACAAGGAGAATCAGACAACTGGAGGGTCTATGTATCTTATCTCAAAAAGTGAGGCAGCTCCTTATGATCTGAATTAAGGAGGGAAACCAGTAAAGATACTGAGAGACAATGGAGCAAGTCAGGTCACTGATGCTGGCTTTACTAGCACCTTTTCCAGGGGAGTTAATGAAGGTTAATTAGAGGTACACAAGGTTACAAATCAGTCTGATTATACAGAGTTAGAGTAAGGAATGGCTGGGCAGGTGGAGAAGTTGTAGTGGGAGAAGTGAAACAAATTCCGATGGATAGATTTTGTTTTATTTTTGGAAATTGCATGGCAGGTTCAAGAATATTGACCTAAGAGTGTCTTATTGGCAGCACTGCTGCCTCACTGCTCCAGGGATCCAGGTTCAATTCCAGCCTCGGGCGACTGTGTGTGAGGAGTTTGCACATTTTCCCCATGTCTTCGTGGGTTTTCTCTGGGTGCTCTGCTTTCTAACTCACAGTCTAATAAGGTGCAAATTGGTTGGATTAGCCATCAGGAATGCAGGGTCACAGGGATAGGGTGGGGTGGGGGATGCTCTTCAGAATGGCAGCATGGACTTGATGGATCAAAGGGATTCCATGATTATATGGTGGAACAACCAGTGCATGTAGAAATTAAAATGTTACAAAAGGAACATCCTGGATTGCTTTCTACCTGTGTTGTGACTAAGTTTAGGTTTATGCGCTAAAGAAAAAAAAGTCCTAGCTTGGACAACCTCTCTCTATAATCAGACTCTTGAGTTCTGGCAACTTGCTTGTAAATGTCTTCTGCACTCTTTCCAATTTAATAATATCCTTCCTGTAGCAAGGTGATCAAAACTGCACACGATATTGCAAGTGCGGCCTCACCAATGTCCTGTACAACTGCAACATAACTTCCCAACTTCTATACTCAATGCCCTGACTGATGAAGGCCTGTGTGCCAAAAGCCTTCTTCACTGCCCTGTCTACCTGGTTCCCTGAAAAGACTCAGGGTGGCAACTGGTCAGGTTGGATTTGTGCTGCTTCTCTGCACAGGACATACCTGGGCATTTTCCCACATGCCAATGCCTGTCACTGAAGTGGAACAGTGTGGCTGGGACCATGGTGAGTCCTGAAGCAGAAATCTTCAGCACTGTTACCAGAATACTGTCAGGACTCAAACCCTTCACAGTATCCAATACCTTCAGTTGGTTCTTGACATCACGTGGAGCGAATTGAATTTGTTGAAGACTGGCCCCTGTGATGCTGGGGACCTCAGGAGGAGACCAAGATGGATCATCAACTCAGACTTTCTGGCTGAAGTTGGATCAAATACTTTATCCTCATCTTTTGATCTGATGTGCTGAGGTTCCTCAGCATCAAGGATGGGATATTGTGAAGCCCCCACCTCCTGTCAGTTATTTAAATGTCCTTCACCAGTCACAACTGGATAAGATAGGACTGCAAATTGCTTCCAATGTTTCACATGTATATGGCCCTGTGCTGCAGCATCACCAAGTTGACACCTCATTTTTCGGTGTAATTGATGCTGGTTCTGGGAGGCTCTCCTGCAGACTTTAACAAAGGTTGATAACCCAAGCTTGACTGCAATGGTAGAATGGGACTATGATAGGTCATGAAGCAATCTGCTGCTGATGGCTCACAACCTCATGAACATCCTGTTGAGTTGCTCGATCTGATCATCTTTTGTGGGGTGAGAGTCAAAGTCAGTGAGGACCTCATGGCACCTCCATCCTGACTGTAGATGACTGTGATGTCACTTCTGGTGAATCTGTCTTGGTGATGGGACAGGAGATGCCCCGGGATGGTTATGGTAGTGTTTGAGACATTGCTGTGACTGCCACCATACCAGGGTGTTGCTCAGCTGGTTCAGAGGGCAGCCATTCCAATATTGGCAAGAGCTCTTAGATGATGCTAGAGAGGGTTTTGCAGGGTCCATAAGGCCATGTTTGCCATTGTTGTTTCTAGAGCCTAGATTATAGCCAGGTAATATGTCTGGCTCCATTTCTTTGTTTAGATTTTGTAATGGCTTATCACAACTGAGTGGCTTGTTAGACCATTTTAGAGGGCACTTAAGACGCAACCACATTGTTCTACATCTCGATCAATCCCTAAAGGACATCAGTGAACTAGATAAACTTTTACACAGCAGTTAGATGGTTGTTAGACTTTTAATATCAAATATGATAAAATTTATAGCAGACTTGGATGTTTTCCCCACTATTTATGTCAATCGTTTGTTCTAATCTTAAGTGCAGGGGTTACACTTACCCCAGCTTTTAGCTGTAACGGGAGAGAGGGAAAAGATAGCTTCTACTTCCTGATGCCCACAGCAGCAACTGCTTAAAGCTAAACTGAAAATCTAAAAAAAACCTGGGAATCCTGGTCTGTGAGAGATGGCCACACCCAGCCAGGCTGCCTCTCTTGTTCCAATTTTTAAAAAACCCCAAGGCCTCACAAACTGTTTGCTCCAGTGGTTTTGGTAGGCTGCTCTGTGCCTCTGCCTTACAACCTCTCTTCAAAAAGAACCAGGACACAATAACCTCTTCAAGCCACAGCACCATCACTACGCTGTTTTCTCCAACAACTTTGATTTACACATCACCTTCAATTTGGGCAAGACATCCTAACTGCTGCCACAGGAATGTAATCAAATAACATTTGACATTGAGCCATATTGAATATTGAACTTAGATCATCACAGCACAGTACAGGCCCTTCAGCCCTCAAAGTTGCACTGACCTATGAAAACAATCTGAAGCCCATCTAACCTACACTATTCCATTGTCTTCCATACGTTTCTCTAATGACCATTTAAAATTCCCTTAAAGCTGGCGATTCTACTACTGTCACAAGCAGGGTGTTCCACGCCCGTAATACTCTGAGTAAAGAAACTACCACTAACATCTATCCTATATCAATCACCCCTCAATCTCAAGCTATGTCCCCTCATGATATCCATCACCATCCAATGAAAAAGGGTCTCATTGTCCACCCTATCTAATCCTCTGATTATCTTGTATGTCTCTATAAAGTAACCTCTCATCCTTCTTCTCTCTCGCGAAAACAGCCTCAAGTCCCTCAGCCTTTCCTCACAAAACCTTCCCTCCATACCAGGCAACATCTTAGTAAATGTCCTCTGCACCCTTTTCACTGCTTCTGTGCACTTCCTATAATGCGGTGACCAGAACTGTACTTGGGATACTCCAAGTGCGGCCGCACCAGAGTTTTGCACAGCTGCAGCATGACCTCATGGCGCTGAAACACAATCCCTCCACAATAAAACCAAACACACTGAATACCTTCTTAACATTGGTACAGTTCGGATCAAAGAGACTGGTTGTAAGAGGTTTCTTAAAGGAGAAGAAACCAAGAGGGGAAGAGAATGATAAAGAGATGGAGAGGATGAGGGACAACATCCCCATTGCTGAGCTCCAAGGCAGCTGGAGCAAGATGAGGAAAGGGGAATTTGCGAAAGGCCAGAAGTGGAGGATAATTCAGTGGGTGTGGGCGATGGGAGGTTCCAGAGATAATGAGGGTGGGGTTGTGGGGAGTTTTGAAAACAATTGCGAGAGTTTTTATACTGACCAGGAACAAATGCTGGTCAATAATTTGATGGGCGATTGGAAGTCGATATGAGAATTTTTAAAAATTCATTCAAGAGATATGAACATTATTGCCTATCCCAGATTGCCCTTGGGAATGTGAGGGTAAGTCACCTTTTCAAATCACACAGTCTCTATGCTCTGGGTCTATCCATTAGCACCCTTTGACTTTCTGAATGGTAGATATTGTGGGGTTTGGAAGGTATTTTCAAAAGAGGTTTTGCAAGCGATTCTCATGCCATCTGGGGAATTATATAATTATTTATATTTATCGTGCAAGTGTGAGTGTAACAAGAAATGCACATTTCTTGACACCTCACTGAGTTTCAATGCTTCTTGATTAAAATGATAATTCCTAACCAGCAGATTGTAGAGATTGGTCTGCGTTTGTCAGGTGATCATTGCAGCCATTTTTGGTCAGAACAGTCCTTTTTTAAAACCAATTTTAATTCATTAAATTCAAAACATAAGTCTAATATTAATAGTCCATTTAAATTATAATTGTAGCAGGGAGAGCAGGCCGGGAATCACATTAGGCACATTTACAAATGAGAGGCCAACCCAGTGAAATTGCAGCACACATTACAGAGTTGTTCTTGTTGTGGGCTAATTATTGCAGCCCAGGATATCTCTGCAGTAGTTCTTCAGGGTATAATCCTCGGTAATACACTTGCCGTTTAGCCAAAAACAAATACCTCACATTTCTCAGCATTGCGGGTTTTCCACTCCTGAAGTTACACTCTAATTGCTGGATTGACCTTTGCAACTGTTTTTGAACAAAGGAATAATGTTTCAGGTTGCCAATCTTCCACCACCACTCCCAGATCCATGGAAGGTTGAAGATTATT
Source organism: Hemiscyllium ocellatum (assembly GCF_020745735.1). Classification (NCBI taxonomy): domain Eukaryota; kingdom Metazoa; phylum Chordata; class Chondrichthyes; order Orectolobiformes; family Hemiscylliidae; genus Hemiscyllium; species Hemiscyllium ocellatum. Next base: position 41,142,224 of record NC_083428.1, read on the forward strand.
GCAACTTCCTCTGAAATATCTATTCCCTTTTCCATCAATATCCATGGATGTATCTTATTCAGTCTCAGTGCCTTATCAATAGCAGACACCATTCGTTGTGACCTTTCAAAAGTCACGGAGTCAGGAAAAGCACCAGATGGTTGGAAAATCGCTGTTGTAAACCCCTTGTTCAAGAAAGGATCAAGACAAAAGATGGAAAATTATCAGCCGATTAGCCTAACTTCAGTTGTCAGTAAAATACTAGAATCCATCATTAAGGATGAGGTTTCTAAATTCTTAGAAGTGCAGGGTCGCATTAAAACAAGTCAGCATGGATTGATTTTTAACTTTGTACACCCCAGTCCAACACCGGCATCTCCAAATCATGGATTTAATAAGGGGAGGTCGTTAGCATTCTTTGAATAAGTAACAACTAGGTTACCCAGTGGATGTTATCTATCCAAACTTCCAAAAGGCCTTTGAGAAGTTGCCTCATGGAATGCTGCTGGTTAAGGTGAGGGCCCATGGTGTTCGAAATGAGCTCCTGGCATGGATTGAGGATTGGCTGTCTGACAGAAGACAGAAAGTTGGGATAAAAGGCTCTTTTTTGGAATGACAAATGGTGTCCCGCAGGGTACAGTGTTGGGGCTGCAGTTGTTCACCTTCTATATTAATGATCTGGATAGAGGGACTGGGACATTCTGGTGAAGTTCGTCGATGAAACAAAGTTAGGAGGACAGGCAGGTAGTACTGAGGAGGTGGGGAGGCTGCAGAAAGATTTAGACAGTTTAGGAGAGTGGTCTAGGAAATGGCTGATGAAATTCAATGTGAGCAAATGTGAGGTCTTGCACTTTGGGAAAAAGAATATAGGCATGGACGATTTTCTAAATGGTGAGCAAGTTCATTAATCAAAGTACAAAGGGATCTGGGAGTGCTGGTCCAGGATTCTCTAAAGGTTGACTTGCAGGTTGAGTCCTTGGTGAAGAAAGTAAATGTAATGTTGCCATTTATCTCAAGAGCATTGGAAAATAAAAGCAGTGATGTGCTTCTGAGACTTTATAAATCTCTGGTTATGCCCCACATAGAATACTGTGTCCAATTTTGGGCCCCACATTTCAGGAAGGACATACTGGCACTGGAACGTGTCCAGAGGAGAATCACATGGATGATCCCAGGAATGGTAGGCCTAACATACGATGAATGGCTGAGGATCCTGGGATTGTATTCATGAGAGTTTAGTAGGTTGAGGGGAGATCTAATAGAAACTTACAAGATCATGCATGGCTTAGAATGCGCAGATGCTGGGAAATTGTTTCCTTTAGGCAGAGAGACTAGAATCTGTGGGCACAGCCTTAGAATTAAATGGGGTCAACTTAGAACGGAAATGAGGAGACATTTCTTCAGGCAGAGAGGGGTGGGCCTGTGGAATTCATCACCATGGAGCACAGTGGAGGCTGGGATGCTAATTGCCTTCAAGGCAGAGATTGATAAATTCTTGATCTCACAAGCAAATAAGGGTTACAGGGAGAGTGCGGGTACATTGAGTTTAAATACCCATTGGCCATGATTAAACGGCAGAGTGGTCTCAGTGGGCGAAATGGGCTTACCTCCGCTCCTATATCTTATGGTCTTAAAATACCAACAGCTTATGCTCTCACTGATTAATTTCACAACAGTATAGTGACTGCATTTTCACATCCCTCACCTTGGGCAGCATCTCCCACAGAGATAATGACAGATGCAAAGTATTCATTTAACCCCCGTGACTTGTATTAATAAATTCCCTTTTTGGTCCGTAATTGGCTCTAATCCTCGTTCTATCATCCTTTTACTGTTGACTGTCTGAAAGAAGACTTTATGAGTTTCTGTTATTATATCTGTCAGTCCTTTTCATAATCCCTCCGGGGTTGTAACACCTGCTTTCTGAACCTTCTTGGTTGTCCATGTATTGACGAACTGACACCTGTCATCAGCAGTGTTTTTCTTCTTTAACTTAATGCCTATCTCTTTTCACATCAGTGGGGCTCTGGATTTGTTTGCACTAGCTTTGTTTTATGAGGGAATGCGCTTGCCTGTGCCCGAACCATCTCCTTTTTGAAGATTGCCCATTGTTGACAGAGAGGTTTTGCCCCTTGTGTTTGGTTCTTATCAATCCAACTCTGTTCATGCCCCAACAAAGTCACACCGACCCTGTTAAGTCCTCGAGCAAACCCAGATGATTCAATAAGATCACTTTTCACTCTCCCAGACTCCAATAAGTACAGGCCCAACCTTCTCAACCTCTCCTTCCAAGACATCCTCCAGCCCTGGTAGAAGCCAAAGGGAACATTCCCCGGATTAGCTTCAATATCGGTGAAGTTTTCCTGAGGAAAGGGGAACAAAATTGCTCACAGTATTCCATCTGCAGTCTGACTAGTGTCTTGAATAGTTTCACAAACCCTCCGTACTTTGACACTCCATCTTGTTTGGAAAAATGGTCAACATTCCATTTGCCTTCCCTATGACCCACTGAACTTGGATGCTGGCTTTTTGTGGTTCACGGTTGAGGCCTCCCAAATTCCTCGGTCCTGTCGCTTTCTGCTAACTTTCTCCATTTGAATAATATTCCGTGCTTTTATTCTTCCTGCCACATTGTATAATCTCCCATTCCCCCCCTCCCTGATTACACTCCATGTGCCAAGTGTTCGCCCACTCACTTAACCTGTTCTGCAGCCCTCTATAGACTCTTTGTGATGTCCTCACCACCTACTTTCCATCAGCAAACCTGGTTATAGTACATTCACTTTCCTTATCCAAGTCATGAATATATATTTGGGAAATTACTGCAGTGCCTGCACTGATCCCTGTGCCATTCCATTAGTTACAGCTTGCCATCCTGGAAATGCCTTCCTTATCCCAACTGTCTGTCTTCTGTTCATTCGCCAATCCTCTGTGTATGCTTATCTCCTCCACATCTTGGATAAACATGTCACGTTGGCAAATTTCCAATCCCCTGGGACTTTTCTACATTCTATAAATTCCTGGAAGATTACTACCAATGCTCCACTCTTTGTAGCTACATCCTTAATATCATAAGATGCATCCAATCAGATCCAGGGACTTAATGACCTTTCGGACTATTCGCTTGCCTTGTATTTTATCCACATGTCCAAGTTGCCTTATTCCTGTTTTATTTTATTTTTTTTATTTCAAAAATATACTTTATTCATAAAATATTCATAAAATAATTTGATGGACTGTACATTTGGTAATGCTATACATATGTCAACATTTACATACACAGCTCAGAATTATCATTATTATATACAGGTCTGTGCATTTCTCACTCATATGCCCATATATCTAGCTGAGGCGTCAGCAGAGCCCAAGTGACTGCATGGGCCCCCTGTTCTTCTTTAGGGAGGCAGATGTTAAATGGTGGTCTTTCCCCACCGCGCCTTGGCGGCAGCTGCCCCAAGCTTCAGCGCGTCCCTCAACACGTAGTCCTGGACCTTGGAATGTGCCAGTCTGCAATACTCAGTCGGGGTCAACTCCTTCAGCTGGAAGATCAACAGGTTTCGGACCACCCAGAGAGCGTCCTTCACCGAACTGATGATCCTCCAGGCGCAGATGATGTTCGTCTCGATGTGCGTCCCGGGGAACAGGCCGTAGAGCACGGAGTCCCGCGTCACGGCACTGCTCGGGACGAACCTTGACAAATACCACTGCATTCCTCTCCAAACTTCCTCTGCATAGGCACATTCCAGAAGGAGGTGTGTGACAGTCTCGTCCCCCCCGCAGCCGCTTCGAGGGCAGCGTGCGGTGCGGCTGAGAGTCCGGGCGTGCATAAAGGATCTCATAGGCAGAGCCCTTCTCACCACCAGCCAAGCCATGTCTTGGTGCTTGTTGGAAAGTTCTGGCGATGAGGCATTCTCCCAAATGGCTTTGACAGTCTGCTCAGGGAACCGCTCAACAGGATCCGCCCTCTCCTTTTCCCGAAGGGTCTCAAGGACACCACGTGCTGACCTCTTCCTGATGGACTTGTGGTCAAAGGTGTTTTTCTTCATAAACTTCTCCACGAAGGACAGGTTGTACGGAACGGTCCAACTACTCGGAGCGTTCCGCAGGAGCGAGGCCAGGCCCATCCTTCGCAACACCGGGGACAGGTAGAACCTCAGTACGTAGTGACACTTGGTGTTTGCGTACCGGGGATCCACGCACAGCTTGATGCAGCCACACACAAAGGTGGCCATCAGGGTGAGGGTGGCATTGGGTGTATTTTTTCCCCCGTTGCCCAGATCTTTGTATAGTGAGTCCCTTCGGACCCGGTCCATCTTTGAACTCCATATGAACTGGAAGATGGCCCGGGCGACTGCAGCGGCGCAGGTTCTGGGAATAGGCCAGACCTGTGCCACGTACAACAGCAATGACAGTGCCTCACACCTGATGACCAGGTTTTTTCCCGTGATGGAGAGCGACCGTAGCCTCCATCTGCCCAGTTTCTGCCTCACTTTACTGATACGCTCCTCCCAAGACTTGGCGCACGCCCCAGCCCCCCCGAACCAAATACCCAGCACCTTCAGGTGGTCGGTCCTGACGGTGAAGGGGATCGAGGATTGGTCGGCCCAGTTCCCGAAGAGCATGGCCTCGCTCTTGCCTCGGTTTACCTTGGCCCCCGAGGCCCGTTCGAACTGGTCACAAATGCACATGAGTCTGCGCACGGACAGCGGATCCGAGCAGAAAACGGCGACGTCATCCATGTACAGGGAGGCCTTAACCTGCAGGCCTCCACTGCCCGGAATAGTCACCCCTCTCAGGCTCGCATCCTTCCTGATGGACTCGGCAAATGGCTCTATGCAGCACACAAACAAGGCTGGAGAGAGAGGGCAGCCCTGCCTGACTCCAGATCTGACTGGGAAGCTATCTGATTCCCACCCATTGATTGAGACTGCACTGACGATGTTGGTGTAGAGCAGTCTGATCCAATTGCAGATTCCCTCCCCGAAGCCCATTTTGGAGAGAACATCTCTCATATACATGTGTGATATCCTGTCAAAGGCTTTCTCCTGGTCCAGGCTGATCAGGCAGGTGTCCAACCCTCTGTCCTGCACGTAGGCGATCGTATCCCTGAGGGGTGCGAGACTCTCAGCGATCTTCCTGCCTGGCACAGCACAGGTTTGGTCAGGGTGAATCACCGACCCCAGAGCAGACCTGACCCGGTTGGCAATTACCTTTGACAGGATTTTGTAATCTGCATTCAACAGTGTGATCGGTCTCCAATTTTTGAGTTCCTCCCTCTCCCCCTTCCGCTTATAGATGAGGGTGATGATGCCTTTCCTCATGGATTTGCTCATGGTACCTGCCCGAAGCATACTGACATACACCTCCAGCAGGTCCTGGCCAATCAAGTCCCACAGAGCGGAATAGAGCTCGACCGGTAAGCCATCGCTTCCGGGAGTTTTATTCTTTTCGAAGGACTCGAGGGCCTTGGTCAGCTCGTCCAGAGATAGCGGCTGGTCCAGCCTCTCGCGTGTTCTGTCATCTAAGACCTCCGTGATAGACGACAGGAATGACTGGGAGGCCGCGCTGTCGGTCGGCTTCGCGTCATACAGACTGGCATAGAAGGATTTACTGATCCTCATGATGTCAGCCTGAGATGACGTTGTCGAGCCGTCTTCTTCCTTCAGGCTGCTGAGCACGGAGCTCTCTTTGTGCACCTTCTGGAAGAAGAAACGTGAGCACGTCTCGTCCTGCTCCACCGAGTGGACCCTGGACCGGAAGATTATCTTGGAGGCCTCCGAGGCAAAGAGCGAGGCTTGCTGGCCCTTCACCTCCTTGAGGTCCTCCGTGACATCGACCCCCATCGTCTGCAGCAGGAGCAGGTTCTGCATACTTTCCTGGAGCTGGGACAGTTTTCCCCGTCTCTCTCTCGCCTCCTGTACACCTTTGAGGATGAAGAACCTCTTGATGTTCCCTTTTACTGCAGTACATATCTGCTGCTGCAAACCCACAACACTCCAGCAAAACTTTCTTCACAAACACCGTCCGATCGACTGGTGTGTGCTCCTCCACCTTCTTCACAGTCACCTTGACTGTGTTGCGAATGCCCTGGCCAGGGCTGCGAGCGGCTGCTGTGGCCATAGCTCTGAGGTTGGCTGATACCTGACTTGGCGTTAGGCCGAAGCCAGCATAAAGATCCACCAATCACAATCTAGCGCTTCTCTCCAGCAGCTCTGACGACTCGCCACACTATCCCCGTGGTTTCTCCCCTGCCAGCGGACGTCTGCAGCTCTCAAGCAGAGCCTCTCCCGTTGGTCCTCATGAACTACACACCTGAGCCATGTCCACTACAGCAAACCCACAGCATCCCAACAACACTTTCTTTATAAACAGCATGTGATCGACTGGTATATGTGACCCTCTCCCTTCTTCACAGTCACCCTGACTGTGTTTTGAAACCCCTGTCCAGTGCTGCGGGCAGATTTTGAGGCCATAGCTCTTGAGGTTGGCTGGTACCTGAATTGGCGTTAGGCCGAAGCCAGCATGAAGATCCACCAAGAGCAGGTCAGCACAACCAAACGATCCTCCAACGTCCAATCAGAATTCAGCAATGATCTCCACTATCTCTGATGACTCACAACGGGACACCTGTCCTGATAAGAACAGACACTTGATCTTAGCCAAAAGGCCGAAAAGTTCCATATCTTTGCAGTCTTCCCTTGGAGAACAGTGGAAGGATACACAGATAGTTTCAGGTTGTGGCTGTCATTGTCTCGATCCCAGCCTTTTGGGGGTTTGCTCCTGCACGGCAGAAGGATTGTCTTTCAACTGAAGGGAAGCAACAAGGCCCAGTGCACCTGAATATCCCACTGGGATTGATCCATAGTTCAGAGCGAGAGTTCTGAGCTCTACTCACTGCCTGGAGTGGGGTTTGGGTCCAACACCTTCAAACTCAGCAATGGGGGAGTTACCACTAAGACAAACACTCTCTCATCTTCAGTTGTGAGGGTATTGCTTGTTGTATAAATGTTGAAACATGTCCTGTTTTTGTGTTAAATGTATTTTCCTGTATTTACAGAGGGACGCTCTCTCAGAGCAGAGTGTTGGAGCCTGAATGGAAACAATGTGGCTACAGGATAAATGGCAGCAGAAAGACGCTGGGAGCTCTGAGTCAGACCGAGCTGAATGTCAAACATTGAAAAAGAAATTCAACAGGGATATATTTTACATTGATATTCTCAATAATATTTATATATAGCAGTGATCCCATTGTGAGAAAATTGGTAAGTAGCAGTGTGCGACAAACCAGCTTCTTAGAGGGCTTTGATTCTGCTTTCATGGGAAATGAACTTTGCTGTAAAGACCAGAACTTGACACCTTCCTGTAGTTTTCCTGGATAAGGTGGTAATGAGCTGTTTTCTTGAATCACTGCAGTCGATCTGATGTTGGTACGTTCACAGTACAGGGCTATTAGGGTGAGAGTCCTAAATTGTTGACCCAAGAGAGAGTGAAGGAGTGGTGAGAGAGTTCCAGGTTCAGTGTGTGACTCAGGGAACAGCCTGTAGGTGGCAGTGTTCCCCAGCATCTGCTGTCCATCACTTTCTGGATGGGAGAGGTCACAGGTTCATTGTTGCTGTCAAAGAAACCTTCGTGATTCCCAGCCACACATCCTGTAGATAATGTGTACTACTGATCCCTCAGGTGGGAAAATGGAGTTGAGGATTATTAAGTTAAAAATGACAGAACACCAGGTTATAGTCCAGCAGGTTACATTGGAAGCACCTGATGAAGGAGCGACGTTCCGAAAGCTAGTGCTACCTATTAAACCTGTTGAACTATTACCTAGGGTTGTGTGATTTTTAACTTTGTATACCCCAGTTCAACACTGGCATCTCCAAATCATGAGAATTATTACATCAGCTCTGATCTAATTGAATGACAGTGCAGACTCAATGGGCTGAATGGCCTCCTCCTATGTCTTCCAATTTATGGCCTATTGGGATGCATTCAATGTTTGAGATAGTGAATGGGGTACTGAGCAAATGATATGCTGTATTCAGGATTCAGTTGAGCATTTTGAATAGAGCACTCATCCAGATAAATGGAGAAAATTGAATCCCAATCCTGATGTAGATGTTGTAGATTGTAGAGAAGCTCTGGGGAGTCAAGCAATGAGTTACTTGCTGCAGAGTCACTGGATACTAACCTGCTTTTGTCATGACAGTATGTATGTGGTGGTTTCAATTAAATTGTTGGCCAATAGTAGCCCCCAGACTGTTGATAGTGCCTTGGAGTGCCCTGAGATATTGTACATTGGCAAGACCTATGCAGACGCTACGACAACGGATGAATGGACACCGCACAACAATGACCAGGCAAGGGGGTTCCCTCTCAGTTGGGAATATTTCAGCGCTCCGGGACATTCGGCCTCGGACCTCCAGGTGACTGTACTCCAAGGCAGACTTCTGGACAGGCAACAACACAAAGTGGCCAAGCAGAGGCTGATAGCAAGTTCATTACCCATGGGGATGGCCTCAACTACGACCTTGGGTTTATGTCACACTGCAGGTGACCCCATTGCACTATATACACACACACACTCCTACACACTCACACACTAACACAGACCCTTTCTCATACACAGGCTCTCTCTGGTACACACACAGGTATACCTGGCCCCACACTCACACCCACGCATGCACCCTCTGACAGGCTTATACCCCATCACACTCACACACATACATGACCAAGATTACTCACACACATGCACACACTCTCCCACATGCACTCACATACCCACATGCACACACTCACTGTTTCTCTTTCACACGCACACATGGGGTGAATGTGTATTTGAAGAAATATATTTTAATTTGCTCAAAAAATGCATAACCTGCATTCAATCCATGCAAGATTCTGTAAATCCCACATTAGGAATAGAATCAGTCTGACTCAAGATGGGGCCATAGACAGACTTTAACCTCATGCCTTTAATGCATTGTCTGAGCTGAGATGACACATTCTGTTAGAAAACCTGAAGTTGTCTTGAGATTGTGACTTAAAAGGAGTTCTAGGATTTACATATTAATGAACCAAAACTGGCAAAACCTTTCTAAAATATGAAAGGTCTGTCTAATATATTTCAGCCGCATGACACTGTTACATTTTGCTATAAATTCTGTGTCTTATGGTCCTGCTCCACAACCACCTGATGAAGGAGCAGCGCTTCGAAAGCAGAACATTGAGTACAGGGAGGTCATGTTGCAGCTGTACAGGTCATTGGTTTGGCCGCTGTTGGAATATTGTGCACAGTTCTGGTCTCCTTCCTGTTGGAAAGATGTTGTCAAACTTGAAAGGGTTCAGGAAAGATTTACAAGGATGTTGCCAGGATTGGAGGATTTGAGCTACAGGGAGAGGCTGAACAGGCTGTGGCTGTTTTCCCTGGAGTGTCGGAGGCTGAGGGGTGACCTTAAAGAGGTTTACAAAATTATGAGGAGCATGGATTGGGTAAATAGGCAAAGTCTTTTCCCTGGGATGGGGGAGTCCAGAACTGGAGGGCATAGGTTTAGAGTGAGAGGGGAAAGATATAAAAGAGACCTACAGAGCAACTTTTTCACACAGAGGGTGGTATGTGTGTAGAATGAGCTGCCAGAGGAAGTGGTAGAGGCTAGTAAAATTGCAACATTTAAGAGGCAATTGGATGGTTATATGGAGGGATATGGGCCGGATGCGGGCAGGTGGGACTAGATTGGGTTGGGATATCTGGTTGGCATGGATGAGTTGGACCGAAGGGTCTGTTTCCATGCTGTACATCTCTATGACTATGACTCTAGTGCCTCCAAATAAACCTGTTGTCCTATAACGTGGTGTTGTGTGATTTTTAACATTTTCCACTCCAGTCCAACATTGGCTCCTCCAAACTGTGCATAAATTTAGTACAGGCCACCAATGCACATATGTACAACAAAGACATGAGAACTCAAGGCAGACTATACAGGAGATACAATAGCATCGCTATTCCAGATTCCCAGATAGAGTCATAGAGATGTATAACACGGAAACAGGCCCTTTGGTCTCACTCGTCCATTTTGCCCAGATATCCTAAACTAATCTAGTCCCATCTACCAGCACTCGGCCCATATCCCTCTAAACCCTCCTATTCATATTTCCATCCAGATGCCTTTTAAATGCTGCAATTGTACCAGCCTCCACCACTTCCTCTGGCTGCTCATTCCATACACACACCGCCCTCTGTGTGAAATTGTTGCCCCTTAAGTCCCTTTCATATCTTTCCCTCTCACCCTAAACCTACGCCCTCTAGTTCTCTGCAGGAAATGGTTCTGTATTCGATCCCTTCAGTTCAGAATCACTGATTTGCATGTAAAAGAAAGGCACGACAATATATTAGAAGGAAGGAGGGATTTTGCTGGACTTCCATCCAGAACAGAATCAAACCCTGGAGGAAAGCATATGTTCAGCCAGGAGGTGTGTGACTATTAGTATGCTGTGTCATGGAGATTCTGGATTAGTGGTGTTGGAAGAGCACAGCAGTTCAGGCAGCATCCAAAGTGCAGTGAAATCGACATTTCGGGCAAATGCCCTTCATAAGGAATAAAGGCAGTGAGCCTGAAGCCTGTAGAGATTAGCTAGAGGAGGGTGAGGGTGGGGAGAAAGTAGCATAGAGACAATGGGTGAGTGGGGGATGGGATGAAGCCTACCCCCACCCTCCTCTAGCTTATCTCTCCACGCTTCAGGCTCACTGCCTTTATTCCTGATGAAGGGCTTTTGCCCGAAATGTCGATTGTCGCTGCACTTTGGAAGCTGCCTGAACTGCTGTGCTCTTCCAACACCACTAATCCAGAAACTGGTTTCCAGCATCTGCAGCCATTGTTTTTACCTCTGTGTCATGGGGATGTTGAGAAGGAAGGTCTGCAGATACTGGTCTGCAAGAAACGAGTGCATGCAAAACACAGACAAAGGCAGCATCGCTCTGTAGGCTGTGCAAAACAGGAATAAGGCAACTTGGACATGTGGATAAAATACAAGGGAAGCGAATAGTCCGAAAGGTCATTAAGTCTCTGGATCTGATCGGGTGCATCTTATGATATTAAGGATGTAGCTACAAAATGTGGAGCATTGGTAGTAATCTTCCAGGAATTTATCGAATGTAGAAGAGTCCCAGGGGATTGGAAATTTGCCAACGTGACATGTTTATTTAAGATGTGGAGGAGATAAGCATACACAGAGGATTGGCGAATGAACAGAAGACAGATAGTTGGGATAAGGAAGGCATTTCCAGGATGGCAAGCTGTACCTAATGGAATGGCACAGGGATCAGTGCAGGCACTGCAGTAATTTCCCAAATATATATTCATGACTTGGATAAGGAAAGTGAATGTACTATAACCAGGTTTGCTGATGGAAAGTAGGTGGTGAGGACATCACAAAGAGTCTACAGAGGGCTGCAGACAGGTTAAGTGAGTGGGCGAACACTTGGCACATGGAGTGTAATCAGGGGGGAAATGGGAGATTATACAATGTGGCAGGAAGAATAAAAGCACGGAATATTATTCAAATGGAGAAAGTTAGCAGAAAGCGACAGGACCGAGGAATTTGGGAGGCCTCAACAATGAACCACAAAAAGCCAGCATCCAAGTTCAGTGGGTCATAGGGAAGGCAAATGGAATGTTGACCATTATTCCAAACAAGATGGAGTGTCAAAGTACGGAGGGTTTGTGAAACTATTCAAGACACTAGTCAGACTGCAGATGGAACACTGTGAGCATTTTGTTCCCCTTTCCTCAGGAAAACTACACTGATATTGAAGCCAATCCAGGGAATGTTCACTAGGCTTCCACCAGGGCTGGAGGATGTCTTGGAAGGAGAGGTTGAGAAGGTTGGGCCTGTACTTATTGGAGTCTGGGAGAGTGAAATGTGACCTTATTGAAATATCTGGGTTTGTTCGAGGACTTAACAGGGCTAGATTGACGAGAGCTGAATGTTTGGGGTAAAAACAGTCTTTGAACAATGGGCAATTTTCAAAGAGGAGCTGGTTAAGGCACAGGCAAGCATATTCCCTCATAAAACAAAGCAAGAGCAAACAAAGCCAGAGCCCCATTGATGTGAAAGGAGATAGGCATTAAGTTAAAGAAGAAAACACTACTGAGGACAGGTGTCAGTTCGTCAATACATGGACAACCAAGAAGGTTCAGAAAGCAGGTGTTACGACCAAGGAGGGATTATGAAAAGGACTAACAGATATAATAACAAAAACTCAAAGTCCTCTATGAGCAAATCAACAGTAAAAGGATGGTGGAAGGAGGATTAGAGCTAATTAGCGACCAACAAGGGGATTTGTAAATACAGGTCAGAGGCATGACAGAGGGGTTAATGAATACTTTGCATCTGTCGTTTCCTCTGTGGGAGATGCTGCCCAGCTCGAGAGATGAGAAATGTGATCACCATAATGTTGTAAAATTAATCAGTGAGAGCATAAGCTATTGGTATTTCAAGTTGATAAGGCACTGAGACCGAATAAAATACATCCATGGCTATTGAAGGAGAAGAGAATAGAGATTTCAGAGGAAGTTGCAATAATCTTCAACCTTCCATAGAACCGGGAGTGGTGGAGAATTGGCAACCTGCAAACATTATTCCTTTGGTCAAAAACAATTACAAAGGTCAATCCAAAAATGAGAGTGTAACTTCAGTAGTGGAAAAACCACGGTGCTGAGAAGTGTGAGGTAATACTTTTTTCTACAAAAGGACAAGTGTATTACCGAGGATTATACCCTGAAGAACTACTGCAGAGATATCCTGGGCTGAAATAATTAGCCCACAACAAGAACAACTCTGTAATGTGTGCTGCAATTTCACTGAGTTGGCTCTCATTTGTAAATGTGCCTAATGTTATTCCCGGCCTGCTCTCCCTGCTACAATTATAATTTAAATGGACTATCAATATTAAACTTTATATTTTGACTTGAATGGACTAAAATTGGTTTTAAAATGGACTCTTCTGACCTAAAATGGCTGCATTGATCACGTGACAAACACAGACCAATCTCTACAATCTGCTGGTTAGGAATTATTATTTTAATCAAGAAGCATTGAAACTCAGTGAGGAGTCAAGAAATTTTCATCTCTTGTTTCACTCACACTTGCATGATCAATGTAAATAATTTAGAACTCCCCATGTGGCAAACATTCCTTTGAAAACACCTTCCTAACTGCCCAGCCTCGACCATTGAGTAAGATAAAGGGAGCTAATGGATGGACCCAAAGCATAGAGACTGTGTGATTTGAGAAGCTGACTTACCCTCACATTCCCAAGGGCATTCTGGGATAGTTAATAATGTTCATATCTCTTGAATGAATATTCTAAAAATCTCACATCTAATTCCAATCACCCATCAAACTGATGGCCAACATGTGTTCCTGGTCAGTATTAAAATTCTCATAATTGTTTACAAAACCCCCCACAACCCCACTCTCTTTATCTCTCTAACCTCCCATCACCCACACCCATTGAATTATCCTCCACTTCTGGCCTTTCGCAAATTCCCCTTTCCTCATCTTGCTCCAGCTGCCTTGGAGCTCAGCAATGGGGATGTTGTCCCTCATCCTCTCCATCTCTTTATCATTCTCGTCCCTTCTCGTTTTTTTTCTCCTTTAAGAAACCTCTTACAACCAGCCTCTTTGATCCTAATTTTACCCAATGTGAAGAAAGTGTAAGGTGTGTAAGACTTTATTGGTAGAGGGATTTTGTTTCAGAGCCATGAGGTCGTGCTGCAGCTGTACAAAACTCTGGTGCAGCCACACTTGGAGTATTGTGTACAGTTCTGGTTGCTGAAATACAGGAAGGATGTGGAAGCATTGGAAAGGGTGCGGAGGAGATTTACCAGGATAATGCCTGGTATGGAGGGAAGGTCTTGTGAGGAAAGGACTTGAGGCTGTTTATCCCAAGAGAGAAAAAGGCTGAGAGGTGAATTAATAGAGACATACAAGATGATCAGAAGATTAGATAGGGTGGATAGTGAGAGCCTTTTTCCTCAGATGGTGATGGCTAGCATGAGGGGAGATAGTTTTAAATTAAGGGGTGATAGACATAGGACGGATATCAGTGGTTGTTTCTTTACTCAGAGTATTACGGGTGTGGAATGCCTTGCCTGTGACAGTAGTAGACTCGCCAGCTTTAAGGGCATTTAAATGGTCATTATATAAACATATGGAAGATAATGGAATAGTGTAGGTTAGATGGGCTTCAGATTGTTTTTATAGGTCGGCGCAACTTCAAGGGCCAAAGGGCCTGTACTGCGCTGTGATGTTCTGTGTTCTATGTTCAATGTGGCTCAATGTCAACTGTTATTTGATTACATTCCTGTGGCAGCAGTTAGGATGTCTTACCCAAATTGAAGGTGATGTGTAAATCAAAGTTGTTGGAGAAAACAGCGTAGTGATGGTGCTGTGGCTTGAAGAGGTTATTGTGTCCTGGTTCTTTTTGAAGAGAGGTTGTAAGGCAGAGGCACAGAGCAGCCTACCAAAACCACTGGAGCAAACAGCTTGTGAGGCCTTGGGGCTTTTAAATGTTGGAACAAGAGAGGCAGCCTGGCTGGGTGTGGCCATCTCTCACAGACCAGGATTCCCAGGTTTTTTTTAGATTTTCAGTTTAGCTTTAAGCAGTTGCTGCTGTGGGCATCAGGAAGTCGAAGCTATCTTTTCCCTTTCTCCCGTTACAGCTAGAAGCTGGGGTAAGTGTAACCCCTGCACTTAAGATTAGAACAAACGATTGACATGAATAGTGGGGAAAACATCCAAGTCTACTATAAATTTGATCATATCTGATATTAAAAGTCTCACAACCATCTAACTGCTGTTAATTGTTGTAAAAATTCATCTAGTTCACTAATGTCTTTTGAGGATTGTTATCTACCATGTTGACCCGTTTGGCATACATATGACTGTAGATGCAGATCAATGTGGTTGAGTCTTATGAGCCCTCTACAATGGCCTAACAAGCCACTCAGTTCTGTCAAGCCAGTACAAAATCTACACAAAGAAATGGAGCCAGACACATTATTTGACACTAATTGAGGCACCAGAAAAGACAATGGCAAACATGGCATAATTCTTGAGCGAATTATACAATGAACAGAAGAGCCTTCGGAAAAGTTGATGGGCAGAGAGATCTGGGAGTGCAAGTCGATTGTACCCTGAAGGTTGCTGCACAGGTGAATAGAGTGGTCAAGAAGGCATATGGTATGTTTGCCATCATTGGACAGAATATTGAGTATAAGAGCTGGCAAGACATGTTGAAATTGTCCAAGACATTGGTTCGGCCACATTTAGAATACTGTGTACAGTTCTGGTCGCCACATTACCAAAAAGATGTGGACGCTTTGGAGAGGGTGCAGAGAAGGTGTACGAGGATGTTGCCTGGTATGGAAGATGCTAGCTATGAAGAAAGGTTGAGTAGGTTGGGTTTATTTTCATGAGAAAAAAAGAGATTAAGGAGGGACCTGATTGAGGTTTACAAAATCATGAAGGCTATAGACAGGGTGGATAGAGACAAGCTTTTTCCCAGAGTGAAGGATTCAATAACGAGAGGTCATGCTTTCATGGTGAGAGATGGAAAGTTTAAGGGGGAATCCACGCGGAAAGTACTTCACACAGAGGGTGGTGGGCGTTTGGAACACGTTGTCAGCAGAGAGGTAGAGGCAGGCACAGTAGATTCATGATGCGTCTGGACAAATGCATGAGTAGCTTGGGAGCAGAGGGATACAGATGCTTAGGAATTGACTGAGAGGTTTAGACATTCGATTTGGATCAGCTCAGACTTGGAGGGCTGAGGGCCTGTTCCTTGGCTGTAAATTTTCTTTGTTCTTTGTTCTATGGCGTTATCAAACCTGCAAAATCATCTTTAGTATCATCTAAGAGCTCTTGCCAATATTGGAATAGCTGCCCTCTGAACTAGTTGAGCAACACCATGGCATGGTGGCACTCACAGCAATGTCTCAGACACTACCATAACCATCTCAGGATGTCTCCTGTCCCACCACCAAGACAGATTCACCAGAGATGTTATCACAGTCATCTATAGTCAGGATGGAGTAGGCCATGGGGTCCTCACTGTTGATTCCGATTTGGAGTCAAACCTGACTCTCACCCCACAAAAGATGATTAGATCTAGCAACTCAACAGGATATTCATGAGGTTGTGAGCTATCAACAGCAGATTATCTCATGACCCGTCATAGTCCCACTCTTGATAATGAGGGGGTGGGGGCGGTCCCAGAGGACTGCCGAATTGCTATTGTTGTCCCCTTGTTTAATGACGGTAGCAGGGAAATTCCATATAATTACAGATCTGTGAGCCTGATGTCAGTGGTTGGGAAGCTACTGGAGCAGGTACTAAGGGATAGGATATATAGCCATTTGAAAGAAAGTGGGTGTATCAGTGATAGGCAACATGGTTTTGTGCAGGGAAAGTTATGTTTTACAAACCTAATGGAATTCCTTGATGAGGTGACAAAATTGATTGATGAGGGAAGGGATGTAGATGTCAGACACATGGACTTTAGTAAGGCATTTGTTAAGGTTCCCCATGGTAGGCTGATGTAGAAATCGTATGAGGCCCAGGATGTTCTAGCTAGATGGATAGAGAACTGACAGGATAAGGAGGCTTCATAATATTCCATCTTTGATGCTGAGGAACCTCAGCACATCAGATCAAAAGATGAGGATAAAGTATTTGATCCAACTTCAGCCAGAAAGTCTGAGTTGATGATCCATCTTGGTCTCCTCCTGAGGTCCCCAGCATCACAGGTGCCAGTCTTCAACAAATTCAATTCGCTCCACGTGATGTCAAGAACCAACTGAAGGTATTGGATACTGTGAAGGGTTTGAGTCCTGACAGCATTCTGGTAACAGTGCTGAAGATTTCTGCTTCAGGACTCACCATGGTCCCAGCCACACTGTTCCACTTCAGTGACAGGCATTCACATGTGGGAAAATGCCCAGGTATGTCCTTTGAGAGAAGCAGCACAAAGCCAACCTGACCAGTTGCCACCCTTAGACTTTTCTCAATCATCAGCAAAGTAACATAGTTGATAGCGCTATCGAGTGATGTTTTGCAAAGAATTTACCTTCTCGTTTTTTGTTTTGCTCAGGGCATTTGGCTTCTGACTTCATGACCGTCTTGGTAAGAACATGGACAATACAACTGAAGCACATCATGTGGAAGACAGAGATTTCAAGAATTTTGTGACATCATGCCGAGAGGATGATGATTCCAATTTGTAAGATTTTTCTTAATAGTGTATGCCAATTAATATTGACTCTGAATTCTATATTTAAGCATTTAACTAAGAGTATTTCATGTTGTTATTTGTTTAATTCTTGAAGATAAAACATTTTGGTATCGAACCATTGAAACATGTGACCTAATTCTTTTAAGAAATAATTGGAATTTTGGATTTCTCTACTTTCTGGAAATCCTTGTAGAGGGAGGAAGAGAGCTTCTTCAAGGAAGGCATCCTTGTAAGAGGATTCGCAGTAGGTTAAAATCTTCGAGTAAAAAATGAGGTCTGCAGATGCTGGAGATCACAGCTGCAAATGTGTTGCTGGTCAAAGCACAGCAGGCCAGGCAGCATCTCAGGAATAGAGAATTCGACGTTTCGAGCATAAGCCCTTCATCAGGAATAAGAGAGAGAGCCAAGCAGGCTAAGATAAAAGGTAGGGAGGAGGGACTAGGGGGAGGGGCGATGGAGGTGGGATAGGTGGAAGCAGGTCAAGGTGAGGGTGATAGGCCGGAGTAGGGTGGGGGCGGAGAGGTCAGGAAGAGGATTGCAGGTTAGGAGGGCGGTGCTGAGTTGAGGGAACCGGCTGAGACAAGGTGGGGGAGGGGAAATGAGGAAACTGGAGAAATCTGAATTCATACCTTGTGGTTGGAGGGTTCCCAGGCGGAAGATGAGGCGCTCCTCCTCCAGCCGTCGTGTTGTTATGTTCTGCCGGTGGAGGAGTCCAAGGACCTGCATGTCCTCGGTGGAGTGGGAGGGAGAGTTAAAGTGTTGAGCCACGGGGTGATTGGGTTGGTTGGTTCGGGCGGCCCGGAGGTGTTCTCTGAAGCGTTCCGCAAGTAAGCGGCCTGTCTCACCAATATAGAGGAGGCCACATCGGGTGCAGCGGATGCAATAGATGATGTGTGTGGAGGTACAGGTGAACTTGTGGCGGATATGGAAGGATCCCTTGGGGCCTTGGAGGGAAGTGAGTGTGGAGGTGTGGGCGCAAGTTTTACATTTCCTGCGGTTGCAGGGGAAGGTGCCGGGGGTGGGGGTTGGGTTGGTGGGGGGTGTGGATCTGACGAGGGAGTCACGAAGGGAGTGGTCCTTGCGGAACGCTGATAGGGGAGGGGAGGGAAATATATCCTTGGTGGTGGGGTCTGTTTGGAGGTGGCAGAAATGACGGCGGATGATACGTTGTATGCGGAGGTTGGTGGGGTGGTAGGTAAGAACCAGTGGGGTTCTGTCTTGGTGGCGGTTGGAGGAGCGGGGCTCAAGGGCGGGGGAGCGGGAAGTGGAGGAGATGCGGTGGAGGGCATCGTCGATCACGCCTGGGGGGAATCTGCGGTCCTTGAAGAAGGAGGCCATCTGGGCTGTGCGGTGTTGGAACTGGTCCTCCTGGGAGCAGATGCGGCGGAGACGAAGGAATTGGGAATATGGGATGGAGTTTTTACAGGGGGCAGGGTGGGAGGAGGTGTAGTCCAGGTAGCTGTGGGAGTCAGTCGGTTTATAATAGATGTCTGTGTTGAGTCGGTCGCCCGAGATAGAAATGGAAAGGTCTAGGAAGGGGAGGGAGGAGTCTGAGACAGTCCAGGTGAATTTCAGGTCGGGATGGAAGGTGTTAGTAAAGTTGATGAACTGTTCAACCTCCTCGTGGGAGCACGAGGCAGCGCCGATACAGTCATCGATGTAGCAGAGGAAAAGGTGGGGGGTGGTGCCAGTGTAGTGGCGGAAGATGGACTGTTCCACATATCCTACGAAGAGGCAGGCATAGCTGGGGCCCATGCGGGTGCCCATGGCAACTCCTTTAGTTTGGAGGAAGTGGGAGGATTGAAAAGAGAAGTTATTCAGGGTGAGGACCAGTTCAGTCAGTCGAAGGAGGGTGTCAGTGGAAGGGTACTGGTTGGTGCGGCGGGAAAGGAAGAAGCGGAGGGCTTTGAGTCCTTCGTGATGGGGGATGGAGGTGTACAGGGACTGGATGTCCATAGTGAAAATAAGGCGTTGGGGACCGGGGAAGCGAAAATCCTGGAGAAGGTGGAGGGCGTGGGTGGTGTCCCGAACGTAGATGGGGAGTTCTTGGACTAAAGGGGACAGGACCGTGTCGAGGTATTGGGAGATGAGTTCGGTGGGGCAGGAGCAGGCTGAGACAATGGGTCGGCCGGGGCAGGCAGGTTTGTGGATTTTGGGCAGGAGGTAGAAACGGGCGGTGCGGGGTTGTGGGACTATGAGGTTGGAGGCGGTGGATGGGAGATCCCCTGAGGTGATGAGGTCCTGGATGGTCTGGGAGATGATGGTTTGGTGGTGGGAGGTGGGGTCGTGGTCAAGGGGGTTGTGAGCCATCAACAGCAGATTACCTCATGACCTATCGTAGTCCCACTCTTGAAAATGAGGGGGGGGGGGTGGGGGCGCGGTCCCAGAGGACTGCCGAATTGCTATTGTTGTCCCCTTGTTTAATGATGGTAGCAGGGAAATTCCAGGTAATTACAGATCTGTGAGCCTGATGTCAGTGGTTGGGAAGCTACTGGAGCAGGTACTAAGGGATAGGATATATAGCCATTTGAAAGAAAGTGGGTGTATCAGTGATAGGCAACGTGGTTTTGTGCAGGGAAAGTTATGTTTTACAAACCTAATGGAATTCCTTGATGAGGTGACAAAATTGATTGATGAGGGAAGGGATGTAGATGTCAGACACATGGACTTTAGTAAGGCATTTGTTAAGGTTCCCCATGGTAGGCTGATGTAGAAGGTGAAATCGTATGAGGCCCAGGATGTTCTAGCTAGATGGATAGAGAACTGACAGGAGATGGAGGCTTCACAATATCCCATCCTTGATGCTGAGGAATCTAAGCACATCAGATCAAAAGACGAGGATAAAGTATTTGATCCAACTTCAGCCAGAAAGTCTGAGTTGATGATCCATCTTGGTCTCCTCCTGAGGTCCCCAGCATCACAGGTACCAGTCTTCAACAAATTCAATTCACTCCACGTGATGTCAAGAACCAACTGAAGGTATTGGATACTGTGAAGGGTTTGAGTCCTGACAGCATTCTGGTAACAGTGCTGAAGATTTCTGCTTCAGGACTCACCATGGTCCCAGCCACACTGTTCCACTTCAGTGACAGGCATTGGCATGTGGGAAAATGCCCAGGTATGTCCTGTGCAGAGAAGCAGCACAAATCCAACCTGACCAGTTGCCACCCTAAGACTTTTCTCAATCATCAGCAAAGTAACAGAAGGTGTTGTTGACAGCGCTATCGAGTGATGTTTTGCAAAGAATTTACCTGCTCATGGATGTTCATTTTTTGTTTTGCTCAGGGCTCTTGGCTTCTCACTTCATGACCGTCTTGGTAAAAACATGGACAATACAACTGTAACACATCATGTGGAAAACAGAGATTTCAAGGATTTTGCGACCATGCTGAGAGGATGATGATTCCAATTTGTAAGAATTTTCTTAATAGTGTATGCCAATTAATATACTCTGAATTCTATATTTAAGCATTTAACTAAGAGTATTTCATGTTGTTATTTGTTTAATTCTTGAAGATAAAACGTTTTGGTTTCGAACCATTGAAACATGTGACCTAATTCTTTTAAGAAATAATTGGAATTTTGGATTTCTCTACTTTTTTGAAAAATGAAAAATTACAGTCTCTAAAGAGATCTTAATAAAAGAGAGAAGGATAGCATCTAAAGCTTGGAAACCATTAACAGTATCAGCCAATGTGAGGCTGTGGCGAAATTGATGATCAGCTTAGTAAGAATAGGACCACAGGAGCAGGAAATGAATCTCACAGACAAGATGAATTTGGAAAGGGTGAGGGAAGAAATGGAACGGGACAAGAGTAAGATGAGAGTTGAGTGCTACTCAGGGAACAGCAGTCAAGGAACCCTTACACAGTAGGCTGCTTGGATGGTCCCGATCTCCTTGACAATCCCATGAGCTCTCTGGGAACAGAATAATTATGGTTGACTATAATTTTGTAGCTGTCTCTTTCCTGCATGAACAAGCCTAATGCAAGCAATGACCAAAATGACATCTTTGTTTTAAATGGTCTTTGTGTGAAAGACCATTTCTCATGTTTTGGGTTTGACACGGTAACCATGTTTTGGCGCTTATCTCCATAGAATCCAAAAGAACGTCTGTGGTTTCATCACTAACTGTAGAATTTATGTTATGATCAACACAATACGTGCTCACAAACATGAATGTGTAATTGATTAAAGATTTCAACTGATCTTTCACAGATTGCATGACAATTACAAAAGCTCATGTGTCTATTCAATTAACCTTACTCTTTTCACCCATGTTGTGGAGGTGCCAATGTTGGACTGGGGTGGAGAAAGTTAAAAATCATGCAACACCAGGTTATAGTCCAACAGGTTTGTTTGGAAGTACGAGCTTTCAGAACACTGCTCCTTCATCAAGTAGCTACACCAGGTGATTTTTAATTCCTTTCACCCAAACAGCATCCAGATATTGCAAGGGTTATTTAAAAAAATGCTACTGGAGCAATAAATGTAAATGCTTAATCCTGATGCAATGTTTGTGTTGCAAGCGAGCATTGCTGAATCCAACTGTGTGTTAACATGCTCTGTGGCACTTCATGCTCACGAGAGTTGAGCTCGGGGGAAGAGGTATTTGATCAGCTAGTAGTGCTCATAGAGAAGGTAATAGCCTGCCAGTATTATTGCTAGACTTTTAATCCAAAGACTCAAGTAATGTTCTGGGGATCCAGGTTCAAATCCCACCACAGCAGATAGTGTATTCTGAACTCAGTAAAATCTGGAATTAAGAGTCTAATGATGACCATGAATTGATTGTTGGAAAAAAACCATCTGGTTCACTAATGTCCTTGAAGGAAGGAAACTTCCATCCTTACCCAGTCTGACCTACACGTGACTCCAGACCCACAGCAATCTGGTTGACTCTCAACTGCCCCCTGGGCAATTAGGGATGGGCAATAAATGCTGGCCTGCCCAGTGCTGCCCTCATCCCATGAATGAATAAAGAAAGAACCATATCAGGGATTGAGGGTTTGCCAGCCTCCAACCAACCTCTATTCAAGGCCAAGACAGGAAGGCTCACGGGTGTCGTCTTGTCCCTGTGTCCAACTGAAGGCCTTAAATGGACCTCACCCTCCTCCCTCTGATATTAACCAGTGAAGGTCTGGGGGGAGGGGGGTTCTCCTTTTGGGGGGAGTTACCTGTCAAACCTACATTTAATGAGACAATATTAATTAATGAGCTCATAGTAAAGGATCCTCTTATTAACAGGTATGATAACATGAGAGCTTTGCAAATTGAGATGGGGTGAGAAATTAGTATTTTAAACCAAAATAATGCTGGTTACAAGGGTACAAAGGTATGAGACCACATTTGGTTAAAGTGCAGTGGTAAATATGTGAAAAGGTAAGTTGATTCTGTACTGGTAAACACTTTAGGAAATATTTCGTAACTGATCAAGAAGGTAGTCAATTGAGAACGAAGAAAAAAGGAAAGAAAGAAGGAACGAAGGATTATTTGTTACTTTGGTTAGACCCTCACTATTCGACTCTTCTGCCTATTGTGTTATTCCAGCCATTTGGTTTGTTTCCAGAACCATCCTGTTTTTGATCCTCTGTCATTATGAGTCGGATCATCCCTTCACTTGCTATTCAGTTGTTGATACCTTAATCACACCGTTTGACACTTCGGATCACCTGCGAAGACTTGTTCTTCAGCCTGTTGATAGCCCCCTCACACATTTTTATTTATCTTTTAACACTCTTAATTATCTGGAATTACCTGACCATTATCTCTGTGCATATAAAGTCTATGCCTGTGCTCCACTTCACCTGATGAAGGAGCAGCGCTCCAGAAGCTTGTGATTCCAAATAATCCTGAAGGACTATAACCTGGTGCCATGTGATTTCTGATGTTGATTTGCTGACAACTCTCAGGTGGGATTTCTAGCTGACTGAAGCTTCACCAAGCCTGAGGTTGGTGGAGCTAATGGTTTTTATCCCGGTTTCAGTCTGTTTATAAACAATACATCCCAAAAATAGGCTTCATTGAAACTTGGTATACAGAAGAGTTATGACCTGGGGAAGAAATCATTAGATTTGACAAAGCTGCAGATCAAATTCTGGAATCTTTTTTAAAAATCTCTTAATATTGTGAAATAGGTTGAAATTAGTTGTTTCAAAGAATTTTATGGGGATGATTTATTTAGAATGTCGGTTTTTCTAGGATGTTGTGGGTTGTCTCGAGTGTCGTGAGATTTGTCACAGCTGTGAATGTAATGAGCATTTTCAGGTTGTTCGATGCTGATTAGCTTGAAGCTGCTTCAATGAGATGAGATTTTTAGTAAGAAGATTCCTTTCTTCAACATTGTTACACAGAACCTCAAGTAGGGAGTGAAAAAGCCTCCAGTAAGACCTGCACAGTTGTAGTAATGTTGATGAGTTAACACAGTGTGGTATATGGATGTATACTACAGAAGGCTCTCTAATGTCAGCACTCTCACTTTTTGTGATTCGTGTACAAAGATAGGGAGATGCCTCTCTACCTCAACATTCTGCAATCTCTCTGCCTTAAATAACATTCTGTTTCTATGTTCTTGCTGCAATGGGACAATCTCATATTTTCTCATATGTACCATCTGTTCATATTATCCCCATTCTCTTCACCTATTTTTGTCTTTCGAGGCTCCTGAATATCCCCAGAAGTGCATTGGATCCAAGGTCCTGCCAATATTCCTTTTCGTATTGATAGAGCTAAAGTGAGACAGTTTAACAGAGCATGATGGATGGATGTATTGACTGAATGTTCTCTTCACTTGTTATTTATTCAACATGTACACTTGCGCTTTGTGAATTATGTACAATGTACCACAGCATTCTCCAGTCTCTATTACATAATATCATACATGGCTTTGTGAAGGTCAGGTCATGCCTCACAAATGTTATTGAATTGTTTGAGAATGTAACAAAGCATTTTGATGAAGGTGGAGCAGTGGATGTGGTATACATGGATTTTAGCAAGGCACTTGATAAGGTTCCACACTCCCAAAAATTCTGCTTGTAGGACCACATCCCATTTTTTACCTGTATCATTGGTGCCTGTATGCACCATGAAACTGGCTGTTCACCTTCCCCCTTAGAATATTCTGCAGCCGATCTGAGACATTCCTGACCCTTGCTTCTGGGAGGCAGCATACCATTCAGGAGTCTCGTTTTCGACCACAGAACCGGCTACCTACTTCACTTATGATTGAATCTCCGATGACTATAGCCCTTTCACTCTTTGTCCCGCCCTTCTCAACAGCAGAGCCAGTCATGGTGCCATGAATCTGGCTACTGCTTCTTTCCTCTGGTGAGCCATCTCCACCACAAGTATCCAAAACGGTATACCTACTTTGGAGGGAGATGACTGCAGGGGACACCTGCACTGCCTTCCTGCTCTTTCTATGCCTTTTGGTTATCCATTCCCTTTCTCCCTCAGCAATCCTAATCTGCAGTGTGACCAATTCGCTAAACTTGCTTTCCACTGCCTCCCCAGAATCGCAGATGCTCCAAAATGAGTCCATCCACAGTTCCAGTGCTGTCATGTGGTCTAACAAGAACTGCAGCTGGACTCACTTCCTGGACGTGTTGAGTCATGGACATCAGCTACGTCCCTGAGCTCCCACATTGAGCAACAGGAGCATAACACTGGTCTGAGATCTCCTGAAGATGTGGTCATTTTAATTCTTTAATTTTCATAAAGGATATTTAAAATCATTTGGATTAATATATGACCATGAGGTGATAGTACTATTTACATTGATTAAAAATAAAATTGATCAACCTAAGTTCAGGCAGTTTTGCATAATCAAAGAGACACTAACCAAAGGTTTGGCAGTTGTCCAAAATGCATCCAAAGAGCATTGAAAACATGAGCAGATTTTTTAAAAAAGACAGAAGTTCAAACTTTGTTGAAGGAGGGCACAATGGAGGACACGGGCAATGAGGCAATATGGGCAGAGCTCAGAAATAGGAAGGGAGTGGTAACAATGTTGGGGCTGTACTATAGGCCTCCCAACAGCAAGCGTGAGATAGTGGTGCAAATATGTAAACAGATTATGTAAAGATGTAGGAGCAGCAGGGTGGTGGTGATAGGAGATTTTAATTTTCCCAACATTGACTGGGATTCAGTTAGTGTTAGAGATCCAAATGGAGCATAATTTGTAAGTAGCATCCAGGAGGGGTTTATAGCGCAGTATATGAACAGTCCAACTTGAGCCTGGTCAGGTGGTTGAAGCTTCAGTAGGGGAATACTTGGGAATAGTGCTAAATTGGGGGAAGGCCATCTGTAGCAAAATTCAGCAAGAGCTGGGAAATGTGGATCAGGAGCAATTGTTTGAAGGTAAATCTACATTTTGATATGTGGGAGGTTTTTAAAGAGAAGTTGATTAGAGCACAGGGCAGATATGTCCCTGTGAAAATGAGGGACAGAAATTACAAGATTAGGGAACCATGGAAGACAGGTGAATTTGTGAGACTATTTAAGAGGAAAAACGAAGCATACATAAGATCGAGACTACTGAAAACAGACAAAGCTTTGGAAGAATATCTGGAAAGCAGACCAAGCTGAAATGAGGAATTAAGAGGGCTAAAAGTGGTCATGAAATATCTTCATCAAACAAGGTTAAGAAAACTCTCAAAGCCTTTTATTCATGTATAAGGAGCAAGAGGTAACCAGAGAAAGGGTTGGCCCACTGAAGGACAAAGGAGGAAAGTTATGCATGGCGTCAGAGAAAATGGATGCGATTCTTAATGAATACTTTGCATCAGTATTCACCAAGGAAAGAGACATGACGGGTGTTGTTAATGTTGTCCACATGGTTATGAAGAGTAGCAGGGATGATCCAGGTAATTATAGACCAGTGAGTTTGACATCAGTGGTAGGGAAGCTGCTGGAGCAGATACTGAGTGGCAGGATCTATTTACATTTGGAAGAAAACGGGCTTATCAGTGATAGGCAACATGGTTTTGTGCAGGGAAGGTCATGTCTTACCAACTTAATAGAATTCTTTTGATGAAGTGACAGAGTTGATTGACGAGGGAAGGGCTGTAGATGTCATAGACATGGAATTCAGTAAGGCTTTTGATAAGGTTCCCCATGGTAGGCTGATTGAGAAAGTGAAGTCACTTGGAGTCTAGGGAGTACTAGCTAGATGAATAGAGAACTGGCTAGACAACAGGAGATAGAAAGTAGTAGTGGAAGAGAGTTCATCAAAATGGAGAACTATGACCAATGGGGTTCCACATGGATCCATGTTGAGACCATTGTTGTTTGTGATATACATAAATAATCTGGAGGAAGGTATAGGTGGTCTGATGAGCACGTTTGCAGGTAATACTAAGATTGGTGGAGTAGCAGATAGTGAAGGGGACTGTCAGAAAATGCAGTAGAATATAGAGAGATTGGAGAGTTGGGCAGAGTCTGTCATTATGATCGACACATGAATGGCAGATTGCGTCCAATCCAAGCAAATGCAAGGTGATGCATTTTGGAAGATCAAATTCAAGAGTGAATTATACAGTGAATAGAAAAGTCCTGGAGAAAGTTGAGGTACAGAGAGGTCTGGGTGTTCAAGTCCATTGTTCCCTGAAGGCAGCAACACAGATTGATAGAATGTTCAATAAGGCATAGGGCATGCTTTCCTTCATCAGACAGGGTATTGAGTATAAGAGTCGGCAGGTCATGTTACAATTGTATAAGACTTTGGTTTGGCCACATTTGGATTTCTGCATACAATTCTGGTTGCCAGATTACCAAAAGGATGTGGATGCTTTGGAGAGGGTGTTGTCTGGTATGGAGGGGATTAGCTATGAATAGAGGTTGAGTAGATTAGGATTATTTTCATTGGAAAGAAGGAGGTTGAGGGGGGACCTGATTGAAGCCTAGAAAAACATGACAGGGTGGATAGTAAGAAGCTTTCTCCCAAAGTGGGGGACTCAATTACTAGGGGTCATGTGTTCAAGATGAGAGGGGAAAGGTTTAAGGGAGATATGCGTGGAAAGTTCTTTATGCAAAGGGTGGTGGGCACCTGGAACACGTTGTTGGCAGAGATGGTACAAGCAGGCACAATAGCGTCATTTAAGATGTACCTAGACAGACTCATGAATGGGCAGGGAGCAGAGGGATTCAGATCGTTAGAAAATAGGCAACAGGTTTAGATAGAGGATCTGGATCGGCGCAGGCTTGGAGGGCCTGTTCCTGTGCTGGAATTCTCTTTGTTCTTTGTTCATGTAATCCTGGCCAATAAAAAATGCTTAGTATTTTCATCTGTTTTTCTAAATATCTCAGTGACCTGTCATTGGAATTTTGTGGCCTACTCTCAAACTTTCACTACGATACTCACAACTGCCACCTGATTGACACTGTTCATTCCTCATGCCTAGTGTTTGAGGCGGTCTCCATTTCCATCTTACTGTCTTGTCTGGTGAATGATAACACTCAGGAATTGCTTCTGATTCAGTTTCTGAGTAAGCCTTTAAGTAGCTTAATTCAAAAAATTGTTACATTCTTGTTCAAGGTGAGCTAAATATATCAGCCTCATTCACTTTACCTTCATCCATGTTCGAATATTAGATCCAATAGCTGAATTCCCAAATGATCACCTTATTCATACTTTCCTCCTTGTGTAATCCTACAAGCCCAAATCCAGTCACAGCTCTGGCAGAAAGCAATCCAGGATGTTCCTCTGTAACACTTCAATTTCTTTCACATGAACTGGT
This sequence comes from Hemiscyllium ocellatum, assembly GCF_020745735.1. Classification (NCBI taxonomy): domain Eukaryota; kingdom Metazoa; phylum Chordata; class Chondrichthyes; order Orectolobiformes; family Hemiscylliidae; genus Hemiscyllium; species Hemiscyllium ocellatum. The sequence continues at coordinate 41,170,226 of NC_083428.1, forward strand.
TGTTCCACCATAGAATATGGACCACCCACTGGGTGGCACACAACCATTTGGTCCATCAAGTCTACAACCTCCTTCTGAAGAACATCCCATCCAGACCCTTCCTACCCTATCCCTGTAACCCTGCATTCCCCGTGCCTAATCCACCTAACCAGCACATATTTGAACTGTGGGAGGAAACTGGAGCACCCAGAGGAAACCCATGCAGACCCAGGGAAAACTTGTAGACTCCACACAGACAGTCACCCAGGGCTGCAATCAAGCCCGGGACCCTGCCACTGTGAGACAGCAGCGTTGCCACTGACCCAGTCTTAGGAAGGTCAGTATTCTTTAACCTGCCACACAATTTCTGAATATAAAATAAAATAAAGTCCATTGGAATTTGTTTCACTACGGCATTTGGTCTGCTTTCTTTTATTGGTCAGAGTATTGAGTACAGGAGTTGGGAGGTCATGTTGCGGCTGTACAGACATTGGTTAGGCCACTGTTGGAATATTGCGTGCAATTCTGGTCTCCTTCCTATCGGAAAGATGTTGTGAAAATTGAAAGGGTTCAGAAAAGATTTACAAAGATGTTGCCAGGGTTGAAAGATTTGAGCTGTGGGGGAGAGGCTGAACAGGCTGGGGCTGTTTTCCATGGAGCATCAGAGGCTGAGGGGTGACCTTATAGAAGTTTACAAAATTAGGAGGGGCATGGATAAGATAATTAGACAAAGTCTTTTCCCTGGGATGGGGGAGTCCAGAACTAGAGGGCATAGAGGGTGAGAGGGCAGAGATATAAAAGGGACCGAAGGGGCAACTTTTCCACCCAGAGGTGGTGCGTGTATGGAATGAGCTGCCAGAGGAAGTGGTGGAGGCTGGTCCAATTGCAACATTTAAAAGGCATTTGGATGGGTATATGAATAGGAAGGGTTTGGAGGGATATGAGCCGGGTGCTGGCAGGTGGGACTAGATTGGGTTGGGATATCTGGTCTACATGGACGGGTTGGACCAAAGGGTCTGTTTCTATGCTGTACATCTCTATGACTCTATCTATGACTCTACTCCCACTACAACCTCTCCACCTACCCTGTACAATAAGACAGATTTGTCACCTTGTGTAATTAATGTTTTCTCCTTCATGAACCCTTCTGGAACAGATAGTAGTAAAGCCAGTATCAGTGAACTGACTTGCTCCAATGTCTCTCAGTATCTTTCTTGGTTTACCTCACTGATTCAAGTATACCTCTCCTTTTGAAATAAAGTACTTAGAACCTCCAGTTGTCTGATTCTCAATGTCAGTACTCAAAGAATTCTCAAGACTATCCTTTCTTAGTGCAGTCTAAGTAAACATGTTCTCTTTGTATTACTCCTACAGTTTAAAATCAATTTCCTTTCTTTATGCACTTTTGACATTCCACTACTCTACTTGGTCTTCCATTTAATTTCCAGCTATAGGCATTGGCATGTCCAGACTAATTACAATGGGAACCATGTTTTGTTTCCCCCTTTCACATTTATTATTTTGACGTCCTTCTGTTTGTTCTCTAAAACTAGTGCCTCTTCCATCTGTGGATTTTCTATTCTGCCAGTTTCTTTGTGGGTGGTCATGTGACCATCAGCCCATCTGGAATGTTCTGTATGAGATATCATCGCTAGCTGCCAGAACTACTGCAGCTCTAATCTTTGATACTTAAAACCTGACTTAGATGAGCAGCAAGTTTGCAGAAATGCTTTTTTCTGAATTCTACAACGAACATAATTTCTCTCAGTTCTCAGAACTTTTCTCTCGTTTTAGTAATCTAAATCATACATCCCACTGCATTTCTTTTCTCTTGTATACATACTCCCAATGTCTGATTAAGTTTCTATCTTGGAACCTTAAGTTTTATTGAATAAGCTGCAGGGGTATGTGAATACGCATTGAGATTAATCTAATTGACAATTTTATGTTCTGCAGATTTGATCTTCTGGCAGAGTTGTATATACAGTCATAGCTGTATCCACTAGAACACTTCATTTTACATTAAGGTCCAAATATCTTTGACAACTTCATCTGTCTATCTACTTTGCCAAATGAGTTACAATTCCTTCACTGGAATCAGAATCATTTCTGAGCTATTGTCTCTTCCTTTCTTCCTTTTCGTTAAGCCTATCCTTCACTAAATTGTCTAATTTTCCCATGTATTGTAGTTCAAGTATTATTTCTTTTCGATTTCCATTTTAGTTTTGTAGCTCTGCCCTTTTCCATTACTCTGTTTTATTTTTTTCTTCACTTTTCCTTAGACTCTGTTTTTCTCTTTCCTCTAACTCTTTCATTTCTCTTTATCTGAGGTCAGTGAGTGGACGTCCAATATTGTGGGATTTGATGATGCCAAAGGTAGGATTTTAGTCCAATGGGATTGGGAGTTGGGTGTTGGTTCTGACGAGGTCGGGTCATGGTTACCATGAGGGAATTGGTGTGCGGGTTTGGTGAGGATTGGACCACTGTAGGGCACTCAGAGCAGATGTGTGGGTTGTGGCCTTGAAAGGTGTTAGGCTCACAGTGGGAAGATGGGGAGGGGGGTGGTCAGTGCTGATCAGGGCTATAGTTTAATAATTACCCATAAGTTAAAACTTCAATCCTGGGTAATGTTTAAGCTTAAGTCCGTCAGAACCCTCCGACATCTCCAACAAAATGGACTTTTTTGGAGGGGTATATATGCCATTGAAGACAGCTCCAGCTTCCAAAGTCATTCCCATGGACTCAGCTGTGACGTGATTTCTGTGTTGTCCTAAAGGGCATCTCTGGTCTACAGTTCTATAACAGATATCATAAAATAGGAAAGTCTAAGCCATAACTGTATCTACATGATGATACTAAACTGGGTGGAAAGGTAAGCTGTGGGGAGGATACAGGCTGCTCAGAGATGTGGATCCATGTTGTCATTTGGCAACAAGGTGGCACATGGAATATTGTGTAGGAAAATATGATATTATTCACTTTGGTCTCAAGAATAAAAAGGCAGATTTTTGTTTTCTTTTTAAAAATGTTGACCTTGTAGTGTTGATTTTTTTCAAGACCTATACCAGGAATGCAAAATGTCAGTAAGCTATTGTGATTGATTGGGATTGAAGTCACATGTAAAAATATTTGATTTGCAAGAGATCATTTTGAGAGTTCTGTTGGTCACAAAAATCTTTAGTGAGTTTTGAGAAGATTTATAACTCAGGTTGAGGTTCTGGATGTAGGTTTGTTTGCTGAGCTGGAAGGTTCATTTTCAGACATTTCATCACCATCCTAGGTAACATCTTCAGTGAACCTTCAGATGAAGCACTGGTGTTATGGCCCACTTCATATTCAAAAAGAATGGGTACCCAATGAACACAATCCACCGATTTTCTCAGCAACAAACCCAAAGAAGCAGTCAAAATATGACCAAAAACCCTAGTCACTCTCCCCTGCATCGAAGACATTCCAGAAATGACTACTAGACTACCCAGACCCTTTGGCATCATGGTAGCCCACAAAACCAACAACACTAAAGCAGCAGCTAATGAACTTGAAAGGCCCTTAACAGACTACAAGCAAAACTAATGTCATTTACAAACTACCTTGCAAGGACTGTAACAACACTACATTGGACAAGCAGGAAGGCAATTAGCCACCAGGGTGCATGAATATTAACTAGTCACAAAAACACATGACCCACTCTCACTAGTATCCTTACATACAGATGAGAAAGGACACCATTTCAGCTGGGACATCACATCCATCCTAGGACAAGCCAAACAGAAACACGCTCAAGAATTCCTGGGAGCAAACTCCAATCGAAACTCTATCAACAAACGCATTGACTTGGATCCCATTTACCACCCACTGAGAAAATGACATCACCACATGAAATTACGTCCAACAGGAAATGACATCACCAAACCAAGGAAATAGAAAGCGGACCATACCACCAGTGCTTCATCTGGAGGCTCACTGCTGATGTTACCTGAAATGCCTGAAAATGAATCTTCCAGCTCAGCGAGCAAATCTGCATCCAGAACAAAAAGTTTTAATGAGGAGGATGAAAAATCCTGGTGCATGGGATGCAAAGTGCATGGGATCCCATGCAAGGACTTCAGAAAACACTACATAGAACAAACAGGAAGACAGGCTAACGATCCGCCTCTATGAACACCAACTAGCCACGAAACGACATGACCAGATTTCCTTAGTAGCCGCACACTCAAATGACAAGCAACATAAGTTCGACTGGGACAACTTTACTATTATAGGACAAGCCAAACAGAGAACAGCCAGGGAATTCCTAGAGGCACAGCACTCATCCACAGATTCAATCAATAAGCACATCGACCTGGACCCAATATACCGGCCACTGCAGCAGACAGCGGGAACTGACAACCGGAAGCAGCAGATACAAATCACTATAAATGTCGGAGGAAACATCACAGAAGCACTTCACAGGAGGCTCCCAAGCACTGAAGATGTCACCTAGAGAGGGGACGAAATGTCTGCAACACAAATTCCCAGCTCGGCGAATAGAACCACAACATGTTGTGAGACCTGTCACTCACAGGATTGTTTTGTATGAGGTCATTACTTAATTCTATCTCATTACATGGTAGTTTTGCTGGGTAGTAGTGGGTGCAGAGGAGGTGGGGTGTGGAGGGCGGATATTGTTTCCTTCAAAGGAGAATCACCTCCACAGCACTAGTTATCACCAGCACCAGCAGAATTAGGCCCTTAAACCGAGACCTGAAACCATCAATTTGGCCCTGGGCAGAAAGGCTGCCAGCAAGCCATCCTGTTCTGGACCTGAATGGAGGGAGGTCACTGAGTGGCAGAATCCCACACTCTCTACCTGATCACCGACCCCCAACTTGCTGGGCTCATTAAATTCCACGGAGGATTTTAAGGTTGCATCAATTTAAGAACCTTACATTTTTCACTGCAGTAGCATTGCTAAAAACCTTGAAACATCTGTGCCCTGCTGGGGTTAGGAGGCTGAGGTGAATTAAATGGCCACATGAGCTTTTGTAATTATCTAATGATCTGTAAAGGACAAGATGAAATCTTTAACCAGTCACACATTCACACTTGTGACACACACTGTCTTAGCCATAAGATAATTTCTACACGTACTGATGAAACCACAGAAATTAGTTTAATGACTGTGCTTTTTTTTGGTAAAGAAATGGGTACTGCAACAAGCCCCAAACATATAACCATTCTTTGTCCAGACTGTAGGCAGGTTGACCATGTAACAAAGGGACAATAGTAAATATAATGTTCAGAGAGCTCATGGGTTTCCTTGTCACTAAGATCGAGACTGGCCAAACAGCTCACTCTGCTACATCCAGCCCTTCCAATATCCCACATTGTAAAATGTCCTGAATGCCCTTCCCTCGCTCGCCCAAACCTGCATCTTTTTCTAACTTCTGTTCTTTTTACTGTCATGCCATTTTCAAGTTGATCTTTTACATTCAATCAACTCCCTGCTCCTGTGGCTCTATTCTGACCACTCAGCCTCTCCTCTGGGTTCTCCCTTTAGCTGTTAATGGTGTCCTCTGTTTAGGGGCCAGCAATTTCTCTTTTATGAAAATCTCAGTAGAGACTGTATAACTTTGTTTTTATAAAAATAGAAGAAATCCAAAGCTCCAGTTATTAAATGAACAAAGTCACACAATTCATGCTTTTAAAGTTATTGTACAATAATTAAACCAGATACACATTAATTACTCTCTCCTGTAACCTCTGAAATCAGGAACCCAGAATCCAGATTTTAGTACTGAATTAATAGCCAGACAATAGGTTAAAAGCTAAGTGATCAGCATGTATATTCTCTCAACTTTTTTCTCTGTCAGTAAAAAGAACAGAAGTTAGAAAAAGATGCAGGTTCGGGCGAGCGAGGGAAGGGCATTCAAGGACATTTTACAATGTGGGATATTGGAAGGGAGGGATGTAGCAGAGTGAGCTGTTTGGCCAGTCTCAATCTTAGTGACAAGGAAACCCATGAGCTCTCTGAACATTATACTTACTATTGTCCCTTTGTTACATGGACAAACTGCCTACAGTCTGGACAAAGAATGGTTATATGTTTGGGGCTTGTTGCAGTACCCAATTCTTTCCAAAAAAAAAGCACAGTCCATAAACTAATTTCTGTGGTTTCATCAGTACATGTAGAAATTATCTTATGGCTAAGACAGTGTGTGTCACAAGTGTGAATGTGTGACTGGTTAAAGATTTCCTCTTGTCCTTTACAGATCACTAGATAATTACAAAAGCTCATGTGGCCATTTAATTCACCTCAGCCTCCTAACCCCAGCAGGACACAGATATTTCAAGGTTTTTAGCAATGCTACTGCAATGAAAAATGTAAGGTTCTTAAATTGATGTAACCTTAAAATCCTTTGTGGAATTTAATGAGCCCATCAAGTTGGGGGTCGGTGATCAGGTAGAGAGTGTGGGATTCTGCCACTCAGTGTCCTCCCTCCATTCAGGTCCAGAACAGGATGGCTTGCTGGCAGCCTTTCTGCCCAGGGCCAAATTGATGGTTTCAGGTCTCGGTTTAAGGGCCTAATTCTGCTGGTGCTGGTGATAACTAGTGCTGTGGAGGTGATTCTCCTTTGAAGGAGACAACATCCCCTCCACTTCCCCCCTCCCCTGCACCCACTACCACCCCAGCAAAACTACCATGTAATGAGATAGAATTAAGTAATGACCTCATACAAAACAATTCTGTCAGTGACAGGTCTCACAACATGATAGAATTGCACATTCAGTCTGAGAGTGAATGTAGGTCTGAAACCAATGGTTTAAATGTAAATAATTACAAAGAGTATGAATACACAATTTGTGAAAGTGCAGTGGGAAAATAGGTTAGAAGGTATGGTTGTAGATAACTAGTGACAGACATTTGGGGAAATAGCCAGGGTTGGAAGATTGAGCTGTAGGGAGAGGTTGAATAGGCTAGAGCTGTTTTCCCTGGAACATTGAAGGCCGAGGGGTGACCTTATCGAGGTTTATAAACTCATGAAGGGCATGGATAGGATAAATAGACAAAGTCTTTTCCCTGGTGTGGGGGAGTCCAGAACTAGAGGGCATAGGTTTATGATGAGAATGGAAAGATATAAAAGAGACCGAAGGGGCAACATTTTCACCGGGAGGGTGGTGCATGTGTGGAATGAGCTGCCAGAGGAAGTGGTGGAGGCTAGTACAATTGCAGCATTTAAAAGGCAGATGGATGGATATATGAATAGAAAGGGTTTGGATGGATATGGGCCGAGTGCTGGCAGGTGTGATTAGATTGTGTTGGGATATCTGGTCAGCATGGACGAGTCGGACCGAAGGGTCTATTCCCATGCTGTACATCTCTCTGTCTCTATGCTGTAAAACATACTCCATTGAGACAGAAAGATGTACCATCTTTGGTGAACTCGGGATCTAAAGATTGCATCCAACTGAAAGTAAAGACCTATAATGCCACAAAGATTAGTGATAGTCTGAGTAAAGAGAACATTTTAGAAACTAGATAATATGACTTTTGAAAAGGAGGAGAAAAAGAGTGAGAGGATTGCAACAAAAAAGCATAAAAATGGATAGTGAAAGCTTGGATAAATATGTATAATGGGAAAGTGTAGCTAAAGTGAGCACTCGTGTCTTGAGTTGAGATTGGTAAATTTGTAATGGGAAACAAAGTAATGTCAGAGAATGAAACGGTATTTTCGATGTATTTTCACAATATAACATGGAAAAGTCAAGAGGGAGAGAGAAACTCAAAACAATCAAGATCACCCAGGCTAATGCAATGAGAACTGCTGCAAATGTGTTGCTGATCAAAGCACAGCAGGCCAGGCAGCATCTCAGGAATAGAGAATGAGAAACCTCGTTCCCCTGTTCATGGGCGTTCTCTGCCTAATCAAGGGAACAGACATCAGGATACTTGTTTCAGCTGGAAGGATTTCCCCTCCTCTTATTACTTAGCCCTCTCCCTCAACTTGCTCTTCTGCCTGGCCCCTATTCCCACTCTCGCACTGTAGTACCAACAGTGGCCACATCTCCCTGTGGCACTGCTGGTACTGGCGAACTGCTGATGTTTAATTTAGTGACAGCTTTCATGATGTGGGGTTTCTGTCTAACTGGAGCTTTATCAGACTTGAGGCTGGTGGAACCAATGCTTTTATTCCTGCTCTAGTTTACTTCTTAACAACAGAACCCAAAATGAATGGATGAATGTGGATGAAACTTGGTACATGTGTTATGGCCCAAAGAACGTTTGGTCAGCTTTAGTTATTGTTTTTCACTAAAATGCCAATTTAATTGTGGATTTTTAAAAAGAATCTATTAATATCATGAAATAGACCACTGTTGTGTTTTTAAAGAATTTACAGTGTTGTTTAATTTAAAATGTTGATTGTTTTAGAATGTTGCTGGATGTTTCAGTGTGAAAATGAGAGGGAAGGTTTCATAGCAGATTGTTAAATATGGATTAACATCAAGCTGTTCCAGTGCGATGAGAAGTTCTTGATAAAGAGACTTCTTTTTATAGTTATAGAACATCAATAAGGCAGTCAAAAGCGTCGATGAAGAGATCCATCTGTCTAATAATATTGACACTGTTGATGAGCTCACACAGTATGGTCAGTGTATGTGTTCTGAGTGCTGTCTTCACTTGATACTTGCTGTACCTGATTTCTAACATTTTGTGATTCAGGTAAAGATGCCCAGGTTTCTCTGTACCACATATTCTCCCCATCAAATGTTATTATGCAAATAGCAACCTCATATTTTCCCATAATATGCTCCATTTGCCCAATGTGGCCCATTCACTTAATGTCTTTGTCGACTCTTTGTATCCTCATCACAACCGAACCTCAACTTTCCAATCAATCTTTGTATCATTTGCAAATTTGGTTACAATACAGGAGCTGCCTTCCTCAAATTCAGCAATATAGTCGCTTGAGGCTTCAGCAGTAATTTCTGCAGGGCTACGTTAGTTACAATTTGCCAAGCTGAAGATGAGCAGTTTATCCCAATTTATCTGTTACAGGTTAGCTAACTAATCTTCTATTCTTGCTAATACATCTTCCTAAAACTTCAGAGACCTTACCTTGTACAGGAACCAATTTGTGAAATGTCCTTATTAAATTCCTTTTGGAAATCCAAATACACCACATTTAGTGGTATTCCTTTATCTTTCCTGCTTGATGTATCCTCAACAAAGGACTCTACATTTTTGCTTGGTAGTATGGAATTTAAATGTAACTAAAAGGAGACAAAACATTGAAATGCTTCAACTTGCACACCTCAGAAGAATCAGGCTTGAATAAAGGGACACCATTTTATACAGCATGTGAACAAATGATTCCAATGATTTCTGTTTTAAACAATTACTCTCTGTTTCCAATCTGCATTACTGCTGGCCCCCTAATTCCAGGTGTTATAATTTTGCTCACAAGTCTGTTGTGCAGCACAAACACCTTTTGGACGTTCATGTGTAGCTTATCAATAACCTGCCCTTCATCAACCTGCTGTCATTCTCTTCAAATTCCAGTGAGTTAGTTAAATACAACTTTACATTAAGAAATCCTTGCTAGTTTAGTTAACCCACACTTGTTCCTGTGACTGTTCATTCTGTCCCAAACTATTGTATTAGAATATCCAGAATCTCAACATGACCTACAAATCTTCTCAAAGCTCACTAATTTGGATAGGTACATGGATGGGAAGGTTTTCGAGGATATGCATCAAATGTGGGCAATTGGAACTAGCTGAGTGGGCACCATGGTCAGCATGGATCAGGTTGGGCCGAAGGGCCTGTTTCCATGCTTATTTCTCGATTATTCTATTGCTCTATAATATTCAAGGTACTGACGTTAAGCTGGTCTGTAACTGCTAGGCTTATCCTTACATCATTTTGTTTTAAACAAAGGCATAATGTTTGCAATTCTCTGTCCTTTGACGACATACTTGAGTCCAAGGAAGACAGAAACATTTTGGACAATATCTCTGCAATTTCCACTGTCACCTCCTTCAATATCCTTGCTTGTATTTCATCTGATCTTGGTGCCTTATCAGTGTTAATGCAGACAGTCTATCCAATATCTCTTCCTTATGGTTTTGAATTTCCTTCTGTCATCATAATCTGGGTAGTATCATCTTCCTTGGAACAGATGGAGATTTATAAAGTCATGAGAGACATAGATAAGATAAATGGCAAGGGTCTTTGCCCTAGAATGGGGGATTTCCAATCAAGGGTCATATCTTTCAGGTCAGAGGAGGAAAACTTTAAAGAGACATGAAGGGCAACCTTTTTTTACATAGAATGTTCCTTGTGTGGAATGAACTTCCAGAGAAAGTGATGTATGTGAGTAGAGTTACAACTTTTGGATTCGTACATGAAGAAGAAATGTTTGGAAGGATATAGGCCAAGCACAGGCAGGTGGGACTAGGTTAGATTTGAATTAAGGTCGGTCTGGACTGGTTGTACCGAAGGGTATGTTCCTGTGCTGTCTGACTTTATGACTCTATAGATGCAATGTATTATATAATATCTTAACTATGCCTTGTGCTTTCCCATGTAAATCCCATTTTTAGTCCCTGATTATCCCCATTCTTTATCCCTCACTCCTTTTAATGTGCCAGTAAAGCCTTTGGGATTCCCTTTTGTGTGAACAGCCATTCTCTTTTCACAATGATTACATCCTTTAGGGAAGGAAATCTGCCGTCCTTATCTGGTCTGAACCGTATGTGGCTTTAGACTCAGAGAAAGTGGTTCCACCTGTGCAGTAAGGGAAGGGCAATAAATCCTAGTCTATGCAGCATGCCCATGCTCTGTAAATGAAGAAAAGAAATCCCACATTTGTCTTTTACTAAGGTGAACTCATGTCCTTTGCTGGTTTATAATTCAGTTTGAGATACTTTTATCAATGAACCTTTCCCATTCAAATCTGTTAAGCCTCAGACTTTTCCAAAGTTTCCATCGACTTCATGAGGTTAGAGATGAGCTGAATGGATCTTCTCACTAATCAGATCAAATCTCCTCGAACTTTTTTTTATGCTTTAACAGGATGAGGGCATTGCTGGCGAGGCAGCTTTTATTGCCCACCCCTAAATGCCCAGAGGGCAGTTGAGAGTCAACCACTTTTTGTTGTGGGTCTGGAGTCACATGTTGGCCCGACCAGGTAAGGATGGCAGTTTCCTTTCCAAAAAGACATGAGTGAACCAGATGGGTTTCTCCAACAATTCACAATGGACTCAGAGTAGGATTTCAGAATCTTAATTCCAGATGTTTCTTGACTTCAAACTCCATCTGCTGTGGTGGGATTCAAACCCATGTCCCCAGGACATTACCTGGATCTCTGGATGAACAATCCAGTGTTTATACCACTAAGCTGTTGCCTCTCCTAGAGTTCACTATTTTATTTGTAAAGTGCAACATTGTGTTGACTAAATTGATTGCATTGGTTAGCTATGTTAACTGTTGAGTCTGGAACAGCTCAGCCTATTTTCTTCTGTCATTTCAATGACATTTATGAATATCTACCCTTCTTGTTCATCTATCAAGATCTTTCAAGAGTGATTAGATTACTTACAGTGTGGAAACAGGCCCTTCGGCCAAATAAGTCCACACCGACCCGCCGAAGCACAATCCACCCACACCTATTCCCCTACATTTACCCCTTCGCCTAACACTACGGGCAATTTAGCATGGACAATTCACGTCACCTGAACATTTTTGGACTGTGGGAGGAAACCAGAGCACCCAGAGGAAACCCACGCAGGCACGGGGAGAATGTGCAAACTCCACGCAGTCGCCTGAGGCGGGAATTGAACCCAGGTCTCTGGCACTGTGAAGCAGCAGTGCTAACCACAATGCACCATGCCATGCCGTGGACTGGAGTGCATTGTGAATACAACAATGACTAAATGCAATCTTAAAGGTATCTTCTTTGTCTGCACTTAAATGCAGGGAAAGGAAGGAAACTGACTCCAAAATCTTTATCTGGATCAATTGTGTCTTTTAATTGAATTCATATCCAGGTATTTTGTCATATGTTACAACACTATCCATTTCAACTTTCTATCTTCCAAAAATTAGTGGTTAGCACTGCTGTCTCACAGCGCCTGAGACCCCGGTTCAATTCCCGAGTCAGGCGACTGACTGTGTGGAGTTTGCACGTTCTCCCCGTATCTGCGTGGATTTCCTCCGGGTGCTCCGGTTTCCTCCCACAGTCCAAAGATGTGCAGGCTAGGTGAATGGGCCATGCTAAATTGCCCTTAGTGTTAGGTAAAGGGGTAAATGTAGGGGAATGGGTCTGGGTGGGTTGCGCTTTGGCGGGTCGGTGTGGACTTGTTGGGCCGAAGGGCCTGTTTCCACTCTGTAAGTAATCTAATCTAATCTAATTTGCATAGTTGTAAATTAACCCCAGGATTTTGTTTTATTTCTCTGACCTGCCCCTTGCAAATCTTTCGTTATCTCTATCCACCCTGTTCTAATTAAATGGCACCAATTTTTTCAAAGCTTCTCTCTTTTTTGTATGTAGCATTGTTGTTTCATTGTTTTTAAAAAGTGGAGCCGTGAATTTAAGTTCTGCAGTTGCGAGAAAGCCCAATGCATTGCCATTGTCCGATGCAACATTTTGCCTCAAATATAAGAATGATTAATCCCATTATCTATAACCAAGATATAGCATTCCTGTGAGACAGCAATGTGGCTTTAGTGTTAGTGCTGACAAAAAAAGTCATTTACATAAATAGTCCTTCTTGAACCTGTCAATCACTGACTATTTCCATCATGTTCAAAGGGGGATGATCCAAAACATTAAGATATGGTATAAAATCACAGATCAGCTCACTCTGAATACACTTCTTGAGGAAGACCAGACAAAAAGAAGACAAACTGTTGAGGTAAGGTGGCAATAGGGAGAATATATTAACTATTTTAAGGCAAATATCATGCAAACTGATAGTAGAAGCAATTAAGAAGAAGTTATTGGTAATTTAACAGAGAATGTGGGATGCGCACAGTATAACGAGTGTGAACCATTCACTGATTTTTGCGGATGATAACTACCCTGTGAATTAACTTGCTCAATGTTTTGTGCCATTCTGCTGATGGCTCTGTATGAACAGCAGCTCATTGTGACCTCCCTCTCGAGTTTCACAAAATTACTATACTTTTTGCTGAAAGTTAAAGCTAGCACTTAACAGAGCAAAGTCTTTTTTTAAAATGAGGTGCAGGTTCTTGAAATGCCATTCAATATTCCTGGGTTGAAAATGTGTTGCTGGAAAAGCGCAGCAGGTCAGGCAGCATCCAAGGAACAGGAGATTCGACATTTCGGGTATAAGCCCATCTTCAGGAAGGGCTTTTGCCCGAAACGTCGAATCTCCTGTTCCTTGGATGCTGCCTGACCTGCTGCGCTTTTCCAGCAACACATTTTCAGCTCTGATCTCCAGCATCTGCAGACCTCACTTTCTCCTTCAATATTCCTGGCCCAAAATGAGAACAACTTGGGTCTCCTTCTTTTCAGAAAGTAAATTATTCCTTCGAGATTTTTAAAACTTACAAGCTGCAAATGTTTTCTGTCCTTTATCACTTTCATTCTTGCTCAGTCGTTTTTGCTTTCTCTACTTTTCTGGACCTGATTTGACTCTTACTCACTTCATTTCCTTCTCCATTGTCCCTCTGTTTGTTGATCTCTAAGTCTAATTCATCAGGGAAGTTAAGTTTGACCTAGACATTCCTATTTCCAATTATTTGCGGCACAAATAGTTTTTGAGCTGAACAATAACTGGGAAAAGTTAAGGGAAATAACCTATCCACTTACACCCATCATGTCCTGTAAGAAAAAGAATGAAAATCAGAAACAAAAACTGAAATTGCTGGAAAGGCTCAGCAAGTCTGTCTAGTTTTGTTGAGGGAGGTCATGTCCGAACAACTTGATTGAATTTTTCGACGGGGTGACCAGATATGTAGGTGAGGGCGAAGCATTTAATGTAGTCTACTTGTACTTCAGAAAGGCTTTTGATAAGTTCACATGTGGGAGACTGACAGCAAAGGTAAGAGCCCATGGGATCCAAGCAAATTTGGCAAATCGTATTCATAAATGGCTGAATGGTAAAATGATATTCCAGAGGTGTTTTTGTGACTAGAAACCTGTGTCCAGTGGGGTTCCTCAAGGATCAGTGCGGGGCCCTTGATGTTTATGGTATATACAAGTGATTTGGATTTGATATGTAGGAAGGTTCATCAGTAAGTTTGTGAATGATTAAGAAAAATTTGAAGGTGGTAGATAAAAGCGTGGCCTTAGTTTACAAGAGGGTTGAGATGGTCAGATGGGCTGATCAGTTGCAAATGGAATTCAGTTCCGATATGTGAGAGACACTGTGCAGGACAAATAAGGCAAGGGAATACACGATAACCAGTAGGAGCCTGGGAACCGCCATGTATCAGAGGGAACTTGGTGTGCACGTTCATCGGTCCCTTATGGTAGCAGGACAGGTGGATAAACTGGTTAAAAAAGCATCTAAGATGCTTACCTTTATTAGACAAGGCATAGAATTTAAGAGCAGGGAGATTATGTTGGAACATAAAACATTATCTATACCACAGCGAGAGTATTGTGTGCATTTCTGGAATCTACATTATAGGAGGATGTGATTGCACTGGAGAGGTTTACTGGGATGTTGCCTGCGCTGGAGAGTTTCAATTACTGAAGAGAGATTGGATAGGCTGGGGTTGTGTTCTCTTGAGCAGAGAAGACTGAGGGTATACGTGATTGAGGTATATAAACACCCAAGGAATATTGACAGGATAGACAGAAGGAGAAAGTGAGGTCTGCAGATGCTGGAGATCAGAGCTGAAAAGGTGTTGCTGGAAAAGCGTAGCAGGTCAGGCAGCATCCAAAGAGCAGGAGAATCGACGTTTCGGGCATGAGCCCTTCTTCCTGAATGCAGCCTGACCTGCTGCGCTTTTCCAGCAACACATTTTCAGCTCTGATCTCCAGCATCTGCAGTCCTCACTTTCTCCTTCTGTCTATCCTGTCAATATTCCTTGGATGTTTATATACCTCAATCACGTACACCCTCAGTCTTTGGATGCTGCCTGACCTGCTGCGCTTTTCCAGCAACACATTTTCAGGATAGACAGAAAGAAATTCTCCCAATGGTGGAGAGATCAATGATTGGGCATGACATAGATTGAAGATAAGGGGCAGCAGGTTTAGAGGGAACGTGAGGAAAATATTTTCCCTCAGAGGTTAGTGGATGCAGAACTCCCTCATAACATTTAAGGAGTATTTAGACGTACACTTGTGATGCCAAGGCTGACAGGGCTATGAGCCAAGTGCTGGGATAATGGTCAGATGGTTGTTTTTGACTGGCATCGACTCGATGGGGAAAAGGGTTTTTTTGTGTAGACTTCTCACCAAAGATTCTTCAAAACTGTGACAACTGTCAACGTATCTTCAATCTCTCCTCACAAACAATCCTTCAATCTCAGTGATTAAGAAAGTAAATATCCATTGAATTTCCTGTATGGAAAGTATATTCTTCCTTTGCACGAGACTCAAGCTGTACACAGGACTCCAGGTACAGTCTCACAAAGACTCTCTACAATTACAATGAGACCTCTCTACACCTGTACTCTAATACCCTTGCATTACCTTTCCCAATCTTTCAGCATTTAAGAGTCTACCAAGGTGGATATTCAGCCCACCTGAATTTTCACTGAACTCTTTACATTGAATTGATGCCAGACCTGTCTGTGGTCTATTTTCTCCCAATATTGTCTCTCTATCCTTTTCCTGCTTCCCTTTTGCCTTGACACTGTAGCTGCCATCTGCCCATTGTCTTTCCCTAACTGTTCCAAATTGAATGGTGATTTCTACAGAGGGGGAGATTGAAAGGAGCCAAAAGAAATTAGGAAGAAATGTAACATCCTAGTTTTAAAATGTAATTGGTTCAGATGCAGATTTCACAAATTCTGTGTTTACTGAAAATAAGGTTGAAGGTTTGTTCCATCAGAATGCCCATCATGAGGTGCTCTCTGTTTGTGGACTGGGTTTTGGTCTCCATCTTGGCTGCAGCCACTGTTTCCACATTTGATTCAACATTGGATGAAGCCTGGATCAACTGGAAATCATTGCATGGGAAGCAATATAAAATGGTAAGAGCTGGGCAACTGCAGTTCCACTGGGCAATTCAAAGCAGAAGTTGTTTCTCAAGTTTTAGATTGTTTCAGAAAGGCCTCTCTTTTGTGGTAAAACTGGTTTGTGTTCCCCAGGAAATGGCTACATTTGCTTCATCTTTTATATCAAAGACTTCTCTTCAGTAATTCTTAGCTCTGTGTAAAAATGAACGTGAGAATTATTTGTCTCTTTCTTCAGTTAATTTTTTTCCCTTTATTACTGTCACACATCACTTCTAATTGCTCTTTCTCATTCACCTCCTCTCTATCTTTCTTCCTCTTGTGTTCATTTGTTCTTTCTTAGTCAAAATTATTTGTTCGCTCCTCTTTATCTTACCTCCCTCAGGCTTTCCTTCCTCCTCCTTTCTAGTATTTGAAAGGGCTGACGTGATGATAATAATTCATTTATTTTATCTTTTGTCCTAATTGATTCAATTTTTACAGTTGTGCTTAATGCATGCCTTCCCCTGCTCCTGGGATTCTTAATTCAAAAACACTGACTTTTAAAAATATTAATTGATAATTGATAAAGAGGTAGATGGCTTGATGGTGAATGTGTGCAAATTCCAAAAAACCTATTACAGTGTTGGATAGTTGATTTCCAATCTAGATAACACATCTTCTAATCTGCACAGCTCCTCTGTACAGATGTAATATCAGTTCTGGTCACCACCCTACCAGAAGAATCAGAATTCTTTGGACAGGGTAAAGGAAAGGTTTACCAGGATGTTGGCTGGCATTTTAGCTGTGAAGAAAGGTTGACTTGATTGGGTTTGTTTTCACTGGAATGCAGGACGTTGAAGGGAAACCTGACAGAAGTTACAAGACTGTGAATGGCATGAATAGAATGAAAGTATGAGGCTTTATCCCAGAATTGGGGAGGGTGGGGGGTGTTAATTACTAGGGAACGCAGGTTCACAGTCTGAGGGGGATGTTTAAAAGAGATGCGCGAAGCAAGATGGTTGCACAAAGAGTGTGAGTGGAATGCGTTGCCAGTGGAGGTGGTGGAAGCGTACACAACAGCAGCTTTCCAGAAACCTGGACGAATACATGAATAGGAAGGGAATTGAGGGATACAGATCCTATAAGTGAAGACAGTTTTAGTATGGAAGGGTAAAGTGTGTCGGTGCAGGCTTGGATGGCTGAAGGGCCTGTTCCTGTGCTACATTGGTCTTCGTTCTTTATTCTTGTTCTTTGTTCTGAAAGTTAGACTACTTTTCATCAATACTAAACAATTATTGTAAAAAATTGCTGTAAAAATGATGTTCCTTGGATTTCCATAACCTACATATGGAGAACTCGATGTAACTTCACTGTTGATGGGCATAATTTTAATTTTGAGGTAATTGATTCATCGCCCGTGTTCCAGCCATCTGCATCTACCTGAATCGTGATTGTTTGTGTCTGAATAATCTTTACTGCCTGTGAGCTGGAGCCCATCAGTTCATGGTCAGTGTTCAGATGTAGCACTGTCTTTGTACTCACACTGACAGTAACAGCTGGGTCTTCAACTGACTTGATGTAACCTTTTTTCCAGGCTGAGGAGGTCTACAGAAGAGCATTGTGGGAGGACAATGTGAGATACATTGAACGGCACAACATGGAGTATGCAATGGGAAAGCACACATTCACTGTGGGATTGAACCAGTTTGGAGATCTGGTGAGTATAAATATGTTTGGGATCTGTCGTGACTGGTCACTGAACAAACACTTCACCTTGATATATGGTTTAACTAGTTTGTATCACTGAAAGCCACTAGCTGTCAGCTCCACCCTTTTATCCTACACTCACTGTGCCCCTTCTCATGTGTATTTATTCCGAGTCTGATGCTGTTACAGAAACATCATCAAGTCATACAGCACAGAAACAGACCCTTCGGTCCAACCAGTCCATGCTGAACATAATCTCAAACAAGTCCTGCCTACTGTTGGCTCCTATCCCTCCAAACCTTTCCTGTTCATGTCCTTATCCAAATGTCTTTAAAATGTTGTAACTGTGCCCACATCCGCCACTTCCTCAGGAAGTTCATTCCACACGCGAACCGCCCTCAATGTAAAATATTTGTCCCCATGTCTTTTTTAAATTTCTCTCCTCATACCCTAAAAATGTGTCCCTAGTCTTGAAAGCCTGTATTCTAATATTTTTTGCCTTCTTTGCTAACTCAGTGAAAACACGAGATCACAATCTCAGAAGATAATGTCAGCTTTCCCTTCACATTTGGATGTAGCCATCTACTGGCCCTGGTAAAGTTAAGATATATCGAGCTCTGACCCAGTGAGAGCAGTTGTCAGAGTAGGACCAGGGTTTAATTTACTGGTATTTCCTGAACAGGAAAAACATACTTTGTCTGAAATGAAATGTTCAATTTATTTTACAGCAACAGAACATATGGAGAGCCACATGGATAATGAATACAGTTAAAAATCACACAACACCAGGTTATAGTCCAACAGGTTTATTTGGAAGAGACCCAGGTCAATTCCCGCCTCAGGCGACTGACTGTGTGGAGTTTGCACGTTCTCCCCGTGTCTGCGTGGGTTTCCTCCGGGTGCTCCGGTTTCCTCCCACAGTCCAAAGATGTGCAGGTCAGGTGAATTGGCCGTGCTAAATTGCCCGTAGTGTTAGGTAAGGGGTAAATGTAGGGCAAGGGTGGGTTGCGCTTCGGCGGGTCAGTGTGGACTTGTTGGGCCGAAGGGCCTGTTTCCACACTGTAAGTAATCTATTCTAATTTTCGGAGTGCTACTCCTTCATCAGGTAACTAGTGAGACAGGATCACAAGACACAAAGTAAAAGATCAAAGTATCACACAACTGGTGCGATGTATTGAACAAAGCTGGTTTGCTGTTAAGTCTTTAATCACTTTGAAAGGGTTGCTGGTTTCGATTCATTTATATGTAAATCCCAGAACTTCTTTCAAGTCACATTCTTGAGTTAACTTAAGGTTTTGTTTTAAAAAAATGACATCTCAGCTCAGACAATGCATTAAAGGTGTGAGGTTATAGTATGTCTGTATTCTAACCTTGAGTCAGACTGGTTATATTTCCAAAGTAGGAATTAATAAAATTTCACATGAGCTGACTGCCTACAGATTGTGTGCTTTGTGAACAAAATAGAATGTACCTGCAAATACAAATCTGCAAATGCAAATTCACCCATAGACTTATCTGAGAGTGTGTGTGTGTGTGTGTGTGTAAGGGAAAAAGAATGGAGAGTGTGTCTGTATCTGGGAGAGAGAGAGAGAGAGTGTGTGTGTGTGTGTGTATGTTCTTGGTATGTGTGTGTGAATATGATGGAGTTTATGACTGTGAAAGGGTGTGCACATGAGTGTGAGAGAGAGTGTGTATGAGAGAGGCTCTGCATCAGTGTGTGAGTGTGTAGAATGTGTGTGTGTATGTGTGTGCTTGTGTATGAGTGTGTGTCTGAGAGGGTCTCATTTAGTGGGGTCACCCGTAGTGCGACATGAACACAAGGTCCTGGTTGAGGCTATCCTCATGGTACCGAACTTGGCTATCAGCCTCTGCTTGACAATTCTGCTTTGTTGCATATCCCAAAGTCCACCTTGGAGAATGGTAATCCGAAGATCCAAGATCGAATGTCCCTGACCACTGAAGTGTTCCCCGACTGGGAGGGAACATCCCTGTCTGGTGATTGTTGCACGGTGACCATTCATCCGTTGTCATTGCGTCTGCCTGGTTTTTCCAATGTACCAAGCCTCAGGGCATCCTTTCCTGCAGCCTCTCACAAGCATTGACTCTGCTACACTTGTGCACACACTCTATCAAGCATAAACACACCCAAGCACACACACTCTCACACGCACACATTCTCTCTCTCTCCCACACAAGCAGACGCACAGATAGGTCTATAAGGTGAATTTGCATTTGCAGATTTGTATTTGCAGACATTGTTTTGTTCAAAAAACACACAATATCAGTCCATGTGGCATTTTGTAAATTCCGATTTTGGAAATACAACCAGTCTGATTCAAGGTTGGAATACAGACAGATGTTAACTGCACACCTTTAATGCATTGTCAGAGCTGAGATGTCACCTTTTTTGATAAAACCTTAATTATCTCAGAATGCGATGCGAAAGAAGTTCTGGGATTTGAATATTAGCGAATAGAAACCAGCAACCCATTCGAAGTAATTAAAGACTTAACAGCAAGCTAGGTTTGTTCAATACATCGCATTGGTTGTGTGACACTGTGATCTTTTACAACAATTCCTGTGTCTAATGATCCTGCCCCACTAGCTACCTGACAAAGGAACAGCTCCAAAAAATTGCACTTCCAAAAAAACCCGTTGGAATACAACCTGGTGTTGTATGATTTTATTTAATGTTGTCCCCCCCAGTTCACCACCAACACCTCCACATCATATTTACCCATAGGAAATGTAGGATCCATAATCGTCTTTAAAAGTTAACATACAGAAACCACAACAGACATTTAATCCCCAATCATTTACAATTTAATGTTCCTCAGTCCCCTCTTCTAGCCTGAGCAACTATTCCCTTTCCTTTCCTTTCTCCAATCGACCCTCAGAACATAAGATTTAAATCCTAGAATCCCTAGAGTGTGGAAACAGTCCCTTCCATCCCACAATTCCACATCGACCCTCTGAAGAGTAACCCACCCAGACCCATTCCCCCCTACCCTATTATCCTAGATTTACACCTGACCAATGCACCTCACCTACATATCCCTGAAAACTATGGGCAATGTAGCTTGGCCAATTCATCTGAGCTGCACATCTTTCGGCTTTGGGAGGAAACCAGAGCACTCGGAAGAAACCCACGCAGAAACGGGGAGAATGTGCAAACTCCACACAAACAGTCGCTTGAGGCTGGAGTCAGACCCAGGTCCCTGGAGCAGTGAGGCCGCAGTGCTAACCACTGAACCACTGTGCCAAGCCACTACAAAAACATCAGCTCCTTATTTATCAAATTGCTAGTGAATGATTAGGCCATTCAGTCCATTGAGTCTGCTCCATCATTCAATCCTGGCTGATCGTTTCAATCTCTTTCAAAACCAACAACACCCACAGCTCCCTGGACTACACTTCCTCCCACTCCAATTCCCCCTTAAAAATATGATCCCTTACTCCCAATTCCTCTGCTCCGTCGCACCTGCTCCCAGGAGGAACAATTCCATTCCAGGACATTCCAGGTGTCCTCTTGTTTCAAGGACCACACTTTCCCCTTCCAAATGATCAACAATGCCCTCCATGCATCTCCTCCACTTCCTGAACATCCACCCTTGAGCCACATCTCTCCAACCACAATGAAGATAAAGTCCTCCTGTCCTCACATTCCACCTCATGAGTCTCTGGATTCAGCACATAATCCTCTGTCATTTTTGCCACCTTCAGTCTGATCCCACCACCAATAATATATTTCCCTCCCCACCCCGTCTGCTTTCCACAGAGACCATTCCCTCCGTGACTTCCTGGTTAG
This sequence comes from Hemiscyllium ocellatum, assembly GCF_020745735.1. Classification (NCBI taxonomy): domain Eukaryota; kingdom Metazoa; phylum Chordata; class Chondrichthyes; order Orectolobiformes; family Hemiscylliidae; genus Hemiscyllium; species Hemiscyllium ocellatum. Next base: position 41,191,840 of record NC_083428.1, read on the forward strand.
CTCCACGCGGCAACGCACGGAATGTTTCAGGGAAATCTCCGGGTCACACACACCAAATACCCCCACTGCCCTGTGGCTGACCACTGCAACACCCCCACACCCCAAACCACCAAGTCCTGGCCTCCTCCTCCCATCATCTCCTTCCAACCGCTGACTGGAAGGAGAACACCTCATCTTCTACCTCGCTTGCTGTTAAGTCTTTAATTACTTCGAATGGGTTGCTGGTTTCTATTTGCTAATATTTAAACATTGACTTCACTGGTTTCCAAATCTCCCTTCACCCCACCTTATCCCAGATCCAACCCTCCAGATCAGCACCGCCCTCTTGAACTGTCTTACCTGTCCATCTTCCTTCCTACCTATCTACTCCAATATCTCCAAAAACCTGTCAAAATCATCTCCTACCTGCATCCACTGATCACCACCTTTCTCCCAGCCCCACCTCCATGCCCCTATTTATCTCTCAGCCCTCTTACCCCCTACATTCGTGCTGCAAGGCTTATGCTTGAAACTTAGACTCTCCTGCTCCTTGGATGCTGCCTGACCTGCTGTGTTTTTCCAGCACCACACTTTTTGACTCTGATTCTCCATCATCTGCAGTCCTCACTTTCTCCTGATAGTTTCCCACTCCCGTTCTCCTGCCTACTCTCTGCACCCATTGATCCCCTTACTAATCAATAATTTATCTCTGTCTTAAATACATTCAATGACTTGGATCCATAGCCTCTGTGGCAACGATTCGCTGCCTCTAGCCGAATAAAGGTCTCCTCCTCTCAGTTCGACAGGGTGGTCATTTGTATAGGACCAGTCGGTGGACCTGGGATTCCTCCTCCCACTGTGCACCCAACCCAGGAACACAAGCAAGGACCTCATTCTCTCAGCAATCTGTGTCAGAGAGTCACACAGATGTACAGCACAGAAACAGACCCTTCGGTCCAACTTGTCTATGCTAACCAGATATCCCAGCCTAATCTAGTCCCATTTGCCAGCACTTCGCTCCTATCCCTCTAAAACCCTTCCTATTCATATACCCATCCAGATACCTTTTAGATGTTACAATTGTACCAGCCTCCACCACTTCCTCTGGCAGCTCATTCCAAACTTTAACTTTTTCCTACCAAAATGCACCGGCTCACACTGACCCGTACAGAAATGAATGTGCCAGGTGGATGCTCAATTTGTAAGTTTGTTAATGGTTAATTATATCATATTGCACGCTACATGAATATAAGCCAATTCATCCAGTTTGGTGTGATCAGCAAATTTGGAATTTGTACTTCCAATTTTAGATTTCAAATCATTCATATAAATCTTGTGGGACATCTTCCCATCTGAAACCTACGATTATTCCACGATTTCTGATACTTGTAATCAATTAATGACCTTTTGTCTTGATTTTCTAGACCACGGAGGAGTTCAGTCAGCGTTTCAATGGATTTAAAGAAAAGAAGATTGATCACACAGCGTGTGAACTCTTTGCAGCAGCAAATCATGTTAAATTGCCTCAGAGAGTTGACTGGAGAACAAAGGGTTTTGTTACTGAAGTGAAGGACCAGGTGAGATTAGACAGACTTCATACAAACCTTACTCAAGGCCCATGTAGAAAATCCCCAATTTATATTATTAGCTCAACATGGAAAACAATGGCATGGAAATGTGTAAATAAACCAATAAAAGGCTAGAAACTTCAATGTGGTAAATTGAGTAAGGCAGTTCCAAACCTTTTTTACATGGAGGGAGACAAATTCCAATGTTCTTTCTATCTCAGATGTGTATTGTAGACATATATTTGGGTTTGGAAAAGGAGGAGAAGGTTAGGATAGGAGTTAAGGGATAACTCGCTGTGTCCCAGGGATCAGAAATCCCCTCCTTCTCCCATTCATGTGGACATTCTCTCCCTCTCCTGCTCACAATCACTCTCTTCTAGTCCCACTGTGAACCCTCACTCACCCTCCCTTATTTCCTCATTCCCTCATCCACGCTCTCCCTCACAAAACTCACACAATACACTATTTCTTACTCACACAGCCACACTGTCCCTCTCTCTCATACATACACACTCACCCTCACACTCACCCTCACACTCACATGCCCCCAATTACCTTGCCTTATGCGTGCACTGTTTCAAACTAACACATACTCTCTTTTACACACTCACTAATGAACCTGTCCTGATCAACCATGGGAGGGACGTGGCCTCTGATTGCAGAAGCATCTCTTCAGAGTCATCCACTTGTACTTCCTGTGTTTGGACCAGACAGAACCCTTTGGTGGGCCACAGTATTAGACAAGGCTGGTCTAAAGTAAAGGGGCATGTGAAAGGGTGATGATAAATATTTACATCCATAACTGGTCTGACCTACATCTGCCTCCAGACCCTCTGGCAATTAGGGTTGTGAAATAAAGGGTAGTATTATTTAACTGAGACAGTATGAACTTCAGTAACATTCCTGATCTCTCCCTGATGTATGTAAAATATTAACAGAGGTCCTGAAGATGAATTTAAACAAATCATTTCTGTTGTTTCTCTGAGGTTTCCGACAATCTTCTGCGAGCATGGTAAGCAATCAGAAAGGCCCTGTCCTCCCAGCCCCAACCACCAGACCCCAATGTCACAATTTGGAGATGCCGGTGTTGGACTGGGGTGTACAAAGTTAAAAATCACACAACACCAGGTTATAGTCCAACAGGTTTGATTGGAAGCACACATTGCTTTCGGAGCGCCGCTCCTTCATCAGGTAGTTGTGGAGGGCTCAATCCTAACACACAGAATTTATAGGAAAAATTTACAGTGTGATGTAAGTGAAATTGTACATTGAAAAATTGATTGTCTGTTAAAGTCTTTTGTCTGTTTGAATACCATAATACTTTCACTTCTTTCATGTGTAAATCACAAAACCTTTTTTTTAAAAGTTGCATTGTCAGGTTAGCTGGGTGATAGCTCGACAATATGTCGAAGGTGTTAGCCCCCTGTGTTCTCTGTCTATGCCATGATGTTTAGATTGATTCTAATCTAAAAAGTGAGATAACAGAGTTTTACATGAATGCTTGCAGTTTTTGAACAAAGTCCAATGTAAACCTGCAAGCACAAATTCACCCCACAAAATATATGTGTGCATGTGGGTCTTTGTCTGTGTGTGTGTGAGAGACTGTGTCTGGTTTGGGTGTTGTGAGTGTGAGAAAGTGTATGTGTGTGTGTAGTGAGTGTAGAGTGTCTTAAGTCTGTGAGGGGGTGCATGTGTGAGTGTGGGAATGGTGTCTGTGTGTGCGTCTGCGTGCGTGTCTGCGTGTGTGTGTGTATATAGAGTGCAATGGTGGTCACCTGTAATGTGACATGAACCCAAGGTCCCGGTTGAGGCCCTCCCTATGGGTACCGAGTTTAGCTCTCAGCCTCTGCTCGGCCACTTTCCTCTGCTGCCTGTCCCGAAGTCCACCTTAGAGGATGGTCACCCAAAGGTCCGAGTTCGAATGTCCTGGACCACTGAAGTGTTCCCCAACTGGCAGGGAACCCTCCTGTCTGTTGATTGTTGTGCAGTGCCCATTCATCCGATATCGTAGCCTTTGCTCGGTTTCCCCAATGTATCATGCCTCAGGGCATCCTCGCCTGCAAAGTATAAGATAGACAACGTTGGCTGAGTCAAATGAGTGTCTGCCATGTACAAGGGGAACACTTCAGTGCTATAGGACATTTGACCTCGGACCTTTGGGTGACCATCCTCCAAGGTGGACTTCGGGACAGGCAGCAGTGAAAGGTGGCTGAGCAGAGGCTGATAGCTAAGTTCGTTACTCATAGGGAGGGCCTCAACCGGGACCTTGGGTTCATGTCACACTACAGGTGACCATCATTGCACTATACACACAAATAGACACTCCTACACACACACACACACACACTCACTCACACACACACACATACAGGCACTCCTATACACACACATACACACGGACACATATACACAGACGCGCACACAGACACCCACACACACTCTTACAGACACACACACTCCCACACTCACATATGCACCCTCTCACAGACTTAAGACACTCTACACTCACTACACACACACATATACTTTCTCACACTCACAACCCCCAAACCAGACAGTCACACACACAGACAAAGACTCACATGCACACATATATTTTGTGGGGTGAATTTGTGCTTGCAGGCTTACATTGGACTTTGCTCAAAACTGCATGAATTCATGTAAAACTCTGTTACCTCACTTTTTAGATTAGAATCAATCTAAACATCATGGCTTGGACAGAGAACTGAGACAGAGGGGGCTAACACCTTCACCATATTGTCTAGCTATCACCCATTGTTAACAGCTAACCTGAGAATGCAACTTTTAAAAGAAGGTTTCATGATTTACACATGAAAGAAGTGAAACTATTATGGTATTCAAACAGATGAAAGACTTAACAATCAATTTTTCAATGTATAATTTCAGTTACATCACACTGTAAATCTTTGCTATAAATTCTGTGTGTTATGATTGAGTCCACCACTATCACCTAATGATGGAGCGTTGCTCCGAAAGCTAGTGTGCTTCCAATTAAACCTGTTGGACGATAACCTGGAGTTGTGTGATTTTTAACTTTGTACAGTGTCACAAGGGTGTGTGTAGAAATGGAATGTGGTGCCATCTGGTGGCCAGGAAGAAGATCTGCAATTGTTGCAGTCAGATCTGTGGGCCCCAGGCTGGTATTCACAAACCAATACATTAAAATGTCTGAGCAGAATTCGAAGCAACGAGGTAAAAACAATGACTGCAGATGCTCGAAAACCAGATTCTGGATTAGTGGTGCTGCTGTGCTCTTCCAGCACCACTAATCCAGAATTCGAAGCAAGAAGAGTAACGGAGGTATACTCGAGCTGTCAGTTTTAGATTACTTACAGTGTGGAAACAGGCCCTTCGGCCCAACAAGTCCACACCGACCCGCCGAAGCGCAACCCACCCATACCCCTACATTTACCCCTTACCTAACACTACGGGCAATTTAGCATGGCCAATTCACCTGACCCGCACATCTTTGGACTGTGGGAGGAAACCGGAGCACCCGGAGGAAACCCACGCAGACACGGGGAGAACGTGCAAACTCCACACAGTCAGTCGCCTGAGTCGGGAATTGAACCTGGGTCTCTGGCGCTGTGAGGCAGCAGTGCTAACCACTGTGCCACCGTGCCGCCCTAGAAAAAGTTTGACACGCACGATTAATGAAGGACAAGTCGAATCCTGTTTGGGTCTGATCCTCTTGTTGGAGCACTGTTATAAGATTTTCTTTGCTTATTGACTCCTCCCTCTTGCACAGCTCAAAACTAAATGTTGTAACAGAAGCTAAATACCATGGATGCTGAAAATCTTCACTGAAAATTGTTTAAAAATCAAAACCATTCCACACATCACCCAGCAGCTACAGGGCAGTTAGCACTTTAGATCAATAACATTTCCCAGAAACTAAAATGTTCTGCCTCCTAAATGCTCCATGCTAATTCTTTCTCGCTTCATAGGTACTGCCAGACTTGCTGAGTGTTTCCATCAGGTTCTGTTTATTTCAAATAGTTAGAGAGCATGGGAAAACATTACAATTAAGAATAACTTAAAATCAAGTCTATGTGCTTTAATTCTTGTGATTTGTGGCTGACCCCAGAAAGTCTGTGACCAGTGAAGGTTCCTGTCTGTTGGGTGATCTTGCCGAGTCCCACTTCCTAGTGGATGGAGACGCAGCAATATATTTGGGCCACTTTTCACCTGAATGTAGGATTTCTACTGGAAGCCACGTTTGAGAAAGATTGACACAGAAATTGACTTAGCTGAGCACGGGGTCTGGTTTGCTGTAGAGAGAGAGAGAGACACCTACAGTTACTAATGTTAATAGAAGTCTAGTTTTTTCCGACTGCCACATTAACAGGTGAGTAGAGTTTTACAGACTGTTACTGAACAAGTTTTCCCCAGACTAAAACATGGCCATCCAAAGTTGGTTAAATTGTTCAGGAGCCAGGGGTTTTGTTCTCATGACTGTGCTCCTGGGTGAATCACTTTAGTTCACAAGATAGTTTCTATACTAACACTTCTGACACTTATCCATTGGTATGAGATAAATGACCCCGTTTGTGCCTCTTGCAGCACATTAAGCTCAAATAACACTCTGTTCCGAAATTGCCATCTCATCTGTTGGTCTTTTTTTATGTCTGTGGACTGCAAGGTCACAGTGCAAAGTGTGTCACATGGGAGAATTATATAACCTCTGTTCTGGTTACAGCTGATTGAAACTTTCCTTCCTTTTACTGTGGTGAGGATTTCCCTCTTATTTCAGTCTCTGACTAAAGTGGAACAATTATAAGACAAAGGACCCTCTGCACAAACTTGACACCTGAGCAATCTTTGGCAGAAGGGGATTGGTTAGCGCAGTTGGCTGGACAGCTGGTTTGCAATGCCGAATAATATTAACAGCTTGGGTTCACTTCAGCATTAGCTGAGGTTACTATGAAGTATTCTCCTCTCTATGTCTCCCCTTGCCTGAGGCCTGGTCACACTCAGATTAAACCATCTCTCTCTAACAAGGGAGCAGCCCCATGGTCTGATAAGACTAGGACAACTTTACTGTTACCTTGGCACAGTCCCATCTTTGAAATGTACGCAATAAAAAGTTTTTAATGTGAGAATGGTCTAATGAAAAAGCTCATTCTAGTAGCAGGTCGTAACACAGGTTTATTACAGTATTGGTAACAGCTTGTAGTTTGACAGAGAAAAACCCTGAAGCACTTTGTTGGATAAGATCAATTAAATGTGTGGTTTACAAGTGCCCCTCATGTGAGGGTTAAGAAGCCTGTCTGGATTAGAGCTTCCAACAGGTTAAATACATTATACGTTTCCATGTAGATGATAACACAAATGTTTGTCTACTCTCTGTCATTGTTCAGGGACAATGTGGCTCATGCTGGGCTTTCAGTGCAACTGGATCACTTGAAGGACAGCTTTTTAAGAGAACAGGAAAGCTGATTTCTCTGAGTGAGCAGAACTTGGTTGACTGTGATTGGAAAAACTGTAACTGTTGTGGTGGACATGTACAAACTGCTTTGGAGTATGTAAAACAAAATGGTATTAATTCAGAACGTTCCTATCCCTACACAGAAAAGGTAAGCTTTAAATTAATTCATCCTTTTTTCGGAAGCATATGATTACTTACTTAGTTGTCTCTTTTTAAATTAAATATTGAGGTGTGAATGTTTTGTTTTTAATATACCTTAGGACGGTGAATGCCACTTTAACAGAAGTGATATTGTCACCCGTTGTGCGTGTGTGAAACGCATTCAACAAAATTCTGAGCATCAACTCGCTGAAGCAGTGGCTCAGGTTGGACCCATTTCTGTTGCTATCGATGCAGATCACAAATCTTTCCAAAATTATGAAGGCGGTAAGAAACAAAATTCATTCACGTTTGGAATAATGTTCAAAAGTAAAGATTTTTCATATTCAATGTGCTATCCATTTAGAAGATATTTGCCATCATCGTTTTAACCACTTAGTAAAAGCAGGACAAAAGTTCATGGGAATGTGTTGGAAATACAGTTTTTCTTATCAAAACCCAGAATGCCCGTGTCATTCAAAACACAAATCTCTCTTTTGCTCCACCCAATTGGTGAAATATTCAGTGGGACTTCCCATGATTCAATGCTAAGAGCTCTGATGCTTTCAGTCTACATTCATGATGTGGCTTCAATTTGAAGATGACTTGAAATGCAGTGAACAATCCAAAAAAATGGCTTGTTGTTGGTAAGTCGTCACAAGTTGCCTTTAATTGAGCTACTTATTAGGAAATCCTGCAGACAATCATTTAATGAAACAATGATTTAATGTTTATTCCATGTAGCAACCAAGATAAGACCCCTCAAGTAAGCAAGTTAATCCTCACAACCTGACTTGGTGACTATCTGATTAATGGTGGAATCTGGCCCGGATTCCAACTAAAAGTGTCTGTCTCTGGAAGTGCTCAGGGATTGATCCTTGTACAGTGTTGTTCTTCAAAGGTCACTAAGGTGGAGTTCTGGAATTTGATTCTTTCACACATTTTCGTCCTTCAATCTCTGTGGACGATTTTTCTTTAAACGTCCTTTCATCCAAATTACTGCAAGTCTGCAGCTTGCCTTATTATCAGAAGTAGCTTCTTTGTTCCTTGTTACATTTGACATTAACTGTCTGTTCGAAGACACAGCTTTCCTGTAGTTAACTCCTTCAATCCTTCTGCATGACAATCAGTTGCCCTTGTGACATAAAGCATCCAGTTTCTCAAGCAGGCACCAAAGCAGTTTTGTCGAAATAATCGTGACTCCCTCCTTTCCAAGACATGATGAACTCATTTATGAGTTTGTCCTTGTCCTTTAATAGTTTATTCCAGACAGATTTATTGCTGATTCTTTCTACATCGAAGTTTATCTTTTGTTGATTCATTCTATCCATGAACAGCGACTAAAGTTCTGGAGTCCGTAAAACTTAAAGAGGAAATGAGTTAAAATGAAATGGAGACACCAGGCAGATGAAACAAAATACACAAAATGCATTTTCTTTCGAAGAATGAGGATAGACTGTGTCGACAAAATAAAACTGTTTTGAAGAGCATAAAAAAATAGAGTCTTAAGGTGTTTATCCATTAATTTCGAAGATGGCAGACAAGTTAAAAAAAGAGTTGTTAAACACATCATAATCCTGAGCTTTATGAATAAAGGTATAAATATGGTGAAATAGAAAGAGACGCTATCTGTGTTGCATGTCAGATTACATTCTTAATCAAAGCCAGGAGGCCAAATATAACAGGTTGAGAGAGAAAATGAAGAGGGAAATAGAATTGCCAAAGAAAGACTAAGCTCACACACTTCAATAATTTCAGTCCGAGACAAAATCTGAATCAGTAGTGTCTTTTATTTTACTCTTGCAAGAGGGTGTGATGTCCACTGTCTACAAGGCAAGGGACACACACACCGAATTCAATCAATACTCGATATTTATATAATTTGGTTTCTTTGTTTTTCATTACTCCTCCCCTGTTTACATCTTCGACTTCCCTAAGACCGATACCCATCACTCCTGTTTATCTCTTGCCTTATCCGGCTTTGTCTGTGACAAAATGCTAATTTCTGGCCTCACAAGGCCGTTTGACCTCATGCTGCTGTGGATTATTGTTAGGCATATCCTTTCCTTACCATTATCTACTCCCTCCATCTGTGCCTCCCCTACCATACTGATCCTTAAGACCCCTTTAATTGGGGTTTGTTCCTGTGTTTCTGTAAAAGTGGGAAACAAATGTTTATACCTATTGTTTGTACAGGCGTATCTAGCTTAACCCCCTCCCCTCACAGCATCTTATCTATTTGTCTGTAATATCTACCATTGTTTGCAGGCACATTTCATTCTTGCATGTACATTTTAGCTAATACAAAAACAATTATGTATTTCCTTCACATCGTTTCGATTCTTGTTGACTCAGCTTTTGGCTGAAACAATTATACACTGGTGCGAGTTCATTTACCTTGCATAAGTAAATATGATTGCAGAAGTAACACTACTTTACCTGTATCCCATAATTTCCCCTTTTTCTTTAATTATCATTTGTTACCTTCTGCATTTTTCTGATGTCACTTCCAAATTGATGAGCATCTTACCCAAAATTTCATTTATTTTGGAAATCTCCCTGAGGTCACTTATTCCTTCATTGTTTAACAGGGAGAGCCCTTCGCTCCGAGTGCTCTTTAGGGGCATTTGTTTCATTAAGGTCGTCACAATCAGTCTCGGGGTTAGCTCTCGTATACAGGGTGTGATACAACAGCCAATAGCTACCAATACCCCTGCTACTACTCTCAGAGAAGTAAGGATGGAAACCACCACCCCTTTCAATTTTCCAAAGCATGATTCAAGCCATCCTGTGAGAGATGTGTCTACTCCTGACGTCTCAGCCAGTTCCTCTGCTAAGGTAGTCAATCCCCTTAGGGCCCAAGTAATTGAACCATCAGGCACAGTGCTTTTAGGAATAAAGGTACAACAGCTTCTTTCTAACATCACACACACACACCCTTTTTTTGCTAGAATTATATCAAGGGCCATTCTGTTTTGCCATGCCATCCTACTTGTCGCATCAAGTTGTTTTGATATTCCTTTAACCGCACATCTCTTGTATAATTTATGAACCACTGTTGATTTAAAAAAATGGAATTTATCCAATCTACATTTTTATTAATTGTTACCCACCAGAAGAGAGCTGACTCAAAGCCTGCTGCAATCTGGTTGTGAACCTTGAACTCATCAGGTACCACCCCCCCCACCCCCAGGGACTCCTATAGGAGTCTAGATAAATCCTGCCATCGAAAGAGGTGTCTAACAGTGATCTCTTACTCCTTCCATTTTTCTCTACTATCTTTTCCTTCACAAATGCCAGGGTAAATGGAGTTGCCAATTGCACATATCCCTCTCCAATCCGGAGGTAGGGTGGGTCTCAATATTTTGCCTCCACAGTATTACCACAGATCCGCTCGGGGAACCTTTAGTGCTGAGTAGTTCCCTCCCTTGTCCGTTTCGGTGACTTTCTTAATGTCTGTACACAATTTCAGCTCCCCCAAATCCCTAGACCGATTTGTACCTCGTCTATGCACACACGACGTGTGATTTCCAACTGCAGCTGAAAACGTAATGGGTGCTTTTAAGTCTTTCTTCTCCAAGGGAGGGAACGTCAGAGATAGGGAGGCACAGTTCCTATCATTCCATGCAGCCTGATCCTGGTACACGGCTATCATACGTTTCATGCCCTTCCTGTCTCGCTTCCAACCAAGCGGAAAGGGAACCACCTGGGCCACTGGCCTACTGGGGGCACATGCATAGCAATTGCTCTTGTTCAGATTTTTTACAGTATACTTTACCCATTCAACCCAGACATTTGCATCCCCCTACCCAGTTTCTATTTCAATGGTCTGTTTCAAGTCCTTTACCTCTATAATTTTTAGTACTTTAGGATCATTGGGAGGGGTGAAAGGTTGTACCTTATTATCCAGTAGTTCTGCCCATTTTCCCTGTTCTATGCTAATTCGAAAACAACAGCCCAAGAAATCCTTCCCATTTGCTTTCATTTCTATCCCAAATGTTTCATCTAATGTATCTCATAGGTTCCCCCCCCCCCCATGTGGTTTTCTTTATTGTTAAGTATATTGGGTTACACTCTTTATCAGGACAATCAAGAGCTGGTCGGAAGGTGTACTGTGACAAGACCATTATGCCAAGTACCATCCCCAAAGGACTTAAGATGTATCTCTGAGCTGCCATCCTGTCTCTGATCATCCACATTCCCACAATTTACTAAGCTACATGCATCAGGTCTATTACTTGCGGATTATCAGACTCAGGAACTGTTAATAACACATATGAAAATAATGTTTGACAAAATCCCGATATTAAGAGAGCTTGTATCATAACCTTAAGCATCCCCAGCATTCTAAAAATCATGTTGAAGCACCAAAAGACTTAATATACAATTCTACAGAAATAATCCCGCGCTCGCGTCGCCACTGTATAATTGGTTACTCAAAGTCTCTTTAACCTGAGTTTCAGCGGGTCTTGCGTTGATTCGGCTGTCCAGACTTCTTCCTCAGCTGGAGGGTCCACTGGCCCTTTGATCAGAGTGTAGTGAGTCCAGCCTTTCCCCGCCGTCCTTATTGCCGTTTCGGTAGTCAAAAGAGCCTGGTATGGCCCTTCCCAGTCCAGCTTCAATTTAGTCCCTGTCCATGGTTTTACTAAGACCCAATCTCCCGGTTGAATCGGATGAACAGCGGGGCAGAGTCTGTGCCAATAAACCCTGTTTCCTGAAGAAAGAGGAGGACTAGCCCAGTATATACTTCTTTAAGCACAAATTTTTAGTTTCTGGGATTGGCAGTGGCCAGAGATAGGAACTTCCCGAGGACCTGGGATAGTAGGTATTCGGGAATAAACCACTGCTTCCTGTGGATACAGGGCTGCTTCTTTCGTTACCTCATCAACCAGTAATGTAGTTTTCCATTAATTAATGCAGTCATGTTTTAAATTAACCATGAATCAATATGACAGGTCACTGAGAATGTGTGAAAGGATCCTGCCAATTAATATTGATTTAGGCTAGCACAATTGATATATTATAAATATTAATTATTAATTATATATTGTAGAAATATAAAAATCATTATCTGTAATTCAGGGTGGAAATGCAACAAATGACCAAAACATTTTTAAAACTGTAATTGCGCAGTTCTGTTTGTTTACCAGTCACTTGTGCTTTCTCATTCTGTTTCTGTGATTGTTTTGCTCGAGCACATTCATTTTTAAGAACCTCAATAGACTTCATAGCACCATTTGCAGTTAATTCAATCCCAATTTGGTGGCAGTATTTTGTCATGAGCGCAAAACAGTCTTCGTGCCTCCCATCACAAAACTATCACCACAATCCAATTAACTCTTTTGTTCTCCCTGCCTTGGGCTTAAACTTGAAGGATGACCTTGCTGCCCCTGTATCGACTAGGAAAACTACGTCCTCTTTATAAAGTCCCACCTTTATATTTATCAAGGGTTCCTGGTGGGTCCCCGGGGGCAAGAACTCCTGACACCTCTTTTTTTCATCAAGGTTCATAAACGGTACTGTCTTTACTTCCTTTTTCAAATCTGGACACTCTCTCTTAAAGTGACCCGTCCTTTCACAGTAATAACATCCTGCCTGTGGGGATTTCCACTTCGATCCTTGTTCCTGTCCACCAGACCCCCTAACATCTCCTCCCTGACCATTCTGGTTTCTTTCTCCTTTTAGTTTTGTCCTTTTCTTTATTATCTCCTCAGCCGTGGGCTATCATTATTTTTGCCTTTTGTTTCTACTTCTCAGGTTACGTTGCCAGATCAATTGCTGACCTGATTTAACCAACCGAACAGCCTTAGGGCCACCTAATGGCCGTTCTTCATCACCCAATGTTTTATTTAGACCTTGAGAAGTTTTTAAAAGAAATATTGCAATATTTCTTGCTCCCCATAACTTCAAATACCAATTCATCAATTTATGCTTGACTAATTTTAAAGCCTGTTCCTAACTTGTAAATATATATTTATATATTATAAATTCATTTATTCAGTATTCAATATTTAAAATGTAAAATGCATACAGTTCCCAACTTTGAAATCCACTATAATTACCCAGTTTTAGTCCCTTAATTTAAATCCAAAATTATTTTTTTAAGTAGTCCTGACCAATCATTGCTCAATTACAATGCTATAGGTCGTGAAATAATCGGAGCTGCCTTAAAAGAATTTGTCTATTCAAGTTAAAAAAAACTTCTAATGCATGAACAATGGCCGAATCCAAGGTCACAGATATTAACCATAGGATTTTGTTTTTACTACAATCTAATGTTGAACTGAAACTTCAACTGTCCTCCATAAATTGCTGTTATGTAAGGATAAAAAAGATTAATTAGAAACTGATAGTGAGTCAGTCATGACCTGTAAAAAGAAAAGGAGTTATCATTTTATTTTCATAATCACTATAGAATCCTTAACCTTAAAATAAATCATGTTAAGTTTCCATAATAAAAATCAGATTCAAAACTGTCCTGGAACTCAAGCTCTAGGGAATAAAGCACAAACATTCAATCATCAACAAACAAATGTGCATTCAAACCAAATCACAAAGGATTAAACTTTCTACCAGCTGAACAGCTCTTTTCGTTCTCTCTCTCTCACACACACCATATCTCAAAGTCACTTCCTGAGCTTCCCGAAACAACACGTCTGAGTGCTCCTTGCTTCATCCCTCTATCTTTTGAATATTTTTCTGGATGTCTGGCCATGACTTAGTTACAAAGTGTACCCTCAGTAGCCCTTCAGCCACTAGCCCTTCCGACTTGAAGCATAATCTGATTCCTCCTGACTGTAAGGCTGTTTCTCATTGACATATAAATTCAGATATTTACAAACCCAGTCTTCGTCTGACCTGTACTTTGGCCAGAAGATGGTGGGACAAAGAATGGATTCCTTAGTCCATACAAAGCAACAATATTTAATCATTTTTTTCCCTTGTACAAGTATTATTTTTCCAATCCACAACATCCTGCCCAACAGACTTTCTGGAGGTATGTTGTAAGGGACCCCGCCTCCATTTCCATTGCCTTTTTCTTCTTTTGTTCTCCTGGAGGCTTTTTCCTTACCCACGGCACAGCCCATATTGAGTTCCTTCGTTAGTCCCTTATTAACGACTAAACTCAATCCCAGCCATCAAGGCAGTACTTAAAAGTCAATTTTCTTACCTTGATCTGTGTACAGAGTTGCCTGGCCCCTTTTTGCCGTATTTCCTATCAACCTCCTTTCACTGTCTGATTCAGATGTCTCTCTTGTGGGATTCGTACCAGTCGCCCAAGGACGCGTCTTCTCAGTGTCCAGGGCCAGCCACCACCCCCCCCCCCCCCCACCAGCAATGAAGAATATCCCAGACAAGCCCCCAATTGTGAGAAACAAAGCTCACTCACTTCAACAATTTCAGTCCGAGACAAGATCTGAATCAGTAGTGTCATTTATTTTACTCTTGCAAGAGGGCGTGGTGTCCTCTGTCCACAAGGCAGGACACACACACACACTGAATTCAACTAGTGCACAACATTTATGTAATTTGGTTCCTATTCTTTCATCCCATTGCCCCTCCCCTGTTTACATCTCCCATCTCTCTAAGAGGAGCGCCCATTACTCTTGTTTATCCCTTGCCTTATCCAGCCTTGTCTGTGACAAAATGCTTAGTTCTGGCCTCACAAGGCCATTTGACCACATCCTGCTGTGGGCCATTGTTAGGTATATCCTCCCTTACGTGTTATGACCTTATGACCTCATGAATTCTTGATTGTGGTTGGTTCTTGTTTTTGCAGAAGCGGGAAACAGATGCTTATAACTCCTGTTTGTACAGGCGTGACTAGCTTAACCCCCTCCCCTCACAGCACCTTATCTATTTGTCTGTAACATCTATCATTCTTTACAGGCACATCTCATTCTTGCATGCACATTTTAGCTAATACAAAAACAATTATGTATTTCCTTCACATAGTTTTCATTCTTGTTGGCTGAAACAATTATACACTGGCATGATTCATTTACCTTGCATAAGTAAATATGATTGCAGAAGTAACACCACTTTACCTATATCCCACACTTACTAAGTATACCTCCTATGTTCACATCCAAATCATTGATATAAATGATGAAAAGTAGTGGATCCAGATCCAATCCATGTGGCACTCCACTGGTCACAAGCCTCCAGTCTGTAAGGCAACCTCCGACCACCACCCACTGCTTCTACCTTGGAACCAGTTTTGTATCCAAATGGCTAGTTCTCCCTGTATTCCTTGAGATCTAACCTTGCTAACCAGTCTCCTATGGGGAACCTTGTTGAATGCCTTACTGAAGTCGATATAGATCATGTCCACCGTTCTACTCTTATTAATCATCTTTCTTACTTCTTCAAAAAACTCAATTAAATTTGTGAGACATGATTTCCCATGCACAAGGTTGTGCTGCCTATACCTAATCAGTACTTGCCTTTCTAAATACACGTAAATCCTTTCCCCCAGGATTAACTCCAACAACTTGGTCACCACTGATATCAGACTCACCAGTCCATAGTTCCCTGGCTTTTCCTTACCACCTTTCTTTTGTAGTGGCACCATGTTAGCCAACTGCCAGTTGCCTGGTACATCACCAGTGTCTATCAATGATACAAATATCTCAGCAAGGGGCCCAGCAATAAGTAAACCTAAGGGATTTTGCAAACATATGAAGCCAGTGGTAAGAGGTGTTAGGTATAAACAAAAGGATATCATCTGATGAAACTCCTAGCAAAGTTGCCAATCTTAGCCACAACCAGAGTTGCAGGCCCTTTTCCTGACTAATTACTGACAAATCCGAAAAAGGATCAGTCGAGTTAGCCACAGTCAATTTAATTCAACTTCAATTAGGAAATCAGAATGTTCTATTTGATTGTTATCTTATCAGTTACTCTGTGACTTCCAATCCCGAGAATCTTCTGAAACGTGTTTAAAATTAATTTCTTGCACAGATAATATATTTGTACTCTTTGCAGGTATTTATTATGAGCCAAACTGCAGCAGCACAAATCTTAATCATGCAATGCTAGTGGTTGGATATCAAGACGATAAACAGGGGAATTATTGGATTGTTAAAAACAGGTAAATCCACAAAAATATTCAGAAACACATAAATGTGTATTAATTCTCACTGTGTTTAACTTATCTACAATTACATTTTTCTTTTTAAATATTGTATCTCATTGAGTCATAGAAAGGTTTATAGAATCATGCAGCATAGGAGCGGGTCCTTTGGCCCTCCATGTGTACACTGACCACCACACACCAAACTACACTGATCCCATTTACCTGCTCTTGGTCTGTAGCCGACTTTGCCCCAGCATTTTGAGTGCGTATCCAGATGTTTCTTAAATATTATAAGTTCCTGTCACAAGCTCCCTATCAATCAGCAAATTCTATATTTCAGCCTTTTCTTTTTACAGATATCCCCTAAACTACCTATTCCTTAAACATTTTGCTATCTGGTCTTAGAAATGTCTGCCATGAGGAAAAGATTCTCACAATCTGCCCTGTCTGTGTCTGTCATAATTTTCTATATCTCAATCAAATCTCCCGTCAGCCTCCTTCGCTCCAAGGAAAACAAACCCAGTCTCTCCTCATAACTGAGGCTTTCCATCCCAGGCCCCATCCTGGTGAATCTCCTCTGCACCTTTTCCAGTGCAATCACATCCCTCTGATGGTGTGGTGAGCAGAACTGCACTCAGTGTTCCACCTGTAGCCTAATAAATGGTTCATAGGGAGGAATCATATCTGTACTGGTTTTGGAGTTTAATGTTTTCAGTGTGGGTTAGCACCAGGACTGCACAGTGTGTGTTGTTACCTTGCTTCCTCATTTTTCTGCTCCACTCCAGGATTTGTGACTTCCCCTCTTGCCCTAAACCAGGGGTGGGGAACCTGCGGCCTTAAGGCAGCATGAGGCCTTCTCCGGCCATTGTGTGTGGCCTTTTGAATGAATCCAAATTTTGCAGAGCAAATATTTTACTTTTTAATAATATGTTTTTTCATCCTTTATTATTTTTATTTTAATCTTAAAATGAATGTGTTTAAAATACCAGAGAGTAAAAGAAAATTCAATGAAATAATCCTCACAGACTGACCACCACAATTAAAAAATTGGTAAGTCATAAGGGCTATTTCGACACCTGCTATGCTCATGATTTAGTTATAATGTGACTCTAGAATGTACATTATCTTCCCCGCCTGGCTGGCACCACTACCACCCGAGGCTGGTTGGCGAGTCCCTGTGGGTATCCAGCATGCCAGTGTTTATCAACTTATGACAACAGTACACATGGCTTTCCAATACAATGCACATGTCTTCAGTGACACGCACGAGAAATGCTTTCTTGCTTTTCAACCACTTATTGCTGCGAATCTGATTCTCCTACTTAACCAAAATCAAGACGCCTTTAAGGTCACAAATGACAGATACCCATCTGGAAGATCAGCTAAAACTGCAGACCTCCACGCTGCAAACAAATATTCAAATGCTTTCCTACAAAAAGCAGTCGCTACAAAGTCATTAAAATGTTAGTTAACTTTAGAATTCACATTTTTTTTTAGTTGGTTAGTACATAGTAGTTAGGTCTTTACAAAATAATGTGAATTTTGAAGAATATATAATTGAAATTTCTCGGATGAGGTCTTATTAGATTACAACTAACATAATGCAGCCTTCCAACATGAAAAGTTCCCCACCTCTGGCTAAACCATCCATTGAACTTCCAGCTCTTATCCAAACCAACCCAGGCTGTAACAGCCACTGGCTCCCTCAGAGAAAGAAATAGTCTCACATTTCGAGTACATGACTTTGTCACTCTTTTTAATTGTTGACAGAGTGAGAAAATGAGTGGAATGGATTGTAAAGATGCATAAAACAAAAGATAAAAGCATTACTGATGCTGGAAAAGGGGGGATTGAGATACAAAATAGGTGGCTAATGAGAGGTGTGAATTGAAGAAAATAGGTCAATCCTGTTGAGAGCAAACAAGACATGGGGGTTGGTGATAGGGGGAGGGAAGTGGTGCAGAGGTGGTCTAATGAAAATGGAGGTCAGTGTTCACACCTTGAAGCTGATGAATCCAATGTTGAGTCCTGAAGGCTGTAAAGTGGAAAATGACGCTGGCCTTGAGCTTCAGTGGAACACTGTCACAGGCCTGAGATCAAGAATTGGTTCAGGAACAGGATAATATATTCAAATGGCAAGAAGCAGGGAGATCAAGATCACCTTAAAGGTGGAAGTGTTCTGCAAAGCATTCACCCAGTCTACATTTAGTTTGACCAATGCTGAGCAAACCATATCGTGAACAGTGAACACGGTCGGGTAGATTGGAAGAAGTACAAGTGAATTGCTGCTTCATCTGGAAGGTGTGTTTGGGGCCTTGAACAGGGAGTAGGTAAAAAGACAATGTTATACCTTCAGTGATGGCATGGGAATGTGCCAGGGCAGGGGAGAGTGTGATACAGAAGGGCTAGGAGTGATGGAGAGGGGGGATTGGTTCCAGTGGAATGCTGATAGTGAAGGGGAGGGAAGATGTGTTTCCCTTTTGATTCCCAAGATTACTACTGCACTTGGACCTCAAAGGCCCATGTAGATGGAAAGAAAATTTAAGGGAACGCTGTCTTCCTTATCTCATTATAAAGAGAAGATCCTTCTGTGACCATCCCAAGCAGCTGACCATGTCCAAGTCCCTGAACTGGTGTCAGAGGTTACCCTGAGGTTTCATGCAGAGACACCCCCCCCCCACTGACTGAAAGCTGTCAGCTTCCAGACTGAGACTGCTGACAACCCTGACAATCTGCTGGTTGTGTGTGTGTGTGTGTGTATGTACGCTAAATCAGACAGCAGTACTGTGAGCCTTATGTCTCCGCATTCAGGGAGGCTCAGTGTCAGTGAGCACGAAGAGAGCCCTTTTAAGGTACCAATCGATGGTTTTTTGCAATTCATTGAAATGTGATATCAAATCTCGATGGATTTCAGTGGGACTTCCTTGTCCCATTGCTTTAATGACTGAAGAGAGAATATATGGCTCAATAGATCTCCGTTTGATATTCCAATTGGAGGAAGGTGAGGTCTACCCAAATTAAAAGCCAATTCTACTCAATCCAACAGGCTGCCTCTGTGAAAGTAGGTTTGGGAAATCTGATTCAGTATCAAACTTGGTTCTTCACATCCTGATATCAGAAATGACGACTTTGTTACAAGTTCTTCCTCCTCGCATTTCCGTTCAGCCATCAAAACTCAGTCTTCGTCTCTGTAGGAGAAAGTGAGGACTGTAGATGCTGGAGACCAGAGTCAGAGTGTGGTGCTGGAAAACCAGGCAGCATCTGAGGGGCAGGAGAATCAACGTTTCAAGCATCAGCCCTTCATCAGGAATGTCGATTCTTCTGCTCCTCCGATGCTGCCCAACCGGCTATGCTTTTCCAGTATCACACTCTTCGACTTAGTCTCTATACGCTTAATATCCAATTCCAACTAATTATTTTGCACTGTTTCCTCACCACCTACAGACATTGAAACCAGAAAGTAGAGCTCAACTGATCAATGCACCCTACTTTAGAAAGTCTAAATTATTTTTGCCCTTCACAATCTTCAAGGTGTCTTGTACATCTCAATGAAGGTGATGACATCTCAATGAAAAATCACAATTACTTCATCACTGATTTGGATGATATTCTTGTTTCCTTGTCAGCATGGAACTTGGGCAAAAAACAGGAGGGTAAATGATTGAGAAAAATGAATTTAAGTTATTAATCTTTGCCACCGTTTACAATAGCAACCAGGGTGTATAAGCATCTACCTGCTCCAACCCTGAGCTGCTTCTTCTGAACATTGTGTCACAATGAGAACAACAAGGCCCAGGCAGACACTCGAGTGATGCACTGAGTGCGAGTCCAGCTTTGGTCTTTGGGAAAACAGTAATCTGATGTTGAAACGTTCAGTTAGTTAAATGTTCTGTTTAAAGGTGTGTTTGAGTGGAAATTTAACATAGTTCTCTCTTACATTTTAGTCATGGAACAGACTGGGGCATGAAAGGCTATATCAAAATTGCCAAGGACAGGGGCAATCACTGTGGAATCGCTCGGTTGGCACTTTACCCTGAGATGGAAATCTCAAAGTGCCAACGCTAACACCAACCAAAAGGAATCAATTGCTTGCCTGGTGCTGCTGATTTTCTGTCTAATCTTGATGAGTATCTGTCTTGCTGCATCTCTGCATTGATAATGCTGCTTTAATCACGTCTGGATGTTCCAAAATGCTTTGATTAATGAAGTACATTATGAAGAGTAGTCACAGATAAAGAGAGTGAAAATCTGTTTTCAATAAATGAAACATAATAAATGCATGTGCTTGAATAGTAAGATAAACAGCAAGGCCATTGCCCGTTGTGCACAGTAACAGGGAATGACTACATTGTCTAACATTCAGGTAATGGCCTGAAGATGTTATTTGTGTAAAGCATTGGATATAAAGTGTGACAGCAATCAATTTGTGGGTCTTGGTTTTTTCTTAAATATTGGATTGCACAGGAAATTCAACAAGTAGTTTTTCAGTAAAGCAGACTGTGTTACTTACATTCCATAAGAGGAGTAGTTCTAATTTCATCCAACTTCTTCCATATTCCTACATCCCATTTCATTCAACCCACCAGCTAACCACTTCTGGAACGTTAACATGCCAAACCCAGAATTTGTTGCACTCAACAACCTCACAACCTTCGCTTTAAACATTTGCCTGTTCTAATGTCGTTGTGCATCTACATCCATTTTGTTCTCATCTTCATGATTATAAACACAAAATTACTGAATAATTTTCAAAATCACAATATAAACCAACCCAATTTTTCGAGTCATTCTGTGCACACATATTCTTACACAGCAGGTAGTACCCAATCTATTATTTCAACATCCTTCCTGAGGGTGGAAGGCACTGTTACATACAATTACCCCAACTATGTTTATTGGAAGGAATTACCTTTCATGACTTCAATTCCATTCCAGCACAAGTATTTCTGGTGTTCCCTGAGGGTCTGTCCTTGGCTTTCCCCCCTCCTCCACCTATTTCTAATCTACTTGATGTCCCCTGGTGATAACATTGAGAAATACTGTTAAATTCCACTTACACACTGAAAGCAACTCGATTTATCTCATCAGAATGTTTCTCAATCCCACCACTGTTTTTAATTCATCAGATTTATTGCAATACAGGAATACAGATCTATCCTCCTGCTAAATATTGTGGTGTCCAAAACATTGCGGATTCTGCCACAATCTTGAATTCAGAGCCACCAATTCCTTCCCTCTCCCTGACTACTGTGAAATCAAACTGTACTCTTCTCAATCCAGGTGTTGTATTTGACTCCAAGCTGAGCTTTTGCCTGCACATATGTGCTAAGCTCTGTGCTCCTATTGCCTCTGCCTGACTCAACCAATTGAGCTTCTGCTCATCTGCTGAGACTGTCATCCATGTCTGTGCCTTCTGGTTTGTACTGTTCCAGCACACTCATGGCTAGCCTTTCACCTTGTATCTTCCATCATCTTCAATTCATCCAAAACCCAAATGCTTTCATTCTGATTTACACCAAATTCGGTTCACCTACCAGTCCAGTGCTCATTGATGTACAGTGGATTTTATCTTGTTTTTAAAATTCTAACCCTTATTTTCAGATCTCTCTCTGCCCTTGCCCTTCGCTATCTCTATCCTTCACTCCACAACCCCTCAATGTATCTGTGCCTCTCCAATGCAGGGTCTATAATTTAGAAAGATATTTTTAGGTGTTTCACAGGATATGCTTGAACAAGAATTGACTGCAGCTAGTAGTGGACATTAGGAGATGTGACCAAAAGCTTGGTTAAAGGGAATTCTAGAGCTGGAAGCCTTTTGACTGCTAACGGTGGGGCTCTGTTATAACCCTGGAGCAGACTACTGAATTTACAATACCATCTGTCCAGGGACTTGAAAGTTTACTCTTTAAAAGTAGACTTACTAAGAGAATATATCCACACCATTTCATGGTTTTGCCCAAAAGCACTAACCTTTACTGCACAGCATTAGAACTGTAATGTGGTCTACATCCATATATAAAGGTACAGTTGCGATGGTGCACCATAGTGCTAGGGGACTGCACTGATTCGAACCTACTGATGCTATTTTCCTGGGCTACTCAGGAAAGCCTTGGCTGACCCAATATAACCAGGGGATTAGAATCTCCTCAGCTGAGGACTGACTCCAAGCACAGCCAACTGAAAGAGCTTCAATTGGACACTGACTAATTGGACATTTGAGTTCATGTGAACTCATGCTGAGATCTTTGATTTTAATGTCTTACGTTACCTTTCTTTATTCTTTCTCTCTTGGATACATTGATGTTCCATGAGCCATTGCTCTGTGTTTTGCACGCAGTAATAAACCCAACTTTCTCTTAATTCTAAAGATTTTGCTGCTGGTTATTTTAAATGGCATTTTACAAATAGGATTTGGGGCAACTCATCATAATCTATCTTTAAAGGGAAATAAAAAGCCAGAGAGGTAATTACGAACAGTCTCTGTTATAGATTGAAGAGAAGAACAGTAAAAATAATTCAATTTATTTCTCCCTCTTAGTCATGACAGTTGCTGATGATTATAATTCTTCACTTTTGCCAATCTGACCTTGGAAGACCATGTCAAGAGCCATTCTGTCATGGATTGTATCAATAACTGCATCTGTTCTTCTCTCTACTCTCCTCTGCAGTCCAGTACAGCCTCACCATTGCAATTTCACCCTGTCTGACAACAGTTACTTTTCCCACCTGGTCCTGTACTTACATGGCTCTTCATTCTAATTTTGTTCAGCTGTGGATATAAGTTTGCTTGCTGAGCTGGAAAGTTTATTTTCATACCAGGTGACACCATCAGTGAGCCTTTGGTGAAGCGCTGGTGTTATGTTCCGCTTTCCATATATGTGTTTACGTTTCCTTGGGTTGTTGATGTAATTTCCTGTGATGGTGTTGCAATTTCCTGTGTTGCTGATGTCACTTCCTGTTCTTTTTCTCAGAGGGTTGTAGATGGGATTGAAATCTATGTGTTTGTTGATGGAATTCCAGTTGTTTCTCGGAATTCTCGTGCATATTTCTGTTTGGCTTGTCCTAGGATGGATGTGCTGCCCCAGTCAAGGTTGTGTCCTTCCTCATCTGTATGTAAGGATACTGATGATAGTGGGTCATGTCTCTTTATGTCTCCTTGATGTTCATGTACCCTGGTGGCTACTTTTGTGCCTGTTTGTCCAATGTAGTGTTTGTTGCAGCTCTTGCAAGGTATTTTGTAAATGACATTTGTTTTGCTTGTTATCTCGACTGTGTCTTTTATGTTCATTAGCTGCTGTTTTAGTGTATTGGTGGGTTTGTGGGCTACCATGTTACCCAGGGGTCTGAGTAGATTGGCAGTCATTTCCAGGAATGCCTTTGGTGTCGAGAGATTGGCTAGAGTTTCTGAGCATGTTTTATCTTCTTGTTTGAGTTTGTTGATGAGAAATCAGTGGACAGTGTCTTTGGCTACCTGTTCTTTTTGTATCGGTGATTTTCCTCTGCTCTGGGTAGTTGCTCTGTGCTGCAGTGTGTGCTAGCTTGTTGACACAATGTTTTCCTGGAGCTTCAGTTGTGGGTGTTGGGATGATTGCTTCTGTAGTTCAGTATTTGTTCCGTATATGTTGTTTTCTTGTAGACGCTGGTTTGAAGTTTCCCATTGACTGTTGGCTCTATTGTGACATCTAGGAATGACTGTTGTTGTTGTTTTCCTCTCTTTTGTAAATCTTATGCCAGTAAGGATATTATTGATGGTCTTGAAGGTTTCCTCTAATTTGTTTTGTTTCATGATGACAAAGGTTCCATTCACGTCGGGGACCCAAAGTTTGGGTTGGATGGTGGGCAGAGCTGTTTGTTTGAGTCTCTGCATTACTGCCTCTGGTACGAACACTGGCACTGGGCCAACACACCCATTCTAGGTCATGCCAAACAGAGACTCACACAAGAATTCCTGTAAAAATGTCATTTAACTGGAACTCTAACAACAGACACATCGATTTGGATCCATCTGCCATGAAAGGGACAGTGAGGGGTTGGGGTATGGGACAGTGAAGGGTTGGGGTAGAGGGCAGTGAGGTTTTGGGGAATGGGGCAGTGAGGGATTGGATATGGCGTAGTGAGGTGTTGGGGTATGGGGCAGTAGGGGTTGGGTATGGGGCAGTGAGGGACTGGGGTACGGGGCAGTGAGGAATTGGGTATAGGGCAGTGAAGTTTGGGTATGGGGCAGTGAGGGATTGGGTATGGGGCAGTGAGGGATTGGGTATGGGGCAGTGAGGGATTGGGTATGGGGCAGTGAGTGGTTGGGGTAGGGGGCAGTGAGGTGTTGGGGTAGGGGGCAGTGAGGTGTTGGGGTATGGGGCAGTGAGGGACTGGGTATGGGGCAGTGAGTGGTTGGGGTAGGGGGCAGTGAGGTGTTGGGGTATGGGGCAGTGAGGGACTGGGTATGGGGCAGTGAGTGGTTGGGGTAGGGGGCAGTGAGGTGTTGGGGTATGGGGCAGTGAGGGACTGGGTATGGGGCAGTGAGGGGTTCGGGTATGGGGCAGTGAGGGGTTGGGTTTGGGGCAGTGAGGGGTTCGGGTATGGAGCAGTGAGTGGTTGGGGAATGGGGCAGTGAGGGACTGGGTATGGGGCAGTGAGGGGTTCGGGTATGGGGCAGTGAGGGGTTGGTGTATGGGGCAGAGTGGTTTTGGTATGGGGCAGCGAGGGGTTGGGGTATGGGGCAGTGAGGGATTGGGTTTGGGGCAGTGAGGGGCTGGTGTATGGGGCAGAGTGGTTTTGGTATGGGGCAGCGAGGTGTTGGGGTATGGAGCAGTGAGTGGTTGGGGAATGGGGCAGTGAGGGGCTGGTGTATGGGGCAGAGTGGTTTTGGTATGGGGCAGTGAGGGGTTGGGGTATGGGGCAGTGAGGGATTGGGTTTGGGGCAGTGAGGGGCTGGTGTATGGGGCAGTGAGGGGTTGGGGTAGGGGGCAGTGGGGTGATGGGGTATGGGGCAGTGAGTGGTTTGGGTATGGGGCAGTGAGGGACTGGGAATGGGGCAGTGAGGGGTTGGGGTAGGGGGCAGTGGGGTGATGGGGTATGGGGCAGTGAGTGGTTTGGGTATGGGGGCAGTGAGGGACTGGGAATGGGGCAGTGAGGGGTTGGGGTAGGGGGCAGTGGGGTGATGGGGTATGGGGCAGTGAGTGGTTTGGGTATGGGGCAGTGAGGGACTGGGAATGGGGCAGTGAGGGATTGAAGTATGGGGCAGTAAGGGGTTGGTGTATGGGGCAGAGTGGTTTTGGTATGGGGCAGTGAGGGGTTGGGGTATGGGGCAGTGAGATATTGGTATGGAGCAGCGAGGGGTTGGGGTATGGGGCAGTGAGGAGTTGGTGTAGGGAGCAGTGAGAGGTTGGTGTATGGGGCAGAGTGGTTTTGCTATGTGGCAGGAAGGGTTGGAGTCTGGGGCAGTGTGGGATTGGGTATAGGGCGGTGAGGGATATGGATATGTGGCAGTGAGGGGTTGGGTATGGGGCAGTGAGGGACTGGGTATGGGGCAGTGAGGGGTTGGGGTATGGGGCAGTGAGGGACTTGGAATTGGGCAGTGAGGGATGGGGTATAGGGCAGTGAGTGGTTGGGGAATGAGGCAGTAAGGGATTGGGCTTGGGGCAGTGAGGGAGTGGGATATGGGCAGTGAGTGGTTGGGTATAGGGTGGTGAGGGGTTGGGGAATGGAGCAGTGAGGGGTTGGATATGGGGCGGTGAGGGTATGAGGCTGTGAGTAGTTGGGTATGGGGCGGTGAGGGGTTGGAATGGGGCAGTGAGGAATTGGGGTATGGGGCAGTGAGGGAATGGAATATGGGCAGTGAGTGGTTGGGTATAGGGTGGTGAGGGGTTGGAATGAGGCAGTGAGGGGTTGGATATGGGGTGGTGAGGGGTTGGAATGAGGCAGTGAGGGGTTGGATATGGGGTGGTGAGGGGTTGGGGAATGGAGCAGTGAGTGGTTGGGTATGGGGTGGTGAGGGGTTGGAATGAGGCAGTGAGGGATTGGGGAATGGGGCAGTGAGGGGCTGGGGAATGGAGCAGTTGGGGGTTGGGTATGGGGCAGTGAGGGGTGAGGGTATGAAACTGTGAGGGATTGGGGTATGGGGCAGTGAGAGGAACTGAGCTGGTTGGGAGTCAGTGATGTCAGCAGCTGGAACAGCACATGTACCAGCCGATGGAGTGAATTTGTTTCTCTCCACCGTCAGGAATGACAGTGGAAATAAATAGTCACGGAGTCAAGTGACAATGGCAATTGCTGGTTCACCAGCATTACATTTGTGTCTAACTTATTCAGAACTCCCTTTGTGGGAGAATGTATGGTTTCTTCAGTAAAAAAGACACCAAGGCTGTTAAAAGGACAATGTATACTGGGCTATATTTCTGACCCAAGCAGTATAAAACTATCACCATGAGGTATGAGTCCTGAAGCAGGAAACCATGTCGCTGAGCTCTGTGTGCTGTGATCAGTGAGATAGCTGAATGATCTGGAGCTCCTGTAAACTCAGGAGACAGTTTGGGCAAATTATGGTTCATTCTGTCCAATGAAAACTTATTGTGATCCCTTCCTTTCGATCTTACCGTGACCAGAACAACACACAGTGCTCCAGCTGTGGCCTAACCAAAGTCCTGCACAGCTCCATCATCACCTCCCTTCTCTGAGAATTGTGTCCTGGATGATAAAGCAAAGTGTCCTGTCCAACTGCCTGCAAGATTTATTGAAAGCTAACATCCTGCAGGTGAAGCTGCCCAGATAAATCTCAGTTTTCAGTTTCATATCTTTGCAGCCTTCTCTTGGAGATCAGTGGAAGGATACACAGATAATTTCACAGGTTTTCAGGTTGTGGCTGTCATTGTCTCGATCCCAGCCTTTTGGGGGTTTGCTCCTGCACGGCAGAAGGGTTGTCTTTCAGCTGAAGGGAAGCAACAAGGCCCAGTGCACCTGAATATCCCACTGGGATTGATCCATAGTTCAGAGCGAGAGTTCTGAGCTCTGCTCACTGCCTGGAGTGGGGTTTGGGTCCAACACCTTCAAACTCAGTAATGGGGAAGTTACCACGAAGACAAACACTCTCTCATCTTCAGTTGTGAGGGTATTGCTTGTTGTATAAATGTTGAAACATGCCCTGTTTTTGTGTTAAATGTATTTTCCTGTATTTACAGAGGGACGCTCTCTCAGAGCAGAGTGTTGGAGCCTGAATGGAAACAATGTGGCTTCAGGATAAATGGCAGCAGAAAGACGCTGGGAGCTCTGAGTCAGACCGAGCTGAATGTCAAACATTGAAAAAGAAATTCAACAGGGATATATTTTACATTGATATTCTCAATAATATTTATATATAACAGTGATCCCATTGTGAGCAAATTGGTAAGTAACAGTGCGCTACAAACCAGCTTCTTAGAGGGCTTTGATTCTGCTTTCATGGGAAATGAACTTTGCTGTAAAGACCAGAACTTGACACCTTCCTGTAGTTTTCCTGGATAAGGTGGTAGTGAGCTGTTTTCTTGAATCACTGCAGTCGATCTGATGTTGGTACGTTCACAGTACAGGGCTATTAGGGTGAGAGTCCTAAATTGTTGACCCAGAGAGAGTGAAGGAGTGGTGAGAGAGTTCCAGGTTCAGTGTGTGACTCAGGGAACAGCCTGTAGGTGGCAGTGTTCCCCAGCATCTGCTGTCCTTCACTTTCTGGATGGGAGAGGTCACAGGGTCATTGTTGCTGTCAAAGAAACCTTCGTGATTCCCAGCCACACATCCTGTAGATAATGTGTACTACTGATCCCTCAGGTGGGAAAATGGAGTTGAGGGTTATTACATCAGCTCTGATCTAATTGAATGGCAGCACAGAATCAGTGGACTGAATGGCCCCCTCCTGTGTCTTATAGTTTATGACCTATTGGGATGAATTCAATGTTTAAGATAATAAATGGGATGCTGAGAAAACGATATGCTGTGTCCAGGATTGTGCTGAGCATTTTGAAAAGAGCACTCATCCAGACAAATGGAGCGTATTTAATCCCAATCCTGATGGGGATGTTGTAGATTGTAGAGAAGCTCTGGGGAGTCAAGCAATGAGTAACTTGCTGCAGAGTCACTGGATATGAACCTGCTTTTGTAATGACAGAGCTTAAACGGTGGTTTCAATTAAATTGTTCATCAATAAAAGCCCCCAGACTGTTGATAGTGTCTTGGGCATCAGTTTTTTAGAATGTCTGGGGATGTGAGTCAGTGCAGGGGGTCCCGGTCTTTAAACAGAAGCTGAGGAGAGCAGCAACTCAAGAGACAACAAACCCAGTGTAAACTTGTGAAACTCAGTTCACAGTTGATGAAGTGGATATGCCAATGAAAGCCAAGAGACTGATGGAGTTGGATGTCTAAGGATAAATAAATGAAGTGAATAGCCAAGGTCTTTTCCCCGGGGTAGAGGAGTCCAAACCTAAAGAACATAGGTTTAAGGTGAGAGGGGAAAGATATAAAAGAGACCCAAGGGGCAATCTTTTCACACAGCGGATGGTACATGTATGGAATGAGCTGCCAGAGGAGGTAGTGGAGGCTGGTACAATTGCAACATTTCAAAGGCATTTGAATGGGAAGGGCCATGTGCTCGCAAATGGGACTAGACTAATTTCAGATATCTGCTCGCCCTGAATGAGTTCAACCGAAGGGTCTGTTTCTATGCTGTATATCTCTGTGACTCTAAATCCAATGAGTAAGAAGTATATATCAGTCCAACGATCCAATCTGACCGACCGACCGACTGATATATCAGTCCAATGATCCAATCTGACTGAATGGCTGACTGATATATCAGTCCAATGATCACCTGACAGGCCCAGACCAATCTCTATAAGATGCTGGTTAGGAATTACCATTTTAATCAAGAAGCGTTTAAACTCAGTGAGGTGTCAAGAAATTTGCACCTATCCAGTGTATTCAAAAAGAACAGGTACCAATCTACATAGTCTACTAATTTCTCAGCAGGAAACCCAAACAAGCAGATAAAACATGTCCAGAAACCCTAGCCACTCTCCCCTACAGCAAAGACATCTTAGGAATGACTGCCAGACTACTCAGACCCCTTGGCATCAAGGTAGCCCACAAACCCACCAATACAAAAACAGCAGCTAATGAACTTGAAAGATCCTATACAGACAACAAGCAAAACTAATGTAATTTACAAAATACCTTGCAAGACTGTAACAGACACTACATTGGACAAACAGACAGAAAAATAGCCACCAGGATACATGAACATCAACTAGCCACAAAAAGACATGAACCGCTCTCACTGCTATCTTTACATTCAAATGTGGAAGGACACCACTTTGACTGGGACATCACATCCATCCTAGGACAAGCCAAACCGAGACAGGCACGAGAATTCCTAGAAGCATGGCATTCCAACCAGACCTCTATCAACAAACACATCAAGTTAGATCCCATCTATCACCCCCTGAGAAAAAGAACAGGAAATGACAATTCCAACCCAAGGAAACCTAAACACATAAATAGAAAGCTGGCCGTACCACCAGTGCTTTAACCAGAGGCTCACTGATGATGTTACCTAGTATGGTGTTGAAACATCTGAAAACAAACCTTCCAGCTCAGCGAGCAAACCTACCATCCAGAAATTTATATCTCTTGTTTCGCTGACACTTGCATGATAAATGTAACTAGTTATATAATTCCCCATATGGCATGGGAAAAACTTGCAAAACCTCCTTTGAAAACACCTACTAAACCCCACAGCCTATAGAACATAGAACATAGGGCATAGAAAAATACAGCGCAGTACAGGCCCTTTGGCCCTCGATGTTGCGCCGACCCAAGCCCACCTAACCTGCACGAGCCCACTATCCTCCATATGCCTATCCAATGCCCGTTTAAATGCCCATAAAGAGGGAGAGTCCACCACTGCTACTGGCAGGGCATTCTATGAACTCATGACTTGCTGAGTAAAGAATCTACTCCTAACATCAGTCCTATACCTATCACCCCTTAATTTAAAGCTATGCCCCCTCATAATAGCTGACTCCATATATGGAAAAAGGTTCTCATTGTCAACCCTATCTAAACCCCTAATCATCTTGTACACCTCTATCAAGTCACCCCTAAACCTTCTTTTGTCCAATGAAAACAGCCCCAAGTGCCTCAGCCTTTCCTCATACGATCTTCCTACCGTGCCAGGCAACATCCTGGTAAACCTCCTCTGCACCCGTTCCAGTGTCTCCACATCTTTCCTATAGTATGGCGACCAAAACTGCACTCAATACTCCAGATGCGGCCGCACCAGAGTCTTATACAACTGCAACATGACCTCAGGACTCCAGAACTCAATTCCTCTACCAATAGAAGCCAATACGCCATATGCCTTCTTCACAGCACTATTTACCTGGGTGGCAATTTTCAGAGATCTGTGTACGTGGACATCAAGATCCCTCTGCTCATCCACACTACTAAGTATCCGACCATTAGCCCTGTACTCCAACTTCTGGTTACTCTTATCAAAGTGAATCACTTCACACTTACCTATATTGAACTCCATTTGTCACCTTTCTGCCCAACTCTGCAGCTTATCTATATCCCTCTGTAACCTGCCACATCCTTCCTCACTGTCAACAACTCCACCGACTTTCGTATCATCCACAAACTTGCCCACCCAACCTTCTAGCCCCTCCTCCAGGTCATTTATAAAAACAGCAATGGTCCCAAAACAGATCCTTGCGGAACACCGCTAGTAACTGCACTCCAAGATAAACCTTTACCATCAACTACTACCCTCTGTCTTCTTCCAGCCAGCCAATTCCTAATCCAAACCTCTAACGCACCCTCAATGCCATACTTCCGTATTTTTTGCAGTAGCCTACCATGGGGAACTTTATCAAATGCCTTACTAAAATCCATATACACCACATCTACTACTTTCCCCTCATCCACCTCCTTAGTCACCTTCTCAAAGAATTCAATAAGGTTTGTGAGGCATGACCTGCCCTTCACAAAACCATGCTGACTATCCTTGATCACATTATTCCTATCCAGATGTTCATAAATCCTATCCCTTACAATTCTCTCTAAGACTTTGCCCACAACAGAAGTGAGACTCACCGGCATATAGTTACTAGGATTATCCCTACTCCCCTTCTTGAACAGGGAATCATATTTGCTATCCTCCAGTTATCTGGCACTATTCCTGTAGACAACAAGGACATAAAAATCAAGGCCAATGGCTCTGCAATCTCCTCCCTTGCTTCCCAGAGAATCCTAGGATAAATGCCATCAGACCCAGGGGACTTATCTATTTTCACCCTTTCCAGAATTTCCAACACCTCTTCCCTACATACCTCAAAGCCATCCATTCTAATTAATTGTGACTCAATATTCACATCAGCAACAATGTCCTGTTCCTGAGTGAATACTGACGAAAAGTATTCATTCAGTGTCTCTCCAATCTCTTCAGCCTCCACGCACAACTTCCCACTACTATCCTTGACTGGACCTATTCCTACCCTAGTCATTCTTTTATTCCTGACATACCTATAGAAAGCCTTTTGGTTTTCCCTAATCCTACCAACCAAGGACTTTTCATGTTCCCGCCTTGCTGCTCTTAGCTCTCTCTTTAGATCCTTCCTGGCTACCTTATAACTCTCAATCGCCCCAATTGAACCTTCACGCCTCATCTTTATATAGGCCGCCCTCTTCCCTTTAACAAGGGATTCCAATTCCTTATTAAAGCACGGCTCCCTGACATGACCCTTTCCTCCCTGCCTGACAGGTACATACTTATCAAGGACACTCAATAGCTGCTCCTTGAACAAGCTCCACATATCGATTGTGCCCTTCCCTTGAAGCCTACTTTTCCAAACCACGCGTCCTAAGTCATGCCTCACTGCATCATAATTTCCCTGCCCCCAGCTATACCTCTTGCCCTGCAGTGCACACTTATCCCTCTCCATCACTAGAGTAAAAGTCACCGAATTGTGGTCACTGTCCCCAAAGTGCTCACCTACCTCCAATTCTAACACCTGGCCTGGTTCGTTAGCCAGAACCAAATCTCTATCACTGAGAAAGACAAAGGGAGGTAATGGATGGATCCAGAGCACGGAGACTGTGTGATTTGAGAAGGTGACTTACTGTCACATTCCCAAGGACAATGGGCTTTTGGTATGCTTTCCTTTATTGGTCAGAGTATTGAGTATAGGAGTTGGGAGGTCATGTTGCAGCTGTACAGGATATTGGTTAAGCCACTGTTGGAATATTGCATGCAATTCTGGTCTCCTTCCTATCGGGAAGATGTTGTGAAACTTGAAAGGGTTCAGAAAAGATTTACAAGGATGTTGCCAGGGTTGGAGGATTTGAGCTATAGGGAGAGGCTGAACAGGCTGTGGCTGTTTTCCCTGGAGCGTCGGAGGCTGAGGGGTGACCTTATAGAGGTTTACAAAATTATGAGGGGCATGGATGGGGTAAATAGGCAAAGTCTTTTCCCTGGGATGGGGGAGTCCAAGACTAGAGGGCATAGGTTTAGGGTGAGAGGGGAAAGATATAAAAGAGACCTAAGGGGCAACTTTTTCACAGAGAGGGTGGTACATGTACGGAATGAGCTGCCAGAGGAAGTGGTGGAGGCTGGTACAATTGCAACATTTAAGAGGCATTTGGATGGGCATGTGAATAGGAAGGGTTTGGAGAGATATGGCCCCAGCAGGTGGGACTAGATTGGGTTGGGATAGCTGGTCGGCATGGGCGGTTTGGACCGAAGGGTCTGTTTCCATGCTGTACAACTCTATGACTATGACAATCTGGGATAGGCAATAATGCTCATATCTCTTGAATAAACTTTTAAAGATCTTACATTTAATCCCAATCACCCATTATCTTGATGACCAGCACATGTTCTTGGTCAGTATTAAAATTCTCGCAATTATTTTCAAAACTCCCCACAACCCCACGCTCCTTATCTCTGTAGCTTCGTATAGCCCACACCCACTGAATTATCCTCCACCTCTGGCCTTTTGAAAATTCTTCTTTCCTCATCTCACTCCAACTGCCTTGGAGCTGAGCAATGGGGATGTTGTCCCTCATCCTCTCCATCTCTTTATCATCCTCTTCCCCTCTTGGTTTCTTCTCCTTTAAGAAATCTCTTACAACCAGCCTCTTTGATCCTAATTGTACCCAATATGGCTTCATGTCAAATGTTATTTGATAACATTCCTGTTGCAGCATAGAGTCATACAGATATACAGCACAGGAGCATATCCTTCGGTCCAACACGTCCATGCTGCCCAGATTTCCGAACCTAATCTAATCCCATTTGCCAGCATTTGGCCCATATCCTTCTAAACCCTTCCAATTTATATACCCATCTAGATGCCCTTTACATGCTGTAATTGTACCAACTTCCACCACTTCCTCTGGCAGCTCATTCCATACATGTACCACCCTCTGTGTGAAAAGTTTGCCCCGTAGGTCTCTTTTATGTCTTTCCCCTCTCACCCTGAACGTATGTGGCAGCATGAAGGATGTCTTACCCAAATTGAAGGTGATGCGTAAACAAAAGTTGTTGGAGAAAACAGCGTAGTGATGGTGCTGTGGCTTGAAGAAGTTATTGTGTCCTGGTTCTTTTTGAAGAGAGGTTGTAAGGCAGAGGCACAGAGCAGCCTACCAAAACCACTAGAGGAAACAGCTTGTGAGGCCTTGAGTTATTTTTAAAGTCGGAGCAATAGAGGCAGCCTGGCTGGGTGTCGCCATTTCTCACAGACCAGGATTCTCAGGTTTTTTTTTAGATTTTCAGTTTAGCTTTAAGCAGTTGCTGCTGTGGGCATCAGGAAGTAGAAGCTATCTTTTCCTTCTCTCCCGTTACAGCTAGAAGCCGGGAGCTCACTCTGCTGCTGGGTTGCCTGAGGGACAAGTCTGCTTTTCTGAATTTGCCTTTTTGCTCAAGGTGTGTGTTTATAGGATGTTACTATATTGGAACAGTTCATTTGTAACAGTTAATGTATCTGTTAATCCGTTAATTTTTTCCATTCGAGTTAAGTTATTCTAAATTCCTCTTTCTTTGGTTGTATTTTAACCATAATGTTTAAATAAATTGTGTTTTGCTTAATGTCAAGTAATTGGACCAGTCGCATTACATCAGGAACACAGCAAGTCACATAAGCTCTTAAAGTAAGAAAACATTAGGGTCTAGGCTACCTTCTTAAAACAGTTTGTGGGGTCTGGTCTGTTCCATAACACGTAGCGTAAATAGTCTAGAACTGACTGATGTACAATTATTATGCCTATCTCCAATGGAGCATCAAGCCATTTTTTAATAACTGCTGTAAGATATTGTGCTCTTTGTTTCCCTTTTACATCTTCAATTTCCATATGTGTTGAGAGGTCACACATGACAAAAAGAACTGCAATTTGTTTACTGGATATTGTTCCTGATTGGGCCAATGTATAGAAAGATTCCCAGGATTGGATATCAACTGAACCTCCAATCTTACCAGCTAACTCTATGTTTTAACAGTGTGTAAATTACTCAGGAGTGCCAATGAAAAGCATTTCATTTTGTCGTGACTGTAATCAATTACTGCACTGGCATTCAGACCAGAAATCATGTGCCATTTCTACAGATCTTTGCCACAGTCCCTTCAGTATCAACTTCAAAGCTTAAAGTAACTTTGATGCTTAATTTATAAGATTACAGTCCAATATAGCAAGTTTTATTCAATAAAAAAACTGAAAGAACTGCAGATGCTGTAAATCAGAAAGAAAAACAGAAATTGCTAGAAAAGCTCAGCAGGTCTGGCAGCATTTGTGGAGAAACAGATCCATTTTGAGGAAGGATCACTTGATCCGAAACGTTAAGTCTGAGTTCTCTCAGTTTCCTGTTACCACTGATACGATGGTGAGTTATGTCTTGTAGCAACTTCCGAATTTGGTCATGATTGTATCAAGCCACAGCCGTGACTGGGACTGCCTGACAGTGACATTGCCATTATACCAGAGGATAAACTGCAAAACTGGCAATGCCACATTGATTCTTCATGTCTTTAGCGAGAAGCATGTACCCGTTGATGCCCCAATGCTTACCCCAGCTGGAGAAACAAAAACAAATTTGCGTTAAATTACACATTGTCCTTGCTTTCAGGCTAATGGCTCCTTACAGCAATAAGACCAAGTGAAAAATCTCACTATACATTCCTAGGAGTTGAGTTTGGGAGAGGTCCAATGTGATAAATCTGATCTCTTGATCGAATGTTAGACCCAATCATCAGTCCTTTTAAAACGTCTGTTATCAGATAAATTATTTGAATGATTTAAGCTTTTAAATTGTAGTTTATCTAAATAGGAAGGAGACACAAATAGTACAATTCACATTACGTTCCCACTGAAGTGGAAATCCAATGGCTCTCACACACTGGATGAAAATTTTACCCATCCATGCACTCTATCATTAATACCATCTCAAAACAAGTACTGTACACGCAGCCCTCTCACAAGGAGATCCAAAGGAAAAGATTTAAGGTTTTCTCTCCCCAGGGTAATGAATACTTGATTCACTATTCAGTCCAACACGAGTCTAGACCCAATTGATTTTTGTTTGCATGGTTGGTGAGCACTCTGAGTTTTGAGCCTAATTCTGAAATAGAAGCCCTCAGGACAGAGGGTATTGGAATATATTGTGTGGGAAGTACCTGTTTTTAATAATCCAATAATTCTGTGCAGTTTCTCCTTGACCATAAGTTCCATATCCCACGATCAGCACTGCATGATTCACCTTGGTAGTGCTGCATTTGTTATCGAGATAAATCCCTGTATGGAAATAAGTTTAACCAGATGAAGAGCCTGCAATAAATCTCCCTGGAAGACTCTATACCTCATCTCTGATTACTTTCCCATGAAAATCAAGTATGGCTCTTTTTGTCAGACTGGACCATGTGTAATTCTGCACACAGGATGGCTATCACAAGCTTTTGCCCGAAACGTTGATATTCCTGCTCCTCAGATGCTGCCTGACCTTCTGTGCTTTTCCAGCCCCACTCTAATCTAGACTCTAGTCTCCAGCATCTGCAGTACTCACTTCTGCCACCACACGCCTGTGCCCACTGTACGGTAGACATATCCCAGAAAATCCTATTCCCTTGCTTTTTCCACAAAGCACCGTGACATTTTCTTTCCTCCAAATATTTTACATATGTAATACATTTTTCAATTATTCACAGTTATTTATGATGCTACTTTCATCACTTTTTCAGCCAGTGCATTCCAGGCCATAACAAGACGCTGTATAGGAAATAATATTTCATCAGGCCATCTCTAGACCTTTAGCCAGTTACCTCAAGTCTGGGTCATCTAGTTGTCAATCATTTTTTTCATAATTTCTCCTGACTCACTCTATCAGTGTTTATGAATTTGAACACCTTTTTCAGACCTCCTCTTAATTTCCTCTACTTCAGAGACTATCCATTTTTCCAGTCTTTTTCCATAACCTTCTTTGCTCCCGGGCTGAGAACTTCCCTTGAAAGGCCGACGTTTATTAATTATCCCTCTTGTCCTTGAGAAGGATGTGGTGAGCTGCCAAATCGACCTGCCGGAATCTAGACCCGTCCACAGTGTTGCTGGGACTGTGAAGGAGCAGCTAAATGGTTCCCAAACAAAATGATGTGCAATTTAGAGGGGAATTTGCAAGTTCTCCTTTATCTGCTGCCTTTGCTCTTCTGGGTGTTAAAGATCACAAATTTGGAATGTGTTGCCAAAGGAGCTTTGGTGAATTGTTGCTGTGCATTTTATTGATGGTTACCCCACAGACACCATGTGTCAATACTGCTAGAGTGGTGAATGTTTAGGGCGGTGGATGGAGTGGTGATTATCAAATGGGCTCTGGATAGAGACAATTTTATTGAGTGTTGTTGGAGCAGATTCAAATGGGTCAAGAGAAATCACTCTCATCTAACATCACGATGGCTCAGTGGTTAGCACTGCTACCTCACAGCGCCAGGGACCTGGTTTCGATTCTGACTTCGGGTGACTGTGTGGAGTTTGCACATTCTCCCCGTGTCAGCATGGGTTTCCTGCGGGTGCTCTGGTTTCCTCCCACAGTTAAAAGATGTGCAGGTCAGGTGAATTGGCCATGTTAAATTGCCCGTAGTGTTAGGTGCATCAGTCAGAGGGAAATGGGTCTGGGTGGGTTACACTTCAGAGGGTGGATGTGGACTTGTTGGGCCAAATGGCCTGTTTTCACACTGTAAGGAATCTAATCTACAAATAGGCTCTTCTGAATGGACTATAATGTGCTCTGCAACTAAGTTATCCTGGCAGAACCTAAATTATACATTGATGAACAAATTATTGTGAATAAGTATCACTCGGTTGCACTGATGACACCTTCCATCACTTCGCTAATGGGTTTATAATTGACCAGATTGGATCTGCTCTGTATTTTTATGGACGTACCTGAACAGTTTACCATTTATTGGGCCAGAACAGCTTGGTTAAGGATTCGACTCATTCTGGAGCATCGGTCTTTACACCTGGCATGTTATTCCCTCTTGTTACCTTTCCTATGTCTACTGAACTCAGCTGTTTCTTTGATATCAAAGCAAATTAAGTGAGTTGCCTGAAGATTGGCAGCGATAATATTGGGAATATCACAAGGAGCCCCAAACTAATCATGTATTCAGTTTTCCCAAATGAAGATGGTTGTGCACTCTTCAATCTTCTTTTCTGTATTCTGATGGGATTGATTGTCACTGAGGATGGACATGTTTGTGGAGTTTCCTCTGGTTGTTTAATTGTAAGCACTATTTGTGACTCTAACCAGATCCATTTGTTGTGAGATGGCCCAGCTCAGACTGTGGCATACTATGATTAGATTAGATTACTTACAGTGTGGAAACAGGCCCTTCGGCCCAAGAAGTCCACACCGACCCGCCAAAGCGTAACCCACCCAGACCCCTACATTTACCACTTCACCTAACACTACGGGCAATTTAGCATGGCCAATTCACCTGACCCGCACATCTTTAGACTGTGGGAGGAAACCGGAGGAAACCCACGCAGACACGGGGAGAATGTGCAAACTCCACACAGTCAGTCGCCTGAGTTGGGAATTGAACCCAGGTCTCTGCCGCTGTGAGGCAGCAGTGCCACCGTGCCGCCCGTAAAACACATGTTTAACCTGCAGGTAGTCCTGCGTTGGTGATACAGCTGGCATTCCCTCATGCAGTCCTCAGTGACTCACATGGGACCCCTGTCTTGATGGTAATGTTCAGGTGAGGGAGCAGTTTGCATGGAATACAATTCTTAGCCCACTGCACTGTGATGGATGCCCAGGTATCACCTGAATTCCATTTATCGTGATGGTAGTTCCACAGAATGCAATGAACGATATCACCAATGTGGAAATAAGATTTTGTCTTCACAATATGTTGTATGGTGATTACTCCTTTTGGAACTGTCATAAACTGATAAATCTGTAGCAAGTAAATTGGTGAGGACAAGATCAAGGCTTCTTTTCCTGCTTGCTGATTCTTTCACTATTTACCACAAGCCCAGTCTGGTAGAAATGACCTTCAGGATTTAGCCAGTTTAGTCAGTAGTGCTGTTATTAAGCCATTCTTAATGCATTCCTTTTCTGCCCTAAGTACCTCTTTCAACTATGTAAATTATGATGCACTGATGACTGGCAGGACATTTCCTTGCCCAAGTTTGACCTATTCCCGTGATTTAAAATTAATGTTCAGGACTCAAAAGGTTACCCTTGACTGAATATATACCACAGTGCCACCAGTGAGCTCTGGCAGTGGAAATGATGTAGCACTGAAAGTAGCTATTTAGCCCAGAAGGCCAATATCAGATCTTTGGGAGAGCTGTCTAATCCATCTCATCCCTTGACTCTTTTCCCCATAGTCCAGTAAACCTCTGCCTGACCTTGTAAGTTTAACTGACCTCTAAATAATTTAACAGAGCAGAATTGCTGCTGGATTCTCCCTCAGTCATTCAGAACTCTGACCTCCAACAATGAGGCTTCCAACAATAGCTGGAGGCACAAGTGGGTACCATGGTGTGCACACAACGTCCCTCTTTATGTGTAATCACAGAATCACTTCGTGTAGGCCTTACCTGATTGATAGAACTGGAAGGATAGTTGAGCTGCATCAATTCCAACTGATATGGGTCCAACTGAAGCCACTGCCATTGCTAATGCAGGCTCACTGCCCTGGCGAATGGTTCTGTACCCAGTACAGTTAGCAACACTGTACAGGGGGTTGTACCTACAAGACTGCTTATCCTATAACATAGAGAATAAAATCAACAGCCTGTAGTATATCCTGACATTTTCATTTGAGCTGAATCTCTGGAGCTAATGCCTCCAGATATTTCAGACAACAAAGACAGCAACAACAGTAACTAGTTTTAAAACTAACTCTAATATGCAAATCACTTTGAAATGGTTTCACAAATGTGTGCAGATCGTCCAATGGTAGGTTAAACGGTGGTGGTCAAAGAGGTGGATTTTAAGGTGGGTCAAAGACAGTGAGAGTGTCAGGAAAGCAGGGGGGCTTAGAGGAGTAACTGAAGAGAATCAGACCCAGGGAGCTGAA
This sequence comes from Hemiscyllium ocellatum, assembly GCF_020745735.1. Lineage (NCBI taxonomy): Eukaryota > Metazoa > Chordata > Chondrichthyes > Orectolobiformes > Hemiscylliidae > Hemiscyllium > Hemiscyllium ocellatum. The sequence continues at coordinate 41,231,647 of NC_083428.1, forward strand.
GGTACAGTGCCCAGTAATGGAGCAAAGACAGCAAAGGATTAGGAATATGAATAGGGGAGATAGTGGCACAACAGTATTGTCAATGGACTGGTCATCCAGAATATAATGTTCTGAGGACATGATGGACATAATTTACCACGGTAGATGGTAAATTTGAATCCAATACATATCTGGAGAAAAAGGCTAAAGTAATGGCAATCGTGTAACCACTGCTGATTGTTGTAATGTGTTTTAGGAAAGGAAGTTTGTTTTCCTTAACCAGTCTGGCCTTTATGTAACTCCAGAAGCACTGCAATGTAGTTGTCTCCTAACTGCCCTCTGGGCAACTCGAGATGGGCAATAAATGTTGGCCTACCCAGCAACACCCACGTTCATGAACAGATAAAATACAAGTATTTGCAGCTCTGGTAGATTTGCAATGTTGTATGATTAATGAATTCACCATAGGTTTACATTTAATCACCTACAAAAGCTGAGATGTGCCCATGTTGTTTTTAAAAATTCTCAGAAAGACATGGTGGATCAATGGTTAGCGATGCTGCCTCACAGCACCAGGAATCCAGGTTTGATTCCAGCGTCGATGTGGGTTTCCGCAGGGTGCTCCGGATTCGACCCACCGAGCAAAGATGTGCAAGTTAGGTGGATTGGCAATGCTAACCTGCCCAGAGTGTCCAGGGATGTATTGGTTAGGTGCATTAGCCATGGGAAATTCAGGGTTACTGTGATAGGGTGAAGGATGGGCCTGGGTGGGACACTCTTCAGAGGGTCAGAATGGACTTGTTAGGCCGAATGGCCTGTTTCCACATGGTGGGGATTCCATTCCCCACTTCCAAAGCGGAGCTGGGTGGCCACGTCAGGAAGCATTGCAGAGACAATCATACAGAGCCCAAATCTAGTTTGGAGCAAGTGAGGATGGCACATTTTCTTCCCAAAAAGACAAATCAACCAGTTCAGTTTTTATTACAGTCTGGCAGTTTTTTGTGAACTTTCACCAAAACTAGCTTTTTAATTGCCAGATGTTTAAAAAGCTGGATTGACATTCCCCAAAAATTTGGTGGGACTTGAACTCATCGTCTGTTGCCCAAACCTCAAGATTGCTTATCCAGTAACTGAGCCATTAAACATATATTCAAGTGTGTTCCACCAGCTAATCTAATGATACCTTATGATGAATTGGTCATTTGGGGTGGGGGAGGATGGAAAACTGGGCAAAGGAACCATTTCAATTATTTTCTGTCATTCTGAATGAGAATTGTACCCAGCGTGGAACTCAGGGGTATGTCTGAACAAGGTCAACTGGAAGAAGAGGTTACAAGTATATCGTGTTTTACTAATTAGGAACAGTTGGAGCAGGAGATGTAGAAAGATATACAAGAAACTTTAAAGTGGGATGTGGGAGGACAGACTTTTTCTTTAGTTGGAAAATCATCAATTTTAAATTGTTGCTGAGGTTGAGAAGATGTTTGCAGAAATGTTGAACGATTGAGTGCTGGCTGGAATTAACATTGTGAGAGAAAAGTTGCTCAGTGTTTGAAGTACTATAAGAGACATGGCCACTTAGAGTGAACAAGGAAATCGGATTAGGTTTGGTCTGCTCTAGCCAAGAGCTGGTACAGATAGTCCCCTCTCTGTGGTGTTACCTGTTTGGTTCTATTGTTACTGTCAGGCAAAGCTCCCCATGACAGGAGCATTTGTTAAGGTTGATATGTGAGAAGAATCTCTGTTTCCCCCATCAGCTCCATGCACCCAAGCACATGCAGGTATTAGCAAGCTAACATGGTACAATTGATATGATCTGGTTGTAAGTGAGCAGTAGGATATTAGGATTATAGATTCTATTATCTATTGAAATAGAACATGGTATCGACTTAAAAGTAAGACACTGACGGAAACTGTAATGAAACATGTTAAAGCTTAAAAAAATTATTGTTATTGGTGGAATAAATTATTGGAGTAGCTTCCCTATATTACTGACTGACTGATATAATTATTAATGTGGATGCACAGATAATAAACAATGAAAGATCTTACTGTTGCTGTGTAAGGGTAGGATGTCTCGTTTTCTATTCCACCATTGCTCTGTATATACTTAAAGGCTTCTTCCACCAGTCCACCACTGCATCCTTTGTTACCATGGTGTCTGGAACAGTCGACCAGATTCTGTTCACTCAGTGAGATGAGTTTATTTGTCTTCTTGTAGATCTGACCCTCCAAAGATCCAGTTGCACTAAATGCCCAACACGAGCCACAGTGACCCTGATAATGCAGTAAACAAGGTCACCCTCTGTTTTATTTAGTTACAGATCCATTTAAACCATGATTCAATATTAATGTGATTCAATTTTGTATCATAATAACAATAAGCCACAATTATTTCAAGAAATACTCCTCACCTATCACAATGCTGGCAGAACAGTAACACAATATGTCAATGAACAAAGAGACCATAATGGATTCCAACAAGGAACTAGCAGGAGTTTTGCCAGTATTAGGAATTGGAGTCATCAGGAATGCGTCAAGCATATACTATAGCTAGATTAGCTGAATGGACCAGAGGTCTTTTGCCTGAAGGTACAATTTTAAATTCACTGCTTGGAAGCAGTGTGACTTAAATAAAATTTCCAATGAGATAGAAGTGTATATAAATAACAGGAACTGTTTACTTTATTTGAAAAGAAAGCTCTGACATTAGAACATTCAATTCCATTCAAAATATCTTACAGTATGACTGGACTTTGATTCAAATAACCCAGTTGGACCTGAAAATCTCTCTTTAAAGATACTTATTTTCACCTGATTCTTCACTTCTGTGACATATCCATGTTTACGCCAATCAATGGTCTGAGGAATATCCATATCGTCATCCTGGAGGAGTGGCTCTTCACTGGAAGCTGGGCTCTGTGGGTTTCTTTGAATTAATCCATTCAGGACTTGGTTGAATTCCTCACTGGTCTGAAGAGTAAAAGTAAAATAATGAGGATATTCTTTCTATTTCCATGCTTATTTCAAAGAAAGGATAACTTACACTTATATAGCATCTTTTGCAGCATTGCAGTGTTCAAAAGGTTTTTTTTTAACAATCAATGAAATTCAGTAGAATTGTAATCACTGTTGTAATTTAGGAAACATGGTAATCAAATTCCATCAATCTCCCACAAACAGCCATGCAATGACGGACAGAATATTTGTGTTTCGTGATATTTGTTGACAAATATTGGCCAAGACAATACTGAGGACTCGACTGCTCATCTTTGAAATGGTGCCATAGGATCTTTTAGGTCCACTCAGTGCAGGTTAGTTTCTGGTTAACACTCCATCCAAAGGACAGCACCTCCAACAGTGCAGCACTCCCTGACTTGAACACTGCCCTACCAATGTTATTCTCCTAAACAGCCCAGAAACCACTTTGCAAAGGTGGTAGAAGCAACAAATTAATCAAACGATTATCAGATTACAGGAGGCCATTCAACTGTTTGTGTCTAAAAAGCTAGTCTTCTTTCCCTTTCTCTCTTTTCAGAATTGCCCAGTTTCTTTTTGAAATCTATGATTGAATCTCTCTCCACCATGATCTCAGGCAAGTGCATTCCAGATTCTAATCACTCATCACACACCCCCTCATAAACAAAACGTTTTTCTTGATGTCACCTGTGGTTCCTTTGCCAACCTCTTCAATGGGTCCCTCTGGTCCTTCACCTTTCCATCCAATAGGGAACAGTTGTTTCATGGTCATTGGAGGATTGGACATTAGTGAGCATAGTTTTGAAATAAAGGGTCGCTTAAAAATGGAGAAGAGAAGGAACTTCTTCTCTTTAAGAGTCATAGTATTTGGGATTCTCTACCCCAGACAGCAGTGAAGACTGGATTACAGAATATATTCAGGGTTGAGTGAGATGGATTTTTGATTTAGCAGTAAGATGGAGTTCAGGCCGTGAGTAGATCATCAATGATCTCACTGAATGGTGATCCAAGATCAATGTGACAGATGGCCCACTCCTGTCCTTCATTGTTGCTGTCTTATGTAAAAGCTGTCAGAGAAATTACTGTATACTGAACTCAGGCAATATTTCAAGATTATGGGGAATATGACATTGTTGGCCTTCCGGAAGGCAGTGTCGGACCAACGTTGTTAGGGTAACCCTTCATATCCATTGAAACTTCATGTGTACCCTGATTCCATCCCAGGTTGGGTTTGATCATTAGCATCAATTAGAGAGAAGTTCAGCTTGATTCAGAGGAACCATTCTAGCTGACTACTAAAGAAAGAATTTTGCCCGCATTTATGTAATCACCAGATCAACAAAGCCCCAGGTAAGGCTAGAGGTTATAAAAATAATAAAAAGACAAGACTTTGTCTCATTTGAAACAAATGTACTGGCACAAATAGAAATAAATAATTACAATCTGATACCCATTGCAAAGGCATGATTACAGGATACCATAGAAACATAGAAAATAAGACCAGAATCAGACCATTTAGCCCTTTGAGTGTGCTCCACCACTCAACAGGATCATGGCTGATCAACTCACTACCCTGTTCCCAGTTTCTCCCCAAACCATTTGATCCCTTTAACCCTACGGACTATACCTAACTCCACCTTGAAAACATTCAATGTTTTGGCCTCAGCTGCTTCCTGAGGTAGAGAATTCTACAGGCTCACCAATCTCTGAAAATTTCTCCTGATCTCAACCCTAAATGGCCCATCCTGTGTCCAGAAACTGTTAGATGGGTTTGAGACCTCCGTCTCATTGGGAACATCTTTCTTGCATTTACCCTATCTAGTCCTGCTACATTTTTTAGGTTTCTATGAGAGCCCCCTCCCCATTCTTCTAAACTCCAGTGAATAAACTCCTAACTAATCCAATCTCTCTCCATATGTCAGTCCTGCCATCCCAAGAATTTGTTGCACTCCCTCCATTGCCAGAACATCATTCCTCAGATAACGAGATCAAAACTAGACACAAGATTCCAGGTATGGTCTCACCAAGACCCTATACAATTGCAACAAAATATTCAGATCTGAATATTGAAGGGTACATGATATTTCAGAAGGGCAGAAGGATCAGAAAAGTTGAAAGCATGGTTTTATTAAATAATGACAGAATAAACGCAATAGAGAGATGGATGCCTATGTTCAGGAAACCAGCATGTAGAAGCTGTTTGGGGAGAGATGAGAAATGATAAAAGCAAAAAGTCATTTATGTGAGTGGTGTTGAGGTCCCCTAGCAGTAAGCATGATTAGGTGGAGCATAAAGGAAGAAACAATGGTAGCCTGTCAGAAAGACAAGGTGATAATCAAGGAAATTTAATCTACACGCGGATTGGATAAATCAATTGGTTTGTAGTAACCAATATGAGAAGGTCCTAGAATGCTTTCAGTGTAGAGTCTTTGAATAGCATATTTCAGAGCTAAGCAGACAGCAGGTTATACTAGACCTGGTATTGTACAATGAGACAGGATTAATTTATGGTTTCATAGTGAAAGTGCCCCAGGTAGTAGCAATCGTAACATCATTGACTTTTAAATTGACTTTGAGGAAGAGTCCAAGACTACCATTTTGAACTATAGGAGAATATACCACGAGGAGTTGTTGTTTAAAAAAAAGTCACCCACTTAAGACAGAGTTGAGTTATTTTTTTACTGACAGGTTGGCCACATGTGTTTGGAACTCTCTTCCTCAAAAGCTAGTGGAAGCAGAGTTGTTGAATATTCCGAAGGCTGGGGTGGATAGATTATTAATTAGGGTGGGGGTGGTACATTCACCTCAGAGGTTACTGGGGATAAATGGGTGAGGGGAGGTAGGTGAAGTAATCAGATCAAACTTGATCTTATGGAATGGTGGAACTGGCTCAGGGGGCCAAATGACTTATTACTGCATGTCTTTAGTATGTTTGTATGTAATATTTGATCAATCCCTTCACATGTGAATTGAGCTCAGTGGTTAGCACTGTTACCTTACAGCGTCAGAGACCCAGGTTCCCTGGGCGATTGTCTGTGTGGAGGTTGCACATTTTTCCTGCATCTGTGTGGGTTTCTTCTGAATGCGCGGGTTTCCTCCCATAATCCAAAGATGTGCAGGTTAGGTGATTTGGCCATGCTAAATTGCCCATAGTGTCCAGGGATACATCAACTAGGTGGGTTAGCCTTGGGAAACCCAGGGTTTCAGGTTGAGGGTAGGGGGAGGGGTGGGTCCAAAAGAGATGCTCTCTCGGGCATTGGTGTGGACTCAATGGGCCGAATGGCCTGCTTCCACACTGTAAGGATTCTATCCCAACCTATGAATGGCATTTAAGTATATTCCTGTTGTTTAGATAGTAACAGCAGCTGTTTTGAGGAAATGTGTTGTGCACAAAAAAGATCCCCCCAAACAAAATAAACAAATGACTGAGTAGCTACTTTGCTTTCGATGGTGCTCCTTGACAGAAGAATGTTGACCATGTCACTGGAAGAACTTCCCGTTCTTCCTTGAGAAATGCTGTGGAATGGATTGAGCTGGTGACTGGGTTTATGGCCTAATCTAAAGATTAGACCCTTGCAGTTCCCGAGTGGGCTTGAGCTCACAAGCCTCTGTATGAAACACTGCTACAAGCTCGATCACACTGTCACTGAAGGTCGGGTGAGAGTGACGGAAATATCTGCTTTGGATTTGATACTGACCATATCACCAAAGTGATTCATCTCCATACGAAATGTGTGTTTGCCCATCGAATGCTCCAGGTTATGTTGATTGATTTGTTGCAGATTCTTCTCCCATGTTATTCTCCTCCAACGTTCTTCGTTCTAAATGTAAAAGCACAAGAAAAACCATTGCACTTTCATAACCAAGAATCCTGGAAACTTGACCAGGATAATCGATCTGACACAGCACAGAAACAACTGGGAGTGATCAGAAGCTGGCCATCTGGTTAAAGCATTCAGAGTGCAGCTGAATTGTTAGTTTGAAATAACTTGGTGAAATTAGTAAATGGAAATTTACTAAAGATGTGTTACAGCTGCCAGCTGTATAGAGGATAGTGTGGGCTTTCAGTACCACAACTATAGAGAAACCCTTCCTGTCAGAGGACCCACAGTAACAGACTGTTTAACACCTCAATCTACACTGCTGTTCAATTTGTGACCTAACTCTATAAACACTGCCTCCCTCAATAAGTTGTTAAAACAAAATCTACCAATCTAAGATTTAAAATTAACGATTGACTTAGCATTAATTTTTATGTGCAGAAGAGAATTCCAAACTTCTATCACCTTTTATTAAAGGGTTCCCCTATTTGACTCTTGAGATAGGCACTAACATTTAAACTACGCCCCTTTTTTCTAGTCTTCTAACTAAACAAATATTCTCTATCTCTATCTACCCTGTCAGTTCCTTGAAATATCTGAGATCTTTCTGGTAATCTATACTGCACTTCCTCCACAGCCGTTATATGTTTCCTGAACTTTGGTGTTCAAAACTGCTAAGGTTTTTTATAGCTGTTGGATAGCTTCACTCCCTTGTATTCTAGCCTTCTGTACTCAAGCTAGTTTTGAGATTTCAATCTTCTATGTAAAGGTCATTCTGCTATAACGTGTGTTTCGTTAACACAAATTCGCTATAACTTGATTGATGAATTTGGGACACTATTTCTAAAGCGTGAACTTTTAAAATGTACGTTAACTGTAACACAATTACGTCGCCAACACTTTAAGTGCTGTTTCTAAAGCACAATTTTTCTATAACATGGGGTTTCACAAGAACACAACCATCGCATTGTAGAAGAACTTCCTGTACCTGAACCCTTGAGTATTTGTGGATGTTCAAAATGTCAGGCAGCAGTCCTAACCACTGAGCCACCATGGCACCCAATTGATGAGCTAAGGGATGAGGAAATGCTGGGGCCTGTTACAGACTAGGCCAGACCACTCAAAACATTCTTAAACAGGAAGCCCCAGACCATAATTTTACAATTTGCTTCGGTACGTGTGCAGTGAAAATTACCCGGAGTAGGATAGCTAGGTTGACTACTAGATTTTAAAACAGACAAAACTTTATTTACAAAATTACACAATGAAACACAAAGAACAGAATAAAGAACCCTTAGAGAACTCAGCCTATCCTAATTATGCTGTTCCGAATACACACACCAGTCCCAATAAGCAAACTCCCTGTAAAACCCCGTAGAAATGGAACACATGCTTATGGGTTAAAGTTGAAAGGGCAGACAAGAGAGAGAGTTCCCACATAGCCCCAGGTTGAACTTCCAAGTTCAGGACTGAACTAAAACTGCTCAGCTCAGCTAGAGAGCTGACCACTCCCCTTTCACTTTACAGGTCACTTTTAAAACATTCTAGGAGAAAGTGAGGACTGCAGATGCTGGAGATCAGAGCTGAAACATGTTTTGCTGGAAAAGTGCAGCAGGTCAGGCAGCATCCAAGGAGCAGGAGAGTCGACGTTTCGGACATGACTTCCTGAAGAAGGGCTCATGCCCGAAACGTCGACTCTCCTGCTCCTTGGATGCTGCTGACCTGCTGCGCTTTTAAAACATGCCCACTTTGGCCTAAAGTCCCATCTGTTTACATATAGACAAAAGGCCTCTCAAAATCCTTTTCATCTCTGTACCAAACCAGACTGATTGGAGCCCGGCCTGGTTTATTACCCCTCTGAAAAAAATCAAGGACAGAGTCTCCTTGAGCCAAGGAACAGCTTGTAGAAAAAAAAGGACTAGCTTTGTGACAGACTTATTTTTGTCTAAAATTAATGGCCATATATTTGCCTGCATTGAAATCCATTTGCCTATTCACTCAATCTATTAATATCTTTCTGCTTTTACTCTTCCATTTATACTCTGTGTAGTCTATCTTGGTGTCAGTGGTAAACATGAAGATGTTGCTTTGATTAGAATAGATTAGATTAGTTACAGTGTGGAAACAGGCCCTTCGGCCTAAGTAGTCCACACCGACCCACCAAAGTGCAACCCACCCAGACCCATTCCCCTGCCTTCTAGTTTGTTTATAAATATGTTGATTAATTAGGTTCCTAAGACAATGCCAATGTGCATACTTGCCAGGTGTCAAATTATCTTGTTTCTTGAAATTTTCTCGAGAACTACTTCTATTTTCAGAATTACTTTACATTCTTGCTAACCCCTTGGATAAGAGAGATGCTGGGCAAAGATTCCAATAGTTTGACTAAGTGTTATTTTTCAAGCTGTTTCCAAAAAGCTGTCCGACCAAAGTCACTTTTCTCATGCATTCATTTAGCATTGTCCTTATTAACAGTGAGCGACCTTCCCACACAATCCAGCAGTCAGCTGAGGTGAAAGGAGCCCGCACTGATCATTCCCCAGGCAAGGTATTTGAACACCAGCTGCACGCCATTTTAAATGTTCCAGCCAGGAATTGCCTTTCTTCATCTACTGATGCAGCATTTTTCTCTGGAGGTGTTCCAAAAAGGGAATCTGTAATTCCGCTTTACAGAGAAGGACCTGGAGGTGCTGGCAGAGTAATGGAGGGCCAAACTCTTTACTGTGCACTGACACGGAGGCCATAGCACCAGATCGAACCAGCCAACACCAAGGTAGCAGCCCAGACCATCTGTATCATCTGCCCAAGGATGTGTAGGCAAGGTAGATTCGCCATGGGAAATGCAGGGTTACAGAGATAGGGTATGGGGTGGGTCCATTTGGGATGCTGTTTAGAGGGCCAGTGTGGACTTGTTGGGCTGAATGGCCTACTTCCACACTGTAGGAATTCCATGATTCTATGATCTGTCTCATCTTCTGCATCACTCCATGCATTCCAATGATGGAACAGAAAGTGTTTGAAATCTATAATATTTTGCTGACAAGCTGAGGTTTTCATTTGATTTTATCAAAGAAGAACACAAATCAAATATTGATTCCTTTGCCAACTTGGATGCCTCCTGTGTTTTCTGTTTCTTACCTTTTCATACTGTTTCCCATGAAATAATGTCCAGTTCTTCCAACTTTCATCCAATGCAGGGTCAAAGGTGAATGAGGAGACTTCAGCCAGAATCCAAGTCATCAAAACCAGAAAGATCTTCATCATTGGGTATGGAAGAGGTGATTCTGCTTTCAGACATTATTAAGGGCAATCATTATTCCTAAGCAGTCTAGTACTTTTATGTTTATTCAAACCAATTCCACTGTCTCCCTGATTCTAAGGTGCAACCATTGTATTTATTGTAAAGATATGAGCTAAGTTGTTAACTCACTCAGGGTGAACAAGGTCACATTATAGTCAGTGGTCTTAAAGCTGAAGGCCTGGCAATTACAATCAGAGATACTGAACAGACCAGAATTAGAGGAGCACAGATATTTTGGAGGATTGTGGGCACTGAGCAGATTTCAGAAGATGTAGTGATTGTAACAAGGTCAACCAGGTGGATCTCATAGAATATGAGCTCCCAGATTGGTCCACTCAGGAAGCCCTTGCTGACAGATACATACAGGAGTGTCAGAGATTCTGTTCAGTCTGAGAGCTGGCTCTGACGGAGCTAGATCAGTGTCAAGGACTCTCCATGTGTGAATAAAGGGTGACTTGGTGATGGGATAGTGGTCTCTGTGGGTTAGAACAGAGGAGAGAAATTGTTGAGTGATCAGAAAAGATCAGAAATAAATATTGAGTCACGTAATGGGGAAACTGCACTTGATTAAGGACAGGGCTAATGATTGAATGGGACTTTGTGTGTGTAAGGACTTGGGCACCAGGTTTTTGATTCGCTGTAGAATTTACGAACCATTCTTGAGAAGGTGATTATAAGATGGAATTGTTTGGAGTTGTGACACTAAAGATGGTAAGTTTGAAGGAAGATTAAAGTGAAACACCCTTGGGTAATTACAGCACCAGGGTAGCATAAGTGAGCTCTCGTCATTCTGCACAAATGATCCATTGCACTTATAGGTCGCGTAAGGTCAATGAAAGGAGGCAGTTTGCAACTTTGACCTTTGCCCTGCTTTGCAATGGGTGGACTAACAATAGTTGTGGGTTTGGTGACATTTACAATATAATGAGATCATTTTCCATGAAGTGGCGTTTTTGTGTTAGTCATGTTTCTAAAAGGTCCAAAGCAAAGCATTGAACAGAAATTGAAGAAAACAGGAGAAACCCAAGTGAATCAAGAAAACAATGATGTTTCCCTGGTTGAGGTTGAAGTGTTGGTAAATTATATGAACAATAGAAGGTTGAGAAAGAAGGAAAGCGAATATTTGAAAGCACATTACGGGTAATGAAGTGTATTGACCGTTTTGATGTTGGAGAATATGGGAACAAATTTGTGCAAAGTCCAACAAACAGAGAGCGTTTTAATCAGCAATATAATCAAGGCTTGTGGGGAAAAGCACAGGAAAGTAGAGTCGAGGATCATCAGAAAACCAAAACACTGTGGATACTGGCAATCAAAAATTGCTGGAGAAACTCAGCAGGTCCGGCACTATTTGTGGAGCGAAAGCAGACTTATCGTTTTGGGTCTATGCCAGCTGTGGTCTCATTGAATGGGAGAGCAGAATCAATGGGTTGAATGGCCTACCTACTACTTCTCTTGTATCTTACGGCCTTACAGAAGCAAGGCAAGTGACCAGATGAAATGTTTTTATGTGATAATGGTACCCTTTTGTACTAAGCCACCTCCTCTACTCCTTTTTAAGATATTGTTGTAGAATATTTTACACCAGATTCAGAGTCAGAAAGGGCGCAACTTTAACATTTTACCCAGGAGGCAGCATATCTGACAACGCAATGTTCCCTAAAGCGTCAGCTACATTCTATAAATGAGGCTTGAATCCTCAACATTTTGTCTCAGAGGTAAGGCACGGTGGCTCAGTGGTATGCACTGCTGCCTCGCAATGCCAGGGGCCCAGGTTCGATTCAAACCTTGGGTGACTGTCCGTGTAGAGTTTGCACATTTGCCCCATGTCTGTGTGGGTACCCTCCAGGTGCTCTGGTTTCCTCCCACAGTCCAAAGTTGGGTAGATTGGCCATGCTAAATTGCCCAAAGTGTCCAGGGATGTGCTGGCCAGGTGGACTAGCAATGGTAAATGCAGGGATAGGATGGATCTGGGTGGGATGCTTTTCAGGGGAATAGTTTGGACTGGATGGGCTAAATGCTAACAATATAAGAGGGTTTATACTCAGAATGAGCTCACACGTAAGAGAAATAAAGGTTTTCTGTATTGTCTTCATCTGTACCTACTTTTAACCAGCTTTCTTTGGGAGTGAAAATAGCGAAAAAAGCTACTCTTTAAAACCAAACCCAATAGCAACATTGGAGTATCAAAGATTTCCTCACAGACAGCTGAGCCTTTAAGAAGAGCAAAGTAATACATACATAAATTTCTTTAAACAGAGCACAGATATTTCATAGAGTTGTAGAGCTGGTGAAAGTTATAGAGATAAAAAGGATGAAGTCTTGAAGGGATTTGAAAAGGAGGATGAGAGTTTTGAAATCTCTGGCAAGGTGGGTCAGCAAGTGCAGGAGTAGAGCAGGAATGAGACTTTGGGTGAGTAATGACATGGCTAACAGAGTTTAGGATGACCTCAGGTTTATAATTTGTGAATCTGCCAGGAATGTGAAAGCACAGAGGTAATGAAGGTGTGAGGTTTACTAGCAGATGGGTTCAGGCAGCATGCAGTAAGGTTAGCAGCCTTCATTATGGAGCAGCTTTACAGTGAGAGGTTTATCCGGAGGCTAATGACAAAGTTTGAAAACTATCTGGCTCAGCCTCAGTCACAGAGAGGAATGGAATCGGGATTAAGGAATAGGATTTGTTGGGATTGAAGACAATGGCATTGACCTTCTCCAAATTTGATCATTGAAAATTCTTCCTCATCTGGCCCTTAACGTCACACAAACAGAGTGATAAACCTGCCTGTAAAGAAGATGGCTAACCAATGTTCAAAGGATTCAAACATAATTGTTAATCAATCCATTAATCCAGGTTAGGTTTGGTCACTTTATCAGGGATAAAACTACTTTTGATCATCTCTCCAGGCTATGATTCAAAACTATTTGAAGTTGTCCTGAAAACATTTTTCTTATTCTTGTTTAATTATTCTGCCAACTAATGATAAACAGTTTACCCCATTATGAACTATTTGTTAAACATGAAACTAAACATGTTGACATTCAGACTTAATTAACATGTACTACTACTTCTGTTTCTTGGAAAGCATCATTCTATGCTTATTCATTGGCATTTGTCTATTATAACTTACATTCTGCACCTTAATTGCAGACGCTAGTTCACAAAAAACTACTTTAAACCCAATGTTCACTACTTCTACACACGCAACCACACAAACACACACTCTGTCACTCTCTCTCCCACACACGCACGCACACATACAGATAAGTCTATGGGGTGAATTTGCAGATTTGTATTTGCAGATACGTTCTATTTTGTTCAAAAAGCACCCAATCTGTAGGCAGTCAGTCCATGTGACATTTTATAAATTCCTACTTTGGAAATAGAACCAGTCTGAATCAAGATTGGAATACAGACAGACACTCACCTCACATCTTTAATGCATTCTAATTGCTGAGATGTCATTTTTTTAATATAAAGCCTTAAGTTATTTTGGGAATGTGACTTGAAAGAAGTTCTGGGATTTATTTATTAATGAATTGAAACCTGCAACACCATTTGAAATGATTAAAGACTTCACAGCAATCTAGGTTTGTCCAACACATCACATCAGTTGTATAACACTTTGATCTTCCACTGTAAATTCTGCATGCTATGATTCTGCCCCACTAGCTACCTGATGAAGGAGCAGTGCTCTGAAAGCTTGTACTTCCAAATAAACCTGTTTGGACTATAACATGGTTTTGTTTGATTTTTATCTTTGTCCACCCCAGTACAACACCGGCACCTCCACATCATATTTAGAAAGAACTAAAGTAAACACAAGTTACAGCAACCTAAAACTCCAAACTTTATCTCAAAGGCCTTTATCTTGGAGAAGGATAGGTCACAAAAGACAAAATAAATTTAGTTCAGAAGTATAGAGAGAGAAGCAGAAATATTGTAACCAACCTTGCTATGATCTTGTCTGTTGTGTACCACAACCCACATTGCATTACACTTCCTGAAACTTCACAGATATCTTTATCTAACTGGTAAAATGACTAATTAAGTTGCTGGTGTTAATTCAGCATCACTGCCTTCTCATGCACACTGCTACATTCTACACAGTTTACAAGTTTCACAAAGCCCCATTTCATATGTGCTTGCAATTATTAAATCAAAAATGCCACTTCAGTTCATTTATGTTTTGTCTGTTTGTGCCTATATGCAGTAGTCACTAAGATAAGAGCAAACAGTGCTGAGGGCTGCAATGCTTTCCTATTCTGCACTCAAAAACCATAGCAGTAAGATACAGTGCAGGTATGTACCAATGACACCATCAACTCTTTTAACTCTGTAGCAGCCTCATTTCCAATGGATCTAAATACATTAGTAACTCTCTTTTTCACACCTTATGACATTTGGAGTACCCCAGGCATCAGAAGAGCATTGAGAATGCCTTTAGGAAATATTTTGTATCCTTGAGTTAAAGAGAAGACAGTCAGTGCACCCCATTCATCCTCACTAACCACCAGTCTGTGCTGGAAGCTGGAAGTCTGAGGATATGAAATAAGAACTTGCTGGACATCAGTGGTGGCCACAGATGAAAACAGGCATCCGTTTGTCTGCTTTATAGAATCCCCACAGAGTGGAAACAGGCCCTTCAGCACAACAAGTCCACACTGACCCTCTGAAGAGTAACCAACACTGACCCATTCCCTTACCCTCTATTTACCCCTGACTAATGCACCTAACCTACACATCCCTGAACACTATGCGCAATTTAGTATGGCCAAACCACCCAACCTGCACATCTTTGGACTGTGGGAGGAAACCAGAGCACCTGGAGGAAACCCACGCAGACACGGGGAGAATGTGCAGAGCCCACAGACAGTCACCCGAGGCAGGAATCGAACCTGGGTCCCTAGCGCTGTGAGGCAGCAGTGCTAACCACCGTTGCCACCTGTGCTTTAGAATCCATAGATTGTTAGTTTATGGAGGCTGCCATCAAGGGGTTCTTAATAATAAGCAACAGGGCTCCATGTGGTGTTATGAGCCTTTGCTTTGCAGTTACAACAATGAAAGGTTCTACTTATAGCACTGCAAGTGCTCCCAGTAGTATTTCTGTCTTTGGTTCAAGTGTGACTCCAGGAACATGTAAGCTCTGTTAACAATGTGGTTTAATAACATGCAAAGCTTTCCAACGTGCCTGTGCTAGGCTATAAGAGCAGGAGAGTTTTGTGGTCATCCACAACTGCATTAGCTGCAGAGCAACAGCCTGCTCCCTTTGATAGGCTCAGTGCACAAGTTCTTTCCAACAGCTGTACTATGTGGCAAATGTCCTTCTCACTTTAGGGGAAGGCTTATTCAACACCAACAATATCAATTCCATGCTCCTTAGACCATCATATCAGCACTTTCAATCTCTGTACACCGACTCCACTGCAGACATCCATGCTTCATTGTAAACTGCACATTTCTGATGATTTTCTGCATTCCTGAAAGGATGTTAGGAACAGGTTTCCACACTAGTTTTGTCAATTACAGAATTTACTGTCGGTTATGAAGTGATGAAGCTCAGTGCTGATCTTCAAGAATGTTGGCCACAAATAACAAGTGATCCCTTTGATATGTTTGTCACTCTTACTGATATTAATTTGATTCTAGTGCAAAGTCCTGACATCCAGCAACACTGATATGATCAAGACTTCCTGAACATGAGCCGTTTCACTTTAACGCTGCTGTTATCTGGTCAATGTAATCAAGCAGATATGCAGCTACCACTACTTGTGCTAATCATTAGCTGTAACATGTAAAGAGCTGTGGGAAAGGGAAATATAAAGTGTTTATGATATTTGGAATGCATATTTATACGTAAAGGCTATCTGGAATTACCGGGAGATTTTGAACAATTTGGACACTCTCTGGATTGTGGCTTATTGGAAATAATATCCATAGTTTAATGTGTGCTGTTAGCCTCCTGTTGTTTTTAGTGGTAATTAAATGACTTTGGAGAAATTGCTTTCAAGGAGATCATTGTTGAATGTTTAATTGTTTTAATTACTGGGGAAACTTATTTTTGAGATGACTAGAGGCTCCTATGGTCACGGTTGCCTTGCAGCCCTCTGTAGATTTAGTGTTCTGTTCTCCAGATCCAACAGTATAAGGAAAGAGCCCCAAATTCTGCACTCTCTCTCCTGATATCCTGTTTCTCAGAAAAAAAGTCTCTGGGATCCTGAGAGAGTTTTTAAATATCAATATTCCTGTCTGCCTGCTCAAACCTGAAGTACAAAGAGGAAACAACTGGCTCTTTTGGTAACTGACTCAACACGTTTACATAAATGGTGTGACTGATGGACGAGTGAGGCTGGGTCGTAAGCACATTACTCATGTCACAGGCGTTACAATAATACCATTTAGAGACAGACAGTCTCTCATAAAAAAGTCATCAGTTCATTGCTGAATGAAGAGCTGAGAAAGCCCAGAGATTGCCAGATGATGTCTTGCAGACCCAGTTGTAGACAGTGGGGCATATCCTTCAAGAGGAGCAGCACAAAACCTCCCTTCAAGAGACCGTGGCAGTGGGTGTGAATGCCAGAAGCACAGAACCGAGGGCAAGGCTGCATGGCTGGAAGAAGTTCAATGATTTGACTCATTTTGGACCGAAGGGAACTCTAATCTATGCTGAAATAATGACTCTCCATTACTTCCACATCCTGCTATTAGTTGGATGACTTGACTCACTGGAATGGCACCTGTTCTCATAGTAGCTACCTTGTAAGAATGGACATTAATAAGAAACAATTGTAGAATATATATTTCCAGAAAAGTTTATCTTCATTTCTGCTTCAAAAAGCTCCCCCCCCCCCCCCACTCCCATCAATTATCTTCTGGTTTACATCTCCTGTTTGCAGAATTTTGTCTTCACTCACAGGACGTGGGCATTGTTGGCTGGCCAGCATTGATTGGCCCAAGAAGGTGATGCAAGTTGCCTTACTTCCTGTTATCAAGTTTGTTGACTTTTCTATTGTTATGACCAGGGGAATCAGTTTGTCTATTTTTAACCTCCTCTCAGCCAGTGACAACAAATATATTTACTTCTTTTTAGCATGCAGCTATCACACTATGGTTAAAACATTTCTAACTAGGAAGAGAACAAAGGAGTCAAATTACAATTTTGGGGTAACATGGTGGCTCAGCAGTTAGCACTGCTGCCTCACAGTGCCAGGGACCCGGGTTCAATTCCGCCAAAGGGCAACTGTGAGGAGTTTGCACGTTCTCCCTGTCTATGTGTAGGTTTCCTCCAACAATCCAAAGATGTGCAGGTTAGATGGTTTGGCCATGCTAAATCGCCCATAGTGTCCAAGGAGGTGCAGGCAAGGTGGATTAGCCATGCAGGATTACAGGAATAGGGTAGAGGGATGCATCTGGATGGGATGGTCTTCGGAGGGTCGGTGTGAATCAATGGGCAGAATGGCCTGCTTCCACACTGCGGGGATTCTATGATTCTAAAAGATTTTTGAATGAAAATCTTTTTGGAAAGAAGAATTTTATTACCTACTGTCCTGACAACACAATAAAAATTGTGAAATCAATCTCTAACACGGACACAGGTAATGAGTTTTACAAAGATAGGGGAAGATGCTTAGTCCAGCAGGAAGGTAACATCAATTGCAGTTCAAAGTTTTTGGACTCTTTTTTTAACAAGCTTATATTTCCCTAATGAACCTCTTTCAGGCGTGGTAGTACACACATCTGGAGTTGAACCCAGGTTTTGTGGCCCAGGGGGTAGAGACACTACCACTGTCCTACAAGAGGACCCTCCTTGGGTTGTGAGAATGACCCGAGCCCCATCTGTTTAGCTGCTGTTTTGTTCCTTCCGAAATGGTGATGTTTGCAGGCATCTTTGTGTTCTTAATGAATGGTTGCTTTTGACATTGACTTTGACATTGACAGAGACAGACAGAAGGAGTGTGCCTGCTGGTTATTGTTCACACATCGATGTTTCCTTCTCACCACATTACTGCTCAAAAACATTTGTTGAAGTTTCGTTCAGTGTATGTTCCGGAGTCTAGTTCCATTTTTGAGCTAGAAGATTTGCAAAATGGACAGAAAGGTGTGAATCAAGTCGGGGAAATAATTAAGTGTCCCAATGCCCTTTACAGTAATGTTAATTCCAGCTCAGTGCAATCATTCTTTACTGATCATTTCAAGACCTGAGTGCTATGTGGTGAGATGATTGCAGCAGCCATTTTAGGTCAGTTTTTGTCTTCTATTAAAAAGTCATTTCAGTCTAGCTGTTAAAATCAGGGTTGATTATTGATGGTCTGCTTTGTACTAACAGTGTGAGAATCTCAATATCAACATTTCAAATGGAAAATGCATTCCCCGGCGACTTTTTTCGGAAAAAAGTTTCATTTTCAGACGAATTTTTTAATTACTTTTTTTACAGTATTTTTAATGCTGATTATGGAAATAACTTTTGTTTTTATCTATTTCCAATATTTTACTTGAAATTTTATTTTGAAGATACCATTTTCGGCAAAAAAAAAAGTTGGTCTTTCAAGTAGTTCATCTTTCGACCAGTTCATTCCTTGATCTGGCATTTTCACAATACCCCCGAGCATTTTCAAGGTGAAAAACACACAAATTTCTGCCTTTGTTACAGGGCGCCACATCCAATCTCTTTGTCCAGTTTGTTCAGCAAAGCGATTAGCTTCGTCCACAACTCGATCAATAATTCTGTTGTCACATAAAAGACTAAAAAATCCAAAGGAGTCGTATCAGCTGTGTCTTGATCAATTGAAATTCCAGGATTTCCAGTGAATGGGAAGCATGGTGGTGGAGGAAGCATGCATTCTTCCGCCACCACATGTCGACACCAAATTCGTCCATCCTCCTCCTCCTCACTTGAGAGAGAATAGCCATTATCGGATGAGCTTGCACTCTCATCTGATGTATCCAAGTTTCTAATAGAAGGTTCATACTCATTGTCATCTTCTGAGCTTGTCAATGGGGCGTAATTTGTAAACTAAAACAGAAAAAACCGAATGACAGTGTGTGCCCAAAAGCGGTGCGTCGACGCTTCTTGTAATGCCTGAGGCGGAAGGAACACAGCTACCAGACGTATGAGTCACCGAGGATACTCGTTTCTAGCTGAGAAGGGCCCAGAAATGCCGAGAATTGACGTGTAAACTCATCTGTGGATGTTTTTGAAATTATATGTTTTGGACGAGTTTACTCGTTGCACTCTGAAAAAGACAAATTAGGTGAAGACAAGTAAACTCGTCTTTGCCGGGTAAGGGGTTAAATCCTGTTGTGCTGCATTTACACCCAGAGATGGTGCTGTAGAACTTCCTATTTTTATCTCTCAGTGCCTCAGCCTGTAACACAGAGAAACCCCTGTTTTCCAATCAACTCTAACTCCCAAATTGCAGCAAACGTTGCTGGCTCGGTACAGTTAATAACGGGAAACATCAAAGTTTTACAAAACTAAGAATGCAGAACCTTTGGTCACATTTTAGCTGAAGACTGCACTTGGACTCAATGCTCCAAGACTGATTTATTACTAAAGGGCATGACTAGGTTCATGCTGCCTTTTGTCTTTAATTGAGGCCATGCTTTTGTGTCTGTTTTTAATATGGTTAGTTGTTGACTCAATGGCTGTAATTTCCCACTACCTTGAACATGTGAGCAATAGAGAGAAAAATAAGGAAAATGCAGCAAGAATGAAACATCAGGTTCCCGATGTTGGAGAAAAAAAATCTAATATTCCCTGTAAGGTTTGAATGGCAAGTTCAGAGTTTCATGTATTTGTATTTAATTATGAGCTAATCTTGCATTATTTCTATGCAGCTCCCAATTGTCCCCACCTTCCCTGATAGGAGATGGAAATGTGAGGTTCCACAGCACGGTTCTGGGTTTAAATACAGCACGGCAGGGTTTAATGCATTTTCCATTCAAAATGTGGATATTGAGATTCTCACACTGTTAGTACAAAGCAGACCATCAATAATCAACTCTGATTTTCATAGTTCGACCAAAATGACTTTTTAATAGAAGACAACAACTGACCTAAAATGGCTGCTGCAATCATCTCACCACAGAGCATTCAGATCTTGAAATGATCAGTAAAGAATGATTTCACTGAGCTGGTGGGGAGGTCAGATTGGTTACTGGGTGGTTGCTGCTCATTGCCTACTGGGGCTTCATCCCACTCCAGCATCACTATCGGTTCCCTGCACACTCCGTGGACAATGACCTCTTCCAGCCTCCATCCACACACCTGGGCTTCACCAAACTATTAGCCTCACAGTGGCTGCTTTCAGACCAACTCACACATCACGCCTGCCTTTCAACACTTCGGTTTAGAGCTCAGGGACTTGCATGCTTCTACTAGGTCAATTAGGGATATAGGCACAGGGGATCTACACAGGATGCATCTTATTGCTCTTGGCTTACTTTCTAAGCACTCACTGATGTGTTTACTTCAAGACTGTCTTTTCTAAAGTTCATTTGTGGGATGAGGGAGTCACTGATTAGGTCAACATTTATTGCCCATTCCTAATTGCCCAGAGGACAGTTAAGACTCAACGTCATTGCTTTGGGTCTGAAATCACATGTGGAACAGACTGGGTAAGGATGGCAGTTTCCTTCCCGAAAGAACCTGAACAAACTATTTGTGTTTTTTCTACAATGGTTTCACGGTTGTCATTAGACTGTTAATTCCACATTTTTGTTAACTTCAAATGTCACCACCTGCCGTGGAAAGATTCAAGCCCAGGTCCACAGGACATTATCTTGGTCTCTGGGTTAACAGTCCAGCGATAATACCACTAGGCCTTACCTCCTCCTTCCTACATGGACTCTTCAATGCTAAAGTACAGGCTGTTGTCACAGTTCAGGACTCTGAGCAGTCAGGGGGCTGATACATTGTTGTGCAGCATCTTGCCATATCAGTGATAGACACCTACAGCATGTGCCACCCACTGACATGTCACACTGTGCTTTACCCAAACGGCCATGTCAGAAAATCAAAGGGAACCATATCTCAGTGTAGTGAAAGGGGTGCTGCAGTCAGCTGGGTGTGCCGCCACATTCAGTCAAGGAGCTCATCTGATTTCTGTCCAGTAGGTTGGCCACAGACAGTCAGTCTAATCAGTCTACTTTCAGGACTAGGCCGCAGTCAGTCCTACAGATCAAGAACAACTAGCTCGGGGATTGTAGATAAGTCAGTTGGTGTGATATGAGCCTGGGTCTGGGCTGGTCTCTGCCAGATCTGTCTAGCCAAGTCAGTCTGGGGGCTTGGCCACAATCAGTCAGGCCTTCAGTATTAGTGGTGAGGGAGCTTATCAGGAAGCTCTCTATCTGTCTGTGGAGTCTGGAATGCACTACCTTGTGTGTATTAAAAGCAGGTTCCACTGAAGCATTAGAGAAAGCACTGGTTTATTTAAATAGAGCCAATGTGCAGGGTTAATGGGGGAAGGTGGAAGATTAGCACAAGTCAAAATGCCCAGCAAGCTAGTACAGACACAGAGGGTCCTTCTTCACCAGAACAATTCTGTGATTCTGTCAGTATTGGGTAAAGCAGAAAGCACAAGTCTGGAGTTTGGAGTTCATTGGACTGGGTCAATCAGGGAATGATTAAAAGGAAAGGGGGCAATTCCAGACCAAAGTGGGGCATCTCATACAGCGAAGGAAGGTCAGGGACCTGTGGGAATCGGGATGCTCACAGGTGATAACTACCTCAACATGAAGGAGTGGCCAACAAGGGCAATTTGCAAAGCCAAGGAGTCTGGGAATAAACGAGGACATGAACAATCATATGAAGGTGTTGAATAGAACGAGGGCTGGGGGAGGCTGAAAGGACATTGGGAATGCAGGGACAACAACACGCAAGGGAAAATGAAGATTAAAGGTATTGTATCTTAGGCAGAGCTGACTCCTCCCTAGATTGACCTATTCACCATCCAATCAGCTGCAATCCTTGAGCATAGCTACAAACCAGGGTTGATGTGTCTCCAATGTCCTTTGATCAGTAATTAAGTGATTAGCACTGCTGCCTCACAACACCAAGGATGATTCCAGCCTCGGGTGACTGTCTGTGTGGAGTTGTACATTCTTCCACTGTCTGTGTGGATTTCCTCCAGGTGCTCTGGTTTCCTTCCATAGTCCAAAGATGTGCAGGTTAGGTGGATTTGCCGTGCTAAATTGTCATAGTGTCCAGGGATGTGCAGGCTAGGTGGGGTAGGGATGGGAAACGCAAGGGGGTGGGTCTGGGTGGAATGATCTTCAAAAGGTTGGTGTAGACCTGATGGTTCAAATGGCTGACTTACACATTCTAGGGATTCTATGATTATCTTCTCCATTGAAACAAGCTGCTGTACGAAGTTTAATTCTTAATTTCCACACATAGTTCCAAAATAAAACATGAGAAAAATAAAAGTAAAATAATGATAGTCTCTGCACTAGGCAGTGATGATTTATTGATTGACAATAATTATTGCTTGTTTATCACCTTGGTAACAGCCCAACTTATTATATTTATATTCATATGTAGGATGTGGCGTCTCTGGCTGGGCCAGCATTTATTGCCTGTCTCTCGTTGCCCACGGGAAGGTGGTGGTGAGCTGCCTTCTTGAACTGTTGCAGTCCTCCTGCTGTGGGTTGACCCACAATGCCATTAGGGTGGGAATTCCAGGATTTTGACCCTGAGACAGTGAAGGAATGGTGATACATTTCCAGGTCAGGATGACGAGTGGCTTGGAGGGGAACTTGCAGGTGGTGATGTTTCCAAGTATCTGCTGCCTTTGTCCTTCATAATGGAAGTGATCGTGGGTTTGGAAGGTGCTGTCATAGAGTTAAAGAGATGTACAGCATGGAAACCCATCAGTCTAACTCGTTTGTGCCGACTGGAATCCTAAACTAATCTAGTCCCATTTGCCAGCACTTGGCTTATATTCCTCTAAACCCTTCACATTCATGTACCCATCCAGATGCCTTTTAAATGTTGCAATTGTACTAGTCTCCACCACTTCCTCCAGCAGCTCATTCCATACACGCACCACCCTCTGCGTGGAAAATTTACCCCTTGAATCCCTTTCAAATCTTTCCCCTCTCACCCTAAACCTATACCCTTTAGTTCTGGATTCCCCCACCTCAGGGAAAAGACCTTGTCTATTTACCCTCATGTTTTTATCAAATTCAATAAGATCACCCATCAGCCTCCAACGCTCCAGGGAAAACAGCTCCAGCCTATCCAATCTCTCCCTACAGCTCAAACCCTCCAACACTGGCAGCGTTCTTGCAAATCTTTTCTGAACCCTTTCAAGTTTCACAACATCCTTACTGCAGAACTGCACATAATATTCCAAAAGCGGCCTAACCAATGTCTTGTACAGCTGCAACATGACCTCAGAACTCCTGGACTCAATGCTCTGACCAATAAAGGCAAGGCTCCTTGGCAGATGTCTGCGGTGCATCTTGTAGACAGTGCACACTGCTGCTGCTGAGCGTCAGTGGAGAGAGTGGATGCTTCTGGATGTGGTTTCCATCAAACGCGCTGCTTTGTCCTGGATGGTGTCAAGCTTCTTGAGTGTTGTTAGAGCTGCACCCATCCAGGCAAGTGGAAAGTATTCCATCTTATCTCATCAGTATTCAGCTCAGGGTTTTTTTTTGGTGGAATGGTAATGATCCTTCCTAACCTGTGAGCGGCGCGGTGGTTAGCACTACTGCCTCACAGCGCCAGAGACCCGGGTTCAATTCCAGCCTCGGGCAACTGTCCTTGTGGAGTTAGCACATTTTTCCCGTATCTGTGTGGGTTTCCTCCGAGTGCTCCGGTTTCCTCCCACAGTCAAAAAATGTGCAGGTTAGGTGAATTGGCCATGCTAAATTGCCTGTAGTGTTAGGTGAAGGGATAAATGTAGGGGAATGGTTCTGGTTGGGTTGCTCTTCGGCGGGTCGGTGTGGACTTGTTGGGCCGAAGGGCCTGTTTCCACACTGTAAGTAATCTAAATCTAACCCTTGAATTATAAAAGCCTGGGTTCAGCTCCCATCTGCTCCAGAGGTTTATAATAGTGTGACTGGAAAATATCTCTTCAGGTTCCTAGCTTACCAAACTTGCCAACATGGTGAGAAAACCTGACTTAGAAATGCAAGTTTGCTCCAAGTATCTTCCATTTCAATACCAGGGCACCCCCTGGACCAGGTTGAGACCTGAGAAACAAAGTACAGCAATTTCAGAGGGAGACTGGTTAGAGTGAGTGAACAGAGAAATTGGAACAGCTGATAGCATACCACAGTTCCATAAAATGATCAAGAGAAAGTCAGAGGGGTGCAGGTGGAGGGAGAGAATTGGAGGGGGGGGGGGGGGGGGGGGGAGTGAAGGTTTTGATGAATATGGGGAGGAACTCCTGGCCAAGAAGTGAGCACAGAGGTGAAGGCGAGGGAAGACAAGCTCAATATTGCACAAACGTTGAAAGCCATTAATGTGGTGACAGAAAGGAACAAAGCTGAGTCCTTCACTGAGGACACATTGTTCAGGGGGCGAAGGTCACATGGTAGATTGCATAACGAACAAGAGGTGGGATTGGAAGAAATGCTGGTGTCAGAGAAAACTGCAGAAGAAGCCTGATCTAGTGGGGCATTAGATTGGTTCATGGATTGTTAGAACTTGAGATCCTTGACACCTGAAAGAAAGAGGAAAAGGCTTTTTTTTAATTAAAGCATACACTGAAATTTTGAAGTAAACAGCTTTGAGATAGAGTGAGGCAGTGCTCCTAAAGAGAAAGCTCAGGGGTGAACTTATGTCTGCACTGAGACTCGAAGGTGCAGGGGCAGAATTAAGTCATTTAGCCCATGGAGTATCTTCCGTCATTTAATCATGGCTGATGTTTCTCAAACCAGCTCCAACTGACAAAAACAGTAATCTGAGCAATACCAAATGTCCAGGAACTATCTGGAATCCTGGATGTATCTGAAACATGAAGAATAAATGTCAGTTTGAAGGACAAATGTTGATTAGAATCCACAGGGAATATTTGCAATATAAGATTCCGAGGGGATTTGGCAGGCTAGATGCTGAGAGGTTGTCGCTCTGAGTGGGGGCAGGGTCATTTTCTTCAGAATTTTCTCCCTCAAAAAGGAGTGAAGGCAGAATCCTTGTGTTCATTTGAGGCTGAGTTGTACAGATTTTTGATTATGGGGGCAGGCAGCAGACTCAACGGCACATTCAGAACAGGTCTGATGGGCCAATTGGCCTGTTCCTGCTCCTAGTCCTCTAGAGGTCCCCATCCCTAAAGGGTGCTGTCCACTCAGATGCCTGGCAGCTCTTCAGACTGTCGTAAAACAACACCATCAAATTCGCGGAGAGGTTTGCTGCAGAAAGTGAGATGGCAAAATTAAGTTGTTGGTTATGAAGACTGTGGGTTGGTGTTTTCCATTGAAGCTCCCTTCGTAAGTCACAGGGTGCTCTATCAGGAGGGCCTGTGCTCCAAGCTCACAGGGAGACCACCAGGGGATCAGCTGGTTCCTCACACAATAGAGTGCCCAGCAGCCGATACTCTACAAATTCAGTTTATACCCATCAAAGTGCAGGAGTTCCACTTCTCTATCCAGCAGAATGCATAGAAATGAGCAACCAAGTGATAAGGGACAATATCATCAGCAAACAGCATCAAATAATGCAAAACATAAACAAACTAAAAGGTGTTAAAGCAGATTGTAGCACCCACAAAAGCAAGTACGATAACAATTTTATGAAGGGAACAGGAGTTAGAATCTATTTATCCTGGAAGTGAGTGCCAGGTAAGAGGGGCACTTTTCAAAACATTAGATCCGTTGTTCTTGGGAATGAAATGTCAGAACATGACTACATTATACTGTAGATATTTACAACACATTTCCACCAATAGCAACTGTTAATTTTAGATCAGTCCATAGTTGTTTGCCATCCAAAGGAATTAAGGGAAATGAGGAAAAGGCAAATGTGAGTTTTGGCCGCAATCTCAAGACAGGTGGAAATGACTCCAGGTGCAGAAGGGCCTGGTAAAAACAGGGGCTACAGATGCTGGAAACCAAATTCTAGGCTAGTGTGGTGCTGAAAAAGCACAGTGGCTCAGGCAGCATCCGAGGAGCAGGAAAATGGATATTTCGGGTAAAAGCCCTTTATCAGGAATAGAAGGGCTTTTGCCCGAAACGTCGATTTTACTGCTCCTCAGATACTGCCTGAACTGCTGTGCTTTTCCAGCACCACTCTAGTCTAGAACCTAATCTTATCTTGCCATGTTGCTAAGATGCTTTGCAGCTGCAATTGTTTAAAGAGCCAGCTACTTTGTTTCGGACGGATGGTAGAGTAGATTTAATTACATTCTTACTGTCAAAAGATTTACAGTGTGTGTCAGCATCATGGAGTCCTCAACATTTCTAATTTTGCAATAAAACTGCTGCAAGAAGTGGGGGAAAGGAAATGTTATAATTCAGGCAACTTCCCAATATTCTTAATATTGTTGATTCATTCTAACCACCAACCACCAATTTCCAAACACATTCCCCATTTTTGTCACCAGTTCATATCATTTGAATCTTTCAGCAACTGTTTATCTAGTCAAAAGCAAAATGAAAGTAATGTCTTTATAATTGAGGATGAAGATTGAGCACAGTAATCACTTTTACTGTTCCATGATGAGCACTGCATTTTCTGCTCAAACATCCCATTTGGATTGATTGGTTGAAATTTCAAGGGTCACTTTGAATTTATGTTGTAATGGACTGGACTAAACCCCCTTAAAATGTATTAAGAAGGTAACACAGTCCCCAACTTTTTCTTATTTTTAAAGGCAGGTTTTGTAAGGCGTTATGTTCCAGATGCAACTCGATTTGTCAAACTACCAAGCTTTAAGCAAAAACCACTTTATTCTTACACGATGGTTAAATACAGACAAAATAAGAGTAAAAAATGAGCTTAACTGTAACAATTGAAATACTTACCAAGGTAATATATATGTTAATTACTATTGATTAACTGTTCCAAGACAGTAACATCCCATAAACGCATTCTTGACAAAGGCAAATTCAGCAAAATAGATTGTCTCACAAACAAGTCTCCACTCCCAGAGGAAAGAACATCAAGAGAAAACACTGAGAGAGAGCGAGAGAGCGAGAGAGAGAGAGAACTTCAAAAATATTGCTGAAGAAGGAGAGACGTATAGCAACTTCCAAACCCCAAACAGCTACTGAAAATTAAACTAAAGTGTTTATTCTGTGGGAGATTGACCTACCCATTCTGGCTGCTCTTATTTCCAACTTAAAAAGAAACAAGGCCTCATAAACTGTTTGATATATTGGTGCTTAACAGACCACTCAGCACCTCTGTCTCAATCTTTATTCATTAAAAACCAGAACAAAATGCATCTCTTAAAGCCGTAGTATTGTCACACCCTCCCTTAAACAAACAAACCATCAATATACAAAGATAGTTTCATGTTTAGAATTTTTCAGTCTTACACTTTTAGTATATTACAATACATACACATTACATTGTTTCTAAACATGCAAACATTCAATACTGCAACCTATTTCAATCCGTTTCTTCCATCACTGAACACTTCCATCTTCTTTCATCAAAGTTGTGACAACACATTGGCAATTGGGTTCTCTCATCTTGTCATGTGTACAATTTTAAATCAAATGGCTACAATAATAAGATCCATCTAAATAATTTGGAATTCTTATCCTTAATGTTTCCCAAAAACTTGAAGGATTTATGATCGGTAGGATCTAGCATTCTTATCAAATAATTCACCTCACTCAATTTCCTTTCAATTTGATAAAAAATCTAAAGCTCACCTTCAAAAGTTCACCTACCACTGGAGGTAATGCTAACACTTCATCTCCAACAGCAAAATTGCAAGTTTTTCATTTGTCTGCTTCCTATGTCATCATAGAGTCATAAACACTACAGATGCTGGAATCCAAAATAGACAGGCAAATAGGAGGCTGGAGGTAACAGCAAGCCAGGCAACATCAGGAGGTGCAGAAGTCCACATTTTGGAAATAACCCTTCTTCAGGTCTGGGGTTGGTGGGAGGAGCTGCTGATAAAGGGGGTGGCAGCAGGTAGAGTGGTGAAGGGGGATAGGTGAAGACGGATAGAGGGTACGACCTGGTTGTTCAATGGGAGGAATGAATCCGGTTGGTGACAGGGAACAGTGGAAGGGAGAGGGCGGGGCTGGGAAGGGAGTCAGGGAATGAGAAGGGAGGCTATATGAAATTGGAGAACTCATGTCTGTAGGCGACCCAGGCAGTAGATGAGGTGTTGTACCTCCAATTTGTGGTGCTGTCTAACCAACTTACCCGCTCTATTTAATCTTTCCCTGACATTTGAGACATAATCTAAAAATGTGGTGTTTGAGCTCTGACTCACCAATTTATCCTTAATTAATTTCAGTGGTCCTCTCACCTCATGTCCAAAAACTAATTCAAATGGACTGAATTTAGTTGATTCACAAATCTATCCCAAATTGCAAAAAGTACAAATGAAATTCCTTTATCCCAATCCTCTGGATACTCTTGACTATAAGCCCTCAACATGGAATTTAAAGTTTGATGCCACCTTTCTAATGCTCCCAGTGATTCTGGATGACACACAGTGAATTCAAATATTTTTTATTCCAATAGCTAGCCATAATTTCTTTTAATAACTTTGAAATAACATTTGATCCTTGATCCAATTATATTTCTGTAGGTTGTCCATATCCAGAAAAAAATGAGTAACTCTTCTAAAATCCTTTTAGCTGTGATACTACGTAATGGAATTGCCTCTGGAAATGTAGTAGACAATTCCAATATGATCGACAAATACTGATTCCCACTTCTTATTTTACATAATCAATGTAAAAGGTTCCTCAAATGTGGGAAAGGTTTTTAAAGGTGCTGGCTTTATCACTGCCTGAGGTTTTCTAATTACCTGGCATGTGTGACATGTCTGGCAAATTTCAACCACATCTTCATGCAGTCCAGGTCAAGAAAAAGTGCTTTGTATTTTGGCTTGTGTTTTCCTTAATCCCAAATGAACTCCAATCGGAAATTCATTTGCTACCTGCAATACACCCTTTCTATAACCCTCCGGAAATACAACTTGATGAACTTCTGCCCATTTTTCATCCACCTGAAAATGTGATGGTCTTTATTTTCTCATCAAGGCTTCATTTTTAAGATAGTAACATTATAGAATAAGCTCAGGTTCTTCTTCTTGTTTATGCTGTTTGATACAGGTGCTTTCATTTTTCCTCTTTCTATTGTAATCCAGCAAACTTCTCAAACTAAGCATATTATTTCAAACATTTGCTTCACCTGTTTTGTTTTTCCCCAACCATTTGATCAAACATAGTTTCTGACAATTGAACTTCAACTTCCTTCTCTTTACTCTTTTAATTTCTATTCCTGTTCCAACCTGTGGCTTTGTGACCTTGTTAACACACAGTCAGGAAAATCCCAGGGCATCCTTCCTGTAACACCTCAGTTATCTGTTTTTCCACTGGCCTTTCAACCACGATAGGCATCACTCCAACCTGTGACCAGCTATGTCATTATCAAGAATAAACTGTATTTCTGGAATTGAGAATTTCTTTGTTACTCCTACCACCACAGCCACCATTTTTCACCATAGCGTCCAACCTCGCTTTATATCATGGAACACTGCTCCTCTCACCATGGATTCCACATTTTACCTTCTTCCCTGGCAATACTCATTCTGAATTACATATCTCCTCATCTCTCACCATCAAAGATTGACTTGCTCCTATATCTCTTAAAATTTTAATTCCTTTACCTTCTCCTCTGGCATACATGAGTAAACCTTACCCTCAAAAGTAAATTCTTTAAAGAGATCTGACACTTTCTCCTCACCCAGTTTCTGACCAGGTTGTACATTCTGATGCAGCTTTTTAGCTTCCACTGTGCTTTCGATTACCACATTCACACAATGCATTGGTTTATCTTGTTTTGCCAGATCTGTCTTCCCAGTGATTTTTCTAACCCACTAACACTGTGACTTCATATGGCCTACTTTATTGCAGTGAAAACACCGGAACTTTCATACCTCTCTTTCCCTCTCATGAGTTTCCTTTTTACCCTGTGATTAACTATCGTTATGGTCTTCAATGAGATCTACTTTTCCTTTACCAACTGAAGATTTCTCTTTTCCCCAATTTCCATCTGACACAGAATGAAATTGAATGTCAGAAGCCACACTTTGATCGATGAATCATCAGCCATTCCAGCTGCTAATCTTGCTGTTTTAACTCTCTGCTCTTCCACGTGAGTTCTCACTACTTCAGGAAGTGAATTTTTGAACTCCTCCAAAATAATCATCACTGTAAGAGTGTATTATATTTGATCTACTTTCAATGCCCTTATCCACCTATCAAGATTAATTTGTTTGATCCTTTTAAACTCAATACATATTGAACAGATTCCCTCCTTAGGTTCCTGAAATGTTGTCTGATACTTGCTCATATGCGCTTAAGTTCGCATTTTTCACCTCCTCATACTCCCCAGATACCTCTTTTGATGGCGATGCAAGTATTTCCCTAGCTGTACAAACCAACTTTGATTCAACAATGCCCACATATGCCCAAGCTATTTCATTTGTTTCACCAGTTTCTCAAATGAATGGAAAAATTTTCTACATCCTTCTCATCAGTATTAGGTAATACTTAGACATATTTAAATAGATCCTGGAATGAAGGCGTGAAGTGTGCTGTACCTATTTGAGAGTTGAAAGCTAGCAGAATTACTTGGCAGCACCAAGTGCCCTGAACAAGATATAATGTAACCTTTTGGTCCAGGAGCTCATGTAGCTGGTTGCTTAGAGACAATAACAAATTTTAATTAGGCCAATCAGTTTAAATTATACCCCCCAAAAAACAAACACCAATCAAATTTGAACTTAGTATATCGACAATATTAAAAGCCAATGACACAATCTAATGTTTTGGGGGTGTAAGACTGGGGGTAATTGAACAGTTGGAGGAGAACTGCCAAGCTACCAGCACATGCAGACTGCCCAGAGAATAGCTCTCTTAAAGGTACCTTCATTTAACAGCAACCAGTGAAACACAGTCCCTAAGAAGAAGAAAAAAAGACAGAAAGATACAAAGAGAAGATTTGACAGTTGGCTGGTTTTGAATCTTCAAGCCGCCACAACGCAGGTACTGCGCCCCCCCCCCCCCCACCCAGTTTAATGTAAACTAACAGTGCAGAAAATATTTATCCCATGAAGTAATCTGTGAAAATTTGAGAGGTCAAGAACTATCCAAAAGGTCACTATTTAAAGCAAAAATTAACAACTTTATTTTTTAGAGCATACAGAGAATAATTAACTGACAATTATTTACAACTCCTTTCTCTAACTTACCTTTTACCTTCCCTTTCTACAATACTAGTCTGATAAAACACCCAATTAAGATTTACCAAAAATTCAAATTTCAAAACCAGCCAGCTGTCGAATCTTCTCTTTGTATCTTTCTGGCTTTTTTTCTTCTTCTTAGGGATTTCTGTTTCACAGGTCACGGATAGATAAAGGTACCTTTAAGAGAGCTATTCTCTGGGCCGTCTGTAGATGTTGGTAGCTTGGTAGTTTGCCTTCAACTGTTCAATTTCCAGCTTGCCCACTGATTCCAAAAGCTGTGCCTTATGCACCTTCTGTAAATCCCAAATAACTTCTTGCGCACTGACGAAACACTTAGCTTCTGAAAGGCCCGTTGTTCATAAGGCACACCCTGTTTAAACCAGCCAAATGCAACATCCAAAAAGAGAATACCAACATGGATGATAATGGTATAGTGTAGGTAAGATGGGCTTCAGATTGGTTTCACTGGTTGGTGCAATATTGAGGGCTGAAGGGCCTGTACTGCACTGTAATGGTCTATGTTTTAACACAAACCTCTCACTATCTTTAAGTCCAATGCTCCTAAACCAACCTGGAATTATAGATTTTGATTCCAACAAGAGCACGCAATTTGTCATAGATCAGACCATTACCCCTCAAAATATATTAAGAAGATAGCCTGGACCCTAAATTTTTCTTATTTTTGAAGACAAGTGTAAGGTGTTGTGTTCTGATGCAATGTAATTGGTCAAACTACTGGGGCTTGAAGCAAAACACACTTTATTCTTACACTACAGTTAAAATACAGGCAAAGTAAGAATAAAAAAAATTAGCTTAACTATAACTCTCTTGAAATACTTAACAAGATGTTGACTACTACAAATCAGCTATTTCAAGATAGCAAGGTCCCATAAACACACCCTTGGGCAAAGGCAAATTCAGTAAAATAGATTGTCTGTTTTCCAGGCAATGTTTTCCAGTCCAGGAGGAAATAACATCAAGAGAAAAATCTAAGTGAGAGAGACAAAGAACTCAAGCATGTTTCTGTAACAGGGAGAGATGTGTAGCATCTTACAAACCCCAACAGCTAGTGAAAATTAAACTAAAATTCTGGTTCTGTGGGAATTTGACCCCAACCTTTACGCTGTATCGGCTCCAACTTTAAAACAGAACCCCAAGGCCTCATAAGCTGTTGGCTTGATTGGCTCAGAACAGAGCACTCCGCACCTCTGTTTCAACCGTACTTCATAAAAAAAAGGTCAAAATATACCTCTTAAAGCCATAGCGTCATCACAATTGTTTTGTTTACTAATTTACTTTAAAATTCGCTTTATGAACTCGATTCTACAGAGTGTGGACTGGAGGAACTGAATCTTCCTTTAATCAGCAGTGATCCTCTGTCTGTTTAATTGTGCACTGCTGCTGGTTGAAGGGTGTGGTGCTGGAAAAGCACACCGGGTTAGAAGCATCCGAGGAGCAGGAGAGTCAATGTTTTGGCATAAGCCCTTCATCAGGAATGTTTGCCTGAAACACCAACTCTCCTGCTCCTCAGGTGCTGTGTGGCCTTCTGTGCTTTTACAGCTCCACACTTTTTGACTCTGATATATCCTCCAGCATCTGCAATCCTCACTTTGTCCACTGCTGCTAGTCCTCCTATTCCTCCACCTTTGCTTACACAGCGCTTCCATAGATCTGGTCCAAATGCCCACTTAATGCAGTCTGCTGTCAATTAGTGAACCTGTGTTGGAGATAAACATCATGGTCTTTAAGTGATTAATGGGCTATGACCTAATTGAGAGTTTTTCAACTCAGCAAAGTTTTGAGTCACATCTCTACACTTTCTCGCAGGTAATGTGAGTGGTGCTAAATGTTTTAGCCATAATATATGAGTCAGTAGGAAGTGTGGTGCAGTGATAGTCAGCAAAAGTGAGGACTGCAGTTGCTGGAAACCAAAGTTTAGATCAGAGTGATGCTGGAAAAGCACATCAGGTCAGGCAGCATCTGAGGAACAGGAAAATCGATGTTTCGGGCAAAAGCCCTTCATGCAGTGATAGTGTCCAGTGCCCTCATCTCTGACCATAGAGGTGTGTCATGATATATCAGGACAGTTTGACTTTAGCACATATTTATATATAGAAGTGAATCATCCTGTTGCATTTAAAAGTACATTTGACCTAACTGTTAAAAGTATTGATTACCCCTCAGCATTGCTTGGACATATTAACCCATTTAAATTGCAAATGATCTAGCAGATCAATATGTCCAATTAGCACTCAGTCATAATCATAACCTCTAACAAAGTTAGTCCCCATGTTGGGGTAATATAATGGAACATTCTGGAGTGGATTCACTGTGGTTGAATAAAATTATCAAATATTTTCTTTAAAATTCTTGGACAGTATCTACAAAATCCTTTAGTAAGTTGAAAATGAATAAGGATATGGATAGAATAACATCCTAACTTCAACACGACCAATGTTTGTCTAATTTGTTTCAGAGTATTGGGTGATTTAATTCTTTTAAGAAGCAAGCACGCAAGGTAATTTATTAATTACAGCATTTAGATTGAATCAGACCACAAGATATAGGAGGGGAATTCAGCCATTTGGCCCATCAAGTCTTCTCTGCCATTTAATTATGGCTGATGTGTTTTTCATACCATTCTCCTACCTTCTCCCTGCAACCCTTGACCTCCCTACCAATCAAGAACCTTTCCATTTCTGTCTTAAAGACACTCAGTGACTTGGCCTCCACAGTCTCCTGTGATAATTAACTCAACAGATTCTTCACCTTCTGCTTGAAGGAATTCCCCCTGAGCTAGTTCTACAGAGTTGTTCCTTCATTCTGAGGTCCAAGTCCCCTCAGGTCCTAGTCTTTTCCGCGTCCACTCTATCCCAGCCATTTAGTATTCTGTCAGTTTCATTTACGCCCTGCTTCATCGTCCTAAGCTCTATCAAGTACTGACACAGATATGAGAAACCCTTCATTCTAAGATCTTTCTGGTAAACCTCCTCTAGACCCTTCCAAGGTCAGCACATCATCCCGAAAATATGGGGCCCAAAACTGTTCACAATATTCCAAAAGCAGTCTGACCAGAATCTTCAAGCCTCAGTAGTATAGCCTTTTCCTTGCATTCTAGTCCAGTCAAAGTGAATGCCTTCCTAACTACCAACTGAATTTGCATGTTAACCTTAAGAGAATTTTGAACTAGGATTCCCTAGTCTCTTTGTGCTTCAGATTCTCAAAGCCTTTCCCCACTTATGGCTCTATTCTTCCAACCAAAGTGCATAAACTCACACGTTCCCACAATGTATTCCATCTTCCACCTTTGCCCATTCTCCTTCCCAAGTCCTTCTACAGCCTGCCCGCTTCCTCAATGCTACCTTTCCCTCCACCTATCTTTATGCCATCTGCAAACGTGGCAACAATGCGCCCAGTTCCTTCATCCAGGTCGCCCGCACTGACCCCTACAGAACTCCTCTAATTACCGACTGTCATTCTCTAAAAGACCCCTTTATCCCCACTCTTTGCCTTCTGCCAGTCAGCCAATCCTCTATCCCTGTCAGTATTTTGCTCCTAACATTGTGGGCTCTTATCTTATTGAGCAGGCTCCTGTTGTGGCACCTTGTCAAAGGCCTTTTGGAAATCTAAATAAACCACATCCACTGACCCTCCTTTACCTAATGTGCTTGTTACTTTTTCAAAGAACTCTAACAGATTTGTCAGGTATTACATCCCCTTGATGAAGCCATACTGACTTATCTCTACTTTACCATGTACTCCCAATTACTCCGTGATCTCATCTTTAATAATGGATTCTCAAAACTTACCAACGGCTGAACTCAGGCTAATCAGTCTTTCATTTCCTGTTTTTTACTTCCCTCCCTCCTTAAATGGGGATGTGACATTAACTATTTTCCAGTCCTCTGGGACTCTCCCTGACTCCAGTGATTCCTGAAAAATAACCACCAATGCCTCCACAATCTCCTCAGCTATCTCCTTCAGAACTCTAGGGTATAGTCCATCTGCCCCAGTGATTTATCCATCTTCATACCTTTAAGCTTCCCAGCACCTTCTCCTTAGTGGTGGCCACTGCAATCACCTCTGCCCCCTGACTCTCTTGAAGTTCTGGTATGCTGCTGGTTTCTTGCACTGTGAAAATTGATGTAAAGTACCTATTCAGTTCCTCTGCCATTTCTTTGTTCCCATTACTACTTCCACAGCCTCATTTTCCAGTAATCGAATGTCCACTCTTGCCTCTCTCCTACCGTCTAGGTAACTCAAATATAACTCATGAAATCTTCTTTTATATTACTAACAAGCTTACCATCATATTTCATCTTCTGCCACTTCACTGCTTCTTCAGTTAGACCCTACTGGTTTTTAAAGGCTTCCCAATTCTCTGGGATCCCACTAACTTTCACCATGCTTTCGGCTTTTTCTTTTGTTTGCTGTCCCCGACTTCCCTTGTCATCCATGGTTCTTCATCATCCCCTTAATATGTTTCTTCTTCCTCGGGATGAATTTCTGCTCTGTTTCATGACTTACCCGCAGAAACTCCGAACAGAAGCTCTTGCCTACTCTTGGCTATGTTCTTGGTGCTAGCACGGATGATAATAACTGGATCTTCCCCCACCCCCCACCCCCCTCCAATATCCTTTCAACCTGACTCAAGTTGTCCTTCATCTTGGCACCAGGAAGGCAACACAATATGTAGGAAACTCAATCCTGCTCACAAAGGGTTCTAAGTCTGTCCCTAATTCTAGAACCATCTACCACTTTGACCTTTCTTTGTGCTTCCTTCTACTTGATTTGCTTCCTGGACCGTGGTGTAGTGATCAGCATGTGACCTCATTATCTGTACACCATCCACAAGGGACAAGACAGGAGCATGATGGAATACTCCTCACTTGCCTGGATGGGCGCAACACTCAAAAGCTTGACACCATCCAGGACAAATTAGGCCGCTTGATTGGCACCACATCCCAAAAACATTCACTCCCTCCACCACCAATGCTCATTAGCAGTGGTGTATACCCGATAAGATAACTGCTGCAATTCACCAAAGTTCATTCAACAGCACACTTCCAAACCCATTGCTTCTAACACCTAAAAGGACAAGGACAACTGATGCATGAGAGCATCACCATCTTCAAGATCCCCACCCCCCCAAGCCATTCACCATCCTCACTTGGAACTATTTCATTGTACTGGGTCAAAATCTCGGAAGTCTCTCCCTAACAGCACTATAGGTGTCCATCCATCCCAAGGACTGCAGCAGTTCAAGAAGGCAGCTCACCATCACCTTCTCAAGCGCAAATTAGAAAAGGTAATAAATGGTGGCTGAACCAGAAATAACTATGAACAAGAAAAAGCAAATCATTAATATAATTGTTCGAGTGATGAAACTGGCTGTAACTGTATTATCATATTATTGAATGAAATGCAGAATTGTGAATAGTTGGGATGAATAATGAATACCAAATAGTGAAGAAAGAACAAGAAAAGTCTGCTTCTCAAAGTCAAAGGCCTGAGTTATAAAGCAAAGTTGAAGAAATGTGCTGTTTCATTCCAGGAAGGAAATAGCTGAGAGGCACACATTGTTCGCTATGATAATTACGCAGATATGAAGAGTAAAACTAGAATATTGCCCTAAATAATCTAACTAAATTTAAACTATAAAATAAATATAAATTTTGGACTACCATCAGGACATTCTTCTTCAGTATGGGTGAATGCAAATCGATTGCATCATCACAACACCTCAATGGAAATGTGATGCAGAGAGAAGGAGGTTCTGCTGATAGTTCCAATACTTGTACTATTTGATGTGGATGGACTGGACCCGACCAGCCTGTATCTATGGGCTCTTTCTTCACTTGCTGTCGTAGTGCCCAAACACTCTGAGCCTACCTGAATGCTCACAGCATCCCGACTTCTACCAGCTCATATTAGCTCTATCTTGCTGCGCTACTTAACACAGACACAAAGCCAGGGAGCTTGTCAGCAGGCCTCAGTCAAGTCAAGGGTATTGGATTGTGGCCCAAAACATCAAGGTTAGTCCCTAATACTAGTCCAGAGCCTACTCGAAATCAGGAGTCTCTCCACAAAACGGTGCGGAGCCAAAATACAGGCAGCACATCACCTGCATTGGCCGTTTCTGCCTTACTGTGGGGCTGTGTACCTCCTGAAATGAGAGAGAGAGGCCGATATTACAGGAGATGAAAGTGGGTCGAACAGCTACTTAACAAAAGTTGAAAATGCTGGAGAAACTCTGGGCAGCAGAGTTCATGTTTCGAGTCCAGAGACCCTTCATCAGAGCTACCACGTTTCTGCCTCTCCTCAGGTCTAATGAAGGTTCATTGGTTGGAAACATTAGCAACTTCTCTCGACACAGCTGTAGCCGGACCTGTTGAGCAGTTCAAGTATTTTCGTTTTGACAAAGAGTCACAGAACTCAAAATGTTGCCTCTGTGTCTTGATCCTCAGAGACTGCCAGACCTGCTGAGTTTTTCCAACACTTGCTGTTTCTTTTTCAGATTTCCAGCATGCACAGTTCTTTGTTTTTATTATTATGGCACAGCTATGTATTGTTGGTTTTGTTGGGAGAGGTGGGTAGGTGGCACAGAGGGCACATGGTCTTGGTGGTGTTGGTGGCTGGGTGATAAAGAGTGAGTGCTGAGGATATTGCAGGCAATAGTGAGGGCGGTAGAATTTAACCCTTGGTGGGCTCCAATGTTTGTTTATTTTTTCATATGCTATTGTACAGAACTGAACTGCTTCAGTGCCTGTGTATGTACATGGTGATATTTTTATGAAAAAAGTATATTTTTGAAATTAAAAATTTGTTAGCTGAAGGATAGAGTGGGACCCATTAGGAACACGCAACATAAAGTGCTCATTGAAGTAAAGAGAATGGCAGTGATACTAAATGTATACTTTGCTCTGTCTTTACGAAATTAGATGTTGACAATGGCCAAGGTGTAAATGTGGACGTTGAAGAACTGAGCAGTTTGGTGAAGATAACGAAAAGGTGGTCTATCTCAACTTCTCCAGGTAGAGAACTGACCAGGACCAGGTGGGATGCTTTCCAGATTGCTGAGAGAGGTAAGGGAGCAAATCGTGGAGACATTGACAGAAATTTTCCAGGCCTCTCTGATCACAGGAATAGCCCTGGGGGTTGGAGGTTTGCAAATGTGACAGTGTTGTTTAAGTAAAGGGCAAAGTATAATCCAGGAAACTGTAAACCTGTCTGCTTGACATCCACAGTGGGAAAACTGATGGAGCCATAATAGGGGAGAAGATCCTGATGAAGGGCTTATGCCCGAAACGTCGAATTTCCTATTCCTTGGATGCTGCCTAACCTGCTGTGCTTTAACCAACAACACATTTTCAACTGTGATCTCCAGCATCTGCAGACCTCACTTTTTACGAGAAGATAAATATGTTTGTTTGTTGTCACCATAGTCTTATCAGACCACAGGGATTGCTCTCTTATTATACACATGGGTTAATACGAGACTATCAACATGGCTTTGTCAAGGGTAGGTCACATCTGACAAAGTTAATTCAATTCTTTGATGAGGTGACACAGGCAGTGGATGAAGATAGTGCTGTGAATGTTGAATATCTGGACTCTCAGAAAGCATTTGACCCAGTACTGCATGGTAGCTTGAGCAAGTTAGAAATGTTTGGAATTGGCTGGCTCCTTGGCAACATGGATTAGAAGTTGGCTAAAGGATTTGAAATGGAAGGTTGGTATACTTGGGCATTTCTCAGATTGGAGACACATTGTAAGTGATTTTCCTGAGAGAGCAGCGTGGGGACCCAAGCTTTTTATGATTTATATAAACAATTTGGAGATGGATGTCGAGAGGCAAATCTCTAAATTGGCAGGTGATACTAAGCTAGGGAGAATATTGAATTGTGAAGATGACGCTGAGAGCTATTGGCAAGTTGGCTAAATGGGCAGATATCTGGCAGATGAACTTTAATGTAGAGAAATGTGAGGTAATGGATTTTGGTAAAAAGAATCACAGAAAGACAATGCAGACTCAATGTTGCAACTTTGAAGGGAGTGTAGGAGTAGAAAGAGCTTGGGATTCAAGTGCATTATTGTCTGAAGGTGGCCTGGCAAGTTGAAAGAGTTGTTAAGAAGCCTTATAGGATCCTTGGGTTTAGAAATAGGGGCATAGAGTATAAAAGCAAGGAAGTGATGCTACAGCTCTACACATCATTGGTCACTCCAACATTTTGGAGTGTTGTGTTCAGATGTGGGCACCTAATTTACAGGAGAATGTTAAAGCCCTGGAGAGAGTGTGAAGGAGACTTACTGGAATGATACCAGGAATGAGAGAATTTCGATACAAGGAGATTTTTTTTTAAAGAATGAGCTTATTCTCCTTGGAGCAGAGAAGATTAAGAGATGACTTTATTGAGGTGTTCAAAATTATGAACAGTTTTGACTGGGTAAAGAAGGATATTCTGTTTCCACTAGTTGGTATGTCAGGGGTCACAATTTCAAGATTGTCAGCGGGACAGCTGAGTGGGATGAGGAGAAACATCTTTTCTCAGACAGTTGTTGGGATTTGGAAAGCACCGCCTGGGAGAGTGGTGGGAGCAGTTTCCAAAGGAGGTTTCCAATGAGAGCTGGATATATATTCAAAAGGAATAAAGTTAGTGAGCTATGGAGTTAGGGCTGGAGAGTGGGAGAATGGAGACATGATGGGTTGAATGGTCTCATTTCTGTCTTGAGAATTCAATGATTCTATTAATACACTGAGACTCCAGCTCCCGTATTGTGTTTAAGGTTAGGAGTGTCACCATTGACCTCCACTTTACACTTCAGGGACCAGACTAATGCCATTTTCAAGTTCGCTGATGACACCACCATAGTCAGTTGAATCTCAGATGGCGACAAAACAGATTACAGACAGGAGGTGGAAGACCTGGAAGAATGGTTCACTGAGAACAACCAAGCTCTCAATGCCAGCAAAACCAAGGAACTCATTACTGACTTTCGGCAGGATGTTACTCATGCCCCCCTACACATTAACAGCATAGTGGTGGAACAAGTGGAGAGTGTCAAGCTCCTGGGAGTGGTCATCCACAACACACTTTCTTGGACTCTTCATGCGGACACATTGGTTACAACGGCCCCATTTAGCCAACTTCTTCTTCAGGCAGCTGAGGAAATTTGAAATGAAGGTGCCGACTTTGATAGGTGCGCCATCAAGAGCATTCTGTCTGGATGTATCACTACCTGGCATGGCAACTGTACCATTCAAGATCGGAGACAGTCACAGAGAGTGGTGAACTCAGCCCAGACAATCACAAAGGCCAACCTCCCATCTATTGATTCCACGTGCCAGGCCCGCTGTCAAGGAAAAGCCGCCAGCCTTCTCAAAGATCCATCTCACCCTGGCAATGTTTTTCCACAACCTCTACCATCGGGGAGAAGGTACAGAAGCCTGAACACACGCACCAGCCAGTTTCGAAACAGTTTCTTCCCTTCTGTTAGAATACTGAATGAACTCACAAACTCTTAATATTCACCTGTACCTGTGTTTGTGTTTTTGCCACTGTTTACCTATTATTTACTTATCTATGCTACTTAACTCTGTGATCGGCCTGTATTGCCCGCAAGACAAAGCTTTTCACTGTGCCTCGGTACACATGACAATAAATTCAATTCATTACAGTTTACTGCCTGCTTTTTGTATTTTGATTTCACCGAAGCAAGTGATTTCTTGGCTATCTTGTCGGTAGCTCCTTCCTCAAAAGTTCCACACCTTTGCGACCCACAATATTCTTGTGGCATTGTGCCCTGGATAGGGTAAGAGTTCCCTCTTCACAGATATATATCCAACCCAGGCAGTAATCGAACCAGTTACAGAGATCTCAGAACAATGCAAATAGAGAAACAGATCATGTTCGGAAATTGTGGTTGCAGGTTATAACGAACTAAATGACCAAACGTTGAGAATATTAGGAAATTGCTGAAATTGTTACATGATATTTCCCCAGTTCTTGCAGCAGCAGGTCTATCAGAGAATCAGAAATCCCTCAGACCCTGCTGTAAGTGTGTAAAGAACAATAAAGGAATTCCACCTTTATTCCAATGCTTGGCAGTTGCAATTCCAAATTTTATCATTATTTTTGTTTCCTGCAACTTAGATTCAATGTTCTGTCAAGTAGATAAGAAGATTCCCATGTCATGATACATTGAAGAGCAGTGCATGTTGCCTTAACCAAGATAGATCACCTAACTGATATTACTGAAAATAGATTAACCCAATAAACAGCAGGGGTTATTTCAAAAATAATCCTTGGCTGCATAATACTCATAAATATCTTGGGAATGTGAAATTCTGATGTATCTTAATTGTTTCAATTGAGGAAACTCGTTAGCATTCCATATTTATATGTCAAAAGCCATGTTTTATAGCAAAACCCTAGAAGTTCTCCAATGGTTTGGTGGATAAAGTCAGTCACTGCATCAACCCCTTTACCATTAACATGTGATGGAGACTAATTTGCAAATGTCTGAATAGAGACTTTGTCCAGCCTGGGCACTCTCCCTCTAAGTGCAGCTTTTTCTCAACCACAGAGAAATAAAGGAAGAAAATAGACTCAGACATCCTCTGCCAAAACCTGACCAAAACGATAAACAAGTTTAACTACAGATTTCTAATGGAGCGTCAACATTAACAAAAAGGAAATAATGTCATAACAGGACCAGACATGGATGAAATACATGGAAGGATGGACGAAGCCTCGAGTGTTATTGAACTTGATGTTCAATAGGCTGCAGTATTCCCAAGTGGAAAATGAGATGCTTTTCTTCGAGATTGCAGTGAGCTTATTGATGTTGGCCGAGGAACACACTGGTGTGTTGAAGTAACGGCCAACTGTTCAGGGTCATTTTTGCAGGCAGAACATAAGTGTCCTGCACAGCAGTTGCCCGACTACATTGCATTTCCCCAGCGTAGAGGAGAGCACGTTGTGAGCAACGAATACAGTAGACTAGATTGGCTGAAATGCAGGTAAGTTACTGCTTCACCTGGAAGGTGTGTTTTGGGCTTTGGATACTGAGGAGGCAGGAAATAAGCAGACAGATGTTATACCTTTTGCAGTTTCATGGGAAGGTGCCGTGGGGCTGTGGGGGCTGGGGTGGGGGGCGTCGGGGGTGCTGGTGGTGAAGAACAAGTAGAGCAGGTGTCTCAGAGGGAATGGTTCCTGTGGAAGGTGGACAAATGAGGGGAGGCAAATATGTGTCTAGTTGTAGCATCTGCTGGAGGTAGCAGAAATGGTGACTTATTTTCTTTTGGGTGTGCAGACTGGCGGGGTGGAAAATGAGGACTGGGGATCTTATTACTGTTGTCAGAGGGAAGAGAAGGGACAAAAGTGCAGGAGATGGGTCAAACATGACTCAGGGTCCTAACAGAGCATAGAACAGTCCAGCAAAGGAACAAACACTTCGGCCCGTGATGTTGCACCAAGCATGACACCAAATTAAACTAACCCCTTCTGCCTGCCTTTGGTCCATATCTGTCCATTGCTTGCATCTTCATGGGTTTATCTAAAAGTCCCTTAAACACATTTATAGTATTTGGCTCCATCACCATCCCTGACAGTGCATCCCAGACTCCTATCACTCTCTGTGTAAAAACTTACCCCTCACCTTTCCTTTGAAATTTCCCCCCTCACTTTAAATGCATGCCCCCAAGTATTGTACATTTCAACTCTGGGAAAAGGATTCTGTCAAACCCATTTATGCATCTCATAATTTTACAGACATCTATGAAGCCCCCCTCAGCCTCCACCACTCCAGAGAAAGCAACACGAGTCTTTCTAACCTCCCCTTACAGCTCATGCCCTCTAATCTGGGCAACATCCTGGTAACCCACTTCTGCACAGTCTCCAAAGCCTCCACACCCTTCCTGTTATATGGTGACCAGAATTGAAGATAGTGCTGTAAGTGTGGCCTAACCAAAGTTTTATAGAGCTACAACATGGCATCCTTACTCTTGTACTCAATTCCCCTACTAATAAAAGCAAGCATGACATACATCTTCTTTACCACCCTACCTAATTCTTTGGTGACTTTCAGGGAGCTATGGACTTGAATCCCAAACTCTCTCTGTAATCAATACTGTTCCAAGTCCTGCCATTTTTTCCCAAAGGTTTGATCTCCCAAACTGCAGTACCTCGTACTTACTGGGATTAAACTCCAAGTCCTGCCATTTCTCCATCCATATCTGCAACCAACCTATATCCTACTGTATTCTTTAACAACCTTCCACACTATCCACAACTCCTCTGATTATTGTATCATTTGCTAACTCATTCATCTAGATTTTCATCAAGTCATTTATATAAATCACAAACAACAGAGGTCCCAGTACATATCCCTACAGAAAACCACAAGTCACAAACTTCCAGTC
The DNA here is from genome assembly GCF_020745735.1 of Hemiscyllium ocellatum. Classification (NCBI taxonomy): domain Eukaryota; kingdom Metazoa; phylum Chordata; class Chondrichthyes; order Orectolobiformes; family Hemiscylliidae; genus Hemiscyllium; species Hemiscyllium ocellatum. The sequence continues at coordinate 41,275,538 of NC_083428.1, forward strand.
AGAAAAACAAACTTCCACCATTACTCTCTGTCATCTATGGGTAAGCCAATTCTGACTCCACACGGTCAAGTCACTGTGGATCCTGTGTATCTTAATCTTCTGGCTGAACCTACCATGGGGGGACCTTATCAAAAGCCTTACTAAAATCCATGTAAACAACATCCATTGCTCGTCGATCACTTTGCCCCCTGCACCAGCTCCTTTACCACGTATTCATCTCTCTCATCTTTCTATTCTTTGCCTCTCTAGCACCGCAGTAGGGCCTTGTAAACCGCGGTAGCAGGCAATCTTCAGTTGAGGAAAAAGGTGGACATTTCTGAGGCCCACTATTCATGCCCATAGCCACTCGTTTTTAATATATACATTTGTAGGATTGTGGGTGTCACTGGTTGGGCCCAGCATTTATTGCCCGTCCCTAGTTGCCCTTGAGAAGGTGGTAGTGAGCTGCCTTCTTGAACCATTGCAGTCCACCTAGTGCGGGTTGACCCACAATACCCTTAGGGAGGGAATTCCAGGATTTTGACTGAGCGACAGTGAAGGAATAGCGATATATTTCCAAGTCAGGATGGTGAATAGCTTAGAGGGGAACTTGAAGGAGGTGGTGTTCCTATATATCTGCTTCCCTTGTCCTGCTCGAAGGAAGTGATTGTGGCTTTCGACGGTCAAAACGTGTGCCGATGGAAAAGCACAGCTGGTCAGGCAGCATCCGAGGAGCAGGGGAATTGACGTTTTGAGCATAAGCCCTTCATCAGGAATGTAGGGGGAAGGAAACACAAGGGGGCTGAGAGATAAATGGGAGGGGGAATAGGGCTGGGGGCAAAGTAGGTGGGAATGCGATTGGTATATGAAGATTGGTCAGAGCAGAGGATGGAGCAGATAGATGGGTTTAGAAGGTGCTGTATAAGGATCTTTGGTTAATTCCTGCAGTGCATCTTACAGATAAAATAATTGCTGTTCCTGAGCGTCAGTGATGGAGAGAGTGGATGCTTGTAGATCTGGTGCCAATCAAGCCGGCTGTTTTGTTCTGGATGGTGTCAAGCTTTAAGGTGTGATTGGAGCTGTTCTCATCCAGAATCCTGGCTTGTGCCTTGTAGATGGTGGACAGGCTTTGGAGTACCAGGAGGTGAGTTACTTATGACAGTATTCCAAGCCTCTGACCTACTCTTGTAGCCACTGTTATGGTGTGGTGAGTCCAGTTGAGTTTCTGGTCAATTATAACCTCCAGGATTTTGATAGTGAATTATTCAATGGTGGTAATACCATTGAATGTCAAGAGGTGGTGGTTAGATTGTCTCTTATTGGTGATGGTCATAGCCTGGCATTTGTGTGGAGCTAATGGTACTTGCTACTTGTCAGCCCAAGCCTGGGTATTGTCCAGGTCTTGTTGTATTTGAACATGGATTGCTTCAGTCTCTGGGGAGTCCTTTTATGATATGGTTTGCTTTAAACACAGCAAACCCATTCTTACCTACTCTCAGGGCTATTATATATTACACAATTTGCTTTCAGTACAGACTGCCCATTCTCTGCTACTCTCAGATCTCATTAACACTTTTTCAGCTTCTCTTCTGTTTTGACCTGCCACCCAACATCTCCTCATTTACCTATGCCATTCACATGTCTGCCTGTCTCTCTCTCTCTCTATCTCTATCTCTATCTCTATCTCTATCTCTATCTCTTTCTCTATCTCTTTCTCTCTCTCTCTCTCTCTCTCTCTCTCTCTCTCTCTGGGCCCTATCCATTCACCAAACTCCCATCCATGCCCCAACCATACTCCTCCCAACCTCATCTTCAGCACAAGTTCCACTTCTTCCCACCTTCTATGTGTTCTGGTGAAGAGTCACCGGAATCAAAACGTTAACTTTGCTTTCTTCCCACGGATGCTGTCAGACCAGCTGAGTTTCTCCAGCAATTGCTGTTTTAGTTTCAGATCTCCAGCACCCATAGTTTTTTTTACTTTATTCTTTTTCAGTGTATTTGACCCAGAAGTATTCCTTTGGCTGTGATTGGGCTTTCAGTGCTCTCATTGCCTTACTTTAATGAACTGCTTGTTGACTTCAATCTTGGCTGTGAAAGGCTTTTACTCAGACTTGCAGAGTAGAATCTGATGTCATTTTGGCTTCAGGTTTTCAAGTTTGAGTGAAACTCACTGTGAGGCCAAATGGGTTTGTTCAGTGTATCTTAACAGAACTATTACTTTAATTGTCATTGCCAAGCCAGTGGCAAATATCATGTTGTAGCTCCATTTAATCATGCACCTTTCCCAGAAAACTCACCAGATATCTGCCAAGACAGCTTTCCTTGAGGCAATACCATCTTCAAGAGCCCACAGTACACTTGGAGAAGTGCTGGCTTCTGGCATGTGCCCTGCTCATGAATGGTGATGGGACAGAGATGGCTGACAAAGGCATGTCGCTATCAATGTGGAGGTCCTGACTGATAGGGCTGCATACAGGAAGGCTGCCTGTGTGATGAAAGGTGTTGACCTGAAACGTCAACTCCCCTTCTCCTCTGATGCTTCCTGACCTGCTGTGCTTTTGCCAGCTCCAATCTTTATCAACTCCGTCAGTGTACAGACAGAGGAGGCTCTGGCATTGATTACCGCAGAGTTCTATGCCCACTCTAGCTTTCGGAGGGCTGGGCAGCAGTGCCAAAAGAAGGTTGGTTACTTTCTCTGGGCCATCAGGGTAAATTCTGCCTGCTGTTACCTCACACTCACTCAGTCTCTGCTATTGCACTCATCCCCCATGAGGAGAGGGGACACACTCTAGATGGGGAGGACTTGGGTGGGTCCTGCATGGATGTAGAGGCATCCATGTCCCTCTGACAACTGAGTAAGTGCCACTTGTAATGGAACTGAATGCTGCATTGGCCATGTGTTGCAGTATATGCTACCAAAATGGATCATTGAGGGTTAATTGGACACAGCATTAAGCACTTGCTGGAGAGTGGAAATGGGCATGCCAACAAACTGTTTTGCAGCGGTTTCTGGACTTGCTTTTGACCACCGAGCACAGAAGAATACTTTGCAGAAATACTCAGAAGGAGCAGCGCAGCATATAACATCAAATCCAATATACTATTAATATTACACACTATCCCCAATCGGACTGGATTCACAACTAGAGCTGGGGAAATTAAGATCAGGCTCCAAGTGTTATGGGTCCCAGATGGATGAGGGCTTGAGACTCACTTGTTTGAATATCTGTAAGTAGTTTCAGCTCATATTAGTTCCAACGTACTAAAAGTAGCATAAATTAATAATTAGTTTCAATCTATATGTATTAAGTAATTTAAGCTATTAAACTTGCTTTATAATGAAATGCAAGTGTCTTCCTGTACTTGTGTTGATCAGATCTGAAAGGACCGGTTCAGGCACTAACATTGTAGACAGACAGTATGTTGCATCAGGCACTTCCACAAACCAATGGCTGTGACACCTTCTCCCTTTTGTGTCTCACAGATGCAGGTGGTGTCCTGAGCACACCAACTGCTGGGTAAGTACCTTCCACCGGCCTACAGCTCCTCAATCTGGGAAGAAGAGAATGTTCAGTGTGAGGAGGAAGCATCAGCAAGGCCGCTTAGAGGTGTCCCCACCTGCAACAAATCCAAAACACTCGATTGGCAAAGGGAGTGTGGGATGGGAGGTTGCCATTGACCAACTGTGGTGCTCCCTACCACCACACCCACTGTTGGAAGGGTGCCCCTGTGGAGCTGGGAACAAGCCACTTCCCAAAGACTCTCAGGGATGCCCAGAATCTCAGACCTGCCCTGTTGTTGTTGCAGATGTACTGTGTTTGACACAAACGTTGCCACGACATGGTAGCATGACGTTGCACACTGCCGTACAAGAAGGTATTGGTGAGTACTGCTGCGTGGCACAACCATTGGTTGTGTGACAATGCCACTTGGCAATGCCAGGCTTGCATGATGTAGACATGCAGTAAATGCAGGTTTCATGAATTCTACGACCTAATGCCACTCAATCAATTTCAGATGCTCTCTGAGCAGGTTTTGAACATTTGCAAGGCTAGAATTCAGGCTCCTGACCAACTCTCCTTGTGTTTCTCTCTTCCTCTTTGCCTGAACGCCATCTACATTGAGCTGTTTATGCTCACTGAGTGACATCATCACCAGGTTGCTGTATGGTCGTGAAGCCCTTACACACAGACAGAACCTCTCCCAGCTGAGACTGTGTTGTCTGCTCACTCAGGGAGTCTGAGTTTGCTCTGGTTACATGAATTTTCTTTGCAATGCATGTTGTAGAGTCGGCAGAAGCATCAACATCCTGTCCATCCCCAAATCTCTCTCACATACATGCTGCCTGTATTGGAACGATTTGCACATTTAGCTGCATGATAGGCACTCCTACTTTGGCCATAGATCCTGTGATGGCACTAAAAACTCATAGCTTCTGGGTCAGGGATAGGAATGCTACCTTCCATATATCCCACACACCTCCTTCCAGGACCTGGTGGGGTACGCTGCATATATTTCTTTATCTGAAATGTGTGGCTCTAAAACATCTATTCTAGTATATGCTGTGTAATTTGCTGTTGTTTGTTAATGAACTTTTTTTGACTGAAACTTGGCAGAATGAAGCTGTTTTGTCTAGTACCTCTGATTGCTATCCGGTGAATCAATTACCAGGAGTCAAAGCATTGATTCAGCACATTAACCAGCTCAGTATTATCTTGGCATTAACCAAGCGGAGCAGGAATAATTTTTCTCACTATATTACAAGCAGACACTGGGTGATGAAGGAAGAGAGCAGACATCTGACTGTCTGTGGTTGATGAACAGAGATACAAAACTAATGCAATGTTATTGTCACCTTTACATGTCTCATTCAGAAGTACAGGGAATAATCAAGTGAGAAGAACATTAGAAAGGTAGAGGATTCATTAGATTACCCAAGTGTGGAAACAGACTCTTTGGCCCAACCAGTCCACACCAACCTCTGAAGAGTAACCCACCCAGATCCATTTCCCTCTGACTAATACAGCTGATGTTATGGGCAGTTTAGCATGGCCAATACTCCTAACCTGCACATCTTTGCACTGTGGGAGGGAACCGGAGCGCCCAGAGGGTGCCCACACAGACACAGGGAGAATGTGCAAACTCCACACAGACAATTGCCCGAGGATGGAATTGAACCTGGGATCCGGGTGCTGTGAGGCAGCAGTGCTAACCATTGAGTCATCATGCCGTGTTGCTTATGTCGCTTGAATGTTGCATCAACTGTGTTTTCACATTCTTAATCCCATTCATAAAGCCTCCAGGATCAAAGCTTATTATATTTTCCACATAAGCTACTGTCTTTTAATGTAATGATAACAGAGATCTTGCAAATCGGAAAGTAGTGTTTTTGTTGTATTTGGCATTGATTAAAGGACTACTGTGAAAAAGGTGAGTCATCTTTTTCAAGCAATTAGTTTAGAAGATGGTCTAATTATTTATTTGCTCTCAATAACCTTAGAAGGGAGCGTTAACTTGGAATTTCTGCTTCTGCAATGTAACTGATGTTGCAAGAATTGGGGGAATGAGATGTTAAGAATTCAAACAACTTCCCAATATTCTTAAGATTCATTGACTTGGTTCGTTATAACCTCCAACCACAATTTCCAAACATGCTCCATTTCGATTGCAAGTTCTTTGTACTTTCCTGTGACTGTTAGTTTTTTGCAGGTTTCCTGTTGTGGGTAAAATTCCTTCAACTTTCTCCCAGCCAAATGATCAATGCAATGGTGGAAAAGCAGGTTGTGGGGGAGACTGGGAGTGATCATTATCTACCCTAATTGACAAAATTGGGCTAGTGGTAACCCAGGTTCTGAGTTGGGGCCCAAGTTGCTTACTATAATTGACATGTATAGTATATACACGAAAGTGAGGACTGCAGATGCTGGAGTTCAGAGCCAAGAGTGTGGTGCTGAGAGAGCACAACAGGTCAGGCAGCATCCAAGGAGCAGGAGAATCGACGTTTCAGGCATAAGCCCTTTGTCAGGAATTCTTGATGAAGGGCTTATGGCCGAAATGTGGATTCTCCTGCTCCTCAGATGCTGCCTGACCTGCTGTATTTTTCCAGCACCACATTCTCCACTGGCATCTTATGGAGGTGCGTATGCTTAGAGTTGTTCATAAACATCAGCCAAGCTTTTAGAATAGATTCCCTACAGTGTGGAAACAGGCCCTTCAGCCCAACAAGTCCACACTAACCCTCTGAAGCGTAACCCACCCAGACCCATTTCCCTCTGACTAATGCACCTAACACTATGGGCAATTTAGCATGACCAATACACCGAACCTACACATCTTTGGACTGTGAGAGGAAACCCACACAGACATAAGGAGAATGTGCAACTCCACACAGACAGTTGCCTGAGTCTGGAATCAAACCTAGGACCCTGGTACTGTAAGGCAGCAGTGCTAACCACTGAGCCACCGTGCCACCTGGCAGTTCAGTGGTTAGCTTCATGGTATTAGTTACATGGCTCACTGATAGGGAGACATTGAAAATCTAAAGAGTGTGGATAATGACACTTCCTTTGGGTAGCACTGAGTGGAACACTTTGTCATGTGATGAAAATGTATTAACTAATTACTTGTTTAAAAAGTTGTTACTATATGTTTAGAAATAACTGCACAGAGGCTAAAATCCCATCATCAAGTCATTCTTTCTTTACACATGGAGAGACCTTGAGCCAGCTCCCTATGAACCAGCTCTCAGAGTGAATAGAACCGCTGACGCTCCTGTTTATTTTTTTTCTTTATCTTTTCTAAACCCCCACACCACCGCCTAACCACGGTAGCACTTATATTTTCCGCAGCACCCATGCTGTGCATGTGCAGGTGTGAGACATAGTGAGAGACACAGGGTGCTTGAATCTTCATTCAGTTTCCACCACCAGGAAGAAAGGAAACACCCGAGTGGCCAGTGACAAGTAGTGCCCTTCACAATAGACAATGTTTATATCTGTCAGCCAGAGCTCCCCAATTGGATCAAATTAACAGCCCCAATCACGGAACTCATATTCTATGAAGTTCACCTGCCTGACCTCATTAATATCACTCCAGTTTTAGTGCTTCTATGCAAATTATGACTGTTGAGAGGCTTTGGAATGCTATACCTTGATATAGAGCACTTGTTTTAATGAGGTGCTGTAGAGGTGGTGGTTGTTGTAGTAGGGCATATGTGGGGCATGGGGTTTGTTTGGGGACATAAGGTGGCATTGATTGGGCATAAGGAATGTGTGGGAGGTGGATGGGTAGCAGGGTGAAGACTGCAGAACCTTGGCATTTTACATCTAGGATGAAGTCCCAGTGCATTAAGGCAGGTCTTTTAAAGAGCCCAATTCGGCAACTTGTGGTCCCTGTGGCTGCATCTGAACTCTTTCCAGGGTCAGCTAGTTCGAATTTAACTGGCACACGCACCCAGCAGTGCACATTGAGTCTCTGGAGGTGTTATTTCCTGAGGAGAGTGCATGTATCTGGGAATTATCCCATCTTCGCAACCCACCTTGATGGTAATCGGCCCAACATTCCACAATGCACGCTTTCCAAGGCTGATGCATCACCCTAATACATGATCCCTACAACTGCTCACAGCACCCCCAGTGTGTTCTAACCAGGCTTTCTCCAAACATCATTCCTGAAGATTTTTATTATTTTCTGTTCCTGTTTTTGATGTTTTAACAGTGCTGGCATCCAGAACCCTAAACCTCTTTGGATGAATATATTTCTGATGTATTTGTCACTGCTTGTTGGACTTTTGCTGTTGTTTGAGGGGCAGATCATTATTTAAAGGAAATTGTTTTTGAAGATTATTTAATTATTCATTTGATCTGTACAAACTTAGAATAGAGCATTAGGGTGGCCGTGTCTGAGGGATTTATGGCCCTGCAATAGAACTGGAGAAATGAAGAAATGAAGTCTTACAATTCAGGCAAATTCCCAATTTTCTTAACGTGTTGATCTAGTTTGTTATAACTTCCAAGCACAATTTCCAAATGTTCCATTTCTATCATCAGTTTTCTATATGTAATGTTCTGATCTTGCTGTTAGGATTTCTGATAACTAGTTATAGGTAAAGTTCCTTTGGACACCTCCCTGCAGAATGACCAATGTTAAGGTGGGGACCAGGAGATGTCTGTGGAAATTAATTTGCTTCTGTTGAGGGACGGGTTATGAGTAAAGACTTAGGCTCTTCTTTGGAACAAACAGGGTTGAGAGAATTGGAGTTGAGAGTATGGTGCTAGAAAAGCACAGCAGATCAGGCAACATCGAGGAGCAGGAGAATCGATATTTCGGGCATAAGCCTTTCATCAGGAATGAGACGTGTGAGCCAAGGGGGTAGAGAGATGAGGCTGAGGGGGTTGGGGGGGGGGGGGGTGGTAGCTGGGAGCGGGGGGAATGGTGATAGGTCGGAGAGGAAGGTGGGGCGGATAGGTGGGAAGGAGAATGGACAGGTAGGACAGGTAATGAGGGTGGTGCTGAGTTGGAGGGTTGGATCTGGGATAAGGTGGGGGTAAATGAGGTAACTGGTAAAATCCTCATTAATCCCACGTGGTTAGAGAGTCCCAAGGTGTTCTTTAATATTCATTAATATGTACTCTAATTGACAACTGTTTTGAGATTCTCATCATTTGTACGCTGTATTCCGTTCCTTATAGGTCCCAGACAGGGTGGTTAAGAAGGTATTTAGCACACTTGCCTTCATTGCTCAGATCTTTGAGTGGAGAAGCTGGGACATCAGGTTGAGGTGGTACAGGATATTGGTGAGACCTCTTCTGGAAAACTGTGTGCAGTTCTGGTCATCCCGTTATATGAAGGATATCATTAAGCAGAAGAGGATTCAGAAAAGATTGAGCAGGATGTTGCCAGGAATGGAAGGTTTGAGTTATAAGGAGAGGCTGGATAGTTTGGGGGATTTTACCCTGGAGCATTAGAAGCTGAGGTTTATAGAAATTTATATGAGAGGCATGGATATAGTGAATAGGTGTCTTTTCTCTATTGTAGAGGATTTCAAGACTAGGGGGCATATTTTTAAGGTGAGAGAAGAAAGATTTAGAAAAGAACATGAGGGCAACTTATTTCACACGGAGAGGGGTTCATATGTGGAATGAGCTTCCAAAAGAAGTGGTAAATATGGGGACAGTATTTCATCAGGAATGAGGTGTGTGAGCCAAGGGGGTAGAGAGATGAGGCTGGCGGTGTTGGGGGGGGGCGGTAGCTGGGAGCGGGGGAATGGTGATAGGTCAGAGAGGAAGGTGGGGCAGATAGGTATGAAGGAAAATGGACAGGTAGGACAGGTAATGAGGGTGGTGCTGAGTTGGAGGGTTGGATCTGGGATAAGGTGGGGGTAAATGAGGAAACTGGCAAAATCCTCATTAATCCCATGTGGTTAGAGAGTCCCAAGGTGGAAGATGAGGCGTTCTTTAATATTCATTAATATGTACTCTAATTGACAACTGTTTTGAGATTCTCATCATTTGTACGCTGTATTCTGTTCCTTATAGGTCTCAGGCAGGGTGGATATTGGTGAGACCTTTTCTGGAATACTGTGTGCAGTTCTGGTCATCCCGTTATATGAAGGATATCATTAAGCAGAAGAGGGTTCAGAAAAGATTGAGCAGGATGTTGCCAGGAATGGAAGGTTTGAGTTATAAGGAGAGGCTGGATCGTCTGGGGGATTTTACCCTGGAGCGTAAGAAACTGAGGTTTATAGAAATTTATAAAAATCATGAGGGACATGGATATAGTGAATAGCAGGTGTATTTTCTCTATTGCAGAGGATGTCAAGACTAGGGGATATATTTTTAAGGTGAGAGAAGAAAGATTTAGAAAAGAACATGAGGGCAACTTGTTTCACACGGAGAGGGGTTCATATGTGGAATGAGCTTCCAAAAGAAGTGGTAAATATGGGGACAGTAATAATGTTTAAAAGACATTGAGACAGGTACATTAATAAGAAAGCTTTGGAGGGATATAGACCAAGAGCAGGCAGGTGGGACTAGTTTTGTTTGGGATTATAATCGGCATGGACTGGTTAGACCCAAAAGATCTGTTTCTGTGCTATATGGCTATGATTCTAAGTAGAGGATCCCACATATACCAGCACGGCAACCCGATTACCAAAGTTTGGTTACTCACCCTATTTCAGTTATTTTATCAATATCTCATTGCAAAGTTCCATCTATACTTTACTACAATGTCATCTTTCTTCATTTTTTATTGACTTGAATTTTGGGTTTTTCAACGCCAAAAATACAATTAAAATGGTGGAGCTCAGGCCCACACACAGGTCTACAGACACCACTGGCTCATCCTGCTAATGGGAACAGTTTCCCATGATCCCTGCTGTGTGAGCAGAATTTTATGTCCATCATGTTGTGAACTTCGAGATACACAAAGGGGCAGTGTTACTTATTGATCCAATCAATTTATTTGTAATTAAACAGCGGAGGACAGGCAACCATGTGTGGGGTGGCTGAAAACTTTTGGCTGGTATATAAACTGGAGGACAAACACCTTATTTTCCAACTTGGAAGCTTATAACCATACAGCTTTAACATAGCTTCCAAATCTCCCCACCTCATCCCAGCTCCAGCCCTCCCTCCCCTTGACCTCACCTGTCCATCTTCCTTCCTATCTATCCGCTCCACCCTTCCTGCTGATCAATCACACAAACCCACTATCTGCACCCATCTATCACCATCCCACCCACCTTTCCCCCAGGCCCACCTCCCTCCCTCTATTTATTTCTCGGCCCTCTTCCCCCTCCTCAGTCCTGATTAGACTAGACTAGACTAGACTTACAGTGTGGAAACAGGCCCTTCGGCCCAACAAGTCCACACCGACCCGCCGAAGCGCAACCCACCCATACCCCTACATTACCCCTTACCTAACACTACGGGCAATTTAGCTTGGCCAATTCACCTGACCCGCACATCTTTGGCCTGTGGGAGGAAACCGGAGGAAACCCACGCAGACACGGGGAGAACGTGCAAACTCCACACAGTCAGTCGCCTGAGTCGGGAATGGAACCCAGGTCTACAGGCGCTGTGAGGCAGCAGTGCTAACCACTGTGCCACCGTGCCGCCAAAGGTTCCAACCTGAAACATTGACTTTCCTGCTCCCTCCAATACTGTTTGACCTACGTGCTTTTTCTCAACTTACAGGATGAACCATGAATAGTTGTCTATGTTGAGAGGCTGCTGCAGCTTGTGGAAGGAAGAGGCTTTCGGTACCATTGATGCATCATTACCCCATTTAGTCACAAATTCCTAGCCTTCCCTAGACCTCTGAGTGCAAAAGTGTTGATGCTGAATGAAGTGGCCAACAGTGTGTGGAGTAGGGAGGTGCACTGCACACGTGGAACCAATGGACGGACATCACCAGGTACTGGGGACCCCTGTTGAGCTGCGTCCCATACCGTGCATAGGTCTGTGTGTAATACTCTCTTGCTTTCACATCCGTGGGTCTTGAAGCTCGCTCCTTCTCAGATCAAGTCAATCACCCTATTCATTCCACATGCAGTTGCAGCTATTTTCTTTCACTTTGTGTCATTTCAATTTCGAGCACAGATCTGTCTCTTGATGATACAGGACTCCGCACTATGAAGGAATCCCCTCCTGCATAACCCCAGCCCCATTCATACTTCACCATGTTGCCCCCCTTACACATATCATTGCCCCCTCCACAATTGATAACCCTCTTCTTCATCTCAGCCTGCAGCTCACAATCTCTACTTACCGGTTCCTGAGTTTTCTGTCCTCTATCCCCTTGCCCACACCCACCCACATTTCTTCTCATTTCTCTAGACAGACCCAACTAACTGACCATGGCCCGTCTGAGCAATGAGAAGGTGCCAAGACCCTTGCCTGATACCTGTATATCTGCCCATCTATGTTAGCCTTACCTCCTGGACCGGACACTGTGAACCCACATGACTAACCATGGCTGCACCCTGGACTAATATTAGAGGCTAGCCTTGTCTTATTACACCAGGAGATCATGGACTTCATTAAGGACTGTGCCTCTTAGACTTTGAGATTTGGCTGCTTGTTCTCTGCACATGCAGCATGTTTACTACATAATGTGCTGGCATATGAGGGCAGGTGAGAGGTTGAAGTAACACATTACCATCTGCCCTGTTAATAGCGTAGAAACTGTTCATCTGTCCAGTTGCCAACTAGAAGCTGCATGAGAAACCAGGGAATCTCTGGGCAGTCCTTTCAGCCAAAAGAGTAACAGATTACTGAGCTCCCGGAGACATGACATGCCTTAGTAAAGTTTAAAATTAAGCTTGAGTAGCTAAGGACTCAGTAGGAATTGGCACTACCTCTGGGAGATGATTGAAATAAAAGTTCAGCTGCTAGCAGTTAAATAGTGCAGTCAAGACTGAAGGGCTAAAAACAAGAAACGTATAGAAGTTTTACAAAAATCTTATTCTCAGTCAGCCAGTGACACTCAAATACAGGACTGAGATATTTTGATGGAGAAGGGAAAGAGTTCAAAGTTTGGGAGAAGATTTGTAGCTCGGGTGCTCGTTGTTGTGGTTCTGTTCGCCAAGCTGGGAGTTTTTGTTGCAAACATTTCGTCCCCTTTCTAGGTGACATCCTCAGTGCTTGGGAGCTTCCTGTGAAGCCGGCTTCACAGGAGGCTCCCAAGCGCTGAGGATGTCACCTAGAAAGAGGACGAAACGTTTGCAACAAAAACTCCCAGCTTGGCGAACAGAACCACAACAAGGGAAAGAGTCTTTGCCACAGAAATGCTCAGAACTCCAAGATCACAGGGTTGACTAGTTGAAGAAAACTCTCTTCTACAGATAATGAAAAAAAGACTTTGTTTTTTGAAAACAAACCCAAAGGTAAGAGTAAACAAGAATCCTCATTCCCTCATTAATGACAGTGATTATCTTAGATGTGGTTATCCTTTCAATGCCAATTAAAGAACCACGCAGGAAATTCCCATTGATCCTGCTTTGTTCATTCATTCTGTGTCCATTGTGGTACAGTTCCACTTTCTGATGGAGTCCCGGATGTGTCCTTGCCTGTACCTCAGTAGCCTCACACTGCAGCAAGTGTTGAAGTGACCTTACTCCATATAGAAAGAGAAATTCCGACCCTCGAATGAAGAGATAGTTATCTCCTCACCTGAGCATAATCTTCATTCTCCATCTCGTATGTTACATTGTTTCCTGGATCAGAGAGTAAAGGATACCGAGAATTTTGCTTTATTGCCTCCTTTTGCGAGAGGCTGCAATCATTTGGACTCTTCTCCTGTGAGACAATCTTTCCTCAAATTACTGTAAATACATTCAAATCTTGATGGCATATAAAACATTACCAATGAAATCATAAAATTATGACAAGATGCCAATAAATTAAATGGATGGATAAAACAAATTAATTTTGTGCAGATACATGTGAAGTCATCCACTTTGGACCTAAAAAGGAGACATCAGAACACTTTCTAAATGACAACTGCTAGAAAACGTGGAGTCCACAGCGACTTGAGAGTTCGGGTACAAATGTTATTAGAAAGCTCAAAAAATAATCAAAAATGGCAAATTGAGTGGAGGCCTTTATACCTGGATTATATGAATACAAAAGTATAGGAGTAATGTTTCAACTAATACAAAGTTCAGGTTAGACTAAACCAAAGTCTGTGAGTTGTTTGAACATCATATCTTAAGGGAGAAATATTTGGGGTGCAGTGCAGGTTTGGCTTAATGATACATGCGCTCCAAGGAGAGATTACACAAAGTAGGGTTGGATTTCCTGGAACTCAGAAGGTTGTGAGTAATTTGATCAAGGCTTTCAAAACGTTGAGAGGGACTAATGAGAGATAGAGAAAACTTTTACTGGTTGATAAGTTTAGAAGTTGGGCATATTGTCTATAACCCCCAACTCCACACTCTCCTCCCAGTCCCACACCAACCTGACCTGGACATATTTTGCTGCTCTGTTATCAGTGTTTTTGTCTCAGGAAGCCCTAAGACCATTGTGGGTCACCACCAAGATTCAGTAGAAGGTCACTACTTCATTAGCAACCTTTTAGCAACCATTTGGACTCAGAGAAATGTCAGTTCCCATCCTAGCTCCTTGTGCCACCTCCCTTATGATTGTAATTACACTAAGCTCCACCCCCTTCACATCCTGATTTACAGATATTGCTGGAACGTTTTTTTAATGTTCTCTGTAATGAAGACAAAAGCAAAATATTTGTTTGTTTTGTCCACCATTTCCTTATTATCAGTGTACAACTCCTCATTCTCACTCTCTGGCAGCCTGCATTCACTTTACCTACCTTTTTCCTTGACAAATGTCCTTTTAGAAATTCTAGTAAAAAATGAGGTCTGCAGATGCTGGAGATCACAGCTGAAAATGTGTTGCTGGTCGAAGTACAGCAGGCCAGGCAGCATCTCAGGAATAGAGAATTCGACGTTTCGAGCATAAGCCCTTCATCAGGAATCACCTCCATCCCCCATCACGAAGGACTCAAAGCCCTCCGCTTCTTCCTTTCCTGCCGCCACCTCCATCCCCCATCACGAAGGACTCAAAGCCCTCCGCTTCTTCCTTTCCCACCGCCACCTCCATCCCCCATCACGAAGGACTCAAAGCCCTCCGCTTCTTCCTTTCCCGCCACACCTCCATCCCCCATCACGAAGGACTCAAAGCCCTCCGCTTCTTCCTTTCCCGCTGCACCAACCAGTACCCTTCCACTGACACCCTCCTTCGACTGACTGAACTGGTCCTCACCCTGAATAACTTCTCTTTTCAATCCTCCCACTTCCTCCAAACTAAAGGAGTTGCCATGGGCACCCGCATGGGCCCCAGCTATGCCTGCCTCTTCGTAGGATATGTGGAACAGTCCATCTTCCACAACTACACTGGCACCACTCCCCACCTTTTCCTCTGCTACATCGATGACTGTAACGGCGCTGCCTCGTGCTCCCACGAGGAGGTTGAACAGTTCATCAACTTTACTAACACCTTCCATCCCGACCTGAAATTCACCTGGACTGTCTCAGACTCCTCCCTCCCCTTCCTAGACCTTTCCATCTCTATCTCGGGCAACCGACTCAACACAGACATCTATTATAAACCGACTGACTCCCACAGCTACCTGGACTACACCTCCTCCCACCCTGCCCCCTGCAAAAACGCCATCCCATATTCCCAATTCCTTCGTCTCCGCCGCATCTGCTCCCAGGAGGACCAGTTCCAACACCGCACAGCCCAGATGGCCTCCTTCTTCAAGGACCGCAGATTCCCCCCAGACGTGATCGACGATGCCCTCCACCGCATCTCCTCCACTTCCCGCTCCTCCGCCCTTGAGCCCCACTCCTCCAACCGCCACCAAGACAGAACCCCACTGGTTCTCACCTACCACCCCACCAACCTCCGCATACAACGTATCATCCGCCGTCATTTCCGCCACCTCCAAACGGACCCCACCACCAAGGATATATTTCCCTCCCCTCCCCTATCAGCGTTCCGCAAGGACCACTCCCTTCGTGACTCCCTCGTCAGATCCACACCCCCCACCAACCCAACCTCCACCCCCGGCACCTTCCCCTGCAACCGCAGGAAATGTAAAACTTGCGCCCACACCTCCACACTCACTTCCCTCCAAGGCCTCAAGGGATCCTTCCATATCCGCCACAAGTTCACCTGTACCTCCACACACATCATCTATTGCATCCGCTGCACCTGATGTGGCCTCCTCTATATTGGTGAGACAGGCCGCTTACTTGCGGAACGCTTCAGAGAACACCTCAGGGACGCCCGGACCAACCAACCCAACCACCCCGTGGCTCAACACTTTAACTCTCCCTCCCACTCCACCGAGGACATGCAGGTCCTTGGACTCCTCCACCGGCAGAACATAACAACACGACGGCTGGAGGAGGAGCGCCTCATCTTCCGCCTGGGAACCCTCCAACCACAAGGGATGAATTCAGATTTCTCCAGTTTCCTCATTTCCCCTCCCCCTACCTTGTCTCAGTCGGTTCCCTCAACTCAGCACCGCCCTCCTAACCTGCAATCTTCTTCCTGACCTCTCCGCCCCCACCCCACTCCGGCCTATCACCCTCACCTTGACCTCCTTCCACCTATCCCACCTCCATCGCCCCTCCCCCAAGTCCCTCCTCCCTACCTTTTATCTTAGCCTGCTTGGCTACTCTCTCTCATTCCTGATGAAGGGCTTATGCTCGAAACGTCGAATTCTCTATTCCTAAGATGCTGCCTGGCCTGCTGTGCTTTGACCAGCAACACATTTTCAGCTTTTCCAGAGTGAAATCAGGACAAAACCCCTTCACACAAAAGATGTTAAAGTGAGATTTTTGATTAGATTCCCTGCAGTGTAGAAACAGGCCCTTCGGCCCAACAAGTCCACACCAAATCTCTGAAGAGTAATCCACCCAGACCCATTTGACTAATGCACCTAACACTATGGGCAATTTAGCATGGCCAATTCACTTAAGCTGCATATCTTTGGACAGTGGGAGGAAACTGGAGCACCCAGAGAAAACCCACGCAGACACTAGGAGAAAGTGCAAACTCCACACAGACAGTCGCCCAAGGCTGGAATCAAACTTGGGTCCCAGGTGCTGTGAGACAGCAGTGCTAACCACTGAGCCACCGTACCACCCCATTTTAGAACTCTTTTCCACAAACAGCAACTGGTGTCAGAACAACAAAAACTGAGAATGAAAGATCGTTGCTGTCTAAAGGTAATCACACATAAATGAAGATTGGTGTGACTGTGGAAGAGTTTTGAGTAGCTGAATGGATTAATCATGGTTCTGTCTTCCTAATGGGAGTGTTTTGTGGAAGTTGAAACAGGGTAGAGGAAGGTCATTTATCACCTTGCCCACAGCGAACCTGTTTGAGTTGTTTGGCATTTGATGAACTGTACTTGGATAGAACTGACCTCAAAGTTTTCCCTTCCCAGAGCTGACACTATTTCCATTGAGAGTAAAAATTCTTCAAAAATAGTTAACAAAGTGACACTCTAATGCAAAAATTGTACTTTACGTCTGTGTTCCTGTAAATGTACAATCCTGTGGCATTGTAAGCTGATTAGATTTCACATTATATTATGCTAACAACCCCATGCTGCCATATATGTTAGGAATGCAGCAAGGCCACTGGGCATGTTATCCAATACCAGTAGCTCTTAAATTCTGCAGACCTCCGAAATAGTGCACAGTGGCTCAATGGTTAGCACTGCTACTCACTGCACCAGGGACCTGAGTTTGATTCCACCCTCGGGTGATTGTTTGTGTGGAGTTTGCATATTCTCCTGTACCTGTGTGGGTTTGCTCCAATTTCCTTCCACAGACAAAAGAGGTGCAGGTTAGGTAAATAGGCCCTGGGAAATGTAGGGTTATGGATTAGGGGTTGGTTCTGGGTGCGAGACTCTATGTAGGGTCAGTGTGAACTCAATGGGCCGAATGGGCTGCTTCCACACTGTAGAGATTCTATGATTCAGTGCAGATTGACACTTACCCAGAGATCAAGATAAATAGAAAACTAATCAAAAATCAATAAAATTATACAATTCAAATCATTGGATTTCAAGGATGTGGATCCTTTTTAAAAAAAGGGAATTTGATTCTTAAGCAATATTCTTAAAGGCATTAAACAATCACACTTCATTCGTTTATTACTGCTGCCCATTTCCCAATCACTGATGTTGTCACAGGTCCAAGGGGATGGCTCCTGCAAGGTTGTGTCTATATAATGTGGGAGTCCACTTGATATCTGGGGAGCTGCACTTGGACGATCACTTCAAGGTGAGGTTGCGAATACAGTGTTTGCGTTCAATCTTTCTAATC
Source organism: Hemiscyllium ocellatum (assembly GCF_020745735.1). Classification (NCBI taxonomy): domain Eukaryota; kingdom Metazoa; phylum Chordata; class Chondrichthyes; order Orectolobiformes; family Hemiscylliidae; genus Hemiscyllium; species Hemiscyllium ocellatum. The sequence continues at coordinate 41,293,383 of NC_083428.1, forward strand.
TTCATTAATTGGTTATTAAATTTGATGGGCTACTGTGCATGCTGTACCTAGTTCTTGAAAGATCAGGGTATAAATTCTTCAGTGTCAATATATGAAGAATGAGATTCTCCTCTTCTCTACTAAAGGCTTTCTGAATTGGCATAGAACTCATAGCAAAGTAAATGCATTGATGGAACACATTGAACAAAATAGACATGACCTTATAGCCATTATGCTGACATGGCTGCAGGATGAAAAGAATTCGTACCTGAATATTGAGATATATGTAACTTTCAAGAACAATAGGAAGCCAGGTAAAGATCACTGGCAATTAAAGACGTATTTGTGCGTTAGAGATGCACTTGTTTCAGGAGATCAGAATGCAGAATTGGTTTGGTTGGAGGTGAGGAATAGCAGAAGAAAGTTACTAGTGCGAGTGGCCTACAGGTCCCTTACAGTAACCATAATGTGGGACAAAATAGACAAGAAAAAAATGTTTGTGTTAACGCAGACAGCAATAATCTTAGGTGACTTTAATCATTATATAGTCTGAAAGAATTAGATTGGCAGTGGTAGCCTAAATGATTTGTTCATGGAATGCTTTAAAGATGATTTCTTAGAGAAGCAGTATTTGGAACTGACCAATGGGTAGATTATATTCGAAGCACTTTTGTGCAATGTGATAGGATTAATTGATAACATCAGAATTGATAACCTCAGAGTTAAGGCACTTCTAGAAAGCAGAGATCACAATGCAGATACAATGGCAGATATTTAAGGGGATATTTCAGAACGCTCAGAATAACTATATTCCTACCATTAAAAAAGTGCTAAAGGGAGAACCTACCATTTGCAGTTAACTGACAAAGTTGGGGAAAGGGGTAAGGAAAAAGCAGAGACCTGAACAAAGATGAGTGGCAGGTCAGAATACAAAGAAAAGCAGAGAATAGCTAAAAGGTTAATTCGAAGGAGTAATTTAGACATGAGACAAATTTAGTTGGAAATGTAAAACTGAATAGAATTTCTAAAAGGACATTTGTCAAGGAAAAAGGTAGGTAAAGTGAATGCAGGCTGCCAGAGAGTGAGAATGAGGAGTTGTACACAGAGAATGAGGAATTGTACACAGATAATAAGGAAATGGTGGACAAAACAAACAAATATTTTGCTTTTGTCTTCATTACAGAGAACATTAAAAAAACGTTCCAGCAATATCTGTAAATCAGGATGTGAAGGGGGTGGAGCTTAGTGTAATTACAATCATAAGGGAGGTGGCACAAGGAGCTAGGATGGGAACTGACATTTCTCTGAGTCCAAATGGTTGCTAAGAGGTTGCTAATGAAGTAGTGACCTTCTACTGAATCTTGGTGGTGACCCACAATGGTCTTAGGGCTTCCTGAGACAAAAACACTGATAACAGAGCAGCAAAATATGTCCAGGTCAGGTTGGTGTGGGACTGGGAGGAGAGTGTGGAGTTGGGGGTTATACACAAGGCACTGCTGCTCTTGCTCCCTTGATGGTAGAGGTTTTAAGGGAAGAAATAACCTTGGTTTGCTCCATAACATATGTAGTTAATATATAAAAGGATCATAAAATCCCTACACTGTGGAAAAGGGCCATTCAGCCCATCGAATCTGCTTCAAAGATGTGCAGGATTGGTGGGTAGGCCAGATTAAATAACCCATAGCACCTAGGGATGTGCAGACTAGGTAGATTAGCCATGGGAAATGCAGGGTTGTGGGGATAGGGTGGTGGGAGCTGGGGTGAATCTGGGTGAGATGGTCTTCAGAGGGTTGATGTGGATTTGATGGGCCAAATGGCCTGCTTCCATGCTGTAGAGATTTTATGATTCTATGATCTTCAGTTTGTGGGAGGGAACCACAGCACCTGGCAGAAACCCACGCAGGTACTGGGAGAACGTGCAAACTCCACACAGAGAGTCACCCGAGGCTGGAATCAAATCCAGGAGCTGTGAGGTTAACACAATCCCAATGTGCTGCCCTATTTAGCAGTGAGTATAGTTAGTGGGTAGGTAACAGTGAGGCGAGTGAGTAGTAGGTGACAGTTAGCTTAGTGAGTGGGTAGGTGACAGTGAGAATAGTGAATGAGTAGGTAACGGTGAGCTTAGAGAGTGGATATAATAACTGGTATAGTCTACATTCACCATCGAATATCACAAACTCGTTCTCAGAGGCTGGAGTTCCATTCTGCTTCTCACTAGCCCTCTGTATTTAAAAATAATGGTTTTGCTTCATCAGATTGCCCATCAAGGTAACACTGTTTCTTTTAAATTTTATTTTGGAAATGGGGGCATTTCTGGGGCAAAGTCCATGCCTAGCTTCTCAAATACAGCAGATAGGTCCCTGGAATACTTCAGAGAACAGTCATGAATAAACCACATAACTACACAACTGGAGTAACACATAGGTAAAGCTCGATAGGATAGTTTTTTCTCAAGAGAAAAGGACAGTTAGTGAAAATGTACACCCAACTTACTCCCATTCTAGTCAGAAGCACTCGTATCACTATATGCAGCCATTAAAGTGGCAAATTGTTGGATAAAATAAAAATCCAGTTGGTTCACATTTTCAAAACCAGCTTCTTGTTGCAAAAAACTCAGAGAACACCAGGGAAACTCTGTTTCAGATTTCTGGCATCTGCAGTATTTTGCCCTTATTTGCGTATTTTGTTTGTAATTTTTTTTAAAAAGCACCGCAGTGGAAATCGAATATTGTGAATGAAGTATTAGCTCTGAGAAGTGACCATTATTCTGCTGCTGTTACCCATTGTGATTTCTGATTCAAAGGCTAGAACTCTACATTGAACCATCACTTCAGTCTAATTTGCACTAATTTTATATATATTTTTTAATCATCTGTTCTTTCTGATCATTAATTTTAAATTTTGAACAACTTTATTTAAATGCACTTATTGGCAGGGTTATTCCAATCCTCACAGCACTGCCGTGAGGTACGTCCGTTCCAATGAAGCTAAGATGCAAAAAGGTGATACCTTTTGATTGACAAAAAGCATGGAAACAGAAGCATAGAAGTTGGAAATAGATATATGCCTTTCAGCCCTTCAAGCCTGCTCTCCATTCATTACAATTATGGCTGACTGTCCAACTCAATAGCCTAATCCTGCTTTCCACCCCTATGATCCCATATGTCCCAAGTGCTGTATCCAGCCACTCTTGAATACATTCGATGTTTTGGTATCAGCTACTTCCTGCAGTAATGAATTCCACAGCCTCACCCACTCATTGGGTGAAGAAATGTCTCCCCATCTCCGTCCTAAATGGTCCATCCTGAATCCTCAGACTGAATCCTGAAGACCCCAGTTCTGGATGCACCCATCATCGGGAACATCCTTCCTGCTGCTACCTTGACTGGTCCTGTTAGCATTTTATAAGTCTCTATGAGAAACCCCCTCGCTCGTCTGAAATCCAGCGAAAACAATCCTAACCTAGTCAATCTCTACTCACACGTCAGCCCCGTCGTCCCCGGAATGAGTCTGGTAAACCCTTGCTGCACTCCCTCGAGAGCAAGAGCATCCTTCCTCAGGAGAGCTGACAGTATTATTTGTGTGTATTGTGCCAAATGACTTTATCAAGCAGATGTTTCCATTGCAATCAATTAATATTATCCACTTCACGTATATACCCATTGGTTTCGCTCCATTAGATTGTCCATCATGAAACTTACTCTGATTCTGGGCTGTGTAGTGGTGTCTACCCTGGCTGCGGCCTCAGGACACACATTTAATTCAACACTGGATGAAGACTGGAAGAACTGGAAATCACAGCATGGGAAGCAGTACACCAAGGTAAAAGGAGAATTTACTCCTGTACAGAATGTAATCCAAGTATTTAACTCACTCTGAAGGGAAGGGTTTCCACACACTTGACAGATATTGAGAATTCTTAGTTGCAGTTAACGTGAGAGACACCTGCTGGGTGAAATGGACATGGAACAGAATGTATGAGTGGAATATGGAATGGATGGGAATGGAAAGATATTGATCCTGAAATTCTCTCAGTTTCTACCTCCAATAGAGGACTGACCGAACTCATAATAAAACAGCAAAGACTTATGGCTGAAGAGTTTTTCTCTCATGCATGGGATGTGGACGTCAATAGTGAAGCTTGCATTTATTTCCCATCCCTAATTGCCCAGAGGGCAGATAAGAGACAACAACATTGTTCTGGAATCACATGTAGATTTCCTTCCCTGAAGAACTATAGGGATTTCTCCCAACATGCAGCAATTGTTATCATTAGAGCCTTAATGCTAGATTTTTATTGAGTTAAAACGGCACCATCTACCACAGCAGGATTTGAACCCAAGTCCCTAGAACACTCACAGAGTCTTGGAATTAACTATCCCGCAATAGTACCACTAGGCCATCACCTCCCCATTTATGGAAGTGACAATGCTCTTACCAACAGGCTGTAGAACTGCTGAGAGGTTCCTGCGACATTTACGTTTAAGAGATTCACTGAATTGAGTGTTAGACAGACACTTATCTGGGCAGCACGAGACATTCATGGGCGAGGGAGCTGAACTTCCATGTGGAGACCAGCAAGGTGTTGCCTGCTGCCAGTAAGGCCCCCACTTGAAATGTAGGCCCCATAGGTAATTGGGAATGGTATGGGCTCGCAGACAGAGGAGAATCTGCAGCAAATACAAGTGTATGGCTCTCTGTATAAGGGTTTCAACAAGTGTCAATGCAGAAAGCCTAATATTGTGTCTTGCTGCCCTGTATTTCCTCAGGACATTAAGGAAGTAGTGGATTCCCCAACTGACGCCATCTCACTAAATGAACCTGCCTCAGGGAGGGCAATACGTGTAACCCTTGGGGAACTCAGTTTACAGTAAATCTGTTGAAGCCCGTGTTGAAGTTGCCAGGGAAACCATAAATATAACTCAAGCAGCTTCAGACTCAATCTCTCTTCAAATATATTGACGTTGGCAGTGTGCACATAAATCCCAGCATGCCTCCAGAATGAATGGAGTAGGGCAGACCAAATATAATTTGAGAAATGCATGAACTGTATTGTTTCACTGTTTTGTATTGTTCACTTAAGGACATTATGTCCAGCAGCACCCTACACCCACTCCCCCCAAAACTCCACTTCCTCAAACTGTAGCATAAATGCTGTCCCCTCCACACGTCACGACATCTAGATTCAAAGTGTTAGCTTGCTCTCTCTCCATGGATGCTGTCTGACCCGCTGTGGTTTCTAGCACTTTTTATTTTCAGTTCAGATTCCAGCATCTGCACTAATTTGCTTCTAAGATTTTGACCTTGCTGCTCTGGGAGTTCAGACAGGTTTTGCTCTGCGCGTGGTTAAGGAAAGGGGAATTAGGGCAACTTCTCCAATCTGGATGGGAGGATAGAAACCAGACTGAAAACTGTTATTCAAGTTTCACACAGGGATTTTTAGAACTATTCTATGATTTTATGACTGGAAGATGGTGGAACCTAATTGGCTTAATGTTTTTATTCAGGATGAAGAGAACTACAGGAGAATGATATGGGAGGACAATATGAAATTCATTGAACAACACAACCTGGAGTACTCGATGGGAAAACACACATTTACTGTGGGAATGAACCAATTAGGCGATATGGTATGTACATGATGTATATTGTGAAATCTATGAGATGCTGGTTATTGTGGTTCTGTTACTGAATGAGGTGGGATATGGTCAGTGATATCACAACACCTCATTTTAATGAAGAATCGCCCCTAGGCTAAAGTGAGGACTGCAGATGTTGGAGATTAGAATCGAGGTTTCAGGCAAAAGCCCTTCACCAGGAATGAGCCCCCTGGGCTTTTCCAGTGCCCTATTCTCAGAAGTATCTCACCTCCCTCACTGATGTATGTTTCTGGCAAAATAAATTCTCCTTTCCATTGTACATCCCGTTTTGTTTGTTTGCTCTTGTCAAATAGCCAGTCTCATGGGCTGGGGCACCACTGTCCTTTTGAAATATTAAGCATGGGACGGGTTCACCTGCATCAAACTCAGAGACAATTTCAAAATGACAGGATGGCCTTCTGCCTGAATCTCTCCCTGACCGTCACCTCCCACAGTAAGGACTAAAACCCATCACCGGGATCAGGTTAGATCCGAATATAATTTCTTGTCATAAAACTCACTGAAAAATTGTTGAGGAAAAATTAGATTATGAAAGTGAGTAAAGGCTAAGTTTGGAATATTGGATCTCTGTTTAAAAATTGCACCCTTCCAAGCAAAAAAACTTAATGCAAACTGATCCCTGGATACCTCTGTTCCCTCAGGTTGAGGTGTGAACCTCAACAATTCATTTTGGTAGGATATTCACCAATGGATGGTATCAAACACGACCCTTGTCTAACAGCCATCTCCCAGTGTAATTGGAATGAGGAACACTGCCTTTTTTTCCACTAAATTAAAGGTCCTGAGACCAATTCCAATGCAGTGCTAACTGAGACTAGGGAATCAGACCTGCCTCACAGTGACCCTCTTTATCAGGGTGATTCAGTTAAACACCAATAGCCTCAGCCATCATGGTGGATATTTGACCCACCCCCTTCACAGCAAAAGTGATCTGTAAGGTTTTAATTGGCAGTAAAGATTATCAAATAATTTCTCACATTATGGGCCTCATGAATAATCACTGCTCCAATTTTGGCTGTTGCACCATAGACGAGGGAAATACTATATCACCTTCAGGCTCTCCATTCTGTTTTATACTGACCTTGTGAGAGAAAGGAGAGTTGCTTAATTTCCTGCATTCTTCAAGCATTATTCAAGTTTGGAGTGTCATCACTGCTTTGATCTACCTTTTTGCTAAATTCAGTGAAGGTGTAGGATGTAGCGAAGTGATGTCATCGATTCTCATTTTGTATATTCTCCAGTAAACTCCAATCCCTTCATTAATAAATGGTCATGTGTCTGATTTTATAGACCAATGAAGAGTTTAATGAAATCATGAACGGATTCCGGCCAGCAGATGCTGATAACGCAAATGAAGTTGATGAATTTGATGATGACATAGATGATGAGGAATCTAATGAAGATGAAAGTAATGATGAAAAGCCAGTCGACTGGCGTGAAAAAGGATTTGTCACTCCAGTGAAAAACCAGGTAATAACCATTAGGAATCCTTCTAGGAATTATTAAGTGAAAAAAAATCTGAAAGTCATGATGAGCTTGTAGAAATCGGTAAAGATAATTCAACTTCATTTTTAGATCCAGAAAAGCCTGTCCTGACCATTCATTGCAATTGTGTGTGTGGGTTAGCGATTGGTGAAGCATTGAACCATAGTGTGAGTGTCTATGTTAATGTTCGTTCTTTTGATGAAGAGCCCATCTGATGTTATTTGTCAAAGTTTAAAAGCTTTATTAAGTTACTGGGATAAATTTTAAAATTCAAATGTACATGTTGCATTCTAACATACCAAATAAATGGTTTGGAGATGCTGGTGTTGGACTGGGGTGTACAAAGTTAAAAAAAATCACACAACATCAGGTTATAGTCCAACAGGTTTAATTGGAAGCACTAGCTTTCAGAGCGCTGCTCCTTCATCAGGTGGTTGATGAAGAAGCAGTGCTCCAAAAGCTACTGCTTCCAATTAAACCTGTTGGACTATACATGGTGTTGCGTGATTTTTAACTACAAAATTAAACATTCAGGTCCAACCTGGCAAAACTCAACATTGACACTTTTTCAAGATGTGATGCCAATATTCCTACTATTACCATGTCCAGTCTCTATTCAAGAATATGAGGTGCAATTCATCCCTCTAGATATAGGCACCTCCTGAACCAGACCTGATTGCCATAGCCTCAGAAACCTGAAGGCTTCCCTTTCTGCACACATGATCAAAGCCACTCATTGATCCTTTGCATATTATTCCTGCTTTCACAAATGGGAAGATTCGTCCTGAAATTACTATTCATGAAGCCCTACTTTTTAATTTACTCCATAGTACCTAAACTTTGGATCTGAAATACCTGCTCACTCTGGGTGGTTGTGCAAACAAGCACCATAGTTTCTGCATCATTCACTTCCCTAGTAGATTATCCTTCATATTGTTCCTTACTTTGACATCAGTGAGGCAATATATCACTTGGGACTCCTGATAACTGTGCAATGTGGGCGGCACAGTGGTTAGCACTGCTGCCTCACAGCGCCAGAATCCCGGGTTCAATTCGCGCCTCAGGTGACTCTCTGTGTGGAGTTTGCACATTCTCCCTGTGTCTGCGTGGGTTTCCTCCAGGTGCTCTGATTTCCTCCCACAGTCCAAAAATGGCCATGCTAAATTGCCTGTAGTGTTAGGTGAAGGGGTAAAAGTAGGGGAATGGGTGCGTTGTGCTTCGGCGGGTCGGTGTGGACTTGTTGGGCTGAAGGGCCTGTTTCCACACTGTAAGTAATCTAATCTCCAGTAATGGTTATGTTCCTCCTCTCTGCTGCTGTTTACTACGAGGTCCATTTATTATTAATGCAAACGTCAGGGCTGAGCTCCCTCAAGATAACGCCACTCCCAGCCATCTCAAACACTGAGTCACGTTTCACAGTGGCACATTCCTAAAATTCTTGTGCATCTTGCCTCTCAGTATTCTTCCAAATGGACACTGATCCTGTATCATTAAGTCTGGCTGCACTGACTGACCACTTCCTGCAATGTACAATCCGAGAAACTCTCGTTCTCCCTGTTGCTCCTTCAGTAACATGTCAGGTAGTTAACTGCTTGATGTGGGGTGCTCTTAAATCCTTCTATCTCTGCTTAGTCTAAGGACCTGTCTAACTATCAATGGTAGCAGGAAGACTACTATTGAGTCTAAACAAGGTAGTTTATTGCATGATAATAGCAGATACATTTTACATTAACTAGTTAGACATAATTACTTAAGGAAATCAAGAGAGACTCCTGCCCTCATCAGGATCTTGTGCCATACTGATTGATTCTCCATCCAAGACTGGGTGACAGCATCAGATGAGTGGAGCTTAATGCAAATTCAACATTAACTCTTCCAAAGCCAATACTCATGCAATGCTGAGCTCAAACTAAAGCAGTTGGAACAACTTCCAACTTAAGTTGATGGAAGCCTGGATAACAAGCAGTGTGCAAATTTACTCTGAATCCATTCCTAAACCTTCTTACTAAATTATTTTGTCATCAATCTTTTAAATATTTTTTAATACAATCCCTACAGTGTGGAAACAGGCCATTCGGCCCAAAATGTCCACACCGACTCTCTGAAGACTAACCCACCCAGACCCAATCCCCTACCCTACTACTCCACGTTTACCCCTGACCTACACAGTTGTGCCACGCTTCTAAAGAAAAACTGCCCTTCAATCGCTACTACTCAGACTCTCACATGTTTTTGGTAAACTACAGAAGGAGGAGGAACTGACCTTACTCCACTGACAATAGATGGAAGGAAGATTTTAATTTCATTTAGGGTGTAGGTTTGCTCGCTGAGCTGTAGGTTTGATATCCAGACGTTTCATTACCTGGCTAGGTAACATCATCAGTGGCGACTTCCAAGTGAATTTTATTTTTAATATTTTTAATGTGATTGTATTTCTGTCATTACCAGGGACAGTGCGGTTCATGCTGGGCTTTCAGTGCAACTGGAGCCATCGAAGGACAGTGGTTTGAAAGAACCAATCAACTCATTTCTCTTAGTGAACAGAATCTAGTTGACTGCAGCAGGGATTATAGAAATCATGGATGTAGCGGTGGATGGATGTCAAACGCATTTGATTATGTAATCGCTAATCATGGCATCAATTCTGCAGCAGATTATCCTTACGTTGCATCGGTAAATCACTTTTGAATGCATTTTCAGGTTCACATTCATGGTGTTAGACAGTGGAGCCCATGCCAATCAAAAGCAAGCTGATATCCTACTTTGTATCCATCCTTCCCCGAGAATCTGCTCCCACATTTCAGCCAGTGTCACCGTACAATCGACGTTGGGAATACTGAGAGAATATCATCTTTCAGGGCAGAGCCAGCTTTCCCTCTTATTTCTCCCTTATCTTATATTGATCTCCCAAATCTCCACTCAGGCAGTGGGAATGAAGAGTTTGGTGTGTTTATGTTCCTGTGAATGACGTTCACCATTCTGTGAGCCAGCAGGTTGATGTGACAGTCAGCTGAATCAGACCATTCAGCATGTTCTGTACGTGATCTGGGGAATGTACACCACCCCAACAACAGATACTGCCACAACATTTTTATACGGTTCCTGCCTCCTCTCTCTACTCTGAAATTCTATGCCTCAGCTAATAAAGCAAGTATCCCAAATACCTTCTTAACTACTTTATCCACTTGTCTTGTTGTCTTAAGGGACCAGCATTCACGAACACTGAGGTCCCACTGATAGTTTGTATTTTCCAGGGTCCTACTGTTTATCATGTATTCCATTGCCTTGTTTATCCTGATCAATAGATCACCTCACATGCACCCAAATCCAATTCCTCTTGTCATTGATCTGCCTGTCCGAATTCTCCTGTAATCTTAAGTGATCAACCTCACTATCTATCACCCCAAAAAGTTTGTATTGTCCGCGAACTTCCTGAAAAACCCTCCTACATTCAAATTTCAATCATTTAAATACACCACAAACATCGGGGCCCCCATCACTGAGAAGTCCATTGAACACAGGCTTCCAGTCACAAAAACACCCCTCAGCTATCACCCTCTGGTTTCTGCTGCACAGCCAATTGTGGATCCAATCCATTGAATTTGATCCCATGGACTCTCAATCCTCCATGTGAAACTTATCAAAAGCCTTGCTGAAAGTCCAACAGACCACATCAGAAACATTGTCCTCATCTATAAACCTCTTTGAAAAATTCAAAAAGTTAACCAGACATAACCTCTCCTTACCAAAAACCATGCTGACTGTTCCTGATTAATCCCTGCCTCTCCGAACACAGGTTAACTCTGTCCCTCAGAATTGCATCTATTAGTTTCCCACACTAAAGTTACATTGACTGTAGTTTTGGGGAGCAATGGATAAGCCAAGGAACTACCAGGAAAGAATCTGAGATTTGTGTATCTTGAAACTACACTAACTGCAGTGTGCTGACCAAAATCTACTTCCCAATAAAATGGAGATCTTTCAATAGTTACCACATTTGTAGGCGGCTTGTTTACATTTGGGAATGGTGGTCACCTTCAGTAATTGAAGCAGTGTTTGAAGATCAGCTATTAACAATCCTGTAAAAATATCACTGTTACTTGGAAAAATATGACGTGGTATGAATTTTCTTTAACATTTAGGACGAAAGCTGCAAATTTATGCCAAACAAGACCGCTGCCATGATCAGACATTATGCTCATGTCATAAGAAACGAAAAATATTTAGCAAAAGCAGTATCAAGAATTGGACCAATATCCGTTGCTATTGATGCAAGCCAGAGAGGTTTCCAGTTGTATCGCACTGGTAAGAAACAGAAACTCTCAATGATGTATATCAATTGGCTTATCAATTAATTCTATACAAATACAGGACTAAAAATCATACATTCACTTGTATTCTCTGCCAATTACTTTTATTATTAATTCCATTTTAGAATGGAAACTGCCAAACCTCTTTCCTTCACTGATGTTTTACTAGCCCCTGTGCTTACATGCAGTCCAGTCCTATGGGGTTGTAATTGGATCAGATTTGTAACTGAGTCCAGAAATGGAGGTGAGCGATAGTCTCACTCCCATACATAGCCTGCTCATAAACTTCATGGTATTGACTGGATACCTTGGTGCAGGAGGAGGGCAGGGGAAGGAAAGGTGCCTTCCTGCAGGCGAGTAGGAGGCTCTCCAGACAGACATTGGTGAGGCAGAAGGAGCAGGAAGCTGTCATGGTCAACGCCAGTAGTTTCGTCCAAGGATCTGGATTGAGTGCTGCGAAAAGTTCAACATGAGCGAATGTATCTGCTCCCACGTCCTAAAACATTCATTTCATCCACTTAATAGCCCTAAAGAGAGGACTGAGATGAGGAGAAATATCTTCACCTGGAGAATGATGAGCCGGTCAAATTCTCTGCCACAGAAAATGGTTGAGGCAAAACAGAGAATGTTATCAACAAGGAGTTAGATATTGTTCTTTGGGCTAAAAGGATCAAAAGGTATGGAGAGAAATTGGGAACAGGGGACTGAGTTAGATGATCAGCCATCACTGGTTTGAGCAGGCTCAAAGGGCTGAATGGCCTACTTCTGTTTTCCATGTTCCTACATTTCAATCCCATGAAGATGAAACAAAAAGCCAGCAGTGTGAAGCTCCAAGGCTTCATCCAACTTGAAGTGTGAACACTGGAGCCATGTTGCTGAGTCTGCAGGATTGTGACAGATAGCAAGTGCAAGATTAGGTGTCCCTGCGTGGGTGAAGGGCTCCCTGGTTTGGGAGCTGGGGTAGAGCAGAGTAAACTCAGTGCAACCCCCACAAACAAGATGGCGGTGAGGCGCCTTGATTAGCAGAGTGTGGACATGAGTGTGGAGGAGTGCATATAAGAAACACAGTGTGTGTGAAAGAAAGCATGAGAGAAAAATTGTGAGACAGAGAGGCTATCTGAGTGCTCGAGTGTAAGGAAGCGTAAAAGAGGGAGTGTGAGAACGTGTATAAGAAATAAGTGTTTGAGAGAGAGAGTGTGAGATCAGCTAAGTGTGTGACAGAGGGTGAATGTGTGAAAGAGAGGAGGAATGTGTGAAAGTGTGGAGAGATTGTCTGCGAGAGGACAGTTGTAAGAGAGTGAAAGAATGTGAGAGGGTCAAGGAGAGAGAATGAGAGGAACAGTGTGAGAGATTGTTAGAAAGAGTGCGAGTGAGAGACAGGGGGAGTGCGTGTATGTGAGAAATGGAGTGTTTATGAAGGAGTGTGGGAGGGAAGAGTGAGTGAGTGTGAGGAAGCGTATGCATGAGAGTGAGAAAGGGGGTGTTTGTGTGTATCTATGAGGGAATGAGAGAGAGGAAGAGATGTTTGTAAGGTCATGAGCAAAATGTCTATGATAGAGAAGGGTGCATGTCAGCAACAGGGAGGTGTGTACACGAATTAAAAAGGAGGATATGTGTGTGAGAGAGAGGGGAAATGTTTTGGTAGAGAGAGTGGTTCACCCTCTCCAAAAGCCAATACATTAGCTGGACTGGGAAGTCTGAGGCTAAAGGCTCTGACCCGATCATGTATGAATTCTTCTGAGACAAGCCCATAAAGTATACACCAGTAAAGATGAGCACAAGGACAGTGTTAACTAAATCCAACTCTTTAGCTCAGCCTCAGTACATGCCACAACAAGGTATCCACACTGAGGCTAACACCTCTCACTCTCTCCAACTCTGCCTTTGAGAAAAAAAGAATACAAAGGTTTTATTAATTAACTCTGCTGTTTGTCACTTGTAATAGCCACCTTTATTAATTTTTTTTCTTAAAATGAGCAATTTATTATTTAGACAACTTTTTGCCAAGCAATGTGTTTGTTTTCTTCTCGTCTCAAACTCATGGTTAATGCTTTCCTATATGAAATTTGCATATTTATCCTTTGAGTGAGAAAAAAACTGATCTATGACCTCATCATGTGAAATGTTTGATCAACAAATGTGCAAGGAATTAATAATTATACATTTTATGATGGCACCATATTAAAGATCATGTTATCTTACAGGAATTTATCGTAATCAAAATTGCTCGAGACGTATTCCAAACCATGCAGTGCTGGTGGTCGGATTTGGAGTAGACGGTAGACAGAAGTATTGGCTGGTTAAAAACAGGTACATACTTCATAAAAATAGCAAACAGCTAATCAGAGCTTGGGGTGTGACAAGAGCACTGGATTTACTCCCAGTGTTCCTGGGCTAGGGAGGGAAACATCAGTCAAAATTCTCATTGCTAACGACTGTCCAAAGAGCCTGGGAAAGCTGCATAAAAATTCACAAGAATGACTAGAACTGATCGGATATATTTATCGGAAAAAGGCTGGAGTTCTTTTCTTCAAGAAAGAGATGGTTGACTCAATAGAAGTCTTTAAGATGATGGAAACCTTGATAAAATGGGCAAAGAGAATTTTTCTTTTCTTTATTTGTTCAGAGGATGAGGGCTTCGCTGGATGGACCAGCATTTATTGCCCAGCGGGCAATTAAGAGTCAACCACTCTGCTGTGGCTGCAAAGTTATAAGCAGGCCACACTGAGTAAAGTTGGCAGAATGCCTTCTCCAAACATCATTCAGACTTACAGGGGTGTTCTAAACCGGGAGTCATAAATAGGACAGAGTCATTAATAAATTCAATCAGAAATTCAGAAACAATCTCCTTACCCAGAGTGGGGTAGCGTTTGAGAAACCGTGACCACACAGAGTGGTTGAACTGAATGACAGAGTGGGGTGGCACGGGGGCTCAGTGGTTAGCAGTGCTACCTCACAATGCCGGGCACCCAATCTGATTCCAGTTTGTATGTTCTCCCTGCATCTGCATGGGGTTCCACCAGGTGCTCCAATTTCTTTCCACAGTCCAAAGATGTGCAGGTTGGGTGGATTGGCCATGCTAAATTACCCATAGTGTCGTGGGATATGCAGGGTAGGTGGATTAGCCATGGGAAAGTGCAGGCTACAGGGATGGTTGGGGGAGTTCAGGGTAGGATGCTAATCTCCCATTGTGTAAACATTCAAACTAGATCCTATCAGAAACTATACATTTTTAATGTAAAAATCTCCAGTTCTCTAATCAGCCACTATAGAATTGTGATATTAACTCTTTTTTTTCTAATTTTCTAGCTGGGGAAAAGGTTGGGGTGATGAAGGTTACATCAAAATGGCTAAGGATTTTCGGAATATGTGTGCAATTGCTAGTTATGCGGTTTATCCAATCGTCTAAAGAGCCACGTGTTAAACCAGAGCTTCATTGAACTCTGCCTAAATGATGGAACCAATGCTGCTGATGCTGCCTCATTGACACCATTGCTTTCACTGTCTGCTGCAATTTGAAAAAGTGGAATAATAACAGCTTCTGCACATTTCTATAGCTTCTCATAAAGGCCAATGTTATTTTGTGTTTGATACATGTAACCACAGTAATGTCTGAGTGACTATGTTCTCCACCTTGTGGAGAGACAATGATCTGCATGTACCGCTGATGTCGAGCAATATAGTAAACACTGCCAGTAATCACTTCGACAGTCTGTTTATTCCAAAGGAAAAGTCTTGATTTTTGCATTAAACATCTCGTTTAATTTGAAATGATAAACATCTTAAAATAATGCACATATAAAATGTTTTTCATCATTACAATGGTATAATTAATTTAGGGTGTAGGTTTGCTCGCTGAGCTGTAGGTTTGATATCCAGGCGTTTCATTACCTGGCTCGGTAACATCATCAGTGGCGACTTCCAAGTGAAGCGAAGCTGTTGTCTCCTGCTTTCCACTTATATGTTTCTCCTGGATGGGGTTCCTGGGGTTTGTGGTGATGTCATTTCCTGTTTGTTTTCTGAGGCGTTGATAGATGGCATCTCGATCGATGTTTTTGTTTGTGGCGTTGTGGTTGGAGTGCCAGGCCTCTAGGAATTCTCTGGCATGTCTTTGCTTAGCCTGTCCCAGAATAGATGTGTTATCCCAGTCGAAATGGTGGCTTTTTTTCATCCGTGTGTAGGGCTACGAGGGAGAGAGGGTCATGTCTTTTTGTGGCTAGCTGGTGTTCGTATATCCTGGTGGCTAACTTTCTGTCTGTTTGTCCTATGTAGTGTTTGCGACCCTCTCTCTCTCGTAGCCCTACACACGGATGAAAAAAGCCATCATTTCAACTAGGACAACACATCTATCCTGGGACAGGCTAAGCAAAGGCATGCCAGAGAATTCCTAGTGACCTGGCACTCCAACCACAACGCCATAAACAAACACATAGATGTAGATGCCATCTATCAACCCTTCAGAAAACGAACAGGAAATGACATCACCACAAACCCCAGGAACCCCATCCAGGAGAAAGGTATAAATAGAAAGCAGGAGACAACAGCTTCGCTTCACTTGGAGGTTGCCACTGATGATGTTACCTGGCCAGGTAATGAAACGTCTGGATATCAAACCGACAGCTCAGCGATCAAACCTACACCCTAAACTTCAACCTGAGCTACAAACCTTCACACACCTTGGTATAATTAATGAACAAGTGTAACAGCATTGTCAAGGTGTCTAAGCTTAAATTGTAAAGAGCTCACCCAAGAATCCTCCTGGATGCATAAGTTGATCTGGTCAGGCTGCAGACTGACGTTGCCTACAAGAGTAAGTTCAGACAAGGAAGATTGCACAATTCGGTGTAATTATTAGTAGGTAACTGTAATGTGGAGTGTCTGCTGTTTACTGGAAAAGCAAATAATTTTGGGAGAAGAGTCCAATGGAACTATTGAGAGAGATAAGAGGTGAATTTTATGGCCCTTAATTGTTAGACGAACAAACTTTGAAAACCATAGGATCAGTGCTGTGCCTAGCATCAGCCTCTACCACAAAGTGGTATATGATTTCACAGATCCAGATGTGGATGGCTGTTGCAACATTGTTTTCTCTAGCAGTCAGTAAGAAACAACCCTTAAAGCAAAACAAGCCAAAAACTCTCTCTCTCTCTCTCTCTCTCTCTCTCTCTCAATAAATTACTTTGAACAGTTTAAACGTCAGGCTTGCTAACTGCTGCCCAATGAAATAACTCCACAGAGGCCAGTATCCGGTCACCATGTCATCTTTTATTTACAGGTGGGAAGTCCTTGGCACTGATCCAGCTTCCTCAGAGTCAGCTCTGAGTGAACACAACCTCTGATATACCTGTTATTTCTGCCAGCCAGGGGTCCATAATTGGGCCAGATTAATAGCCCCAATCATGAAATCCCATTCTATGAGGTCCATATGCCAGACCTCATTACAATCACTACAGTTTCAAGGTCTTTTCCAGGACTTAATATTTCTAATCGATGATTTTTGGACTCTACCTGTCAGAAAGAGACATCATTACAAATTTGCTTTTGTCATTGAAGGTCAGAGTTACACCTGATTTGATTGGCACAGGGATAGAAAAGATATTGTTAAACTTGAAAGAGGCTAAGAAAAGGTTTACAAGGATTTGCCAGGGTTGGAAAGTATAAACTGTAGGGAGAGGCTGAATAGACTGATTCTGTTTTCCCTGGAGCGACGGAGGCTGATGGGTGACCTGATAGAAGTTTATAAAATCAGTAGGGGCATGGATAGGGTGAATAGCGAAGTTCTTTTTCCCGTGTGGGGGAGTCCAAACTACAGGGCATAGGTTTAAGGTGAGAGGGGAAAGATTTAAAAGGAAACTAAGGGGCAACCTTTTCATACAGAGGGTGGTGCATGTATGGAATGGGCTGCGAGAGAAAGTAGTGGAGGCTGATACAATTACAACATTTAAAAGGCACCTGGACTGGTATATGAATAGGAAGGGTTTAGAGGGATGTGGGCCAAATGCTGTCAAATTAGACTAAATTTACTTGGAATATCTACCCTGTCTATACCCTTCATGATTTTGAACACCTCAATCAGGACACCCCAATCTCCTTTTTTCTAATGAAAATAAACCTAACCTACTCAACCTCTCTTCACAGCTAGCACCTTCCATACCAGGCAACATCCTCATAAACCTTCTCTGCATCCTCTCCAAAGCGTCCACATCTTTTTGGTAATGTGGCGACCAGAACTGTACACAGTATTATAAATGCAGCTGAACCAATGTCGTGTACAATTTTAACATGACCTGCCAGTTCTTATAATCAATACCCTGTCCGATGAAGGCAACCATACCATATGCCTTCTTGACCACTCTATCCACCTGTGCAGCAACCTTCAGGGTACAATGGATCTCTCTGTTCATCAACTTTTCTCAAGGGTCTTCCATTTACTGTATAATTCACTCTAGGGTGTCCCCTGTGGTCACCTTCCTCCAAAACAGGTATGCCATTTTCGATACTGTTGGGGGAGTTGGCTCACCAGGGGAGGGCAGCAGTTGCAAGATCATGGCATCGTGGCGGGCACTGCTGTTCAGAAGGGTGGGAAAAAGACTCTTAGGGCCATAGTCATAGGGGATTCTATTGTGAGGGGAGTAGATAGGCGGTTCTGTGGCCGAACACGAGACTCCCGGATAGTATGTTGCCTCCCAGGTGCTTAGGTCAGGGATGTCACTGATCGGCTGCAGAGCATTCTTAAAGAAGAGGGTGAACAGCCAGTTGTCTTGGTGCATACAGGCAACAATATAAGTAAAAAACAAGATGAGGTCCTGAAAGCAGAATTCAGGGAGCTAGGAGAGAAGTTAAAGAAAAGAACCTCAAAGGTAGTAATCTCGGGATTACTGCCAGTGCCATGGGCTGGCCAGCTTAGAAATGCTAGAAATTACAAGACTACTTCTTGTAATTAAGAAATTAAACTCAAGTGTATATCTGGTACAGCTTGAAAAGGCAATTATAAATGCTTGGAAGTAGAGCTTGCTATAGTGAACCAGTAAATTAGGTTAAAGAAGATATCGTTTGACAGACGATTTAAGGGGATATTTCAGAACGCAGTTTTCTTGAAATTAAGTAACAAAGAATAAATTTGCACTGAAACAGTGGGCACATCATAAGCAAAGTAACCCAAAGATTCAAAATTGGACGAGGGACTAAAATGTAAATGCCACTTTTCGCCGTGTAGTTGTTTGAATCATAGCGGAAACACATTTCATTTCATATTTTGTGGTTTATGGTTCATCAGAATATATTTTGCCAGTCAGCATTGTGTTGTTGTGGGTCTTGGCATTGCATTGAATTCAGTTCAGGCTTACCTCATTAATTTAATCACATCCATATAGTTTAGTGTGTGGCCTGGTTACAGAACTTGACTTTGTAGCGTGCTACATCCACAAGCAGGAGCTAGCTGTGGCCCCTAAGAGGGAATGTTGTTCTGACTTACACCTCAACACACTTTGGCCTGGGCTTTCATTCGGTCTGTAATTTCCACCCGTCATCCCTCATTCATTTTTGAACAGATTTGTTTTTGACATTTCTTAAACAGCCTGTCTCAAATTTTCATGTAGTTGTTGATTTGAACTACTTCAGCATAGTCATCACTGAATCTATGTTTGACACGTTTTCATGGTTCATTTAGCATCAAAACAGCAACAAAATTAAGCATTTGATGTGAAGTGATGCAACTTTGCTTATTGGGTTGACAAGCTACGCAGTGAAACGTTGCAATGTGAGCTAGCTTACCCGTCAATTGATTTTTGGAGTGATGCTTGTTGAGGTTTATCCCATGATGCAAGACTCTGTGCTCTTCACGCTGTTCTCTGGAACACACTCCGAAACAAACATTGACTGCACCTGGAGGACCATCAATTCAGTGAACGACACCCTGTGATGTGCCTGATATTTGTTTATCTTCCAGTGTAAAGAGTTGACTTTGACCTAGTGTTGTAGACTAGCACATTCCAAGATCCAGGCTGAGGGGTACATATAAGCTTAAGCCAGCTGCCACAGACCCTCTCTTTGCCTCAAGGTGAGTGTCCTGCAGGAGTAGGTAATGCTTTAGGTGTCTGCAGCTGCAGGGGATCTCAAATTTCAATGTTTGGCTTTCTTTATGTGCAAAGATTGTGCAGAATCGCTTTAGTACCTGGATATGTACATAAAGACAATTCTTTTAATGAATACAGTATACTTTTGCAATAAAAGAAACAAATTCAGTAGACCCCCCCAACCCACGGGGGATATGCTCCAACAGTAGAAGTCCGAAACCACAGATAGGAGCGAACCCATTCATTTAAATGGGAAATGTACCTTCCCAGAAGCCTCCTGGTCCCTGATTCCAGAGCGTTCCCTTTAATATGCTCGGGCTATGGTAAACTACATTAAATTGAATTGTATACCTCAGAACCATGCTCCAATAAGACCAGTACTTTCATTTCCAAATATTGCTGTTTTTTTGCAGGTATTTCAGGCCAGTATGGACCGATCCCTGGGCTGGGGAGGGTCTTGCTCCAGGCCGATTGGGGCCAGTCCCAGACAGGTGGAGATAAAATGCAAGAAACTCCATTGGCCCAGCTCAGAAACGATGGGAAATGAGCCCATGTGATGCAGGGCCACGTCGGAGTGGGCCTTGTGCAGCAATGTTTTCACACAGAGAATGTCTCGCGTGTGGAATGAACTGCCAGAGGAAGTGGTAGATGCAGGTGCAGTTACAACCTTTAAAAGACATTTGGACGGGTGCATGAATAGGAAAGGTTTAGAGGGATATGGGCCAAATGCAGGCAAATGGGCTAAACGCAGGTAAATGAGCCTAGTTTGGCTTGGGAAACCTGATGGCATGGACAAGTTGGGCCGAAGGGTCAATTCCAATGCTGTAAAACTCTATGACCTTTAAGATAGGAAAATACACTGGGACTCTTCAAAGGAGCATGATCAGAAAAATAAGATACATGTCCACAGAAAAGAATATTCAGGATGTGTAACGAATAACTTGGTCAAAAATGTACATATTGAAGGAGCCTAATAAGGAGAAAGAAGAGATTTGCAAAGGCAGTTCTACATCTATTCAGGTGAAGACATACCACCAATGGTGGAGAGGTAATAACTGGGAATGAAGGATGGTGTGGAGTTGGAGGAAAGCATGGCTGCTGAACAGTTATAATGTTTTAGAAAGTTGCAGAGGTAATCTTATTAGAGAAAGAGAAAAGAGACCAAAGAGAGATTTGTCTGTGCAGAAGAAAAATAAAGTTTAAAGTTAAGTGAATTCTGAGCTAAAGTAAGTCATCAACACAGAGTGATAAGTGAATGAAATCTGATTCAAGCTGGGAAAAGAAAAGCAGAGTTTTAGATGAGTTCAGGTTATGGAGGGTATAATGTAGGAAGTCAGTCAGAAATGCACTGAAATAAATGATTCTGCAAACACTAAAAGCCTAGTAAAGTGTTTCAGCAGCAGAAACCATAGTAAGAGACAATATATGTTATGAGAAATCATTCCATCATTTTTGGTAAAAGAAACGATATTGGGATAGAGAAAGCAAAATCAATCAAAAGGTCATTGAAGGACGTGGAGGTCCCAAGTACTTGAGACAGCAGCCAGAGGACCAGCAAGGAATTGGTGGAGAGGGAACAGGTGACAGACAATAAGTTTCCACCTTCTGAATTGTGTCTGAACGAGAATTAAAAATTGGACAAGCAGCCCGACAGTGCAGAAGTTGTACGATTTGATGGTGAAGTCATGTTTTTGGATGGTGCTATCAACCATCACCTGCTGAGAAAACAGCAGCAAAATGGGCTGAGAAGTGGCAGATGGAAAAGCAAATCTTAATAGGACTTACACACTTAATGGTAAGGTGCTAGGGAGTGTTAGCTGAACAAAGAGACCTTTAGCTCCTTCAAAGTGTCGTCGCAGATAGATATGATAGTAAAGAAGCCATTTGGTATGCTTTCCTTTATTGGTCAGAGTATTGAGTACAGGAATTGGGAGATCATGTTGCAGCTGTACAGGACATTGGTTAGGCCACTGTTGGAAGATTGCGTGCAATTCTGGTCTCCTTCCTATTGGAAAGATGTTGTGCAACTTGATAGGGTTCAGAAAAGATTTACAAAGATGTTGCCAAGGTTGGAGGATTTGAGCTATTGGGAGAGGCTGAACAGGCTGGGGCTGTTTTCTCTGGAACGTCAGAGGCTGAGGGGTGACCTTGTAGAGGTTTATAAAATTGTGAGGGGCATGGATAAAGTAAATAGGCAAAGTATTTTCTGTGGGGTCGGGGAGTCCAGAACTAGAGGGCATAGATTTAGGGTGCAAGGGGAAAGATATAAAAGAGACCTACAAGACAAGCTTTTCACACAGAGGGTGGTACGTGTATGGAATAAGCTGCCAGAGGATATGGTGGAGGCTGGTACAATTGCAACATTTAAGAAGCATTTAGATAGATATATGAATAGGAAGGCGTTTGGAGGGATATGGCCGGGTGCTGGCAGATGTGACTAGATTTGTTGGGATATCTGGTCGGCATAGGCAGTTGGACCGAGGGGTCTGTTTCCATGTTGTACATTTCTATGACTCTAAGACTATACCGGAGGACAGCACCTCCAAGTGCAGTCACTGCAGCTGAAACTGCCACTCCCGCGGGGGCATCTACACCCACAAAAGACACTGCTCTGCCAACAAAGATTGAAGCAAGACTTCCCAGGCACAGACCAATGGTCTCGCAAGACAAAAGGATGCCCAATACATCAAACATCAAAGTAGATCGTTGGGAGAAGTCAGAGGAAATGGTGTGTGGGTCAACCATTGTCCTCACAAGTTATTTCAGGTTTTTAATTCCATTTGACCGCTGATATATTACAGGATGTAATGCAATTGGAAACACAGTAAGAGACACAGAATCACTGCTGGCACATTTTACTACATAGATCAGTGCTGCTTATACATACAGACATTCGTGTCCACACATTACACAACATAATAGTTTAAGACATCATAGTATTACAATAAACAGGTGATTGCAATAGTGTGAACCTTTGTGTTGTTATTGAAGGAGGTATGGTTATCGTTTCATTGATACCAGAATGTAGGCTTTCATTTGTCTTAATTATAGCATTTTTTTGAATATTCTGTAACTAACTCTGCATAAGTACAATGACAAAGATAAATGATGATGATATGGTTAACAATGATCCATAAAATCAGAGCTCCAGGCAGATGTAGTCTGATTATTGCTGTTGGAGTTTTATCCAGTTACAACTGATGCTTGAACCTTCAAACCTCAGGGTAAACTGCATTGGAAGCAATTCCACAGTTGTTATCCATGTCCTTAGCCATGTGAACGTATCCTCTGTTGCCCCAACTTGCTCCCCAGCTGAAGCAAACAAAATAAGCTTGCATTACAGTCCTGGTGAGTCATGCCTTTCAAAATCAAGCGAGAAAAATGACAATTCAAAGCAATATTTTAATTTATATTTTAGGAGACTGAGAGATAGAGATCTCTTGAATGGCTTATGGGTTCAGGAATGACTATTTAGTTCTGAGATTGCTGCATTTTTTCATTACATCATGGCTGACTTTTGTAACAACCCCATTTATCTGTTCTGTATTCCTTGAAAGCTTTAGCTGAAAACAACCTATTAATCTCAGTCTGAAAAACTTCAATATCCCAGCATCTGAGCTTTGAGGGAAAGAGTTCTACATCACTATGTGAAATTGCATTGCCTCACTTTGCTCCTGAATGGCTCAGTTTTACTTTTTTTATTAAATTCCCTACAGTGCAGAAACAGGCCCTTTAGCCCAACCAGTCCACACCCACACTCTGAACAGTAACCCATCTCCCTCACGCACCTAGCATAGCCACTTCACCTGACCTGCACATCTTTGGAGTGTGGGAGGAAACCAGAGCACTCAGAGGAAACCCACGCAGACACAGGGAGAACCTACAAACTCCACACAGTCAGTTGCCCAAGGCTGGAATCAAACCTGGGACCATAGTGCTGTGAGGCAGCAGTGCTAACCACTGAGCCACTGTGGTGTCTTGCAATTCTGCCTTATTTGGATTCCCCTATAAGAGGAGTATCTGTGTGAATGTAGCTTGTAAATGGTTGTTAAACAGACTTCAACTGGGACACCCCTCGAATGATTAAATTTCAGGAGATAATGATCAAGATTTTGGCCCCTGTCCTCACAAGTTATTTCAGGTTTTTAATTCCATTTGACCGCTTCAGGCTATGGGACATTTCCTCCAGTCCAGTTAAACTCTTGAAGGGAGCCTGAATAAATCTTGCACACAATTCCTTGCTCTTGGGTCAGGTTGTGGACCATGGCATCACTGTACTCCTGGTCTCACTGCAAGTCAGCCTCTCAATTCATGCCTCATAACCTCCTTCCATTCACCATCTGCTTTGGAGACTTTGCCTCTTGCATCAGACCATACTTTAAGCACTTCTTTTCCCTGCGCATCACATTCCTAGATATATTCTCTCTGTCTCTGACTTATCAGGTAATAGTTCCTTCACATTGACCATGTGCTTTAAAAACCAACTTTTTTTAATACAGAACTTTGATGAGTCACTTACTTCAGGCAAGCAATTTCAGGCATTTACTATCTATGTTACTTAACTGCCTGATCTGCCTGTATTGCTCACAAGACAAAGCTTTTCACTGTGCCTCAGTACACGTGACAATCAATTCAATTCAAATTCAGGTGATTGACAGATAACTGCCATCACAGCTGCCTTTTTAAATAATCAATTTTAACTTAACTCCTATCCATTTTAGGTCTAAATCTAACTTATGCTCTCAAAATGAACTTGAAAAAAAATTACCAGTTGAATTTCCACTTTGAACCAAATTCCCAGATGTACTCTCTCAGCGTTTGCCTAGACATAGCTGTGAGTTCAGGAGACATCATCTTCCTTAGTGGGAGTGCTTGTAGTCCCAGCAGTCACTGCTATAATCTTATGGTGCTGCTGTGATAACAGAAAGGCCGGTCAATCTGATAGGCCAGCAATCTTTCTGTTGGGATATTCTCTCCCTGAGCGGTGAAAGCTCCACTTTTGAGTAATTAATGCTGCCATTAGATTAGAAACATCAGGAAACAGTCAGCTTTAAAGTTAAGTCAGTGCTGAATGAGTTTTAGCTTTGACAGGGGGATCATCTGCTCCCCACAAAAGCAATCCAAGTGGTTCAGACCAATGATCTTTCATCAGAAATGGGAAACATGCTGTTCCCATTTATTAAAGATCTTTACTTTAGTTCATTTTTTATCTTACCGTCCCCTTTTTTACCTGCTTAAAACCTTTGGCTCCTTCTAATTTCTCTCAGTTCTGAAGAAAGTTCCGGAACATTAACTTTGCTTCCCTCTTTACAGATGCTGCCAGACCTGATAAGTATTTCTAGTTTTATTACCAATTACAGAGTGACTTCTTTGAAACATTAACAGCTGGACAATAAATTTCAATCGATGTGGACAAAAAGAGTTGAGCCTACTACAGTGTGACGGCAGGTTTTGACTCTGTAGCCTTAATTATAAAGAAAATTAAACTCCAAGGCAGCATTAAGATGTCTTTAACACCTTGCTCCCACATCCACTCTGTGATGTACCTGTTTTTAACAATCCAAAATGGTTTCTGATTTTCAGTTCCATATCCAACGACCAAAATCCCATGATCCAGTTTGGTTGTACTGCAGCGAGGTTCATAAAATATTCCTGTTAGAAAATAAATATTTATAATTGTTACTGCAGAATTTCTAAATGTTCCACAATAATAAAAGCTGGAATTTTGTGTGTGAAATATCAAAAACTCATGAAGATTAGATTACTTACAGTGTGGAAACAGGCCCTTTGGCCCAACAAGTCCACACCGACCCGCAACCCACCCATACCCCTACATTTACCCCTTACCTAACACTACGGGCAACTTAGCATGGCCAATCCACCTGACCCGCACATCTTTGGACTGTGGGAGGAAACCGGAGCACCCGGAGGAAACCCATGCAGACATGGGGAGAACGTGCAAACTCCACACAGTCAGTCGCCTGAGTCAGGAATTGAACCCAGGTCTCAGGCGCTGTGAGACAGCAGTGCTAGCCACTGTGCCACCGTGCTGCCCAAGTTTTAGTGGAAGGTGAAATTCTAATTTGCAGGATCAGGGTTGGAGTGAATTCCTATATTGATCTCTGTACATGGATAACCTGAACAATTTTTTAACATTATGCATTCACATGATGTGAGTATCGCTGGGTCGGCCAGCATTTATTACCCATTCTTAACTCCCAGAAGCAGTTAAGAGTCAAGTGCATCACTATGGGTCTGGAATCACATGTAGATGAGGATGGCAGATTTCCTTCCATAAAGGATATTAGAGTCTCAAACGGGCTTTCCCTGGCAATTAGCAATGGCTTCATGGTCAGCATTAGACTCTTATTTACAACTTATTATTGAATTCAAATTCCACAACCTGCTATGGTGAGATTTGAACCCATGGTATCCAGAATATTATTCTGAATTAGCATTCCACTGATAATACCACTATGCCATTACCTCCCTGATAGTCATCAAAGCTACTCTCACCTTCCTAAGATTGTGCTGATTGGGAGGAAAGACTGTGGAAGTAATGGGTTTCTTAAGCACGTGCCCTAATATAGTTACAGTCAGCTTAAGTGTGGGTATGGGTATTTCCAGTAAAATTATCCATCTCAACCCTAGATAGATGCAGTCAATCCAATATCAAAAGGTACAACTGAGCACAGAGGTGCGGTCCTAATTTCTATTGAAGAGATTCCTCAGTGATGAAACTTATATTCTTCTATCTTTTGCTTCAACCCTATTTGACTTACAAATGTCCCCTTTAGAAAAGCAGACTATCATTCCAATACCATTCCTCTCTGCAGGTTAAAGTTCATGTAGTGCCACACGTGGAATGTCCAAAACATTGGAAGTGGCCCAGTGCAATGGATTGTGGGTAGGCCATCTGTCGATGTGACAGATTGCTGTTTAGTTTCACCTTAACATATTTCTACTCCTTCCACATGTCAGTGGAAGTTTCAGGCTTTGCTCTTGGTAGATGATACAATCAGACAGATTATGACGTTTAGATATCTGAAGTTCTGTCACAGGAGATTTCAGACTTATAGTTTTAGCTAATGTAGGGTCTGCCAATTTTCAAGTATGACCATAAGAAATAAGAACAAAAGTAGGCCTTTCAGTCCATTGAATCTGCTCCACCATTCAATGATATTGTGGCTGATCTAATAATCCTCAACTCCACTTTCCTGGGTTTACCCCATAACCCTTCATTCCCCTTGCTGATTGAAACTCTGTCCATCTCAGTCTTGAATATACTTAATGACACAGCTTTAACAGCCCTCTGCAGTAAAGCATTGCACAAATTCACTACTCTCTGAGAGAAGAGGTTTTTCCTTATGTCTGTTCAGAATGTGTGCCCTCTTATTCTGAGATACTCCCTGTGGTCTTCAACTCTCCCACAAGTGGGCAACAACCTCTTTGTATTGAGTCAAAAATCACACAACACCACGTTATAGTCCAATAGGTTTATTTGGAAGCACTAGCTTTCAGAGCGCTGCTCCTTCATCAGGTGGTTGTGACGAAGGAACAAAGCTCCGAAAGCTAGTGCTTCCAATTATTCCTGTTGGTCTATAACCTGGTGTTGTGTGATTTTTAGCATTATGCATTAAAGGTGTGAAGTTAAAGTCTGTCTGTGTCCCAAATGTTAGATCAGACTATTTCTAAACTGAGTTTAACAGAATGTTACATGGGGTTATGCAGTTTTTGGGCAAAATAAAATGTAATTCTGCAAGTACAAATTCACCCTACAAATGTGTGTGTGTGTGTGTGTGTGTGACCAAGTGATTGTGCGCATGTGGATGTGTGGGTGTGAGTGTCTGTTTTTTGAAATATTCTTTCATGTTTTGGAGAACAGATTCATAGCTCCTTGAAAGTAGAGTCGCAGGAAGATAGGATGGTGAAGAAGGCATTTGGTATGCTTGACTTTATTGGTCAGTGCAATGAGTGTAGGAGTTAGGAGGTCATGTTGCAGCTGTACAGGACATTGGTTAGGCCACTTTTGGAATTTTGTGTGCAGTTCTGGTCTCCCTCCTATCAGAAGGATGTTGTGAAAATTGAAAGGGTTCAGAAAAGATTTACAAGGATGTTGCCAGGGTTGGAGGGTTTGAGTTATCGGGCGAGACTGAATAGGCTAGGGCTGTTTTCCCTGGAATGTCGGAGGCTGAGGGGTGACCTAATAGAGGTTTATAAAATCATGAATAGCGTGGATATAGAGGGGGAAATAGAGGAGGTCTTTTCCCTGGGGTGAGGGAGTCCAGAAGTAGAGGGCATAGGTCCAGGGCGAGAGGGGAAATATAAAAAAGGGACTTCAGGGGCAACTTTTTCACTCAGAGAGTGGTATGTGTATGGAATGAGCTGCCAAAGGAAGTGGTGGAGGCTGGTAAAATTACAAAATTTAAAAGGCATCTGGATGGGTATATGAATAGGAAGTGTTTAGAGGGATATGAGCCAAGTGCTGGCAAATGGGACTAGATTGGGTTGGGATATCTGGTCGGGTTGGACCCCAGGGTCTGTTTCTGTGCTGTATATCTCTTTGACTCCATGACGTGGGTTTCACTGGCTGGATTGGCATTTATCACCCATCCTGGGTTGTCCTCGATAGAGGGGAATGGTGAGCTGCCTCCTTGAACCACTACAGTCCATCTGGTGGAGATAGATCCACAATGCAATTGGAACAGGAATTCCAAGATTTTAACCCAGTAACACTGAATAATGACATTCATGTCACTGATGGCCTGAAGGTGAGGAGGGAAATTAATTTGAAAGTAGTGGTGATCATATATATCTGCTGCCTATCTGCTTCTAGATAGTCTTCTATGTATTTACAAGTTGCTAAAGAGGCTTGATGAATTTCTGTCATACATCTTGTTGATGGCACATGCCGTTGCCAATGTCAGTGGTGGAGGGAGTGGATGCTTGTGGATGTGGTGCCAATCAAATGGGCTGCTTTGTCCTGAATAGTGTTGGACCTCCACCTATCCAGGCAACTGGGGAGTAATCCATTGCATTTCCTGACTTGTCAGGAAAAGTCTTTGGAGAACCAGGTGGTGCATTAACTAGCTTCTGATTTGCAACTATAGCCATTGTACTTATATGATTGTATGAGGATCGGTCAGCTCTGTTAGCTGGGCAGTGGGTTTGGTAGACAGATTGGGTTCAATGCACATATAGCTGAGCTTACCATAAACGACTTTGTCAACCTTTCTCTTTTCTCAGCCTTGCCCCTCCCATGGAAAATGGTGACCATTAGTTTAAACAACCACCAGTTGTCTCTCTCCAATGAAAGAGTGGGATCTTTTCCTTTTCTTATGTGGATAATCTAGTTCAATTTCTGGCCAGTACTTCAATAGTGGTGGATTCAGCAACGGCAATGCCATTGAATGTCAAGGGGAGAGTGTTAGATCTTTTCATATTTGAGATAGTCATTGTTTCTGCTTCTGAGCTGAAAATGTGTTGCTGGAAAAGCGCAGCAGGTCAGGCAGCATCCAAGGAACAGGAAATTCGATGTTTCGGGCATAAGCCCTTCATCAGGAATGAGGAAAGTATGTCCAGCAGGCTAAGATAAAAGGTAGGGAGGAGGGGCGATGAAGATGTGATAGGTGGAAGGAGGTCAAGGTGAGGGTGATAGGCCGGAGTGGGGTGGGGGTGGAGAGGTCAGGAAGAGGATTGCAGGTTAGGAAGGCGGTGCTGTGTTCGAGGGATTCGACTGAGACAAGGTGGGGGGAGGGGAAATGAGGAAACTGGAGAAATCTGAGTTCATCCCTTGTGGTTGGAGGGTTCCCAGGCGGAAGATGAGGCGCTCTTCCTCCAACCGTCGTGTTGTTATGGTCTGGCGAATGGAGGAGTCCAAGAACCTGAGATTCCCCCCAGACGTGATCGACGATGCCCTCCACCGCCACCAGGACAGAACCCCACTGGTCCTCACCTACCACCCCACCAACCTCCATATACAGCGTATCATCCGCCATCATTTCCACCACCTCCAAACGGACCCCACCACCAGGGATATATTTCCCTCCCCTCCCCTATCAGCGTTCCGAAAAGACCACTCCCTCCATGACTCCCTCGTCAGGTCCACAGCCCCCATCAACCCAACCTCCACTCCCGGCACCTTCCCCTGCAACCGCAAGAAATGCAAAAGTTGTGCCCACACCTCCCCCCTTACTTCTCTCCAAGGACCCAAGGGATCCTTCCATATCTGCCACAAATTCACCTGCACCTCCACACACATCATCTATTGCATCCGCTGCACCTGATGTGGCCTCCTCTGTATTGGGGAAACAGGCCGCCTACTTTCGGAACGTTTCAGAGAACACCTCTGGGACACCCGGACCAGCAACCCAACCACCCCGTGGCTCAACACTTTAACTCCCCCCCCACACCACAAAGGACATGCAGGTCCTTGAACTCCTCCATCGCCAGACCATAACAACACGACGGCTGGAGGAAGAGCGCCTCATCTTCCCCCATACCCTCCAACCACAAGGGATGAACTCAGATTTCTCCAGTTTCCTCATTTCCCCTCCCCCCACCTTGTCTCAGTCGAATCCCTCGAACTCAGCACCGCCTTCCTAACCTGCAATCTTCTTCCTGACCTCTCCACCCCCACCTCACTCCGGCCTATCACCCTCACCTTGACCTCCTTCCACCTATCGCATCTCCAACGCCCCTCCCCCAAGTCCCTCCTCCCTACCTTTTATCTTAGCCTGCTTGGCACACCCTCCTCATTCCTGATGAAGGGCTTATGCCCGAAACGTCGAATTTCCTGTTCCTTGGATGCTGCCTGACCTGCTGCGCTTTTCCAGCAACACATGTTCAGCTCTGATCTCCAGCATCTGCAGGCCTCACTTTCTCCTCGAAGATTGTTTCTGCTTCCCCCGCTTCCACTGAGGTGTTCAGCACATTTTGCAATA
This sequence comes from Hemiscyllium ocellatum, assembly GCF_020745735.1. Classification (NCBI taxonomy): domain Eukaryota; kingdom Metazoa; phylum Chordata; class Chondrichthyes; order Orectolobiformes; family Hemiscylliidae; genus Hemiscyllium; species Hemiscyllium ocellatum. Next base: position 41,323,835 of record NC_083428.1, read on the forward strand.
ACTATACTGAGCACGTTTTATTTGGTGTAACAACAACAGCCCCGAATCGAATCCCGCTTACAAAATCATTTATGTTTTTGTGGAGGAAGGTGAAAGAACAATGGGGAAATATTGTTACTTCCAGGGAGCCTTATTCCACACATGAGTTATCACAGCTAGCATTGACCAGCTGAACGTAAAACAGGATATAGAGGTCTGAGTCAGCAATGAAGCTTGTGATGAAGGTATGGCTTAGGAGGTTATTTTGTCCTGGCTTCTTTCAAGAGAGAGATTGCACAAGAGGCACTGAGCTGGCGAGCGAACACCACTTCAGTAAACAGGGGGTTAGGAGGCCTTGATATTTATTGAACTGCCTGAATGGGTGTGGCCAGTTCTCAGGGTCTCTGGGTTTTGGTTTTTCAGTAGCATCAGAAGCTGTTGGGTCTCAACAAAGTTGGAAGCATCAGTAAATGTCTCCCGGCTGCTACTCTCTGGATTTTATTTCCTCCTGGATTGAAGAACTGCATGTGAGAATCTGTGTCTGAAATTGCCATTTTGCCAAGGGGTGTGTTTATGGGACGCTGCTACATAGGAACAGCTAATTAATAATTGTCACTGTACCTATTATTCAGTTAAGTTTTCCAATAGAGATAAGTTATTCAAAGTTCTTCTTTGTTTTGTTTGTATTTTAACTACAGTGATTAAATAAACTATGCTTCTCTTCATGTGTCAAAAAGTGTGGTGCTGGAAAAGCACAGCCAGCCAAGCAGTATCCGAGGAACAGGTGAGTCAACGTTTCAAGCATAAGGTCTTCATCAGGAAGTAATCTTCATTTCTGAGGCAGAGTTTATGCTCGAAATGTCAACTTTCCTGTCCCTCAGATGCTTCCTGACTGGCTGTGCTTTTCCAGCACCACACTTTTTGACTCTGATCTCTTAGCATCTGCAATCCTCACTTTCCCCACTGTTTTCCTTCAGATGGAGCAGTTTGTCCAGCTGCATTACATCTGGAACACAGCGCTTCACATTTGCCTTTAAAAAAAGAAAAACAAAAGTCATGGCCACCATCTTAAAATATTTTGAGGGGGTCTGGTCAGGTCCATAACAAGTTGAACTGCCTGCTGCATGCCAGCAACAGACATACACCACTGAGCTGCTTCATAACAGTAAGTGCACTGTCAGAACCTCCTTTGTCATTTTCTCCCAGGAATCCCGCTGTGTGCTCTCTGGAGACTGCTGGAAAGGGGCGGGTCCTGGCAGATCCCAGAATTATTAAGGCAAAATCTGAGAACCCTTGGATGGTGCTTGGACCTGACATTTCGTGACACATGAATCATGCTTCCCTGCTGCTTTACTCTCGTAAACAGGCATGAGTCCCTTTAATTTGCTTCTTACCTGATTTGTACAACATGAACGATCTATGCTCTGCATCTATACCAGCTGATATTGGTCCAACTGTAGCCACTGCTGCAGCTAAATCCACTTCTGAACCAGATGGAATCCGCTGCGAGCCTTTGCAAGTAGCAACAATATCACTCTGGTTGAACGTACAATTGCCATCCTGAAACAAAAAGCAAGTCAGAGAAAACTGAGATCCAAATGATTTCCAGGAATTTCCTGACAACTGTTACCATAACCTGTTGGAAATGTAGATTTCTGGAGAAATTTGAGGCAGCATTCTGTCTATTCGAACTATCTGACAACTGCCAAACAGTGACGTTTCAGAGAAAAGTTACCTTCGCAGTGTATGGATAAGACTGCTCAGAAGTGATGCCTCTTTCTTTTATAAATAGGAATCCTGCCAGGACAGATCCACCATTACAACCTGCATTTCCCACAGCTCTGCTACAATCCATCAGGTACTGTTCACTCAGGGAAATGAGTTTTCCTGTTTTATTAAAGACTTGACCTTCAAGTACTCCAGTAGTGCTGAAAGCCCAGCACGAACCACACTGCCCCTAACAAAGAAATAAAAGTCTCAGTCAGTGGGGAAATAGTCTAGGACATCTTCTTAATTTGGAGGAAGCTTCATGAGGAAGCTCATTGTTCAGGACTCAAATCAAGGATAAAAAGTTGAGACAGAAGCAGAAATATAAAAGACGTATAGGAGGATAGAGCAGATGAATGCATGGCTGAGGAGCTGGTGTATAGGAGAAGGATTCACATTTTTGGATCATTGGAATCTCATTTGGGGTAGAAGTGACCTGTACAAGAAGGACAGATTGCACCTAAATTGGAAGGGGACTAATATACTGGCAGGGAAATTTGCTAGAGCTGCTCGGGAGGATTTAAACTAGTAAGGTGGGGGTGGGGTGGGGGGGGACCCAGGGAGATAGTGAGGAAAGAGATCGATCTGAGACGGGTACAGCTGAGAACAGAAGTGAGTCAAACAGTCAGGGCAGGCTGGGACAAGGTAGGACTAATAAATTAAACTGCATTTATTTCAATGCAAGGGGCCTAACAAGGAAGGCAGATGAACTCAGGGCATGGTTAGGAACATGGGACTGGGCTATCATAGCAATTACGGAAACATGGCTCAGGGATGGGCAGGACTAGCAGCTTAACGTTTCAGGATACAAATGCTACAGGAAGGATAGAAAGGGAGGCAAGAGAGGAGTGGGAGTGGCATTTTGGATAAGGGATAGCATTACAGCTGTGCTGAGGGAGGATATTCCCGGAAATACATCCAGGGACGTTATTTGGGTGGAACTGAGAAATAAGAAAGGGATGATCACCTTATTGGGATTGTATTATAGACACCCCCACCCCCTCCTAATAGTCAGAGGGAAATTGAGAAACAAACTTGTAAGGAGATCTCAGCTATCTGTAAGAATGATAGGGTAGTTATGGTAGAGGATTTTAATTTTCCAAACATCGACTGAGACTGCCATCGTGTTAAAGGTTAGGATGGAGAGGAATTTCTTAAGTGTGTACAAGACAATTTTCTGATTCAGTATGTGGATGTACCTACTAGAGAAGGTGCAAAAACTTGACCTACTCTTGGGAAATAAGGCAGGGCAGGTGACTGAGGTGTCAGTGGGGGAGCACTTTGGGGCTAGCGACCACAATTCTATTCGTTTTAAAATAGTGATGGAAAAGGGTAGACCAGATCTAAAGGTTGAAGTCCTAAATTGGAGAAAGGTCAATTTTGATGGTATTAGGCAAGAACTTTCGAAAGCTGATTGGGGGCAGATGTTCGCAGGTAAAGGGGCGGCTGGAAAATGGGAAGCCTTCAGAAATGAGATAACAAGAATCCAGAGAAAGTATATTCCTGTCAGGGTGAAAGGGAAGGCTGGTAAACAGGGTGAAAGGGAAGGCTGGTAAACAGGGTGAAGCAGAGGAATGGAAATCATTAAAGGAGAGGATGGATCAGTGCGAGAGATGCTTCTTTCAGGCTCCCCCGACATTGGTAAGGTGCACGGGAGGAAGACAGAGAGGTGAGAGGAAGATTCCCAGAACCAATAATAATTCTTTGAAAAAGGAAAAAACAAATGTCAAGGTGTATTGTCCAAGATTGAGATTCTATTTGATTGTAATGTACAAAATAAATTGTCACAATTTCTGCCTTGATGTATTGTCATGTGCAATTTGTTACATAACCATCCAGATTTCAGATCATCCCAGCAAACTGATCGTGTTGCTTATATTACCTGTAAAAAAGGTCAAATAGCATGATTTTAATATTGTATGGCATTAACAGGTCTTCAAAACATCTCAGTTTAATGAGCATCAGAAACATTTCCCCTCATCTTTACCTGGTCCTTCACTGAAGTGACATAACCTTTGGGACGCCAGTCAACAGTGCTCGGCAGTTGGATGTTCTGCTGTCCTGTAAACACTTTGGAAGTCATTTTCTCAGCTTTGTTTATGCTGGATGCAGACAAAAGCTGCCTGAACTCATCGAAGGTCTAGAAAGTCAAAATAACTGAAATTGTAACTTAGCAGGATCTAAAGACTCATTTTATTTTGCTTATAAATTCACGGTGAATTTGCATAACTTTCATCCCCTGGGTGCAAAAAGTAAACATTTTGAATTTCCAAGAATCAGTCATCAGATAGACTCTGTTAGCAGAGTGTAGCCGAGAATGGCAATTGTAAAGTTTCAAACATCCGTATCCTGGATTTTCCACTTCGTAGGCATAGTTCAGTTTCTTGCTTCAACACAAGAAAGAAAAGAAATCACAAGTAGAACCCCTTTGTATTTTAAGCAAGATTTGTGGGGAACATTCATAAGCAGGTTGGTAAGTTTCACCAAAGAATTCTGTAGATCTCAGAAATTATGCCGAGAGTACTAGCAGTTAATGCTGCAGGGAGTCGGTAGTTGGAATAAGGTGCTCACTGCTCAGAGTTAGATGGATTTGGAGAGGCCACAAAAGTTGGTGTTACTACACAGGAGAAAAATGACTGCCATATAGCCCCCTAAAGAGGTAGTGAGACTTGGCATGGAAGGTGCTGGAAGATATTATCAGAAATCTCAGTATGGAAACATGACCTCCTACTCAAAGTGCAGCGCATTTCATGATTGTACTGCAACCACAAGTCCTGCTGGATTTTAAACTGTGCGTGCATGCACGTGTGTGTGTGTGTGTGTGTGTGTGTGTGTGTGTGTGTGTATGTATATACATATATTATATATGTGGTATAGAAAGGTGCATAATGTCTGTGTAAATTTATGTGTTTGTATGTATGTGTGTATATGTGTGTTTGTGTATGTTGTTGAGTGTGTGTGTATGTATTTCTGTCTGTGTGTGTGTGTGTGTGTATGTGCGCGTGTCTGTATGTTTGGCTGTGTACATGTCTATGATGTCAGAAAACTGATAAGAACTGGTTTCCCAAATTTGCTGCAGGGATCTTGAAGTGATGTTACTGTGCAAAGATGTTTTAGACTGGAGGCATCATGAGGCAAGAAACATTTGCCTGACACTGAAGCATATATGTGGAGGAAGGAGCATAGAGAGGGAGGTCCAGAACAAGGGGATGTGAGATATTGCCTTATAGCTATCTTTACTCACTCACTCACCAGCTCACTATATTCATTAATACTACATTCCAACTCAAACTGCACTACATCGGTTACTGAATAAAAAGGCTATGTTTGATACTCAGCTATTTCAGTCATTATTTGAACATGCTCCCATAGGGACAATTCAAACTGAGAGAGATAGATGTTGAAAGGGGAAAGCTTCTGACCATTGTGGAATGGCATCCATTTTATACATGTCAAAGCGATCAGGATCTGAAAATACCTCAATCAAGTCACTTCCTCTAAATTACAGTGGATACAAGCCTAGCTTGTCCAGCTTTTTCTCTCAGGAGATCCCATCCATTACAAGTATCAGTGGAGTAAGTGCTCGCTGAGCTGCCTCCAAAGTATTGAAAGCTTTTCTTAAATAAGGAGAACAACATGGTACACACATTAATATTGCTGTAATCTCAGGAACTGAAACATAGTTTCCTTACACTTGTATGTGATTCCCTTCAAATTAACAAAGTTATTCTATTAGTTTTCTTGATCACTGGTTCGGCTTGCATATGAGCAATCTGTGATTCATGCACGAGGCCATCCAGATGCCTGATCGTCCCAGAACTCTGCACCTCCCTCTAGTTGAATAATATGCCTTTCAATATTGCTTCAACTGAATCTTTGCCCTTCAATTAAGGAAGGTATAAAGGGACAGATTATGTTGTCTTTACAACTTACTTTCCTACTGATCTTTGTGTCATCAGTAAATTTATCAACCATGCGTTCGGTCCCTTTATTGAAGTTACTTAAGGGAATTGCAAAATATTGAGGGTCCAGCATTCATCCCAGTAGCACACCACTAGTTACATCACACCAAACAGAAAGTGGCTCATGTATACCAATTTTCTGTTTCCTGTTGGATTTTCCATGCCAACACGTCAATCCCTACATCATAAACGCTAATCGCCCAAAATAACCTGATGAAATACTTTCTGGAATTCTAAGTTCTATACATTCACATTCCCCTACATATCTACAGCACGTTATCTCTTCAAAGAGCTCCAATGAGTTGGTTATGCACAATTTTCCTTTAAAGCCATGTTGCTGCTTGGTTTCCTGAGACTTAGGCCATAAGACCATAAGACATAGGAGTGGAAGTAAGGCCATTCGGCCCATTGAGTCCACTCCGCCATTCAATCATGGCTGATGGGCATTTCAACTCCACTTACCAGCGTTCTACCCGTAGCCCTTAATTCCTCGAGACAACAAGAATCTACCAATCTCTGCCTTGAAGACATTTATCGTCCCAGCCTCCACTGCACTCCGTGGCAATGAATTCCACAGGCCCACCACCCTCTGGCTGAAGAAATATCTCCGCATTTCTGTTCTGAATTGACCCCCTCTAATTCTAAGGCTGTGTCCACGGGTCCTAGTCTCCTCACCTAATGGAAACAATTTCCTAGCGTCCACCCTTTCACAATCCATGTATTATCTTGTACGTCTCTATTAAGTCTCCCCATAATCTTCTAAACTCCAATGAATACAATCCCAGGATCCTCAGCTGTTCCTCATATGTTAGACCTACCATTCCAGGGATCATCCATGTGAATCTCCGCTGGACATGTTCCAGTGCCAGTATGTCCTTCCTGAGGTGTGGGGACCAAAACTGGACACAGTACTCCAAATGGGGCCTAACCAGAGGCTTATAAAGTCTCAGTAGCACATCTCTGCTTTTATATTCCAGCCCTCTTGAGATAAGTGACAACATTGCATTCGCTTTCTTAATCACGGACTCAACCTGTATGTTTACCTTTAGAGAATCCTCGACTAGCATTCCAGATCCCTTTGTACTTTGGCTTTACTAATTTTCTCACCATTTAGAAAGTAGTCTATGCTTTTATTCTTTTTGCCAAAGTGCAGGACCTCGCACTTGTTCACGTTGAATTCCATCAGCCATTTCCTGGACCACTGTCCCAACCTGTCTAGATCCTACTGTAGCCTCCCCACTTCCTCAGTACTACCTGCCTGTCCACCTAACTTCGTATCATCTGCAAACTTCGCTAGAATGCCCCCAGTCCCCTCATCCAAATCATTAATATATAATGCGAATAGCTGTGGCCCCAACACTGAACCCTGCGGGACACCGCTCGTCACCAGCTGCCAACCCGAAAATGAACCTTTTATCCCAACTCTCTGCCTTCTGTTAGACAGCCAATCCTCAATCCATCCCAGCAGCTCACCTCGAACACCATGGGCCCTCACCTTGCTCAGCAGCCTCCCGTGTGGCACCTTATCAAAGGCCTTTTGAAAGTTTAGATAGACCATATCCACTGGGTTTCTCTGGTCTAACCTACTTGTCACCTCTTCAAAGAATTCCAACAGGTTTGTCAGGCATGACCTCCCCTTACTAAATCCATGTTGACTTGTTCTAATCAGACTCTGCTCTTCTAAGAATTTAGAAACGTCATCCTTAATGATGGATTATAGAATTTTGCCAACAACCGAGGTTAAGCTAATTGACCTATAATTTTCCATCTTTTGTCTTGATCCTTTCTTGAACAAGGGGGTTACAACAGCCATCTTCCAATCATCCAGGACCTTTCCTGACTCCAGTGACTCTTGAAAGATCTCAACCAATGCCTCCGCTATTTCCTCAGCCACCTCTCTCAGAACTCTAGGGTGTATCCCATCGGGGCCAGGAGATTTATCAATTTTAAGACCTTTTAACTTTTCTAGCACTCTCTCTTTTGTAATGGCAACCATACTCAACTCAGCCCCCTGACTCCCTTTAATTGTTGGGATATTACTCATGTCTTCCACTGTGAAAACTGACGCAAAGTTCTCCTGCTATTTCCTTATCTCCCATCACTAGGCTTCCTGCATCAGTTTGAAGTGGCCCAATGTCTACTTTTGCCTGTCATTTGTTTCTTATGTACTGAAATAAACTTTTACTATCATTTCTAATAATACTAGCTAGCCTACCTTCATATATGATCCTCTCCTTTCTTATTTCTCTCTTTGTTATCCTCTGTTTGTTTTTGTAGCCTTCCCAATCTTCTGATTTCCCACTGCTCTTAGCCACTTTATAGGATCTCTCTTTTTCTTTAATACATTTCCTGACTTCCATTGTCAGCCATGGTTGTCTAATCCCTCCCCGGATAATCTTTCTTTTCCTGGGGATGAACCTCTGTATAGTGTCCTCAATTATACCCACAAACTCCTGCTATTTTTGCTCTACTGTCTTCCCGGTTAGCCTCTGCTTCCAGTCTATTTTTGTCAGTTCCTCTCTCATGCCCTCATAATTACCTTTATTTAACTGTAACACCATTACATCCGATTTTGCCTTCTCTCTTTCAAACTCCAGACTGAACTCTACCATATTATGATCACTACTTCCTAAGGGTTCCCTTACTTTAAGATCTTTTATAAAGTCTGGTTCATTGCAAAGCACTAGGTCCAGAATAGCCTGCTCCCTCGTGGGCTCCATGACAAGCTGTTCCAAAAAGCCATCCTGTAAGCATTCCATGAATTCCCTTTCTTTGGATCCACTAGCAACATTATTTACCCAGTCCACCTGCATATTGAAATCTCCCATGATCAATGTGATGTTGCCTTTCTGACATGCCTTCTCTATTTCCCAGTACAGGTTGCGTCCCTGGTCCTGACCATTATTAGGAGGTCTATACACAACTCCAAGTGTTGGATCATAATTCATTTACTAACAGGTACTAACATCTGTCCTCTGACTGATGCTAGGCTAATTGATCTGTAGTTTCCTGTTTTTGTCTCCTTTTTCAAATAAAGAAGTTATATTCTGTATTTTCCAATCTGAGCAACCTTCTCCAAATCTAGAATTCTGGAAACTAAAATGCATCAGTTTTCTCACCTGTATTTCTTTTACGACCTGAGAATAAAGTGCATCAGGATCTAGTGGATTTCTGAACCAATAACTCCAACAATTTACTCGCTATTACTTCCCTGGTGATTGTAATGTCTTGAATTCTTCTGCTTTCCATTTCCTACAGCTAAGACTGTGTCTGGCTGACCTCATTGCAATCTTTACAGTAATCTCTATAGTGGAACTGATGCAAAACTAAACCTATTCAGTTCATCTGCCACCTTCTTATTTTCCATTTGTAATTCCCTGGATGTGCTTTCTATCGAGCTAACTTCACTTGGCAAACTCTTTTTTTAAGTAGCTATAGAAACGTTAATTATTTGTTTTTATATTTCTAGCTAGCTTTCTCTAATACTTTCCATCTTTGTTAATATTCTTGTCATTCTTTGTTTTCTTTAATATCTTGTCTAATTTTCTGACCTGCCACACACCTTTCTACAGTAAATGCTCTTTTGCTAAGTTTGAACTTATCCTTAACATTTTTAGTTAACAAAGCATGGAGGTGCTTCCCTTGAAGTTTATCATGCTCATTGCAAAGTACTATTCTACATATTCTGTAATTTGTCCTTAAGTATGTGCCACTGCATTTCTGTTAACTTATCACTTAACCTAATTTACCAGTTCACCATCATGTGCTCATAATTGTCCTAACAATGTTGATGTACCAGATTTTTACTTCTCTATATTGTCATATTATTATTCAATCATATAGTGATCACTGCTACCTAGAGGTAGGTCATTCATTGTATTGCACAATATCAGGACTAGTCTAACCTGCTCTTTGGTCAGCTCTAGTACATGTGAACTGAAGAGTGTGGTGCTGGAAAAGCACAGCAGGCCAGCCAGTATTCGAGAAGCAGGAGAATCAGTGCTGTGAGCATGAGCCCTTCATCATAAAGAGCTAATGGCTGATTCTCCTGTTCCTCGGATGCTGCCTGACCTACTGTGCTTTTCACACCTGAAAAGTACCTTTCCCAGCACCACACTCTTTAACTTTGATCTCCAGCAACTGCAGTCATGACTTTCTTCCAGAACATGCAATTCTAAGAAACTATCCTGAAAGATTCTATAAGCTCATTATCTAGGCTATCTTTGACTATCTGATTTTTCCAGTCTATGTGTTGATTTACAACCCCAATGATTATCACCATACCTTTCTGATAGATTCCATTATTTCATCCTTTATTCTCTATCCTACTATGTTGGGGGGTGGGGTGGTTTCTACACCACTCCCACAAGTGAACTTGTCTTTATCACTTCTCATCTCTACCCAAACTGCTGTCCCTGAACTTGGGCTATCACTCTGTTATGCTAACACCATCATTAATTAACAGAGTGATCCCTCCATTTAGGTTCCTACCCTTTCTAAGTGTCCTGTACTCTTCAATATTCAGGTTTCAATCTAAGACATTCTGCAGCCCCATTTCTGTGATCCTTGCCAGATTGTGCTATTTTATTTCTGTTTGTGTGATTAGCTCATCTATTTTATTTCAATGCCAGATTCATTCAGAAACAGCCTTCAGTTTTGTCATTTAATGATATTTATAATGCCTCTCTGTCTGTGCCTTGTCACTATTCTTCAGTTGAGCACATTGTCTCAATTTCAATTTCTTGCCCTTAATATTTGATTTAAAAGTCTCTATACATCCTTAATTATGTGGCTCACTAGGTCACTGATGGCAGCACAGATAACTCACATCTATAACTAGCTCTCTTCTTCAAGTCTCCTATATTTTGTTGCTTAAGTTACTCTAAAGTAACTTAAAAGTACTTAAGTTTGTTCACAAAGCACTTTAAGATGCTTTTCCATGTGAAAAATACATTTGACATGTAAATTATTGCTTAGCTGACTAAACTCCAGTAAGAAATCTGGTTCATGGGATTGACAGGAGTTGCAACTTACCAACCTGCTTCCAAACTCCTGAGCAAGTAGGTAGAAATTTTTTTATTCACTCATGGGACGTGGGCATCGCTGGCTGGCCAGCATTTATCACTTGTCCCTAGTTTCCTTGGAACTAAATTGCTTGCTAGCCCCTTTCAGGGAGCAGTTGGGTGTCAGCCACATTGTTGTAGGTCTGGAGTCACATGTAGGCCAGATGATGGCAGATTTCCTTCCCTAAAGGACATTAGTGAAACAGATGAGTTTTTCTGACAATTGAATCATGGTCATTGGTAGATTCTTAATTCCAGATTATTATTAGATTCAAATTCCACCATCTGCCAGGGTGGATTTTGAACCCGGGTCCCCCAAATATTATTTGAGTTTCTGGATTAATAGTCGAGGCCATCACTTCCCCATGTATCCTTACAGAAAACAAAATGAAGTTCCATTTAGGTACACAGGAGTTGTTTGTGAGATTTCCTAGCAACTTCGTTTGGGGATTCTTAAGCATGCTGTTGCGCATCATTGGTGAGATACCAACGTATTTCCATTTTCACAGATGCTGTCAGACCTGATGAATGTTTCATGTATTTGTTTTACCTCAGATGTCTAGCATCTACTGTCAAAAAATGCCATTGTAAACTGACAAGGCAGAAGCTTCCTTGCTTCTCATTCATTCTACGCAGCACTATCACTTCTCATTCATTGAAAGTTCAGAAGATGGTATCTTTCATTTCTACTTAGTACATACCCGATCTCCAAATTGGTTCATTCCCACAGCGAAGGTGTGTTTCCCCATCGCGTGCTCCAGATTGTGTTGTTCGATGTATCTCCTATTGTCTTCCCAAACCAGTCTTCTATAATCCTTCTCATGCTAAAAGCAAGATTAAGCCAAAATTAAATCTTAATCTCTTTTACTGTTGTAAATTTGGGTGTTTTAATCACTTCAGTTGCACACTTAAAAACGAAAGGTTTTACATGCCGCATTAACATTCCCATTCCTGTTAAGTTCTGATCTCCTGTGTTGTGGTGGACAGTGGTACTCACTAACAACAGACCTATGTCCTCAAGGACAGCATCACCACTGGAAGCTGTTCAGAATCTGAAGCTTCATACCATGAGCCCCTGTCCAGTCTCCTTCATGAAATTTCCACTCTGCACCAATAATCGACCATCACGTTGGAGGGAAACAGTGGCTGTAATGTTGTCTTTGTTTTAAAGGCTACTCACGAGGACCTTAGTGACACTCTTACATGCAAACATTCTACCTGATGAAATCTTTAATTCCGTCTTTCTATGAATCTTCTCTCCTTGTTGGTCAAAGGGCCTGGGTTAATTGGAATCATATTGCTGACAATTATAGAATCATAGAATCCCTACAGTGTGGAAACAGGCCACTCAGCCCATTGAGTCCACCCTGACCATCTGAAAGAACACCAAATCCAGGCCAACCCTCCCTAAACAAATCCATTCCTGCATTTCCCATGGTTAATCTGCCTAGCCTGTACATCCCCGGACACTGTGGGTAACTTAGTGGGGCCAATCCACCTCCCCCACACATCTTTGGACTATTTGAGGAAATCAGAGCACCTGGAGGAAATTCATACAGACACAGGGAGAACATGCAAACTCCACACAGACAGTCACCCGAAACTGGAATCAAGACCAGGTCCCTGAAGCTGTGAGGCTGCATTGCTAACCACTGAGTCTCTTAGATTGTCATCTCCTGTTACTGCAATCCAGTTCCCAATGTCACCTACCCCAAAACAACTACTCAATAAATTTCTGAACAGCTTGGATGGCGGAATGGAAAGCCACTGATCCAAATTTGCTAATGACATCAAGATAAACAACACTGGAAGATGTGTAGACAGGGGCATAAAATTACTGAGATATCAGGAGATTAAGTGAATGAGAAAACCTATGATATATGGACTTTTTCACACAGCGAGTTGTTCGGGTCTGCAATGCATTGCCTGGAAATGCAGTGGAGGAGGTATAGTGGAGATATTCAAGAGAGCATTGGGCGGTCATTTGGTTAGCAATGTGTTCCTTTTGCTAGCAGCCTATGTGATGACAAGGCCTGGTATGTGGGTGCTGCGGTAAGAACATGGGGAAAGGTGGTCAGGACCTACTCGATATTGAGACCAGAATACCGCAAATTTCCCCAACCAATAAATGAGGTGCTGTTCTTCCAGCTTGCCATGAGATTCACTGGAGCACTACAGCAAGCTGAAGACAGAGATGTTGGCCAGCAAATGGGGTGGGTGGGGGGGGGAAGGGAGAGGTGTTAAAGTGTCAGGCAACTGCAAGTTTGGAATCATTTTTGTGGACAGAATATAAGTGTTCCATAAAATGGTCACCCAGTCTGCACTTTGTCTCTCCAATGTAGAAGGGATCACTCTGTAACAGTGAATACAATAGACTGGATTGAGTGAAGTGCAGCTAAATCACACTTCACCTGGAATGTATGGCTGGGCCCTTTGATAGTGAGGAGGGGGGAAGTGAATGGCATGTGTTACACCTTTTGCAGTTGTACGGGAAGGTGCCATGGGGGTGTCAGGGGTGTTCGGGGTCGGGAAAGAATGAACCAGGGTATCCCAGAAGGAAGGGTCCTTGCAGAAGGCTGACAAGGGAGGGGAATGGGAATATGTGTGGCATGATGGTGGCATCCCAGTGGAGGTGGCAAAAATGGTGGCCAATGATCCTTTGAAAATGGATGGTCTCCCATACTCAAAGATTGTCCAACTCTCCCCCACTTAGAATCTCCAAGGAACCCCCTTCCCCCATGTTCACAGGGCCTGGGGCATTGGGCTGAAGCTAATCATCATTGGTGTTGTACGCAGTTCCAGTGCTTCCCAGTGGGTGCAGCTGGCTACTGGGCCTGCTGGCAGCTCTCAGAGACTGAACTCGCTCCCACTGAAGGCTGGAAGTCCCATTCAGTTTCTGAAGGCCAACTGCAATGCACTATCACTCGAGGGCAGCTTTCTCATTAAGGTCAGTCAGTTTGTGAACAACGTTTCTAATACTTCCACAGCCCTTTTAAAATTCAGTCCATGGTCTCATTGAACAGCAGAACAAGCTCAAGGGAGGAAATGGTACACTCCTAATCCTGCAGTCCTTTGCTTTCTGATCTGTTGCTATTATGAGGCAGAGCTGAAGTAGAAACTGAGTGGAACAAAGCCTCAGCTATTTCCTGACATAGCTGAGGTCTGTAAAAGAAACAGCGAGAGATAAATATACATTTTGTTGCACAATTGCTGGGACAAATATTTAAAGCTGTTTTCATTTTTCAGCTGATCTGTGTTATGTTTATAGTTGGTGCATGTTATGTTGGGACTGTGTCTGTGTTAAGAGGTGAGTCATGTGGCAGTGATAAACGTGACAGTCTTCCTGGACTTGTTCAGATTGTTTTGAACTTTTACAGAGAGCACACCTTCAAAATAAAGCCTCCTCATTGGACTGAAGCAAAAGACAAGTTTATACATCCTTTAGCTTTGACTGGAGCCTAGTAACTGCCCAGTACAGAACAATTCAGAATCTCATCATTTTGCAACTTACTGGCATTTGATCCCCTCTACAAATTATTGTTCATTAAAGATTGAATTGTGTTGATGAAGCATTCCTCAACATAATCAAAATTTATGTAAAGGAATACACATTGTAAACAATCAATCTCAGAAAGATTGTGCAAGCTGAACAGTCATTTCGATGCATTGAATTTTAATTCAGAGAATAAGCAGATAAATACCTGATAAGGAATTATTAATAACTGAGGGGGGGTTCTGAACTGAATCATTCCAATACTGAGTTCTGAGGGAGGGTCACTCAAACCGAAATGTTAAATTTGATTTCTCTTCACACATGTTGCCAGACCTGTTGAGTTTTTCCAGCATTCTAATGCTGTCCCAGTTAACCTCCCACCTACAGTGTTGGTAGACCTTACCCCATGCAAAACTGTTACGTCTGTGTCCTAATGCTCACCACCTCCCCTCCCTCCCCCCCACCCCCAATTCTCTGCCCCATCACTCCTGTTCTTTCCTACTTACATTGCTGTCTGTCCAGAAGAAAGGTTACACCCAAATCATTGACTTCTCCACCTCCTGAATGCTGTCTGCCTTGCTGTGTTCTTCCAGCCTCCTGCTCATCTACTTTGGACTCCAGCATTTGCAGGTTTTTTTGTCTCTAACTAAGTCTGTCCAGTAAGGCCTCAATGCAGATGTTTTCACCATGCTTTGACATCGATCCATGTACATTGCTTATGTCTGTAACCTCTTCCAGCCCTACAATCCTCCAAGATTTCAGGTTTCTACATTTCAGAACTCTTGTTCATCTTGATTTTCTCTAGATTTCCCTCTGGAAATCTCAGCACATCTTAACCTCACTTCCCTTCCTTAAGATGTTCCTTAAAACCTACCTCCTTTACAAGTCTTTTCATTTGCTGCCTCATCTCACCTGAAATGACATGTGACAGATTTTCTTTGAAAAAGCTCCTGCGAAGTGCTTTGGGATATTATATTTATTTTACTAGGTGCTATATATAATGCAGATTTTTTTTCAATCGAATTCAAAATGTGTGAAATTGTTGCAATGTTTATCAACATTATTCCTTACATAACTACAAATGTGGAATTAAGAACAGAAGTAGGCCATTCAGCCCCTCAAACATTCGCCACTTGATAAGACTGAGGTCACTTTGACGATGGTCTCATTTCTACATTCTTCTTTACCTCCTATAACCTTTGACTCCATTAAACTCATGCTTTAAAAGAGTTAATGAACCTAACTTCACGGTTCTCTGAGGATGAAAACTTCAAGAACTAATGCCTCGCTCAGAGAAAAAGATTTCTCTTTATCTCCATCTTAAATGGGAAACCCATCGTTGACCCTTGGGTCTAATCTTACTCAGAAAGAGAAACAACCTTTCAACAACCACCCTGCCAACATTTCAACAAGATCACCTCTCATTCCTCTCAATGGATACAGGCCCAATCTGTCTATCCTATCATCTTAAGATAATCTCTTTCTCCCAGGAGAAGGTTGAGTTAACCTTCTCTGAAATGTTTCTAATGCAACCTTTGAAGTAAGGTCAACATTTAACTTCTTACCTCTTCGTACTGTTTATTATGAAACGATTTCCAATTATTCCAGCCATCATCCAACGCTGGATTAAATGGGGATCCGGAGGCTAATGCCAGAATGCAGACCTCCACACATCCAATGATGAGGGTGACCATTATGATAAACAGCCTAATAAGACAAAACCCATCATATTAATCTATAATGGAAAATATTGCTCATAATTACTCTGGACCAAGTTGTTATTAATGTTAGTCTGTACGGAGTTAAGGTTATCCAGAGGTTTTGATCAATCACCCACAAAGATGGTCACCGAGTTTGAGAAAAAATATTTTTAATTTGGAGAGGGTTCAGAAGAGATTTAGAGAACATTGCTGGGTATAGAAGCTTTGAGTTATAGAGAAAGGCTGGACAGCTGGAACTTCTTTCACTGGAGTGTAGGAAATTGAGAGACGACCTGATCGAAATTTTTAAAATATTGAGGGGTACAGGTAGAGTTAATGGTAGTTGTCATTTCCCCAGGATGGGGGTTTCAAGACTAAGACACCCGTTTTTAAGGTGAGAGAAGAGATATTTTTTTTAAAAAGACATATTTTTACACAGAGGGTAGAACAACATGTGGAATAAACTTCCTGAGGAAGTGCTGGATACGGGTACAAATGCAATGTTTAAAAGGCATTTGGATAAGTACATGAGTAGGAAAGGTTTGGAGGGATATGGGCCAGGAGCAGGGACTAGGTTACTTTGGGATGATGTTTGGCATGGACTGGTTGGAGTCAAGAGTCTGATTCCATGCTGTTGACTCCGTGACTGTATAAGAATGTGCTGGAATGTTATTTTGCGATTTATAGCCCAGCTTGCTTTTGCCCCAAACATCGATTTTCCTTGGATGCTGCCTGGCCTGCTGTGCTTTTCCACCACCACTCTAATCTTGGCTATGGAAGTTTTTAAAATGTCCTAAACACACAGATGGTTCACTCATGCCTTTGCGGATTGACTTCTTTATCCAGCCTGCACAAGGTGCGACACCAGTCCCAGGTTAACGTGACTGACTTTTGTGAAGTTTCCTAGAAAACCATATCAAATCGCTCTACCAGCATCCACCTTCTTAGGGTTCAATAATGAGAGGTTAAAGTGAAATTCCCTGAGATATTCAGAAGCTGGGAATGAATAAAGGTCATATTTTCATGATTGTTAACTTTCACTAGCCTCTTGAGAAAAGTGGAGTTGCCGCAGTCCTACACTCTCATTTGAAAGAAATAAAACTGGTGGACGTTTAAGCTGAGGGTCATCACGCCTCACGTGAGGGGAAGGGGTGAGAAGGAGTCTCTTCTAGTAACCTCAGGCAGTGTGGGAATTAAGTTGCAATCACTCTGCATTATATACCAACCAACTGAGCTAACCATTAAGATGAGGGTCGGAGCGCAGCAACTGAATTCAATTTAAATGCACAAATGCTGGCCAATTTAAAGAAACAATACATAAATTGTGCAGAGAAGTTAGGAAGAAGTATATGAACAAGTTCTGAATTCAAATTCAAAGTGTGTTGATCAGCTCAGTAAGATAGCTCAGTGGGAGTTTCTCCAACAAAATAAGTGCAGTAGTAATTGTCAGATGTTTCAATGGAAACTCTCTGACTTAAAGAGCAAACTATGGCAATGGACCAATCACACCCCAGTCAGCTAACTGGGCATAAGGAGAAGCCTCACAGAATGGAGGCCAGGAGGAAGGTTACGTAGGAGCTGCCTGGTCAGTCTCCTAGCACATAACCATTACAATGCAAGTCACCACTGCCCTTAAAATAAATGCCTCAGGAACCCTCCTAGCCCTCAAAGGAGACACTGGGATCATGAATGAGCAGGAGAAAGTGAGCACTGCAGATGCTGGAGATCAGAGTTAAAAGGTGTGGTGCTGGAAAAGCACAGCCGCTCAGGCAGCAACTGTAGAGCAGGAGAATCAATGTTTCAAGCAAAAGCTCTTCATCAGGAATGTTAAATGATAGCTTCGGGTTCCACATTACTAATGCAGTGATAATGCCACTACACCACCATCTCCCCTGTTGATAGCCTGGAGTTCCACATTACTGGTGCTTCCTGATGAAGAGCTTATGCTTGAAATGTTGAATCGCTTATTCGTCAGATACTGCCTGATTGGCTGTGTTTTTCCAGCACCACACTAATCATGAATGAGCAGAAAAAGAGTTTATTATTGATGTCCGCGCTCACTGTGCAGTAGATGCCTGGCCCACTCTTTATAAGGGGTGGCACGGTGGCTCAGTGGTTAGCAGTGTTGCCCCAAAGAGCCAGGGACCAGGGTTTGATTCCAGCCTTGGGTGACTGTCTGTGTGGAGCTTGCACATTCTCCCAGTGTCTGCGTGGGTTTCTTCCAGGTGTTCTAGTTTCCTCCCACTGTCCAAAGATGTGCAAGTCAGGAGAATTGGCCATGCTCAATTGCCCATAGTGTTAGGTGCATTAGTCAGGGGTAAATATAGGGTTGGGGAGTGGGTTACTCTTTGGAGGGCTGGTGTGGACTTGTTGGGCCAAAGAGCCTGTTTCCATACTGTAGGGAATCTAATCTAATCTAAGAACCGAACACAAGAAGCCGTGCCTGGTGAGAGTTCAAGTCGTGGACAATAAGGTTATTTTCTCCAGTCTCTCTGTATAATCTTTGATGATGGCACCAACTTCGGTGGACTTTGCTTTACATTATTAAGCCCACGTCGAAGATAAACATTCCTTCTCTGAAATATTACAACAACTTGAAATGACACAAAGAGACCTTGACATTTGATATCCACAACGTTATTTTAAACACAAAATGCTTGCTTAAAATACATACTATAACAATTAAAAAAATAAATTGCATTAGCAACCTTACCGTCCAGTGTTTTTGCCATCTATATGGGATCCCACCAGGGAGTGTGCATGTGAGAGAAGTTTTATACAACACACTTAGCGTCCTTTCCATGCCAAGGTGCTGCCTGATTGACAAGTGAAGCAGTCACTTTCCTGACAAGTAATGGCAGATGTACCTTTTGGATCAGAATATATTTATCAAGTATCATTTAATAAGCAATAGCTTATCTTTCCAAACTTACAATTTTTTTTAGTAATAATCTTTCCTTTGCATTCCTTCTCTACTGAAGGTTCAAGCTCAGACTACAGTATATTTCCACAGTAGCCAAGACTTTGCTATCTCACTAAGATCACCATACTTGGTCTACAAACTTAGACAATAGCAGTCATTGTTACAAACCCTGTAGAGACCCAACGCAGGGTTTCCAACTGAGCGACCAAATTAAAAATGGAGGATAGGCTTTCACATTTTAACTGAAAATGTGTTGCTGGAAAAGCGCAGCAGGTCAGGCAGCATCCAAAGAGCAGGAGAATCGACCTTTCGGGCATAAACCTTTCTTCAGGAATGTCTGAAGAAGGGCTCATGTCTGAAACGTCGATTCTCCTGCTCTTTGATGCTGCCTGACCTGCTGTGCTTTTCCAGCAACACATTTTCAGCTCTGATCTCCAGCATCTGCAGTCTTCACTTTCTCCTTTCACATTTTAAGACCCTTACTGTAACAAAAAAGGTAAGGTCAACATAGACTAAATATTCCGTTCATTACATTGTAAAAAAGAATATTCTGCAGTAATTTCCTATTGTTTTTATTCATTTAAGGATGAGGGCATCACTGGCTCTGCCAGCATTTAATGCCCACTCCTAATTGCCCAGAGGACATTGCTGTGGGTCTGGAGTCACGTGTAAGCTAGACCAGGTAAGGATGGCAGTTTCTTTCCCTAAAGGACATAAGTGAATGAGATGGGTTTTTCCAACAATAGATTCATGGTTTTCATTAGACTCTTTATGCCAGATTTTGTTTTCTCATTGCATTCCAATTCAACCACTTGCCAGGGCAGGATTTGAACCCAGTCCCTCAGAACATTACCTGGTTCTCTGGATTAACAATCCAGTGATAATACCACCAGGAAATTACCACCACAGCCAACAACCCACTTCTGTGTTTATACATAACACCTCACTCTCCACAGTCTTAAGATTAAAGTTTAAACTCTCCCTGAGTCAAACAGGATCTCTTCACCCTGCTTTACCAAGTGGACTCTCCAGTGTCCTTTGAAATAAAGTTCCTGTGACAGAATCCTTTCAACATAAAAATCAGAATTCCCTTGATGATTCTTAGGCCTTCCACTCTTCTATTTCTTGTTTCCTTGAACATGGATTCCATCCTTTAGCGGCCTTTCCCCAGTTAGGTGATTGATCTAAAAACAATCCTTTCCTCTGCCTGGCCTGTTGTGAGCCTTTTTTACTCCAAAGCCTGTCCTGACTCTTCCGGACAGTTTGAACTCTGCGAGCAACAAGAACAGCTGCCTTCCTGTCAGTGACCAGGTGGGAAAGATTATATCTGACTTTTGACTGGGTTCCCTGGATCTGTGAAACTGCAGTCTCTTGGTGCTGATGCTAGGCAAAGTTCAGCACAACCTCACCTCATTCTATGTTAGGTTCAAGGACAATGTTTAAAGCATAGTCATCTTATAAACTGTCTAATGGCTGTAAGATCATTTCCTGGTGGTTTGGTAGGAACATCAACCATTGTGTTTTCATTGGCAGACTTACACTTCCTGATTGGACAAGAGCAAACAGTAGCCACAAGGAGAGTCCATATTGGAGTAGGCAGCACGCTCTCAGCTCTGCTCAGCACAGAGGCTACACTCCAGAGGGATTGATGGAATGGATGATCATTGAGTCATAGCAGAGAGAGTGATTTACACTGATGGGAATTTTTAACACCATTCAGAAATTGGAGAGTCCTCCATCACATTCTTGACTTGCGGAGGGTAGACATTGAGGAGACGTGACATATAAGAAAGGGAGCCATAGTTTGAGATCAATTTTCAAGTTGTTCTTGTGGGTTTGATGCTGAACATTCTGTTGAACTCTTTGTATTCATGCATCTTCAATTAGGTAAAAGGTTATTGGGGATAGGTTGGAATATACAGGAATTAGATCAACCGTGAAATTGTTGAAAGGGCAGATCAGGCCCAAGTGACCCAGTAGTCTGTTTCTGCTCCTAGTTAATTTAATCACATCTACCAAGTTCTTCTTACAAGCAAAACAAACAGACAATTGCAGCTGTGAGAATTCACCCCTTGATCAAAGTACACCCAGTGCTCATCAGCAGCAAGTGATAGACGGAGCTAAGCAATCCCAACAACCAACAGATCAGATCTAAGCTCTGCAGTCCTGCCACATCCAGTCGTGAATGTTGGTGGACAATTAAACAAGCCCCTGGAGGAAAAAGGGCTCATCCTCAATAATGGAAGAGCCCAGCACATCAAGGCAAAAGGCAAAGCTGAAGTGTTCGCTGCAATCTTCAGCCCAAAGTGCCAAGTGGATGCTCCATCTTGGCCTTATCCAGTGGTCCCCAGTATTACCGATACCGGTCTTCAGCCAAGTTGATTCACTCCAAGTGAATCAGGAAATGGGTGGAGACACTGAATATTGCAAAGGCAATGAGCCCTGATAACATTCCGGCAATTGTACTGAAGACTTGTGCTCCTGAACTTGCCGTTACTCTCGCCAAACTCTTCCAGTACAGTTACAACACTGGCATTTACTCAACAATATGGAAAATTGGCAGCATCCAAAGAGCAGGAGAATCAACGTTTCGGGCATAAGCCCTTCTTCAGGAATGAGGAAAGTATGTCCAGCAGGCTAAGATAAAAAGTAGGGAGGAGGGACTTGGGGGAGGGGCGTTGGAGATGCGATAGGTGGAAGGAGGTCAAGGTGAGGGTGATAGCCGGTGTGGGGTGGGGGCGGAGAGGTTGGGAAGAAGATTGCAGGTGAGGAAGGTGGTGTTGAGTTTGAGGGATTTGACTGAGACAAGGTGGGGGGAGGGGAAATGAGGAAACTGGAGAAATCTGAGTTCATCCCTTGTGGTTAGAGGGTTCCTAGGCGGAAGATGAGGCGCTCTTCCTCCAACCGTCGTGTTGCTATGGTCTGGCGATGGAGGAGTCCAAGGACCTGCATGTCCTTGGTGGAGTGGGAGGGGGAGTTGAAGTGTTGAGCCACGGGGTGGTTGGGTTGGTTGGTCCGGGTGCCCCAGAGGTGTTCTCTGAAACGTTCCGCTAGTAGGCGGCCTGTCTCCCCAATATAGAGGAGTCCACATTGGGTGCAGCGGATGCAATAATCGATGTGTGTGGAGGTGGAGGTGCAGGTGAATTTGTGGCGGATATGGAAGGATCCCTTGGGGCCTTGGAGGGAAGTAAGGGGGGAGGTGTGGGCGCAAGTTTTGCATTTTTTGCAGTTGCAGGGGAAGGTGCCGGGAGTGGAGGTTGGGTTGATGGGGGGTGTGGACCTGACGAGGGAGTTACGGAGGGAGTGGTCTTTTCGGAATGCTGATAGGGGAGGGGAGAGAAATATATCCCTGGTGGTGGGGTCCGTTTGGAGGTGGCGGAAATGACGGCGGATGATATGTTGTATATGGAGGTTGGTGGGGTGGTAGGTGAGAACCAGTGGGGTTCTGTCCTGGTGGCGGTTGGAGGGGTGGGGCTCAAGGGCGGAGTAGTGGGAAGTGGAGGAGATGCCCTCGAACTCAGCACCACCTTCCTAACCTGCAATCTTCTTCCCGACCTCTCCGCCCCCACCCACTCCGGCCTATCACCCTCACCTTGAACTCCTTCCACCTATCGCATCTCCAACGCCCCTCCCCCCCACGTCCCTCCTCCCTATCTTTTATCTTAGCCTGCTGGACACACTTTCCTCATTCCTGAAGAAGGGCTTATGCCTGAAACGTCGATTCTCCTGCTCTTTGGATGCTGCCTGACCTGCTGCACTTTTCCAGCAACACATTTTCAGCTCTGATCTCCAGCATCTGCAGTCCTCACTTTCTCCTCCAATATGGAAAATTGCCCAGGTGCGTCCTGTACAATCTGGCCAATGACCGTCCCATCAGTCTACTCTCAATCATCAGTAAAGTGATGGAAGGGGTCATCAGCAGTGCTACTAAGCAGCACCTTATCAACAATAACCTGCTCAGTGATGCCTCATTTGGGTTCTGCCAGGGCCCCCAGCTCCTAACCTCATCACAGCCTTGGTTCAAACATGGACAAAAGAGCTGAATTCCAGAGGGGAGGAGAGAGTGACTGCCCTTGACATCATTTGACCAACTGTGGCATCAAGGAGCCCCACCAAATTGGAATGAATGGAGATCAGGAGGTAAACTCTCCACTGATTGGAGTCATATTTGACACATAGGAAGATGGTTGTGGTTGTTGGAAGTTAGTCATCTCAGCTCCAGGACATCTTTGTGGGAGTTCTTCAGGGTAGTGTCCTGGTCCCAACCATTTTCAGCGGTTTCATCAATGACCTTCCCTCCTCATAAGGTCAGAAGTGGGGATGTCCGCCGATGATTGCACCATGTTCAGCACCGTTCGTAACTCTTCAAATATTGAAGCAGTCCATGTTCAAATGAAACAAGATCTGGATAATATCCAGGCTGGGGCTGACTAGTGAAAAGTAACATCTGCTCCACACAAATGCCAAGCAATGACCAACTCCAATACAAAACAATCTAACCACCAACCCTTGACTTTCAATGGTGTTGTCATCACAGAATACCCCACTAACAGCATCCTGAGAGTTACCATTGGCCAGAAACTTGACCAGACTCATTGCAGTGGCTACCAGAACAGTTCAGAGGCTAGGAACTGCAGCGAATAACTCATGCCTTGATTTCCCATAGCCTATCTACCACATACAATGCTCAAGAGTGAAAGAACACTCTCCACTTGCCTGGATAGGTGCAGCTCCAATAACACTCAAGAAACTTCACACCATCCAGGACAAAGCAGCCACCGGATTGGCACCACATCCACAAACATCCATTCAACCCACCACCAATGCTCAGTGGCAGCAGTGTGTACTATTTACAAGATGCACTGCAGAAATTCACCAAAGATCCTCAGACAGTACCTTCCAAACCCACAACCACTTCCACCTAGAAGGATAAAGGCAACAGATACTTGGGAACAGCACCACCTGAAGGTTCTCTTCCAAGCCATTCATAGATAGTGATAGGTGAACACAGGTGGTGGGTACAACCTGGTTGGTCGATGGGAGCTGGAAGGAAGTGTCGATAGGTGGGATGGAAGAGAGGAGGTGGGGTTGGAGAGGGAGTTGGGGGAAGGTTATTTGAAATTGGAGAACTCAATGTTGAGTCCTCCGAGCTGTAGGCTGCCCAGGTGAAAGATAAAGTGTTGATTCTCCATTTGGCGATCTGATTCGCTGTGGCAATGGAGGAGGCTGGGGATGGGCACATTGGAGAGGGAGTGGAGTAGAGAAGGAGAATTGAATTGGGGGGGTGAGGGTGGGGGTGGGGGTGGGGGTTGACCAGTAGGTCAGGTTGGCCCTCGCAGGATGGACTGAGATACTCAGCGAAACATTCCCTGCGTTTACGTTTGGTCTCACCAATGTAGAGATGACCACGTCGGGAGCATGGGATGCAGTGAACTAGTTTGGAAGAGAGGCAGGTGAACCTCAGTCTCACCTGGAAGAACTGTTTGGGGCCCTGAATGGAAGTTAGGTGGGTGGTATGCAGGCAAGTGTTACATCTTTTCCGGCTGCCGGGCAAGGTATAGGGTTGTGGTGCGGGAAAGGGGGGGAGGTGGTGGTTTCTGGAGGTTTGGTGGGGAGAGTGGCGTGAACCAAGGAGTGACAAAAGGAATGCTCCTTATGGAAGGCGGAGAGGGATGGGGAGAGGACGTTGATCTTGGTGGTGGGGTCTAATTGGAGTTAGTGGAAGTGTTTAAGGATGGTATATTGGATGAGAAGACTAGTCGGATGGAAAGTGAGGACCAGGGAAACCCTACCTTTATTGTGTTTGGAGGTGGGGGATTTTAGAACAGTGGAATGGAGAACAGAGGAGATGTGGTGGAGGGACGTCTGGATGACGGAGAGTGGAAAAACACGTTGTTCAAAATAGATTGACATCTGAGATGCTAGGGAATGGAATGTCTCCTCATCAGAGCAGATGCGACAGAGACAGAGGGATTGGGAAAATAGGATGGAGTTTTTGCAGGATGAGGGTTAGGAGGAGGTGTAGTCCAGGTAGTTATGGGAGTCTGTAAGTCTTTAGGAAATGTCAGTCTGTAACCTGTCACCAGAGATGGAAGTGGAGATGTCAAGAAAGGAGAGGGAGGTATCTAAGTGAATTCGAGGGTGGGGTGGAAGTTATGGGTGAAGTCGATGAACTGCTCCAGTTCAGCCTGGGTGCAGGACCTTGCACCGATGCAGTCGCCAATGTAACATTGGAAGAGTTGGGGCACAGTGTCTGTGTAGGTACTGTTCACCAGTTCATTCAATGTTTGACAAAGACTCCCAACCACTGTTTGATGACACCTTCTCCAGCCTCCAACCTTCCTCTTCCTTTGAGACAGCCTCTCCCAGCCTTTCGCCTGCCCTGGAACTCTTTATTGTATGACATCAGTTGCCTCGATTTCTCCGCCTCTCCCTCGCCCACTTCAATCTCACCCTCCCCCTGTCCCGAACGTGCAGTGCTTCACTCCCTCCACACCAATCCCCGTTTTGCCATCAAACCTGCTGACAAATGCAGAGTTCTGGTAGTTTAGAGGATGGAATGTCACAGAGGCTGAAGACCAGCTCTCTGATACCAGGTCCTACCTACCCCTTGACCACTAACTCATTTCTTCCTGCCGCGACTCCATCCTTTCCCCCTTTGGTCCAGGCACTTCCCACCTACATCCAGGATACCAACCACACCCTCCACCTCCTCGGAAACCTCCAGTTCCCCAGTCCCCAGTGCTTCACCTTCACCATGGATGTTCAGTTCTTAAACATGCCCATTCCCCACATTCATTCCTCCCGTTGACAAGTGGAGCTTGGCAGAGGTCTATGTTGGCACCGTAAATATTCACATTATAAATTAGCGATCTGGACAAAGGAACTGAGTGCATTGTTGCTACGTTTGCAGAGATAGGTGGAGGGACAGGTAGGTTGAGAAAGTGAGGAGGCTGCCAAAGGACTTGGACAGACCAGGAGGCACAGGAGTGAGAGATGGAATACAATGTGGGAAAGTGTGAAGTGATGCACTCTGGTAGGATGAATCAAGGCGTAAACTATTTTCTAAATGCAGAAAGGATTTGGAAATCTGAAGAGCAAAGAGACTTCTGAGTCTTAGTTCAGGCTTCTCTTAAGATTAACATGCAGATTCAGTTGGCAATTAGGAAAGCAAATGAAATGTGAGCATTCACGTCAAGTGGATGACAATACAAGGGCAGGGGTGTACCGCTGAGTCTGTGAAAGATTCTGGTCAGACTGCTGGTTTCACAGAATGTGGGCATTGCTGGTTAGGCAGCATTTATTGCTTGTCTCTAATTACCCAGGGGGCAGTAAAGTGTCAACCACATTGCTGTAGGTCTGGAATCACATGTAGGCCAGACTGGGTCAGGATGGCAGTTTCCTTCCCTAAAGGGCATTAGTGACCCAGATGGGTTTTTCCAACAATCAACTATGGATTCATGATTATTAAATTCTTAGTTCCAGAGTTTTATTGAATTCAAATTCTACCATCTGACATGACAGGATTCGAACCTGGGTCCCCAGAATATTACCCAACTCTTATGGAAATTAATTTGGCAGTTATGTAGCTGACTTAGTGTTGTAATGCATGCACAGGATCATACAACAGAGCTCCAGTAACAGATAATGGTAGTGCACTGTGATAGGCTAGTTAAATCACTGACAGATGAGCTAATACTGAAGGCAATGGTGTTGTAATTTTAAGCTTAAGTGTAACATTGAGAACAAGTTACAAGCTAGCGGGCGGCATGGTGGCACAGTGGTTAGCACTGCTACCTCATAGCGCCAGTGACCCGGGTTCAATTCCCGCCTCAGGTGACTGACTGTGTGGAGTTTGCACATTCTCCCCATGTCTGCGTGGGTGTCCTCCGGCTCCTCTGGTTTCTTCCCACAGTCACAAAGATATGTGGGTCAGGTGAATTGGCCATGCTAAATTGCCCGTAGTGTTAGGTAAGGGGTAAATGTAGGGGTAGGGGTATGGGTGGGTTGTGCTTCAGTGGGTCAGTGTGGACTTGTTGGGCTGAAGGGCCTGTTTCCCCACTGTAAGTAATCTAATCTAAAAAGTGTGGCAGAAAATGATTAGGTTCAGAAGACAAAGCAAGCCAGTATCATTGGGGATGGTAATGCTATCAGATAAGCATGGGAACCTAAGACTGTATAAACTGCCGAGAGACAAAGGTCTCGTGAGCAGACAGGGAAGACATTTTCTGGCTGTCATAGCTTTGATCTTGCAAAATTAAAGTCTAATTTCATGAAGGATTTTCTCTGTCTCCTGGTAATTTTTTTACAGAATATTGAATGATTCTTCTGCAGCAGTCTCTGGATTAACAGTCCAGTGAGAATACCACCAGGCCGTCACCTCCCCAAATTTGGAGCATTGTGGGTAATGAGCCTCCTATCTAAGGAAAGATATGCTAACTTTGAAGAGATCCAGAGGAGGTTGACAAGAATGGTCCTGGGAATGAAAGGCTTGTCGTATGAGGGGAGGTGAGGATGCTGGGTCCGTACTCGATGAACTTTGGAAGGATAAGGGAGGATCTGATTGAAACTTACAGAATTCTGAGAGGCCTGGGTAAAATGGACTTGTAGAAAATGTTCCCACTAGTTGGAGAGACTAGGACCCAAAGGCACACCCTCAAAGTGAAGGGCCTACCCTTTAGAACTGAGATGAGCAGGAATTTCTTCAGCCAGAGGGTGGTGAATCTGTGGAACTCATTGCCTCAGAGGGCTGTGGAGGCCTAGTCATTGAGTGTCTTTAAGACAGAGATTGATAGGTTGCTAGTTAGTAAGGGGATCAAGGGTTATGGGGAAAAGGCAAGAGAATAGGGTTGAGAAACATATCAGAGGAGAAAGTGAGGACTGCAGATGCTGGAGATCAGAGCTGAAAATGTGTTGCTGGAAAAGCGCAGCAGGTCAGGCAGCATCCAAAGAGCAAGAGAATTGACGCTTTGGGCATGAGACCTTCTTCAGGAATCATGCGCGAAACGTCGATTCTCCTGCTCTTTCGATGCTGCCTGACCTGCTGCGCTTTTCCAGCAACACATTTTCAGCAGTTGAGAAACACATCAGCCATGTTGAAATGATGAAGCAAACTCCATGGATTGAATGGTCTAATTCTGCTCCTATTTCTTACGGTCTTACAAAGCAATCATTCCCTTGAGGCCAAGAAATCACTGTGATGTAATTGACTCATTATCCACATTTGTTAATATAATGTCCTTCACTCTCAAATCCAGCTCCTGTTGAGTGCTCTCAGGCCTGTCTGTCTCACTTCAATCCTGCCCTGACTTCTTCCACATTGTTATCATCAGCATTGGCTCCTTCATCACTTGTGACTGACTGCCTTCCTTCCTCACCCAAGCAGACAGAGGACTTGTCCATCTCTCATTCTTCGAAGATCCAATCCAGTCATGGCGCTTGGGTGGGTACAGCGGACAATCTTTACTGTCCCTTTCCAGACAGCACTGGATAGCTGCTTTTAAGCTGTCTAGGCTACAGAGGTCGTGGTGAGGCCACAACTGGAGGACTGTGTGCAGTCACATGACAGGAAGGACCATAATTGCATAAGTGCAGAGAAGATGTACCAGTATGTTGCCAGGGCTGGAGAATTGTAACTACGAGGAGAGATTGGAGAGGTGTGGCTATTTTCCTTGAAACAGAGAAGGCTGAGGGGTGACAGAGTTGTGAGGGGTAGGGATAGACAGGACAAAGCTGCTTCCCTTGGTTATGAGTTCAAAAATCTAGTGGTCATAGATTCAATTTAAGTGGGAGACGTGAAGAAAAATGTTTTTACACAGAGGGTGGAGGGTGTCTGGAATTCACTGCCTAAGTTGGTGGTGGAGGCAGGGACCCTAAACCCTTTCAAAAAGTACCTTGATCTGCTCTGTAAGTGCTATAAACTGCAGAGCTATGGGCTGTGTGCAGGAAGAAGGGATTAGAAAGGGCATCTGGGTGTCTTTGGGTTGGCATGGACAAAATGGACTGAATGGCCCCTTTCTGTGTTGTATCATTTCCATGGTTGTATTTCTATGGTTCTAAATGTATCTTCAGAAGACCATTGTCTGATTTCCTATGGTCAACATGGACAGGGTACAGACAGCATGGCAGCAATGTGTAAACATTGACCTGAGAGTTGTGCACTGTGGTCATTAGCCATGCCATCCGTGGGTAACCCTTGTTACTCACAAGCCACCACTGGAGATGTTGTGAGGGAGTGTATGTTGAAGGAATCTGGGACCCAGTGCAAAATGTGAGGGATATGACAGCTCCTGAATGTGGGAATGGTTGTCTGTGGCGACAAAGCTGGATACTGCAGGAGCAAAATCTCCTCCTGTTCAGGAATCTGGCTGGATGACACCATGGAACTCCAGACACCACAGGCACTTAGACAATGGCTCTTTATACCGGAGAAAATTCCAGTCTATCCCATTTCCAGCAATGGTTGTAAATCTGACAGCTACCTGCCTCTTTGTTATCGAGTCAGCTGGAGAAATTGTAGTGATTTCCCATAAAGGGCAATTCTGAACTCACCTCTGTACTTCCAGGTCACTAGTTGGGAGGTGCCATGCACATACTCAATTGAGATTTGAAAGAAGCTGGTTATTCGGAAGCTTTGATCCCAAAGTGGCTGAAGGTCTGCTTGGAGAAGATGGTAGATGTAGGTAATGGCTTCTCCACTCGCACCAAGATTTGCCCAGCATTGCCTTTCACTCACACTGCGGTAGCTGTAACACCTTCAGTGCATGCTGCTATGGTACACTGTTCAACATCACGGACTCTCCCTCTCAGGCACTGCTTTCTCATACACTCCTCCAGCTCCCTGGTTCTGTTGTCAGTGGACAAACCTTGTTCTTTCTCATCCTCCTTCCTAACCTCAGCAAAGCTGGTCTGGCTGCGAGGGGTACCTTGGTCAAGTCTCTGCCTTAGTGTACAGGGGAGGAAAGGTCAGAAATGAAAGGTTTGCTTTCCATTTGAGATCTTGACCGAGTCTTTACCAATCAAGCTGCTTGTATGCTGGATAGCCTGTAACAGTCTCTACACGGTAAAATGATGTATGACTGAATTGCTCTTCCCCTTGTGCAGGATCCTTACAGCTTGGATCTTTACATACCTTTCCTTTCATGTGTCAATTAGCTCAATTTGACTCGAGTTGGCCTCATTATCCCCTGTAATACAGACCTACAACTCATATTTAACATCCTACAGTATGATTCAATGCCTTTAGGTACATGGGCCTGTGAATATTCCCTCACTGCAGCACATGGAATAAGAAAATGGGGTAGCTAACAGGAAGCAGAAAGTAGGCTTTAATGGGTCTTTTTCAGGTTGGGAAGATGTAATGGATGACATGTCACAAGGATCAGCACTGGGACCTTGCATTTAGAATTTTACATTTTGCAAAAAGTAAAAATAAAATTTATACCATTGGATGAAGAGGTGGAAGGTACTATTGCTTAATTTGTTGATGACATCAAACTAGGAACAAATGTAAATTATGAAGAGGATTAAATGATAAATAACATGAGTATATGTATAGGTGAAGTGAGTGTACAACAATGTGGTTAATAGAGTATAATATGGGGAGAAATGTCAATAAAGTAAAAATAAAACAAAAGCTTGGTGTTTAAATGCTGAGAGCTTCAGAGTTCTGAGATGTAGAGGGATCTGGGAAACTTCGTGTTTCTCATTTCTGCCTGACAAGATTGCAGCCGTGAACAAAATTCCAACAGGCGAGATTTTAATGAATATTCATTGATGGTAATGAATGCAAAAGAGTTTCTCGGTGATCGGGGGGGGGTGGAGGGGAGGGGAGCAGGGTGGGTGGGAAGGTATGGGGTGGGGCAGGAAAGCCAAATGGTTCTGAGAACTTTATACCAAAACTGTAACTACAGACTGGAAACTGGAGAATTGTCTCGGTCCTAATTCAGTTCCCCATCTGCCTGGCCACTCATCTAGCCTTCCCTCAGCTTCAGGTAAGTCAGGAAGATTCTACCCAGCATCTTAGTTACTTAGTCCTATTAACGTTATCGGACTCTGCTGGTACAATCTGCTAGAATTTTCCCAAATCATTATTCTCTTTACAATGGTAAAATATTCCATAATTAAACTCTCCAAGTGTGGTTCTGTCCCCATGTACAGTCTTCAAGTAGAAGGGCTACCTCGCAGTTGGAACCAACCATCACAACTGGACCTTCACCATGGAGTATGGTTTGCCAGTTTGCAGAAAAAATCATCGGGATCATTTATAAAGTATTGCCAATTATAAAGTATCAGAGAAGACCAGGACAGGGAGTAAGGAGGCTGGGCAGCAAGTCATGTATTGGAAATCTTCGAGGAGAAAGTGAGGACTGCAGATGCTGGAGATCAGAGTTGAAAATGTGTTGCTGGAAAGGCACAGCAGGTCAGGCAGCATCCAAGGAGCAGGAGAATCGACGTTTCGGGCATGAGCCCTTCTTCAGGAATGAGCAATTCCTCAAGAAGGGCTCATGCCCGGAACATCGATTCTTTTGCTCCTTGGATGCTGCCGGACCTGCTGCGCTTTTCCAGCAACACATTTTCAGCTCAAGTATTGGAAATCTCCAGGATTACATCTGATCAGAATTGGAAACCAATTGCACCCACCCAAAACTATAATTTTATTTTAGTGAGCTAGCTTCACAGATTGATGAGCAATGATCTTTAATGTATCGCAACAACAATTTACATTTATGTAGCAGACTTCAATGTAAGAGAACTGTTTTAAAGGAAACTATTACAATGTTCTTATCCATAAAATGCTCAGGTGAAACTACGGTATTGAAGTGCATCCAGTTTACACATTACATTGATCCTAAACAACAAATTCTTGTTCCTACCAAAAACAAAGAAATGTGTATTTATATTTTGTCAATATATTTGTAATTAATGCTCCAGAAACCACAATAGCAATGGAGACCAATAGTATCAATGTTAATCTTTAAATTTAGTAGCTTCAGTCAGACGTCATTCTGATTCTTGTTGATGGACTTTTAGGCAGCCTCACTTGATGAATCACACCTCAGGATAAACGGCAGTTGTAGCAATCCCACAGTTGTTATCCATATCCTTAGCCATGTGAACATATCCTTCATTGCCCCAACTTGTTCCCCAGCTGAAATTTTAAAAACAACATTGTATCACAGTCCAGGCACAACACATTAGTTTTTTTTTAGTTATTTGTGGGATATGTGCTTCAAGAGTTAGGCCAGCATTTATGCCCTGTCCCTAATTGCCCCAGAGAAAGCGGGGGTGAGCTGCCTTCCTGCAGTCCTTGGGGTGTAGGGCTGTTTAGAAGGGATATTCTTTGAAATAAGAAGTTTTGCTATTGATTATGAACACAAAGACCAAACACAAATAGCCAATGAAAAGGTAGTTTCTGTAGAAATGGAACCAACTTAGAGTTGGAGAGTCATACAGATGTACAGCACAAAAACAGACCCTTCGGTCCAACCCGTCCGTGCTGACTAGATATCCCAAGCTAACCTAGTCCCACTTGCCAGCACTTGGCCCATATCCCTCCAAACCCGTTCTATTGATTTACCCATTCAGATGCCTTTTAAATGTTGTAATTGAACCAGCCTCCACCACTTCCTCTGGCAGATCATACCATACAGGCACCACTCTCTATGTGAAAAAGTTGTCCCATTTAAATTTCTCCCCCCTCACCCTTAACATATGCCCTCTCGTTCTAGACCCCCCCAATCCAGGGAAAAGACCTTATCTGTTTATCCTATCCAAGGCCCTCATGACTTTACAAACCTCTATAAGGTCACCCCTCAGCCTCCGATGCCCCAGAGAAAACAGCCCCAGCCTATTCAGCCTCTCCCTGTAGCTCAAATCCTCCAATCCTGGTAACATCCTTGTAAAGCTTTTCTGAACCCTTTCACGTTGCACAACATCCTTCCTTTAATGGGGGTGGGGGGAGCTGGGGGACGTGGAACCAGAATTGCAAGAAAAATTCTAAAAGTGGCCTTGTCAAGATAAAACTAAGCAAGACTGAAGGTTGCACTGTGAATTCAGCAACTGTTTCACAGAGAAATCCTTCTTTCCAATAGCAATTCCTATATTTTCCATCAGGAAGGACCAAATAGCTGGACTTCAATCAGAATTTTCAATAGAGGAAAATGTAATGCGATGGTAATGACATTTTTCTTATTAATTTCATTTTAACAGCACTGACTACAACAGCCACACATCCAACACTTCTGTCTAATGTTAATCAAAGGCCTGAGGATGAGAATTTTACGTTTTAAATGTCCCTTTTGCGGAGTAATAAATGGCTGTAAGGAAATAATGTTAAATTAGGACAATTGTCCCATTTACACTGTCGCAAAAACTCACAGATGTTTCATTCCCCAAGGCTGATACCCAGTCAATGCTGTAAATGGTGTTGATATTGGACTATTAGAATGGCCCTGACTCCTGAAAACAGGATCTGCTTAGGTGTATGGGTAAGTGGTTGGGCAGAATTTCAGCTCTCATACAAGGGGTGATGTGGTGGTTCAGCGGTTAGCACGGCTGCCTCACGGCACCAGGGACCCAGTTTCAATTCTGGCCTTGGTTGTGACTGTCTGTATGGAGTTTGCACATTCTCCCTGTGTCTGTGTGTGATTCCGCCAGGTGCTCTGGTTTCCACCCACAGTCACAACCTTGTGCAGGTTAGGTGGATTGGCCATGCTAAATTGTCCCATAGTGTTCAGGGATGAGCAGGCATGGTGCGTCAGCTCTGGGAAATGCAGGGTTACACAGGATGGTTCTGGGTGGGATGCTCTTCAGACAGTCAGTACAGGCTTGATGGGCCAAACATTGGGATTTTATGAAGAGCCACCTCAGTTATCTGTAGAATTACAACCTCCAGTATTTCAACTTCCCTTCTGACTTCAGGGAAAAATTAAAAAGAGAGAAACATTCCAAATGGTTAAGATCAAATGGGCAAGTGCCGCAAATAAGGAAAGGGTGATTGATATTCTAAGTATATTTTGTTAGGTTTTGTTATAGTTAACTGAAAACCTACAGTAAAGTATTTTTTTATTTTGATTTGAATATAAAGACATTGAATTTGCAGACTCTCTGAGACACATACCTATTTTTAACAATCCAATATGGCTTCTGATTTTCAGTCCCATACCCAACAGCCAGCACTTCATGATCAAGATTAATAGAACTGCAATGGGGCTCATAAAATATACCTGGAATGAAAGAAACATTTATACCTGTTATTTTGGAATTGAAGTGTGGAAATCCCGGAATCACAGAAATGTTAGAGCACAGATGGAGCACACCATCTCTGAACCAGTTCTTCAAACAAGCATCATTACCATGTGCCAAAACTTTGCTTTTTCCTTCATATCCTTGCACTCTATTTCTGTCCAAGTGTTTATCTCTTGCATTCTTCAAGTAGTCAATTGAACTCGTCTCTACTACACTTCCAGGACCTTCCATACACTAACTACTTACTTTTTGAAAAATCTTTTTTTCACGTTATATTTGATCCTTTCATAAACCACATTAAATATGTGCCCTGTTGTTCTAACCCTTCCAATAGCACAAACAGTTTCAGAGAACCTTCACAGAGAGTGATGTACAATGGGAGAATTACTTAAATGTCATGGCAACTGAGAATAACTTTAAACACATCCCAAGAAAATGGTTTGTACCGAACTTTGTTTAATAACTCAGGTGTTCTCAGCTGACAAACACTATTTGTAACATTCCCCAATAACCCTTTATTCTCCATTTGCTAATTGTTCAAAGTATAATGCTCATTTTTTTTCTTAATGTGATACAAAACAATGCTCATTGAATACTAAAAATACAAAACAAGGTCATTACAATTAATTGTTAGCTTCATCATGTATGAATTTCAAAAGGTTGGCTCAAAATTTGTTTCGACCATTAATAGTTTCATTACATTGTGTACATTAATTATAAACCCAGCTCTTACCTGACTTATACAACATGAAAGATCTATGCTCGGCATCTATGGAGACAGATATAGGTCCAACTGTGGCCACTGCTGCAGCTAAATCTGCTTCAGAATTTTTTGGGATAATTGTGACACCCTTGCAAGTGGCAACAATATCTTTTTTATTGGATTTACAATCTCCATCCTAAAACCAAGAGACAAGGGTTAATGCAACATAAAACCAATAGAATTAATAGAAATGAGTAGAAATCACAAAAGACCAGAAAATCAACTGTGTCCCTCAGTGATAAAATCATCGAATCCCTACAGAGTGGAAGCAGCCTACTCAGCCCATCAAGTTAACACGAACCTTCTGCAGAGCATCTCTCTAGACCCACCCTTCCGAACCTACCCTATCCTGGTCCCTGTAACTGCACATTTCCCAAGGCTTGCCCACTTAGCCTGCACATTCCTGGACACTTTGGGCAATTTAGCATGTCCAATCCATTTGACCTGCACATCTTTAGACTCCTTAAATTCATGAATTTTCATGACTGTTTTTTAGTTGCTTGGTGAATATATCTCAACTAAAACATATTCCCGAACCTTTATATTAATGTAAGTAGGTCAATGGTTTTTTCTTCCTACACTTATGCATTTTATTTTGTGCTCCTCATATTTACAACTTCCCTGCATTGAACACTTTTTAACAGGTCATTTTCCTTCAAACGTGTTTGGCACAGGAACAGGCCATTTGGCCCAACTAATCCATTCTCCATTCAAGCATCCTCCTACTTTCACTCTTCTGAATCAATCTTTGTAACTCTCTGTCCCCTTTTCCCTCAGCTGCCTTGTCAGTGTTCCTCTGAAACACATCTACACTATTTGCTTTAACAGTTCCATGTGCTGATGAGTTCTGCATTTTCCGCATGCTTTGGATAAAGAATTTTCTTCCAAATTTCTCTATTGAGTTCCTTGGGGACTGTTCCATATGATGGTCTCTAGGCATGCTTTTCCTGTCTCTATCTACCTTCTCTGTCCACCATATCTTAGCATTGCCTCTCATCAATCTAAAATTCTCTACATCTGTTTGAAGAAAAAGAAGACCACCATAGGTAATCATGCGTTCCTGCTGTCAACCTTGTAAATGCTCTCTGCACCCTGCCCAGTGCCTTTTACACCCTCTCAATATGTTACGACAGCTCTCTGAGGAAAGAGCCTATGGTATTAACTTACTTCATTTTGTCCTTTTTAATTCAAATAAATCCTGCTCACCTACACTGTAGACCTTATCTATCCTTTGTGTAAAGCTGTTGCTTTGCTATTGTACATTCCCCACACATCACTGTACCAGCATTCTATTAAACCTGACTAAACTCATCAAGGGAGCCACGTGGTGTTCCGAGATGGAGCAAGTTGGTACAAAGGCTTGAATTTTGTTGGAGTTGGGTTAATGATAAATTACCAGCATTGACTGCCATTGCCTTTTGGAAAGTGACTGCTGATACAGCGTTTCAGACTTGCAAGGAAGTGGGAATTCTGAACCGTGGTCTGTCACTCAGGACTTTAACACAGGCTACAGTTTTCTGAACACTTCCCAGAGCCAGAATTGTTAAAATCAGTAAGAACTTCTTTTTATTGTTAGAAACACGTTTAAAGTTACATCTTGTCAAATTTAGTGCAACTGAATTCAAATGATGAATGAAACATGATGAAGATTAGGACTGGACTGAAAATGTAATTATCTATTCATGAATTGTTGCTCAACAATAAAATGTAAACTTTTTTGCCTTTTTAAATAATACACCTTCATCCCACACATGTGTCCCAATATTTTATTTGTTCAATGGAAAATGTTTGAATGTTTTTCTTTTGCTGCTCTTTGCTTCCTGCTGAGTGCCTGTGAAAATCCTGTAATGAGAGATGACATTGTACCAGTTCCTCAGTGAGGAACACTGCAATTGGCTGCTATACCTCAGTGAGGAACACTGCAATTGGCTGCTATACCTCAGTGAGGAACACTGCAATTGGCTGCTGTACCTCAGTGAGGAACACTGCAATTGGCTGCTGTACCTCAGCACAAAAAAAGGGAATTCTCATCAATAGGCTTCAAAATAGTCTCTTCATTATGACAGACATGAACATCATAAAGACATTCTGAAGCGATAATTAGGCTCAGAGGTTCTGCACATAGTGGATAGCAGTTGAGGGAGTGAGAGGGTGAGAAATTATGGAGGAGCGAGAAGGGAAATGAGTGGGAAGAGAGAGTCGAGGTACATAGTTGGGTTATGGGGATAGAAGGTGAGACTAAAGGAGGTCTCACTCTCTTTTTGAGAACTGGCTGCATGTCCCAGTGATTTTTTTTTTAACCAAGACGCCTCTGTCCAGCTCCGTCTCCACTTGGGCCTGGAGTGGATGCAGTGGCCTCAAATCCAGGTCCTTCGCTGTTGCCCCATTATATGTGGCATGAGGCAGGAGGTGGGATCACCACAACAGAAAATGGCCCAACTCCCAAATCCCAGCTCCAAGTTGGAAATCCAGCCCATCAAGGACAGCACCATTGGATAGAATGGTCATAAACAGAGGGAATCATGCTACTGGAGGAGAAAAGTTTCCTTCCCACTTGCATGATCTCGGTGTGCAAAGTGGAGCGGGGATGGGAACCCTAAAACTCTGCAATGACTCATTTAATCATCGTGGGATGTGGGTGTCACTTTCCAGACCAACATTCATTAACCGTCCCCAATTGCCTTTGAAAAGGTGATGGTGACCTGTCTTCTTGAACCACTGCCGTCATGTAAGTATAGGAATACTCTTAGTGCTGTTAGGGAAAGATGTAGATTTTTACAGAGTGTCTGTGGATAAACAGTGATTAATTTCCAAGTCTGCACAGTATGTCACTTGGCGACAAACTTGGTGTTTTGGTGTCATTGTTGTCTTTATCCTTCCAGATTATAGAGTTCACCAGTTGGGAAGGTGCTTGAGTTGTTGCCATGCATCTTGTAGACGATACATATTGCTGCACTGTGCATCAGGGTTAAAGCTAAATGGTGGCTAATGGTTGGCCAATCAAACAGATTATTCTGTTCAGGATGGTGTCAAGTTTCTTGAGTGTTGTTGGGAGCTGCACCCATCCAGGCACGTGGGAAGCGTTGCATCACACTCCTGACTTAATTAAACCTGGTATTTGGTGGACAGAGTTTTGAGGGGTGGGGGGGCACAAGGGGAATTGTTTGGCACAGAACTTGTAGCCTCTGACGTAACCTTGTAAACACAACATATACAAGTCATCCTTTTCAGTTTCTGTTCAACGGTGACTCCCAGGATGTTGTAGTGGGGAATTCAGTGATGGTAATGTCATTGAACACCATTAGATTCTCTCTTGTATATGGCCATTGCTTGTCACTTTTTATGGAGCAAAAATTGCTTGCCACTTATCAGCCCAAGTCTGAATGTTGTCCAGGTCTTGCTGCTTTTGGACATGGACAGCTTCAGTATTGAAGCAATCGCAAGTGTTGCTGAATATTTTGTAATCAGTGAACATCTCAAATTCTGATGATCGAGGATAGGTCAATAATGAAGCCGTTAAAGATGGCTGGGCCTGGCAAACCCCATGAGGAGCTTTTGCATTGATGCTCCAAGGCTGGGATTTCTAATAATCGCTTTTGTATTCCTTTGTGCTAGATCTGTAGCATATCTCTACCAATTAGCCAATCCCTCAGAGAAGAATTTAAACAGCCAGACCCAAAAATGGATATAAATACTTGCTCATTTAACAAATACAAAATTCCATATCATTAAACAGAAAAGAACATTACCTTTGCAGTGTAGGGGTATGACTCTTCTGAATTAATACCATGTTCTTTGATAAACAGAAGGGCCTGCACTTTAAATCCCCCATTGCAGCCTCTGTTTCCCACAGATTGGGTACAGTCCATCAGGTACTGCTCACTCAGGGAAATGAGCTTTCCTGTTTTATTAAAGACTTGTCCTTCAAGTACTCCAGTAGTGCTGAAAGCCCAACAAGAACCACACTGCCCCTAATATAGAAAGAATCACAGGGAGCAACATTTGTGATTGCTTATTGCACTTAGAAAACTCACATAAAGGTCAAAAGCTGTAGCACAGGACTCCAAATTTGAAAATATTTTCACTTCATCTAATATCAGATCAGCTGCCTGGTATCCATTTCTTCTTTCATTCATAATGATTTTCTTTCTCACATATATTTAGCCTGAGGCTTTTAATCTTTAAAAATTGAATGCTTAATGGAAATTCTTTTGTGAATCATCCCTGAGCTACATCGCCAACACATTAACTTTAAAATTTTGCTCTCATTTTCCTTCAAGGACTCCATTCTTCCTCATCTCTATAACTTCCACCAGATCCTCAACTCTCCTACCTGTTTATTTTTATTCTTTCAGATGTGGCATCAATGCCAGCATGTGTTACCCTTCCCTCAAGTGAATATTTTGCTCGTCCATTTTAGTGGGTGATTGAGAGTTCCTATGAGTCTGGAGTCATCTGTAGGCCATGCCTGGTCAGAACAATAGATTTCCTTCCTTAAAGAATGTGATATAACCAGATGGAATCTTACAGCAAGAGATGATGGTCATGGCCGCCATTACAAAGAATACATTTTGAATTCCAGATTTATTAATGGGAATCAAATCCACTAGATGTCATATTCATAATCATAGAGCCATACGGCATAAAATCAAGCCCTTTGATCCAACCAGTCCATGCTGAACATAATCCCAAATTAAACTACTGCCACCTGCCTGCTCCTGGCCCATATCTCTCCAAACCTCTCCTATTCATGTACCTATCCAAATGCCTTTTGAACATTGTAAGTGTACCCATATCTACCACTTCCTCAGGAGGTTCAATCCACACGTGAACCCTCAGGTCTTTTTTAAATCTCTCCCCTCTCACCTTAAAAATGTGTCCTTAGGTCTTGAAATCCTTCACCCTAAGGAAAATAAACCTACCATCAACGTTATCTATGACCCTCATGATTTTATAAACCTCTATAAGGTCACCTCTCAACTTCCTACACTCCACTAAAAAAAAGTTCCAACCAATTCAGCCTTTCTTTACAATTCAAGCCTTTCACACCTAGCAACATCCTGGTAAATCTCCAAGGCTATTAACCTTGATTTCAGGATTGCTGGCCCAACAGCATTACCATGATGCCACCAGTTCGGCAGCTGAAGAGCTCTAATGTTATCAACCGTACTGAGTGGCTACATCTTCAGCTTCCAAGCCTGTATCTTTAGGATTCCCACTCTCAGTACAATTTGAAAGCCAGAGATATGGCTGCAGTGTAACATGGCTTGGAACCAGAATCTTTAAGAGTGTAGGACATTTTGGAATGACAAGAAAATATGAAAAGGTGGAGGATAATTAATTTCAGTATTAGCACAATAGAGAGAGATAACCGAAGTTCAGGGAAACGATATGTTTGGTTCGCAACGATAAAAGATTAAGGGAAGAAGTCGCTTGTGGGAATGGTGTTGTGACCAAAATATAGGGAGCAGTAAGGTAGGGCATAAAGGAAGAAATGATGAGATCTTTAGAGAAAGACATAGTGATACTCATGAGAGACTTTAATCCACATATTGACTGGAAAAGCTAGATGGAGATAGGTTGCCTAGATGAAGAGTGCATACAATATGTCCAGGACAGAAGCATATTCTGATCAAAACACAGGCTATGGAAGAGCTGGTATTCTGCAATGAGATAGGACGAGTTAATAAACTCTCAGTGAAGGTGCCCCTAGAAAGTAGAAACAATAATATGATTGCATTTACATTCAGTTTCAGAGAGAGCAAATTAATTTGAGACTTTTCAAAAAAAATAACAAATGTGGGCAATTATAAAGCCATGGAAGTAAACCAGCTAAAGTAAATTGGCAAGTTCAGTGAGAGAATAGGTCAATAGAGGTGCAGTGGCAGATATTTAAGAGGCTATTTCACAAGGTACAGAATAGATCCAATCTAACAAGTAAGAACAATTCCAAAGGGCAAACCCACCATTCAAAATAAGTACAATGTTAAAGATAGTGTCTAACTTTGGGAAAATTCATATTGTTGAGCAATGATACATAGCAGGTAAGAAGTTTGCACAGAATTTTTCAAAAGCAACAAATGAGCAAATAAAAATAAAGAAATAAAAATAGAGCACAAGAGAAAGCTCGCTGGAGTTATAGAGAGAGATTGTAAGAGTTTCTATAAATATTAAAGAAAGATGGCAAGGTGATTCCTGATGAAGGACTTGTGCCCCAAAACATCAACTCGCCTGCTCCTCAGATGCTGCCTGACCTGCTGTGCTTTTCCAGCAACACACTTGCAATGGTGACTCAGTGATTAACACTTCTGCCTCACAGTGCCAGGGACATGGGTTCAATTCCAGTGTGCAGTGACTGTCTGTGTGGAGTTTGTACATTCTCTTCATGTCTTGTGGTTTTCTTCTGGGTGCTTTGGTTTTCTCTCACAGTCCAAAGGTCTGTAGGTTAGGTGGATTAGCCATAGTAAATGAGAGGTTACAGGGATAGGTCAGGATGCTCTTCAGAGGGTCAATTTGGACTGATGGCCTGTGTCTGCATAATTGGTTTTTCTATGAAACAAAGAATTAATTTACAATTTACATTGATTCTTTAGAAAGTAAGTCCGGAGAATTAGTAATGGAAAGTAAGGAAGTAACAGATGAATTGAATAGACGTCATCGAGGGCCAAAAGGCTTGGACTGCATTGTAATGTTCTATGTATTGCACCAATCTTTATTGTAGAAGATATAAGCATCATCACAGAAGGAATGCTACATCAGCAACTGGAATAGGTGGGGAATTCGGGCAGGTTGCAGGGATTAAGTGGTACCGAGTAAATTGTTGGAGCTATGGGCCTGACAATTGCCTGGAGTCTGATGCACTTTATCCTAAAGTCTTAAGGAAGTTTCCAGTGAAATGGTAGATGTGCTGATTCTAATTTTCCAAAACTCCCTTGATGCAGAGATGCTCCCATTAGATTGGAAGACAGTGAATTTGAAAAGGCAGGGTGACTGAAAATGGAAACAATTCTGCCTTTGGAGGTAGTATGGGCTGAAGTCAGAAATAGGAAAGGTGCAGTCACCCTGTTGGGTGTTTACTATAGGCCCCCCAATAGCAGCAGAGATGTGGAGAAACAGATTGGGAAACAGATTTTGGAAAGGTGCAGAAGTCACAGGGTCGTAGTCATGGGCGACTTCAACTTCCCAAATATTGATTGGAAGCTCTTTAGATCAAGTAAATTGGATGGGGCGGTGTTTGTGCAGTGTGTCCAGGAAGCTTTTCTAACTCAGTATGTAGATTGTCCAACCAGAGGGGAGGCCATATTGGATTTGGTACTCGGTAATGAACCGGGACAAGTGATGGGCTTGTTAGTGGGTGAACATTTTGGTGATGGTGACCACAATTCTGTGATTTTCACCTTGGTTATGGAGAGAGATAGGTGCACACAACAGGGTAGATTTTACAATTGGGGGAAGGGAAATTACGATGCCATAAGACAGGATTTGAGGAGCATAAGTTGGGAGCATAGGCTGTCAGGGAAGGATGTGGTGGAAATGTGGAACTTTTTCAAGGAACAGATACAACGTGTCCTTGATATGTATGTACCTATCAGGCAGGAAAGAAACGGTCGTGTGAGGGAGCCTTGGTTGACAAGGGAGGTTGAATGTCTAGTAAAGAGGAAGAAGGAGGCTTACATAAGGTTGAGGAAACAGGGTTCGGACAGGGCAGTGGAGGGATACAGGATAGCCAGAAGGGACCTGAAGAAAGAGATTAGGAGAGCTAAGAGAGGGCATGAAAAATCCTTGGCGGATAGGATCAAGGATAACCCCAAGGCATTTTATGCGTATGTAAGAAACATGAGAATGACGAGAACGAGGGTAGGTCCGATCAAGGACAGTAGTGGGAGATTGTGTATTGAGTCGGAAGAGATAGGAGAGGTCTTGAATGAGTACTTTTCTTCAGTATTTACGAACGAGAGGGACAGTATTGTTGAAGAGGAGAGTGTGAAACGGACTGGTAAGCTAGAAGAGATACTTATTAGGAAGGAAGATGTG
This sequence comes from Hemiscyllium ocellatum, assembly GCF_020745735.1. Classification (NCBI taxonomy): domain Eukaryota; kingdom Metazoa; phylum Chordata; class Chondrichthyes; order Orectolobiformes; family Hemiscylliidae; genus Hemiscyllium; species Hemiscyllium ocellatum. The sequence goes on from NC_083428.1 coordinate 41,366,768, forward strand.
TTGGACATTTTGAGCAACTTGAGGATAGACAAGTCCCCCGGGCCTGATGGGATATATCCTAGGATTATGTGGGAAGCAAGAGAGGAAATTGCAGTACCGTTGGCAATGATCTTTTCGTCTTCACTGTCAACGGGGGTGGTACCAGGGGACTGGAGAGTAGCGAATGTTGTGCCCCTGTTCAAAAAAGGGAATAGGGATAACCCCGGGAATTACAGGCCAGTTAGTCTTACTTCTGTGGTAGGCAAAGTAATGGAAAGGGTACTGAGGGAAAGGATTTCTGAGTATCTGGAAAGACACTGCTTGATTAGGGACAGCCAGCACGGATTTGTGAAGGGTAGGTCTTGCCTTACAAGTCTTATTGAATTCTTTGAGGAGGTGACCAAGCATGTGGATGAGGGTAGAGCAGTGGATGTAGTGTACATGGATTTTAGTAAGGCATTTGATAAGGTTCCCCATGGTAGGCTTATGCGGAAAGTCAGGAGGCATGGGATAGAGGGAAATTTGGCCAATTGGATAGAAGACTGGCTAACCGGTTGAAGTCAGAGAGTGGTGGTAGATGGTAAATATTCAGCCTGGAGCCCAGTTACAAGTGGAGTTCCGCAGGGATCAGTTCTGGGTCCTCTGCTGTTTGTAATTTTTATTAATGACTTGGATGAGGGAGTCGAAGGGTGGATCAGTAAATTTGCAGATGATACGAAGATTGATGGAGTTGTGGACAGTGAGGAGGGCTGTTGTCGGCTGCAAAGGGACTTGGATATGATGCAGAGCTGGGCTGAGGAGTGGCAGATGGAGTTCAACCCTGCCAAGTGTGAGGTTGTTCATTTTGGAAGAACAAATAAGAATGCGGAATATAGGGTTAACGGTAGGGTTCTCAGTCAGGTGGAGGAACAGAGGGATCTTGGGGTCTATGTACATAGATCTTTGAAAGTTGCCACTCAGGTGGATAGAGCTTGTAAGAAGGCCTATGGTGTATTAGCATTCATTAGCAGAGTGATTGAATTCAAGAGTCGTGAAGTGATGTTGCAGCTGTACAGGACTTTGGTTAGGCCACATTTGGAGTACTGTGTGCAGTTCTGTTCGCCTCACTTTAGGAAAGATGTGGAAGCTTTAGAGAGGGTGCAGAGAAGATTTACCAGGATGTTGCCTGGAATGGAGAATAGGTCGTACGAGGATAGGTTGAGAGTTCTCGGCCTTTCTCGTTGGAACGGCAAAGGATGAGGGGTGAGTTGATAGAGGTTTATAAGATGATCAGAGGAATAGATAGAGTAGACAGTCAAACTTTTTCCCCGGGTACAACAGAGTGTTACAAGGGGACATAAATTTAAGGTGAAGGGTAGAAGATATAGGGGAGATGTCAGGGGTGGGTTCTTTACCCAGAGAGTGGTGGGGGCATGGAATGCGCTGCCCGTGGGAGTGGTAGAGTCAGAATCATTGGCGACCTTTAAGTGGCAATTGGATAGGTACATGGATGGGTGCTTAATCTAGGATAGATGTTCGGCACAACATCGTTAGCCGAAGGGCCTGTTCTGTGCTGTATTGTTCTATGTTCTATGTTCTATAATAGCTTAACATATTGTCGTAAGGAAAATTGCCCCATTAAGGGTTATTGCTAAAAATAAAGGCACGTGCTACAGACTGGCATGGATAGAAGATTATGTTGCTCAGAGCAGGTAGAAAGTTGATGAAGATGGATCTTTTTCATTTTGGAAAGATGTCATGAGTGTTGTGCTGTTGAGATTGATGCTGGATCCTTACCTGTTTACAAATTATATAAATGACTTTGTTGAAGTGACGGAGGGTGTAGTTGCCAAATGTGCTGATGACACAAAGATAAATTGAAAACTAATTAGGATGAGAATTTATTGGGCATTTGCAGTCGTGTAAAATTGCAGGTAAAATCAGATCAGCTATGAGAGGTAGCAGAGCAGGCTCAAAGGGCCAAGTGGCCTCCTCTCTCTCTTGTTTGTGTGTAAATTGTGAAAAAAACACGAGGAGATTACAAAAAGATACCACTAGATTAACGGGTTGAGCAAGTTTATGGCAACTGAAATATAATTGAAATTGTCCATTTTGATAAGAAACATTAAAAGGCTATTAGAAAGTCTTAAAACTGAGATATATAGAAATTTCAAGGGAACCCTGTAAATGCTAATTTAATGGGAAATGAATGTCCTACTGTTTAAAAGGCCTTTAAGAACCAAGTAGTAAGCACCAAAAAATCAGATCATTCCTCAAAACGTCATACGTTAGTAAACATTGGCAACATTTTTCCTCATCTTTACCTGGTCCTTCACTGGAGTAACATAACCTTTGGGACGCCAGTCAACAGCTGCAGGCAGTTCAACATTCTTGTTTGCTGTAAACACTTTGAACGTGAAGTTCCCACCTCCCTTTTTGTTGAATTTATTCAAATATTGTCCAAATTCCTCAGCGGTCTGCAAAAATCAAGAAACTGGAGATTTATTTATCACCATGTTTCATGGGGTTCAGTGCAATCTACAGTAAATCCACATGCATTTCAATAAATCCTGGTTTCAGTTTTGAATTATGGTTTAGGACTTTTGTGAAGCCAGGTGAATCAGTAAGTTGTATCAGTAGAAGTGAATCAAAATGTCCAAGGTGTGGGTTGATTAGATTAGATTCCCCTACAGTGTGGAAACAGACCCTTCAGCCCAACAAGTCCACACTGACCCTCTGAAGAGTATCCCACCCAGACCCATTTCCCTCTGACTAATGCACCTAACACTATGGGCAATTTAACATGGCCAATTCACCTGACCTGCACACCTTTGGATTGTGGGAAGAAACCGGAGCACCCGGAGGAAACCCACACAGAAAAGGGGAGAATGTGCATACTCCACACAGACTGTTGCCCAGGGCTGGAATCGAACCCAGGTCCCCGGCACTCTGAGGCAGCAGTGCTAACCACTGTGCCACCATGCTGCCCCTTAAGTCTAAATGGAGTTTACATCTCAGATGGCATGATCAATGGAAACCCAATCATGGCTGATAACATTTCTCAACCCTCACTCTCCTGTTTTCTCCCTGTAACCTTTGATCCCTTTGATACTCAAGAACCTATCTATCTCTGTCTAAAATACACTAATGACCTGGCCTCCACAGCCTTCTGTGGCAGTGAATTCCATAGATTCACTACTTCCTGGCTGGAGAAGTTTCTCCTTATCTCTGTTCTGAAATGTCTTCCCTTTATTCTAAGGCTATGCCCTTGGGTACTAGTCTCTCCTACCAATGGAAACATCTTTCCAATATCATCTCTGTTCAGGCTATTCAATATTCTGTAAGTTTCAATTAGATCCCTCCTCATCCTTCTAAACTCCATCGATATAAACCCAGAGTCCTCAAACATTCCTCATATGTTAAGTTTTTCATTCCTGGCACCATTCTTGTGAACGTCCTCTGGATACACTCCAGGGCCAGTACACACAGGGCCCAAAACTGTGTACAATACTCCAAATGTGGTCCAATCAGAGCATTATAGAGTGTCAGATGTACATCTCTGTTTTTATATTCAAGTCCTGTCAAAACAGATGCCATCATTGCACTTGCCTTCCTAACCACCTAATAAATTAGCACTGGTTAGGGTGGCTCAGTGGTTAGCACTGCTGTCTCAGGCAACTGTCTGTGTGGAGTTTGCACATTCTCCCTGTGTCTGTGTAGATTTCCTCCAGGTACTCAGGTTTTCTCCCACAGTCCAAAGATGTGCAGCTTAGGTGAATTGGCTGTGCTAAATTGCCATTGTGTTCAGGGATGTGTAGGTTAGATGTATTAGTCAGGGGTAAATACAGGATAACAAGATAGGAGAATGGGTCTGGGTGGGATACTCCTCAGAGGGTCAGTGTGGACTTGTTGGACTGAAGGGCCTTAGAGATTTTATGAATAACATTAGGAGTGATAGTGGCAGTGACACACAGAGGATGGTTTTGCTCCATTGGTTCTAGTAAGGGATGAAAATCTATCTACCTTTCCAGCTGAGATTCACAAACATTCCTATTGAAATGTTTGAGCGATGCATTGACTGTGCTTTCTACCGCTCCGCCAACCTGTTCTTCCACTGACAGTGAAATGTTCCAACAACTCCTATCTGAATGGCACCAATAGAGGTGTCTCTCAGAGTCTGCCTGAAACTAACTGTCTACTCTGTCTGAGAGAGTCAACGCGCAGCTAGCAACCTTGCCGTGACAACCGACATGTGTTCTTTATCATAACTGGTCCATGCATTGTAATGGGCAAAGGCAGAACACTCAACATCAAGGATAGCAACGTTGAAGGTCTAACTGAGTTTGCGGATACCTTCTCAACATCTTCTGTTTTAAATCTGACTTTCAATATTTGCTCATCTCCTTAACATAGCTTTGTTTGGCGTGGTATTTTGTTGGTTATGATGTGGAAAGTGTTTGACATCAAAACAAGGCATCCAAACCCTTGTCCCACTCGTCTTCTTTCAAGTCTGTTGGAGTCTTGGCACACACTAAAGACAAAACCCTTTGTAAGAATGCAACATTGCTCATTCTTAAGACCATAAGACGTAGGAGTGGAAGCAAGGCCATTTGGCCCATTGAGTCCACTCCGCCATTCAATCATGGCTGATGGGCATTTCAACTCCACTTACCCGCATTCTCCCCGTAGCCCTTAATTTCTTGTGACATCAAGAATTTATCAATCTCTGCCTTGAAGATATTTAGCGTCCCAGCCTCCACTGCACTCCACGGCAATGAATTCCACAGGCCCACCACTCTCTGGCTGAAGAAATGTCTCCGCATTCCTGTTCTGAATTTACCCCCTCTAATTCTAAGGCTGTGTCCACGAGTCCTAGTCTCCTCACCTAACGGAAACAACTTCCTAGCGTCCACCCTTTCCAAGCCATGTATTCTTAACACTGTGAAGTTTCAGCACAGAAATCAGTAACCAGCATGCATTGGTAGTGAGTTTTGAAGATTGGGGGAATTACCAAGCACGAGTGAGCACAATTAGGTGAAGGTGGCAAGGAAGACCAAGGGAAAACTAGCAAAAAGGTCAACTCAACGTCTAGCTCTGTTGAAGAGGGCAGAGATAAAGATATCACGCACCTACTTTTTAATGGTTAGTTAATTTATGTTGTTAACGATGATGGGCGTTATTTGGTTAAGAAATGGAGGTCACATACAAAAAATAATTAAGCAGGAGACAGATTGTGTTGCTGCCCTGACCTCTAGATTAGAAGGCCCAGGTTCAAATCCCACCTGCCCTGGAGATATGACAAAATATGTCCAAACGGTTTGCTTAAAAATAAGAATTAGGGAGCAGAGATCATGTGACTAAACCAAATATCAAGGCAAAGAGTAATGTTTTAAACTTCATGGCTTGGTTTAATAAATGTCTAAAGAACATAATAATCTTGGTACCAATAATTGCTGAATGCATTGCTATATGTGTTCATAGGGAATTTCCAAAATATATTGTTTTTATATTAATCTGTTCTGAAATGTTAATTCTAACCTCTGTGGCAGGTTGAACTCAAACACCGACTTTCTGGCCCAGAGGAAGATATGCTGCCACTTGCATGTGGCTCAGTTGACTGGATGATTGTCTTCAATGCAGAGACTAACACCAACAGTGGTGTGAGTTCAATTCTTGCACTGGCTGAGGTGACCATGAAGGGCTCTCTTTCTCAGCCTTGACCCTCACCTGAAATCTGGTGACCCTCAGGTAAACGTACTGTCAACCGTTTCTCCCTAATGAGAGAGGAGCCCTATTGTCTGGTAGGACTGCGATGACTTTACCTTTACCCTATCACAAGATCCTTCACTTCCAAAAAATGTTGGATCTTTGATGTCATTCAGGAAGCACATTGCAGCTGCAATGCCACACAGGGCACTGGCTGTTTGAACAAATGTGTTTCCATACTCCTGGTGTAGGGTATTGGTTGGAGCAAACATGGAATCATGGAAAAGGAGCCTTTGGCCTAATTCGTCCATGCTGCCTATTTTTCACAATTAGTTTAGTCCCATTTCCCTGTGTTTGGTCCATATCCCTCCATACCTATCCCATCCATATACCTGTCTAAATGTTTCTTAAATGACAACATTGTATTTGCATCCACCATTACCTCTGGCAGCTCTTTCCAGACACATGCTCACCTCCCTCTGTGTGAAAAGAATTACCTGTCTGAACCCTTTTAGTATCTCTCTCCTCTCATTTAAACCTTGGGTTTCAGACTCTCCTATTACAGAGAAAAGCTGTTAGCTCGCTACCTTATCTATGCCTCTTACGATTTTATAGACCTCTATAAGGTCACCTCACAATCTCCTATGCTCCAGGGAATAAAGTCCCAGACTATCCAGCCTCTCCTTATAACTCAAAACTTCAAAATCACAGGAGTTTAAATCGAGAGGAAATGAATGACCTTCACAAGGAGACACTTGTGCAATCACAGACTAACTGTGGTTTCTTGGAGCGCTCCAGAGTAGTCTCATGATATGTCTTTATAACTGATTTATTGAAAGGACTTTCAAACACCATCACTCTCGCTGCCACACCTTTCACCTGAGATGTTATAGCTATTAGGAAAGATTCAAAGTTTGGGAGAAGATTTGTAGCTCGGGTGCTCGTTGTTGTGGTTCTGTTCGCCGAGCTGGGAGTTTTTGTTGCAAACGTTTCGTCCCCTGTCTAGGTGACTTCCTCAGTGCTTGGTAGCCTCCTGTGAAGTGCTTCTGTGATGTTTCCTCCGGCATTTATAGTGGCTTGTCTCTGCCGCTTCCGGTTGTCAGTTGCTGTCCGCTGCCGTGGCCGGTATATTGGGTCCAGGTCGATGTGTTTGTTGATAGAATCAGTGGATGAGTGCCATGCCTCTAGGAATTCCCTGGCTGTTCTCTGTTTGGCTTGCCCTATAATAGTAGTGTTGTCCCAGGACAACACTATACAGGAAAGCCACACACACAGACCAAGTCCTGAACTATGAAAGCAACCACCCCAACACACACAAACGAAGTTGCATCAGGACACTATTCAAAAGGGCCAAAACACACTGCAATACACCAGAACTGCAAAAAGAGGAAGAAGAACACCTATACAAGGTATTCACCGAAATGGATCCCCGTGCAATTTCATCAACAGATGCCTAAGGGAAAGATAACGGAACGAGGACATGCCACAACCCAAAGGACTAGCCACACTACCATACATCAGGAGCATTTCCGAATTGACAGCCAGACTGCTGCGACCACTAGGACTCATAACAGCACACAAACCAACAGCCACTCTCAGACGACAACTCATCAGGACAAAGGACCTGATACCCGGCATGAGCAAAACCAGAGTAGTGTACAAAATCCCATGCAAGGACTGCACAAAACACTACATAGGACAAACAGGAAGACAGCTAACAACCCGCATCCACGAACACCAACTAGCCACGAAACGACACGACCAGCTATCCTTAGTAGCCACACACACAGATGACAAACAACATGAATTCGACTGGGACAACACTACTATTATAGGGCAAGCCAAACAGAGAACAGCCAGGGAATTCCTAGAGGCATGGCACTCATCCACTGATTCTATCAACAAACACATCGACCTGGACCCAATATAACAGCCACTGCAGCGGACAGCAACTGACAACCGGAAGCGGCAGAGACAAGCCACTATAAATGCCAGAGGAAACATCACAGAAGCGCTTCACAGGAGGCTCCCAAGCACTGAGGATGTCACCTAGAAACGTTTGCAACAAAAACTCCCAGCTCGGCGAACAAAACCACAACATTAGGAAAGATGGAATAGGCCGAGGTTCCTTTCTTTAGAAAGGAGAGGGTTTCGGGCTGACTTACAAAGTTCTCTAAAATTATGACACAGAGAGAATGCTTCAAGCGAACTCAAAACAAAGGGTCCTGAACAGAAGAAATTAATTAATAACTGCTTGCAATGTGGAATCCCTACCTGTGGAGTAGCTGAGGCAAATGGTTTAGGTACTTCTAAGGGATCGCTAGATTTACACATGCTGGAGAAAGAAATCGACAGAGAAATTGACAAGGTTAAATGAAGAAGGGTGGGAGGAGGCTCATAGCAAGCATAAATTAGGTTGAATGGATTCTGAGCTGTCAATTCTATGTAATATTACAAAATGTCATTTTGTTTTTATTCATTCATGGCTGGACAGCGTTAATTGTCCATCCCTAATTGCCCAGAGGGCAACTAAGAGTCAACCGCATTGCTGTGGGTCTGGAGTCACATGTAGGCCAGACCAGGTAAGAAGGCAGTCTCCCTCTCACAAGGACATGAGTGAACCAGATGGGTATTTCCCCAGCAATTGGCAACAGTTTCATGTTTATCAACAGACTCTCAATTCCAGATTTTTATTGAATTCAAATCCAGCCATGGCAGGTTTTGAACCCAGGTCCCCAGAACATGACCTGGATCTCAGAATTAACAGTCGAGTGCTAAGACTACTATGGCATCACCTCCCCAAAAACACTTCTGTACCTACCAGATCTCCAAACTGGTTCATTCCTACTGTAAAGGTGTGCTTTCCCATTGAGTGCTCAAGGTTGTGCTTTGCAACATATTTCATGTTGTCCTCCCAGACCATTCTTCTATAATCTGCATTCCTCTGAAAAATCATGCAACAAAGTCAAATTCAAATTGTTTTCACATTAGAAACATCAAAAATATTTTAAAGGTAGGCCCCAGTGGTAAAGGAATCCATGTGTTTCACTCCAACTCATCACTGGAGAAATGTTCGCTTCCAAACAGTGACAAGAATGTGTTTAGTCCAAAGATGAGTATTGAGGTTAGTAGCACACTTGCATTTCAGAGACATCTATATAAGCACATGAGATACAAAAGAAAAGGAGGATGCGCTCGGGGTAAAATGAAAAAGAATGTTGATTTGTTTGAATCACAAAACTGACGTAGACCTAATTAAACCAAGTGACTTGTTTCTGTGCTTTAGCCTGAAATTAAAGTAGATTTTTGAGAAGATTTGTAACTCAGGTTGAGATTCTGGATGTAGGTTTGTTTGCTGAGCTGGAAGGTTCATTTCCAGACGTTTCGTCACCATACTAGGTAACATCATCAGTGGGCCTCCGGGTGAAACGAGCAAACCTACATCCATTAAATAGATTCTATAAAGCACAGCTTGACTTCCAGAGCTGCATCAATGAGTGGAGAAATAAAATCCCCCAAAATGTTGTTCAAGGACATACATGAGTAGAATTCAAATAGAGCTTCTAAAATCAAAGAGTCATAGAGCCATACAGCATGGAAACAGACCCATTGGTCCAACCAGTCCATGTCGACCAAGTTTCCCAAACTAAACTAGCCCCATTTGCCTGTGCTTAGCCCCTATCCATCAAAACCTTGCTTTCTCACATACCTGTCCAAGTGTCTCTTAAATGTTGTGTCTGTGCCTGCATCCACCGCTTCATCAGCCAGTTCATTCAAAATACAAAGCACCATCTGTGTGAAAATGTTGCCCCTCAGGTCCCTTGTCCCTTTTAAATCTTTCTCCTCTCACCTTAAAATTGTGCCCTCTAGTTTTGAACTCCACAACCCTGGGGAAAATACATTTGCTATTCACCATATCTATGCCCCTCATGATTTTATAAACTTTTAGAAGATCACTCCTCAGTGTCCTATGCCTCTCCTTATAATTCAAACCTTCCAGTCCTGTCAACATCTTGGTAAATCTTATCTCAAACCTCTCCAATTTAACAATATCCTTTCAATAGCAGGGTAACTGGACTCTGGCCCAGTCCCGGCCAATTTATCACAGATTGGACAATTGTGACAACTGTACACTAGTTGCATTAATACTGGCTTTGGTTTAATGAGTGATAGGTCTCATTCCTCTGAAACTGTGGGTTCAAGTCCCATTCCAAAGATCTATTCATATAATCCCAACTGACCGTTCAGTATAATACTGATAGTGTACTGCGCTGTCAGAGGGGCCATCCTTTGAATAAGATATTAAACTGAATAGTCTTCCCTCTCAAATTCATGTAAAAAGTTTGCATGGCATTGATTTAAAGAAAAGTTGGAGAGTTTTCTCAGTGCCATGGTCAACATTAATCCCTCAAAAAATGCTCTAAATGCAATTTTCTTGTCACTTACACCAATGCTGCTAAGATTAAACAGCATCGCCAGGTTGCTCTGCGCTGATGTGGCACTTTCAGGCATTAGGACCACTTCCAGTAATGGCCTTACAGGATCAGTGTGACGCAGCAGGGATGAGCAACTGGGATTGCCCACCATTTTTTGTATTCAGTAATAGGATGTGGACAGCACTAGGAGGACCGCTATTTGTTTCCCATCCCTCATTGCTCTCTCTGAGTGACTTGTACAATATAGTACCTCCCAACCAGCACTGATTTAACCAACTCTGATATCTTAGACATGAAAATGGGTTTTGATTGCAGCCTTAATTATATTGGTTTCTACCTCAATCGAGCAGTTTACCAATTCTAATGATTGTCCAGTGTCCAATCCCAGAAATCCCAGCCTTCCTCAAACCTTCTGCTGCCAAAAGCATTATTCACATACTTTCCACCTTGCGATTTAATTATTGCTCTCTTGAATCCTTTGCAATCCACAAAAATCAAATCGTCAAATGAGGTAACTTATTCCCCGTGCTGTGTTAAATTCTGTTCACCAGTTACCGCAATCCCATCCTCACCATCTGGTGGATCTTCACTCATTCGCAAAATGGTAACTTTAAAATATTACATTTCTCTCTGGATTCCTTCATATCCTGCTTGCCCTTGCTCCCCAAAAATCCCCCTCCCTTAATTGCAAGGGAAACAGAAATCCAATCGGCTACTACTGACTTTCTTAAAAGTTCAAAGTTCAAAGCATGACTAACATCTTACATTTCACCCTGGACTTCTCAGCACAACAGTATCAAACCAACCCAATAACTAAGCAACAGCTTGAATAACAAAGTTCAATAAATTAGAACAAAGACTCCTCAATAAGTGAAAACCCAACATTTACTCTTACCTCATTGTACTGCTTCCTGTGAAAGGATTTCCAGCCCAGCCAAGCTTCATCCAGTACTGGGTCAAACATGGAGCATGTGGTTAGTGCTGCCGTGGAGATTATGCAGCAACCCACAAATAAAGACAACTTCATGATGGACAGTCTGTTAGAACAAAGTTAATGGTCTGATATCTACAGGAAATACCGCTCACAGATTACAATGGAAAAAAATGTTAAAACATGAATTGCAAACAATATCTTAATTCACCAAAATATTTTACTCATTGTTGGGGAATGATCTTCTTTGATCAAATATGTCTTAACGTTTTACTAGAATGATGAACAGATAATTGCTCCCTGCTTTGTTTCCAAGGGTTTGATACATTTGAATTAAAGCATTCCTTCCTAATCCTTGTGTATCGTCTATAATAATTATTTGCAATCTATGTTTTATTATTCTATTGTTCCTCCTGTTCCATTTTTTCACGGATGCCCCAGATGTACTTCTAATCAGTTCTGAGAGAGGGTCACTGGAGTTGAAACCTTCACTCTGATTTCTCTCCACAGACACTGCCAGACCTGCAGGGCTTTTCCATGAATTTCTGTTTTTGTTTCTGTAACTTTGCTGTTTTGGGTCAAATTTCAGAATCACAGAAAATTAGGCAAACCAAGAAAAGGTCATTTGACCCATTTTGATTTGAGCTCAGTATCCCTGCACTTGCCTTTTAAATCCCTTCAAAATATATTTCAAGCATTTGTTACCCTTTGGTGAAATCCTTCTCCCTGTTTGCTGATACTGTATGTTTTTAAAACCTTTGCTTCCAAAAACAACAATTGTCCAAGTTGGCTTCATTAATTACTACAACCATGGGACTAAACCCCAAAATACTTAGGACATTTTTAACCCTGTACTTCCAAAGCTGCTTTTTTTTTGGATAGGTGGTATAGTCAAAAGTGGCCACGGCATTAAGTTAAGTTTATTTCACACCTGTAATATAAACAAACCTTCAAACAATAGCCTTTCAAATGGGGAGGATACTGAGATACTGATACAAAGATACTGAAGTACTGACAAACTCCTTTCCAACATAAAGATACACCCTGTGGACTATGCTCCAAACTGCAGACTGCATACTTTGTGTTTTTCCCTTTGAAGAATGCACATGGACAGGATTTAAAATCCAGTTTCAACTCTACTGGAGTTGACTGCTGAGACTGAAGACTGTCACTTGTGCCAGCCTGGGTTTAAACATTGACGTGCTGTGATGGTCACAGTTGAAGAACTATCCCCTAGTTAACCCTGTGTTGCAGGTAAAGACCATCTCTCTCTCTCTCTCTCTCTCTCCCCCCCCCCCCCAATCTGAGTGCTGCAAACCAGTTGAAAAGGAAACAAATGCATACTTTTTCAGCCTGAATGCTGGAATTCAATCATGGTCACAAGGTATCAGAGCTACAGAATCTCAAACAATCTGCAAAGCAACTGTTCTATGACTAACAACAATGCTTCTAGTTTAAATTCACTAGCAATGCTGCAAGGTTTGTTGAGGTTTCCTCCACTCTGGCTTTGTGGGTCCTAAGGTGATGAAACAGCCCAATACTGGATTCATTAATTCTGCAGGGGATGGACAGGGGATGTTTGATGGGGTGTGTGCATGGGTGGGGTGCTCAGCTTTACAGAAGCTCCTTCCACTAATTGCATGGGACTTCCACCTGCTGGGGACACTGGACACCGATGGGCACCTTCATGGATACTTCTTCTCCAGCTTAGGCGATCTTGGGCAAGAGATTCCTGTGAGTCATTGGGGATATTTCATTCTTTTCAGGGAGGCTTTGGGGATGCCCATAAAACATTTCCACTGCTATTCTGCTGTGGTGATGTTTGTTTTGAGAGTGTAGGCGATGTGACTGGACTATTACAGCTGATTCACTATAAGCAGTTTCTGAATGCTGACAATATTGGCCTGAGAGAGGACTCAGATATTTCGAGCACTTATCCCTGCCAGTGGATTATGTGGCAAATGACAATATATACAGTACCATGGTCTTTGTGGCTAAGAGCTATGACATGAAAAGACCTGATTGGTATCAAGCAAGAAGCCAGGCTTCTTGGAAGTTTTCAAAATAATAGCTACTCAGAGAAGCCACTTCCTCTTGGCTATAGCCATTTCTCTGATCCTCCCAAGCCTCAAAGGGAAGTCATTTTCTGATGAGGCATTGATCTAACCCTTGGTGTTCCTTGTGTATGATGCTCAGTCTGCCTTCACCATAGCAAGCCTTCGAATCAATAAAGAACAAATCACATCCCTGAAAGAATGGTCAAGGTCTCAGTGCTTGTACTTTGGAAACGTTGCCATTTGTGATCTTTTAAACATTCCCACAGGGAAAACACACATACCATATAATCAAAAAGAACAATTTGATCTTACCGTCCGCTTTGTTACAGGCTGGATCTCCCTATGTGATGAAGTACTGAGAAAGGATATTTATATATCCCTTCATGACCCCTCCCATACTATGACACAACCGATTGGCAGGCGAAGCAGTTATTAAACTGATCTATCAGGTGCCACAGGTTGTGAAAGAGTATATCCTACAGATGTCGCTGAGTAAACTGGATCTCCCAACATAATGAACAGTCACATTGCCTTCCAAATGTCATTGCTTATGCCCGAAACGTCGAATTTCCTATTCCTTGGATGCTGCCTATCCTGCTGTGCTTTAACCAGCAACACATTTTCAGCAGTCATTGATATGAAGCACTCCAAGTCCTTTCAGAGCAATGTTTAAAGATGCAGTGTCAATGCAAGGCTCAATCTTCATTGATGAAGGGCCATTAAGCCTTCAACTGCTTAACTTTAATTGATCAATTCTAAAATTAACTGTGTGGGATTTTTGTGGTGCAGCGATAATATCCCTATATCTAAGCTAGGAGATCCAGGTTCAAGTCTTACCTTCCTCCAGAGGTGGTTGGTTATAACATCTCTGAGCAGGTTGATTAGAAAATACTAGATAAGATCCAAAGTTAGCATTTATTTTCCAATGTTCTACCATCTCTGGTGTTGGGCTGGATGCGTGAACAACATCCAAAACCAGATTGTGGCGAATGGTGGTGGGGGGGGGGGGAGTTGCGCGGCACTCGTTGTAGATTATGGTTGATTGTAGGTGGATTCTCTTTTCTTGAAGGTGCTGATTTCCTCTTGGAAGCTATTGCCCAGTGCTAGATGCCCTCAGTAATCTTCGTGTAGTCGTTCTTTGAGGCTGTACGGTGGTTCAGTGGTTAGTTAGCCTCACAGCACCAGAGTCCCAGGATCGAATCCAGCCTCGGGCGACTGTCTGTGTGGAGTTTGCACATTCTCCCCGTGTCTGCGCGGGTTTCCTCCGGGTGCTCTGATTTCCTCCCACAGTCCAAAGATGTGCAGGTCAGGTGAATTGGCCATGCTAAATTGCCCACAGTGTTAGGTGCATTAGTCAGAGGGAAATGGGTCTGGGTGGGTTACTCTTTGGAAGACTGGTTGGGCCAATGGGCCTGTTTCCACACTGTAGGGGATCTAATCTAATCTTTATGGCCCGCTGGATGTTGGCAGTCTGGTGAAACCTGACCCTGTCCTTATTCAACCTCCACACACACTGGCAGGGAATCTGCTGATCTGCTGTCTATCATTTGTAACCAATCCACCCTTTGCTTTTAAACAAGGATTGCTGAATAATGATCAGAGGCAGGAACCATACTCATTGCTGCCTCTCTCCTCCCAAGTCCAAGAGACACTGAAACCAATTGTCATGCCCAGCCTGTGCCCCAGTTGGGATCTTTTCATTCAGCATCAATCAAGCTTGAGCTCTTTCTGTCAGAGTGAATCTGTATGTCATCGGAAGATATATCACCCATGGACTGTCGATGGAGGTTCCCATTCCATATCAAGAATATTAACTGGAATGTCAGAGTTTGTGGGATCAGATACCACCACAACAGGTTGAGGGGTGGCACAGTGGCTCAGTGGTTAGCACTGACGCCTCACAGCAACAGGGCCCCGGGTTCGATTCCAGCCTTGGGCGATTGTCTGTGTGGAGTTTGCACATTCTCCCCATGTCTGCGTGGGTTTCCTCCGGGTGCTCCAGTTTCCTCCCACAGTCCAAAGATGTGCAGGTTAGGTGAATTGGCCATGCTAAATTGCCCATAGTGTTAGGTGCGTTGGTCAGGGGTAAATATAGGAGAATGACTCTGGGTGGGTTGCTCTTCGGAGGGTTGGTGTGGACTTGTTGGGCCGAAGGGTCTGTTTCCACTCTGTAGGGAATCTAATGTAATCTAAAAATAATTCAAAACGTTCCTGAGCTTCCAAATTGCTGTTAAAAGGCTATGTCGCTAGGGAAGGGGACTGTGCAGCCTAAGTCATTTAGCTTCTGTGACTTCAACACTAACTTGCAGTTAACCAGTAAGTTTGCAGATGACACCAGAATTGGAGGTGCAGTGGACATTGAAGAAGAGTACAATAAGACATTGATGAGATGGGCCAATGGGCCAAGGAGTGGCAGGTGGAGTTTAATTTAGATAAATGTGAGGTACTGTATTTTGAAAAGCCAAATCAGGGGAGGACTTATACACTTAATAGTAAGGACTTGGGGAGTGTTGCTGAACAAAAAGACCTTGGAGTGCAGGATCATATTTCCTTGAAAGTGATGTCGCAGTTAAACAGGTTAGTGAAGAAGGTGTTTGGTACACTTGCCTTTATAGGTCAGTGCATTGAGAACAGAAGATGCTGTGACTGTACAGGACATTGGTGAGGCCACTTTTGGAATACTGCAGTGAATTCTGATCTCCCTCTTATGGGAAAGATACTGTTAAACTTGAACGATGCAGAAAAGATTTACAAGGATGTTGCTAGGGTCAAAGTTAAAAATCACACAACACCAGGTTATAGTCCAACAGGTTTAATTGGAAGCACTAGCTTTCAGAGCGCTGCTCCTTCATCAGGTGGTTGTGAAAGAGCAGCTCTCTGAAAGCTGGTATGCTTTCAATTAAACCTGTTGGACTATAACCTGGTGTTGTGTGATTTTTAACTTTATACATCCCAGTCCAACACCAGCATCTCCAAATCATGGCTAGGGTCAAAGGTTTTGAGCTATAGGGAGAGACTGAATAGGCCGGGGCTGTATTCCCTGGAGCATCTGAAGGGTGATTTTACGGAGATTTATAAGTTTTTGAGGAGCATGGACAGGGTGAATAGCCAGGGTACTTTTCCCAGGGTAGGGGAAAACTTGGGAGTATAGGTTTAAGGTGAGAAGAGATAGATTTGAAAGGAATCTAAGGGGCAACTTTTCACACAGAGTTTGGCGCGTATATGGAATGAGCTATCAGAGGAAGTGGTGAAGGCTGGTACAATTACAGCATTTAGAAGGCATCTGGATGGGTATATGAATAGGAAGGATGTTGAATCTGGATGAATAGGAAGGTTTAGAGGGATATGGGCCCAATGCCGGCAAATGGGACAAGATTAATTTAGCATATCTGGTCAGCATGAATGAGTTAGACCAATGGGTCTGTTTCTGTGCTACATGACTATCAATATCCTTGGAAGTTCATGAGCTCATAAGAAATAGGAATTGGCATTTCAAATGTGCTCTGCCATTTATTAAGATCATGACTCCCTCAGCTTCATCTTTTCCCTGTACTCCTTTTTTCCTCAAAACTCTATCAATCTCAGTCTTCAAAATATTCACTGACTGAGCATGTACAGCTCTCTGGATAGAGATTTCCATAGCTCTCACCTCCTCATCTGGGTCCTCACTGGCTGCCCCTTCATTTAGAGCCTGGGAACCCCCTGTCCTAGATTCCCCAAGTAGGGGAAGCATTTTCTCTGCATTAGCCCCATTGAAGTCCCTAAATAATGTGCTAATTTAGAGCAGGGGAGTGGGTTATTTGGCCTGCTCCACTATTTAATATGATCATGATTGATCACCTTGTGGTTTCAAATCTATCCCTAACATTTTTACCACCCTTGTTCATCAAAAATCCATCTGACTCAGCCTTAAAAATATCTGAGGAAGAGGACTCCACAGTCTCATGACTTCCTGAGAGAACAAAAGGTATCCTTATTTCCATCTTAAATCTTAAACTGCAATCTCAATCAAGTCTCTCGAATCAGGGACAACATTGTTAAGAGCATTCTGCATTCCAAATGATCATATCTCAGTGTTCTCAATCTAAGAGAGTATAAACCTAGGCATATTCATTAAGTGATGGATGAAACGCCTCTGTTTCTGATGAGGCTTGTTTGAGGCTTGGTAGAATTGCACACCCTTGCAAAAATCTAAAAACTCACAGATTCATTTACAATGATGCAATGATGTCCTGAGGGTTGTCTTTTTACAGGACGCAAGCCCAGTTTTAGTTACATTGGTGCTGCCACTTTTGGGAGGCCAAGCCTCTTAAAGATGTGTTCACCTTTTCAGCATTGCGGAACATGCGTGATGCTTGTTAGCTGTCGAGTTCTGTTGGCGGTCTTCATTAACTGTGACCATCCAAAGCATCACCTCCATCTGGGAGGATGAAGCTAGTTTCAGAAACTGCAGATAGCAGCCTTGCGAAACATGACCATAGCTTGATCTGTTACGGGTAACAACACTGAAGGATTGGACCGGAGATGATCTGCATTGTTCTATTCTGTAACAGTATCATGGAAAGTCTATACATCAATGTGTCTTTGGAATGACGTGGGAAATTTAAATTAAAGTGAGCAATTTTTAATAGATATTTTTATTGAAAACAAGATTTTTTTATTAAATTGCAAATAAAATTATAGCATCAACAAGAGACAAAAAGCATTACTCGATATGTATGTAACAGCAAAAGAGTAAAAAAAAACAGAACACAACTATACTCATTTGCAAAATAGGCAGATCAATAAAGGTAATTAATAAATAAATAAAACAGCTCAACACAGCAAAACATTATCTCCCGACCTCTGCGAGCCCAAAGTGTTACATATGTATTTATTCAAAATTCTTCCTTCAAGGTCACCAAGTACACTAAATCAGGCTGTCATGGCAACACAAAAGCCCTAGTTAAAATGGCAGATGATTGTCCAGAAAGGGCTGCCATATCCTATAAAAATTTTCAGTTTTCCAATGTACCATATTGGTAAAAACATCCAGAGGAATATGGTTCCATGATAAGCCTACGCCATCCTGTTGAGATCCTACACATTTGAACATTTTCCCTGCACAGAAAGTAAGAATATTAAAAATATTTTTTTTCCACGAGCGTCTGGTGAAGATATAGTGGGTAGGCCCAGGAGAAGAGAGAGATAGGGTCCATCCATATCAGCCCCCAAGACCCTCTCTGTATAACTCTTGCCACAACACTCCAGTATGTATGGAGCCTGCAGCAAGACCATAAACAATGAGAGAGAGTGTCAATGCTTGTTTTACACTTAAGACATAACAAAGATACTCCCACCTTACATTTTGAGAGACAGTCTAAGGCTAGATGGATCTGATGCAAACTCTTTAGCTGCATGGCATGGGTCCTATTACAGACTGAAATCCTCCTCACATTCTTGCAAATGTCCCCCATATATCTATTTGAGATCACAACCCCTAATTCTCTCTCAGACTCCACTAAGTCTCAATGTCTTCTGAAAGATTACCCCCTAACATATGATAAAGAGTACTAATAGAGAAAGTACTTTTAATATGAAGCACCCTCCTCTCTATAATAGATCTGTAGAATCATAGAGATGTACAGCATGGAACACACCCTTCGGTCCAACCTGTCCACGCCGACCAGATATCCCAACCCAATCTAGTCCCACCTGCCAGTAGCCGGCCCATTTCCCTCCAAACTCTTCCTATTCATACATCCATCCAGATGCCTTTTAAATGTTTCAATTGTACTAGTCTCTACCACTTCCTCTGGCAGCTCATTCCATACACGTACCCACCCTCTGCGTGAAAATAATTCCCCTTAGGTCTCTTTTATACCTTGCCCCTCTCACCCTAAACTTATGCTCTCTAGTTCTGGACTCCCCCATCCCAAGGAAAAGACTTTGTCTATTTACCCTATCCATGCCCTTCATGATGCTATAAGTCATCCCTCAACCTCCAATGCTCCAGAGAAAACTGCCCTAGCCTATTCAATCTCTCCCACTAGCTCAAATCCTCCAACTGT
The DNA here is from genome assembly GCF_020745735.1 of Hemiscyllium ocellatum. NCBI lineage: Eukaryota > Metazoa > Chordata > Chondrichthyes > Orectolobiformes > Hemiscylliidae > Hemiscyllium > Hemiscyllium ocellatum. Next base: position 41,385,906 of record NC_083428.1, read on the forward strand.
GACAACATCTTTGTAAATTATTTCTGAAGCCTTTCAAGTTTCACAACATCCTTCCAATAGGAAGGAGACCAGAACTGCATGCAATATTCCAAAAGTAGCATAACCAATGTTCTGTACAGCCACAACATGACCTCCCAACTCCCGTACTCAATATTCTGACCAATAAAGGAAAGCATACTAAACGCCTTCTTCATATCCTATCTACCTGCAACTCTACTTTCAAGGAGCTATGAACCTGCACTCCAAGGTCTCTTTGTTTGGTACCACTTCCCTAGGACCTTACCATTAAGTGTATAAGTCCTGCTAGCATCAAGTCACTAAAGAGCCATTTAGGTTCCCTTCTTGGTTCTTCACCAACATATTACCCCTTATCGACGGACATACACTCGGCTTCTACATGTATGGAAATGATACACCACACCACCAATCTAAAGGTTGTTTGGAAATGGCCACTGTTATATCCACTTCATTTCAATCATCAAGGCCTCGCAATCAGAATCCCTGACTAAATCATTCTACCTCACCATATCATTTTTTACTCCCCATCTCTTTTACTTCATCGTCCTTTCTCAAATCTCATTCTTTCATCTGTTACAGTTCTGTGAAGTAATTTTGAGCAATTTGTATACATTCACTAGATATATAAAATGCAAGCAGTTGATGAAGTGGTCCCAAAGTACCAAAAATAATTCCTCTCCTCATTTCACCATCTTGGTACTGTTGTTGGGACTTTGATCTCTAAGCCAGCAGGAAAACGGGGAGCAAATAAACCGAATCAAGCAAAACCAGCCTCCAGCTGGATACCTGGAATAACAATATGTCTCTCATTTTTCATATTTATCATTCGACAAGCATCATAGAAATGTAGCTTTTTATCTCATACCTGTTTTTGTAATCTTGCTTTCTATATAGTGGAGCACTCAGCTTATGAAAGCCTCTGCAGAAAGATCATTTCAAGTTTTCCTTTAAATTGATTAAGGGAGTGTACATCTTCCTGAATATGAAAGGAGAACTTTTGCAGAGTTGCATTCTAGGATATTTTTTCCAATAGGTACCCTACAGAACTGAACGACCTAACTACAAAGAAAAATAAACACATACATTTTGGACAATCACAAATGCAATTTCAATTTCTTTGTTGAAATAAACTAGGTATTCTAGAATTATACTATCTGGAAATTTGCCAAAGTTTAGTATTACCAACTCCTTTCCTAGAATGCTCACCTGTCTGATCAAGAGCGTTCATCATCTTCACTAAGTTCTGTGCCAGCTGCACTGTCTTGTAATGTAACATCAACCTGTGGGAAGTTACTTTCTTGGCCTGAGTGTTGGTCTTGTGTGCATTCTGTTTCCTGGTATTTCAACTGTGATGTTTCAAATGATAATGTCCCCAGCTGGGCAGACACCGAAACTTCCATTTCCTGATCACCAGTGACTGAAGCAGGAGTGGCAGATGTGATCTCACACTCCTGAGAAGTACTGAACTCACTTGATTTAACAGCATTCAAATTCTCTTGCGTGACAGGTGTTACTGGAGTTTAACAGGGGTTGGTTAAAAGCGTGGTCCCTGACCCAAAAAAAGTGAAAAAGGTCTCTCTTAGCTAAACCATATATTATTTGGTCAAAGGACTTCATTATTTCACCTTCAAATAAATCGCCCATACAGGAGATTCCCCTAGCTACCCAGAGCTTAAATCCAGGGCCTATTAACCCCAGCTGAAAACCCGGCATATCAGCTATAGGGGTAGGAAAGGACATTTTGGATGTATTACCCTCCCTCTGCCTCATTGCCCTCCATGCCTTGACAGTATTAATAATTATCGGATGATGGGAATATTCCCTGACCGTCTTCAATTTATCTAAAAATATAGGTCCAGGAGGCCACAACATCCAGCCATATTGACGCCAGGTCTTTACAAGCCCAGTCACTAACAAAAGACAAAAGGGAACTTAATTGGTATCTTTTAACATCCAGGAAATCCACTTCCCCCACCCCTGCAGCAACGGCAATTTAGACAGCTTGATAAGAAGCCACCTGTGGTGCCAAATAAAGGAGCAAACCCATCATTGAGTTTCTGGAATATTCACTGAGGAAAAATTAAGGGGAGCAATTCTTTAAAATATAACAACTGGGGGAGAACATTCGTTTTGATAAGAGCCACCGGCCTAGCCAGGATATTGGAAGAGCCTCCCATCGCTGAAGTTCTTGCTTAATTCAGTCGGGCAAATGAGCAAAATTGGTCTTAAACAACCAATCAAAGACAGGAGTAACAAAGATGCCTCAATAAAGAAAACACTTCTGTGACCATTTGAACAGAAACCATGATTCATCTTCTAGCTCAGATATTCTCCCCATGGGTATAGTCTCCGATTTTGAGAAATCAATCTTATGGAACAAAGAAAATGTACAGCCCAGAAACAGGCCGTTCGGCCCTCCAAGCCTAAGCCAATCCAAACTACTGTCTAAACCTGTCGCCCAATTCCTAAGCATCTGTATCCCTCTGCTCCCCCCCTACTCATGCACCTGTCCAGTTATATCTTAAATGAATCTACCATGCCTGCCTCTACTGGCAACGTGTTCCAGGCACCTACCTTATAAGGAGCCAAATGAATTAATACATTGTATCAGATGGGATACAGAGACCACTAGGCTTGACAGAAAAACAAGAACATTATCTGTGAATAATGAGATCTTATGTGATTTCAATCCTACTTTCAGGGCAGCCATATGAGAATCCCAGCAGACAACCTCTGCCAGCAGCTCAATCACCAATGTGATAAGAGCTGAAAATGTGTTGCTGGAAAAGCGCAGCAGGTCAGGCTGCATCCAAGGAGCAAGAGAGTCTACGTTTCGGGCATGAGCCCTTCTTCAGGAATCTTCTTTCTCCTCACCTATGTGATAAGTAATGGTGCGAGGGGACAGCCTTGCCAACTGCCCTACAGATATTAAAACCTCCCACACTCATCTCTAATCTGTTTTAGCAACTTAAATGAAAGGTTCCTCCTGATGAGTATGGCCACTCCCCTGCTCCTAGTATCGAAGGAAGAGAACTACACCCAATCAAACCTACCTTTTGCAATTTCAGATGTTCTTTATCATTGAGAGGAGTCTCATGTAAAACAACAAAGTCCATCCTCTCCTATCTAAGACTAGAAAGCACTTTCTTCCTTCTAACCGGTGAATGGATCCCTCTAACATTCCCGGTCCACCATTTAAGGACGCAATTAGACATGACTCTCTGTAACATAATTTAATCTCCAAAAAGGAAGAATTCAACCATTATCTGATAAGCATGGACAAAAAGAGACTCACAAAACCTAAAAAATACATAAATTAAAACTACTACATCCAACACCCAAATAACTACATATGTGAAAAACAGACTAAACCAAATACAAAGCACTTAACAAGGGGCTCTAACCCCTGCCCACAAATCCCAAAAACACATTTATTTCTTCTTCCAGTTTGAGTCACATCCCAGACTCAGGCCAAAAAAAGGAGGAAGAGACAAATAAAAAAGTAATCTTGACAAGTAAATTAAAAGTAGGGCACTCTACCCATTCCCAAATACAGTACAACCTCGGTTATCCAAACATCAATTATCTGAATTTCGGATTATCCAAACAAGATCTCAAAGTCCCATAAAAACGGCACTTGTTAACTCAGCATTCAGTAATTGGTTTAACGGCATTATGGCAGGATAACCGAGAAATGTTCGGATAACTAGCACTCAATTATCACTTGTTTACGATCAGATCGGTTACCTGAACAATCAATTATCCGAATAAAACACTCACCGCCCTTCTCGTTTGGATAATCGAGGTTCTACTGCATACATTATCACTCATTAGTATCAGGAAATCAGAAGTTCAGCAACATCTTCTTTAAGAAAGAGGAAAGAGGAAAAGGAAAAAAGAAACACTATTGTCCAAATTCTTTAAGTTGTCTGATCTATTTTAAAGTGTCCAAAAAATCTTGCACTTTTCTGAAGAGTCAAAAGAACGCAGACCCATCATACGTAAAGTGAAACACCACCGGGTATCTTAGTGAATCCAGTGAATACTAGATACTAAGGTCTCTCAATCTTCTCTTGGTTTCATCAAAGGTATTTCTTCTTGGATTACAGCTGCAGAGAAGTCCTGGAAGAACTTAATCTTGGAACCTTGGTAAGCTAAGACCTGTGGATCTTGTCCCTTTATTCTGGAGGCCTCCATAACTTTCACTTTCTCCCTGTTGCTGTGGTGTTGCACGAGGACGCTGGTCCGAGCCGAGCCTGTGCATCACGACTCGATGGGCCCTTTCAATTTTCACCCAGTCCGACGCAGCCTCCAGGCCCAGGAATCGCAGCAGCCAGCTGTCAAAGGAGCTCGCTGGCTGGTCACCTTCTACTACCTCCAGCAGCCCCAAAATGCGAACGTTCTTCCACCTACCTCTGTTTTCAAGGTCAATAGACAATAGGTGCAGGAGTAGGCCATTCTGCCCTTCCAACCTGCACCACCATTCAATATGATCGTCGACTTGCTCCTGTGAGGTAAGTACCTGCTTCTCCAGCACTCAAACTCGCTCTTTTGAAGAATCGATCTTGGTTTCCGAAGCCACGGTTCTCCTCTCAACTTCCTCCGTTCGGCACCTTAGGCCTTCCAGCTGCTTTGGTGCTTCTGGAGCATGGCTGTGACCGGGCCCAGCCTGGTGCGGAACTTCTCTTCAATCACTGACTCGATCATCTCTCAGCTTCGCAAACTCTGTAGCCAGGGCCTGGTGAGTGACCAACTCTGATGGGCTAATAGAGGGAGCTGCAACTGTGGCCACGGAAGTGTCCAACTTTTCAGGTGAGTGTCCTGTGTCCTGGGACTTGCCGGAGCCTTTACCTTTTGTCATGTTTCTTTAATCAAGCAGACTGTATAACAGAATTTGTATAAGTTCTCTTTGTCCAAAAGCTCTGTAAATACCAAATTTTCATAGAAGTAATTTAATTGGGGTGGTGAGAGTGCTACTTTGTCTGGACTGAGATGCAGAGCTCAGCAAAGCAGATTGCAGCCACCTTAGATTACACCCAAAGTGAGCATTTTTAAAGTAAAAACTGAGATTGCACCTCTGCGTCAGACATTATTCAAGGATTTTTAAAAATATAATTTTGCTCACTAGTTGCTGTTGCACTTGAATAGCTCAGTCAGTACAGCATTGGTCTTTTAATCTGAGGATCCAGGGTTCAAGACCCCATGTGAGTGCAGCTTTTAAATTGCACTGCCCTCGAGCAGACAATACTGAGCACAAGCAAACAAAACAAGGAGGCTGCAGATTGGATGACACGGTGACTCTGTGGTTAGCGCTGTTGTCTCACAACACCAGGTTTGATTCCTGGTTCGGGCAGCTGTCTGTGTTGAGTTTGCACATTCCCCTCGAGATGTGGTGATACTGGTGTTGGACTGGGGTGGACTAAGTGCGAAGTCACACGTCACCAGGTTATAGTCCAACAGGTTTATTTGAAATCACAAGCTTTCGGAGCTCAGCTCCTTTGTCATGTGAAGTGCAGGGAAGCCCCATTTCGCCTGCTGAAGGAGCAGCGCTCCAAAAGATTTCACATAAACTTGGTGTTGTGTAACTTCTGACAAATATGTGCAGGTTAGGTGGATTGTCCATGGGAAATGCAGAGTTACAGGGATGGAATGGGTCTGGGTGGGAGGGTTGGTGTAGACTCAATGAGCCCAATTGCCTGCTTCCACAGTTTGGGGATTCTATGGCTCTGTGAATGTAGCATAGCTACAGAAATAGTTAGTCTTGAGTCAGTGGTATGATGCCATTCTGAGTTAGAAGGTTGTGGGTTCAAATGCTGATCCAGGTAGAAGAAACCGGTCGCTGACTCTGGGGTGCTGCTGGGGCGGTTGAGTGCAATGAGAACAGAGAGGTAAGCTCCATCACATTGTCCTGTTGATTTATAAAGGCCAGGATATGCCAGTGAGTAGTCAGACCAGAGTCTAGTTTACCAGCTGACATTATCGCTACCTTTCCAAGGTGTTTATGTGACCCCAGAAAGCCTGACCTGCACAAATTCTGTAATAAAAAAGAAAGGAGAAATGGATTGTGTTCTCTCTTTTTCAATATCCCCACTGAACTTTAGCTGGTGCCAGGTACATCAGCAAAAAACTGCATTCTATAATGTCCAAACATTTTCAAACGTCAGGTTTCGTATCAGGATAATCCTCATTTCCAAAGAGGGTCAAACTCCCATCACAAGTCTTTCAAACCCATTGGAGGAGTTTCCCACAACAATTATTACCAGCACATATTCTTCATTGGGACATTAAGTTTTGATCATAAAATAATAATCAAGAAGGTTTTTTTGGATATTTAACAATTTTTTTTATATTGTTTGATGTAAACGGTGGGATTTATAAGTAAAAGTTTTAATATTATTTGTTGTGAATTTGGTTTCCTGGGTTTTCAGGTTAGCAAAGGGTGGATTTTCAGTGAGTCTGAGATTAATAATTAACTTGTAAGCATTTCTGTAGCAATGGTGATTCCTTTCCAAAACAGTTTCTGAGAGCTGGCTTTAGTGAATAGGCTTTATACACTACTGATAGACTTCCATTTGTTTACATTGTATTGCAACGCAGTATACTGAATAATGAGGCTTCAAGATTTGTTAGAAATGTCTGGAACTTGACATCCACAGCTAAAAGGGACAGGGAATTTTAATTTCACTTATAACATTGAGTGGGCAAATCCTGTGTAAAGCCTTGGAATAGTATGGCTGTGCAGAACAAGGTTCCTGAGAAGGGTGAGATAAATCATGAACTGGGTTACCTTAGAGTGAAAAGTTAGTGTTAGTCCCAGATCATTATTGTTGGGATAAAACCTGAAGTTGCTTAAAGCTGAGTACATTAAGCATTTAAGGTATATGATAGCTCCAAGAAGAAATTATAAGCAGCTCCAGTCTAAAAGTTGAACTTACAAGTGAGTTAAACGTACCAAGGTGTTAGATACAGAGATTCTGGTATGAGTATTGTATAGATTGGCTTTGGGATATTACACTAGAAGTGAGTACACAAATTCTGTTTTGCTTCTTTTCAATTTATAAAGAAGTTTTTTTTAGGATTTTTTTTTACTTTAGAAGCTTTGAATTTGTATTAAAAGTAGATGGTTTGGAGTTTTCTATTTTATCTTTATTTCTAATTGACTTCTATTTATTGTTAATGCAAAATCTGCAGCATTGTGCAATTACGTCTTAGCAAGAGATCATTTCGTCTGTCATGATCTGTCAAGCCAGCCAGGCTCCAGTCTGGGATCTGTAATAACATCAAGTGAAATCAAAACAGTGCATCGTTTAGGCTGGGGAGTGATATCAATTCTGATCCATATCAACTGCCCCGCTGTCATATTTAGGGCTAATGCTATCGCCTCTTGTATTAAAACATCCTAACTCTTTTCCTGGCTCCTGTGTGCAAAGTATTTGTGCTGAATGAAGTGGTCAGTGATGTGTGGGGCAGGTACAACAAGGCACGGCAGAGATGCTGTGAACATACAGGTCAGTGCTAAGTGTGCGAGCCTGAAGAAAGCCAGCGAGCAGCTCTGAGATGTGGCTTGGTCCAATCTGGTGCCAGTCCTGACGGGCACAGTGATCTGGCAAAAGCGTTTCAATGGTCATTGTCAGCATGCCCAACAATGCAGGACTGTGCTTCCTAAGCATCCTGCAAGGGGATCAGCGGGGTGGCAGAATGTTCATTGGTAAGTGTCAGATGCCAATGTCTTTGTGCATGTGGCTAGTGCCCATGGATTGTGCCCTGAGAGAATGTTTGATATGGAGTGATATGGAGGTTCCTCACAGCAGTGAGCTCAAATCACCAGGTACCCACTCAGACTGCCATTTTGCTATTTTTTGATATCTAGTTTATTTGGTGTGTTTGATAAGATAGAGGCTCAACTTAACCAGACAAACTGTAGCATTAATGGAGCACCTAATAAGCAGTAACCACCCCCCCCCCCCTAATTATAACTTGCTGCTGCCTAGAGGGAACCTTACCTCACTTCTTGGTAAAAGCATCAAACATTCCACGAGTTGCTCCCAGCGCTGAGACAGGCTTCAGCAGATGTGATATACGATTCTGTTACAAATCTCGCCATTACCCATGTCTCTCAAACCTTCACAAGATCTTGCCCACAATGGGGGTTCCACCAGGCCACACAGTTCATGGGGATTAACAGTCTTGTTCCAAATACAGACAAAAGAGTGAGCTCCAATGGACAGGTGAGAATGACAGCCCTTGACATCAAGGCGGTATTTGAGAATGACATCAAGGAGTCGCAGCAGAAATGGACTTAATCAGAACCAGGGAAACCATTCATATCTAGCTTAGACATCGTGGTTACGCCTGATGATTTTGGTTCCAGGACTCCTCCGCAGGAGTTCCTCGGGGTAGTGTCCTCACCTAATCTTCTTCAACAATGACTTTTCCATCATCATTGACTCTCAGCTGAGAAAGAAACCCATCCTGCTGTCTGACACAGCAGTGAATCTGCACAGCTACTGCCCTTGTTGTTTGAGTTCAAGTATCTCAGGTAATCCGAGTGCATCTAAAAAAAAATTAAACAAAGAACAAAATTCACAGCTGACCTTGGAGGAACCTGTGGGAGAGAGCTCACAGCATGGGAGAAGCGAAGTACATAGTTTTTAACTGTAACCTTGCTAAAAGTCGACAGTACTAAGTAGAGTGGGTTCTTTCTTGATGGCATGTTTTACTGAGATCTGTCTCTTGATTAAATTTTTAAAAATATAAAACATAGGTAATAAGTTAGTCTGAAAGTGTTTTTAACAGCAATACGAACATGCTATTTTCTGGGTCTGCAGTTTGTTAAGGAGTAAAGATGGCCTTTAGTAGAGTGATGTGCTTTTCCTGTGGGATGTGGGAGTTTAGGGTGAGTTTCCATGTTACTGATGATTGTCTGCAGGAAGCGGATGCAAATTGTTTCAAATCGCATGGATCGGTTGGAGCGAATGAGGAATTTACAGGAACTAGGAGGTGAGGAGGATAGCAGTTATAGGAAGGGAGAAAAAAACACAGTTACAGTCAGGGAGATGGGTTACCTCCAGGAAAGGTAGGAGAGGGAGGCAAGTAGTGAAGGAGTGTCCTGTGGCTATCCCCATCTCAAACAAATATAGGGGATGATGGACTCTCAGGGGAATGCAGCACGAACAGCCAAGTTTCTGGTACCAAGAGTGGATTTAATGTAATGAGGGATTCTTCTCTCTAGTCAGTGGTACAGACAGACGTTTCTGAGGCCAGCAGCAAAAATCAGAACACTGTGTTGCCTCCCTATTGCCAGGATCTAAGATATCTCAGAGAGAGTGCAGAATATTCTCAAAGGGGAGAGGGACCAGCAGGAAGTCATTGTACACATTGGAACTAACAACATAGGAAAGAAAAAGGATGAGGTTCTGAATAGAGATTGTAAAATGTTAGGCCGGAATTTAAGAAGGAAGTCCTCGAGGGTAGTAATATCTGGATTACACCCGGTGCTAAGTGCTAGTGAGGGTAGGAATAGGAGGATTGAGCAGATGAACGTGTGGCTGAGGAGCTGGTGCAGGGGAGAAGGGTTCACATTCTTGGATCATTGGAATCTTTTCTGGGGTAGAAATAACCTGTATGAGAAGGATGGATTGCACGCGAATTAGAAGGGGACTAATATATGGCAGGGAGATTTGCTACAGCTGCTCACCAGTAAGGTGGGGGGGTGGGCACCCAGGGGGACAGTGAGGAAAAAGATCAGTCTGAGACTGGTACAGTTGGGAAAAGGAACGGGTCAAACAGGGCAGGCAGGGGCAAAGCAGAGAACGAAGTAGGACTGATAAATTAAACTGTATTTATTTCAATGCAAGGGGCCTAACATGGAAGGCAGATGAACTCAGGGCATGGTTAGGAACATGGGACTGGGCTACCATGGCAATTACAGAAACATGGCTCAGGGATGGGCAGGACTGGCAGCTTAATGTTCCAGGATACAAATGCTACAGGAAGGATAGAAAGGGAGGCAAGAGAGGAGGGGGAGTAGTGTTTTTGATAAGGGATAGCATTACAGCTGTACTGAGGGAGGATATTCCTGGGAATACATCCAAGGAAGCTATTTGGGTGGAACTGAGAAATAAGAAAGAGATGATCACCTATTTGGGATTATAGACCCCTAATAGTCAGAGGGAAATTGAGAAACAAATTTATAAGGAGATCTCAGCTATCTGTAAGAATAGTAGGGTGGTTATGGTAGGGGATTTTAACTTTCCAAACATTACTTTGACTGCCATAGTATTAAGGGTTTAGATGGAGCAAACTCTGTGAGGGCTGTACAAGAAAAGTTTCTGATTCAGTATGTGGATGTACCTATGAGAGAAGGTGCAAAACTTGACCTACTCTTGGGAAATAAGGCAGGGCAAGTAATTGAGGTGTCAGTGGGGGAGCACTTTGGGACCAGTGACCATAACGAGAGTCCAGAGACAATAAATTCCTGTTAGGGTGAAAGGCAAGACTGGTAGGTATAGAGAATGCTGGATGACTAAAGAAATTGAGGTTTTGGCCAAGAGAAAGAAGGAAGCATATGTAAGGTATAGATAGCAGAGATCAAGTGAATCCTTAGAAGAGTATAAAGGCAGTAGGAGAATACCTAAGAGGGAAATCAGGAGGGCTAAAAGGGGACATGAGATAGCTTTGGCAAATAGAGTTAAGGAGAATTCAAAGGTGTTTTATAAATACATTCAGGACACTGTGGCTCAGTGGTTAGCACTGCTGCCTCACAGTGACTGGTTTCTGGGTTCAGTTCCAGCCTCAGGTGACTTTCTGTTTGCACATTCTCACTGTTTCTGAGTGGGTTTCCTCCCACAAGCCAAAGATGTACAGGTTAGGTGTACTGGCCATGCTAAATTGCCCACAGTGTTCAGGCATATGTAAGTTCGGTGCTTTAGTCAGGGGTAAATGTAAAATAATAGGGTAGGGGAATAGGACTGGTGGGCTCCTCTTCAGAGGGTTGGTATGGACTTGTTGGTCCGTATGGCCTGTTTCCACATTGTAGGGATTCTGTGATTTTTTTTCTATGACAAAAGGGTAACTTGGGTGAGAATAGGGCCCCTCTAAGATCAGGGCCTGTGTGTGGAACTGCAGGAGATGTGGGAGTATCTTGCATCAGTGTCTATTGTTGAGAAGGACATGGAAGATGTAGAATGTGGGGAAATAGATGATGGCATCTTGAAAAATGTCCATATTACAGAGTAGTAGGTGCTGGATGTCTTAAAACACACAAAAGTGGATAAATCGTTAGATTAGATTCCATACAGTGTGGAAACAGGCCCTTCAGCCCGACGTCTAATGCACTGAGCACTATGTGCAATTTAGCATGGCCAATTCACCTAACCTACATATCTTTGGACTGTGGGAGGAAACCGAAGCAAACCCACACTGACGGTTGCCCAAGAATGGAATTGAACCTGGGACCCTGGTGCTGTGAGGCAGCAGTGCTAACCACTCAGCCACTGTGCCACCCCTGGACTGGATCAGCTGTGCCCTCGAGCTCTATGTAAGTGATTGCTGGACCTCTTGTGGAGATATTTGTACCATCAATAGTCAAAGGTGAGGTGCCAAAAGACAGGAGTTGGCTAACGTGGTGCCACTATTTAAGAAAGGTAGTATGAAAAAAACAAGAGAATTATAGACTGGTAAGGCTGACATCGGTGGTGGGCAAGTTGTTGAAGGGAATCCTGAGGGACAGGCTGTACATGTATTCAGAAAGGCAAGGGCTGATTAGGGACAGTCAATATGGCTCTGTGTGTGGGAAATCATGTCTCACTAACTTCATCGAGTTTTTTGAAGAAGTAATAAAGAAGATGGATGAGGGCAGAGCAGTGGACGTGATCTACATGGACTTCAGTAAGGCATTTGGCGAGGTTCCTCATGGGAGACTGATTAGCAAGGTTAGATCTCATGGAATACAGGGAGAACTAGCCATTTGGATGCAGAACTGGCTCAAAGGTAGAAGACAGAGGGTGGTAGTGGAGGGTTGTTTTTCAGACAGGAGGCCTGTGACCAGTGGTATGCCACAAGGATCGTGCTGGGTCCACTGCTTTTCATTATTTCTATAAATGATTTGACAATAGACAATAGACAATAGGTGCAGGAGTAGGCCATTCAGCCCTTTGAGCCTGCATCGCCATTCAATATGATCATGGCTGATCATTCCTAATCAGTATCCGCTTCCTGCCTTATCTCCATAACCCTTGATTCCACTATCTTTGAGAACTCTATCCAACTCTTTCTTAAATGAATCCAGAGACTGGGCCTCCACTGCCCTCTGGGGCAGAGCATTCCACACAGCCACCACTCTCTGGGTGAAGAAGTTTCTCCTCATCTCTGTCCTAAATGGTCTACCCCGTTTTTTTATGCTGTGTCCTCTGGTTCGGCACTCACCCATCAGCGGAAACATGTTTCCTGCCTCCAGAGTGTCCAATCCTTTCATAATCTTATATGTCTCAATCAGATCCTCTCTCAGTCTTCTAAACTCAAGGGTATACAAGCCCAGTCGCTTCAGTCTTTCAGTGTAAGGTAATTCCGCCATTCCAGGAATTGACCTCGTGAACCTAAGCTGCATTCCCTCAATAGCCAGAATGTCTTTCCTCAAATTTGGAGACCAGAACTGCACACAGTACTCCAAGTGTGGTCTCACCAGGGCCCTGTACAGCTGCAGAAGCACCTCTTTGCTTCTATACTCAATTCCTCTTGTTATGAAGGCCAGCATGCTATTAGTCTTCTTCACTACCTGCTGTACCTGCATGCTTGCCTTCATTGACTGGTGTACAAGAACACCCAGATCTCTCTGTACTGCCCCTTTACCTAAATTGATTCCATTGAGGTAGTAATTTGCCTTCCTGTTCTTGCCACCAAAGTGGATAACCATACATTTATCCACATTAAACTGCATCTGCATCTGCCCACTCACCTAACCTGTCCAGTTCACCCTGTAATCTCCTAACATCCTCATTTGGATGTGAATAAAATGGATATAGTTAGTAAGTTTACAGGTGACACCAAAATTGGAGGTGTAGTGGACAGTGAAGAAGGTTACCTCAGAGTAAAATGGGATCTTGCTCAGATGGGTCAATGGGTTGAGAAGTGGCAGATGGTGTTTAATTCAGATAAATGTGAGATGCTGCATTTTGGGAAAGCAAATCAGGGCAGGACTTATACTCTTAATGGTAAGGTCCTAGGGAGTGTTGCTGAACACAGAGACTTTGGAGTGCAGGTTCATAGCTCCTTGAGAATGGCATCCCAGGTAGATAGGATAGTGAAGAAGGCATTTGGTACACTTGCCTTTATTGGTCAGGGCATTGAATATCGGAGTTGGGAGGTCCTGTTGTGGTTGTACAGGACATTGGTTAGACTACATTTGCAATACTATGTACAATTCTGGTCTCCTTCCTATCAGAAAGACGTTGTGAAACTTGAAAGGGTTTAGAAAAGATCTACAAGGATGTTGCTAGGGTTGGAGGGTTTGAGCAAGAGAGAGAGGCTGAACAAGGCTGGGGCTGTTTTTCCTGGAGTGTCGGAGACTGAGGGGTGATCTTATAGAGGTTTACAAAATCATGAGGGGCATGGATAGGGTTAATAAACAAAGTCTTTTAGGTGGAGCGGTAGAGTCCAGAACTAGAGAGGTTTCGGATGAGAGGGGAAAAACTTAAAAGGGACTTAAAGGACAACTTTTTCACACAGAGGGTGGTGCATGTATGGAATGAGTTGCCAGATGAAGTGGTGGAGGCTGGTACAATTACAACATTTAAAAGGCATCTGGATGGGTATATGAATAGGAAGGGTTTGGAGGGAAATGGGCCAAGTGCTGACAAACGGGATTAGGTTAGGCTATCTGGTCGGCATGGATGAGTTGGACTGAAGGGTCGGTTTCTGCACTGTACATCCCTGTAGCTCTCACTAAAAACAAATATTAGTTTGCTCAGTCATTTCTGATTGGCATTAAGAGTTAACCACATTATTGTGGGTCTGCAGTCACATTTAACTGGGCTGAGATTTTCTTCCTCAGAAGTCATCAGTGAGTGCTTATAAAGATAACAGCTTTATTCCCACTGTTAATGATACACATTTTTATTCGGTTTGGTTATTGTTTTGAAGCTGAGTTCCAAAATGGTGGCAGTGGAGTTGGCAGCGATCAACTCCTGATCTCGGGGTTTGGTCATTCATGGTTATTGGGCAGCACAGCTGGCTGCATCCAAACAATCCCCACCATCCCCACCTTCACCACAATCCCCACAATCCCCACCATCCCCACCATCCCCACCATCTCCATCATCCCCACCATCCCCACCATCACCACCATCCCCATCATCCCCACCATCCCGACCATTCCCACCATTCCCACAACCCCACCATTCCCACAATCCCCATTATCCCCACCATCCCCACCATCCCCACCATCCCCACCATCCCCACTATCCCCACCATTCCCACATCCCCACCATTCCCACAATCCCCACCATCCCCACCATCCCCACTATCCCCACCATTCCCACATCCCCACCATTCCCACAATCCCCACCACCCCCATTATCCCCACAATCCCCACCATCCCCACCATCCCCACCATCCCCACCATCACCACCATTCCCACATCCCCATTATCCCCACAATGCCCACCATCCCCACCATCCCTACCATCCACATTATCCCCACAATCTCTACCATTCCCACAATCCCCACCATCCCCATTATCCCCACCATCCCCACCATTCCCACATCCCCATTATCTCCACAATCCCCACCATCCCCACTATCCCCTCCATCCTCATTATTTCTACCATCCCCATTCTCCCACCATCCCCACCACCCCACCATCCCCATTATTCCCATCATCCCCACCATCACCAACAACCCCACCATCCCTATTATCCCCAAAATCCACCCCACCCCCACCACCCACATTATCCTCACCATCCCAATATTCCATATCATCTCCACTGTCCCCTTCATCCACACAATCCCATAATGCACACCATCAGCAATTCCCACACCATCCCCATCACCCCACCATCTTCACCATCTCGCACATCCTCACCATTTGGGGCTGCGGCAGTTTTGTTGTCATTTCCATGGTCAGCTCCAGCTCAAGCTCTGGCCCTGGCCTTGGCTCTGAGCTCACATAGGTTTCAGTGTCAGTAGTTGGGGAGGGCCAGGAGCTAGGACCCTAGTGACCAATGTCCGGCAGCAGCCAAGCCTCTGAGAGGGAGCAGGAGAGAAGAGAACAGGGCCATGGCTCCAACTCAGACACAGCGGATACAGGAATGGTGGCAAAAGCAGAGGCACGGCCTGTAACTGAGACTCTGGGGCCTGTCACAGAAATCCCAGGACCTGTTACAGAGACCCCGGGGCCTGTTACAGAGACTCTGGGGCCTGTTACAGATACCCTGATATGCCTTACAGAGATCTCGGACCTGTTACACAGACCCCAAGACACATTACAGAGACTCTGGGACCTGTTACAGAGACCCCAGGACGTGTTACAGACACCCCAGGGCCTGTTACAGAGACCCTGGAGCCTATTACAGAGACCCTGGGGCCTGTTACAGAGACACCAGAGCCTGTTCTGAGGCACTGGGGCCTAGTACAGAGACCCTGGAGCCAGTTACAGAGACACCAGAGGCTGTTCTGAGGCCCTGGGGCCTGTTACAGAGACCCCAGGGACTGTTACAGAAACCCTGGAGCTTGTTACAGAGACACCAGAGACCTGTTACAGAGACCCCAGGGACAGCTACAGAGACCCTGGGGCCTGTTACAGAGACCCCGGGACCTGTTACAGAGACCCTGGTGCATGTTACAGAGTCTCCAGAGCCTGTTACAGAGATTCCGGGCCTGTTACAGAGATCCCAGCACTGTTACTGAGATCCCGGGGCTGTTACAGAGCTCCCGGGTATGTTACAGAGACTCCAGGGACTGTTACAGAGATTCCGGGCCTGTTACAGAGATCCCAGGACTGTTACAGAGATCCCGGGGACTGTTACAGAGCTCCCGGGTATGTTACAGAGACTCCAGGGACTGTTACAGAGATTCCGGGCCTGTTACAGAGATCCCAGGACTGTTACAGAGATCCCGGGGACTGTTACAGAGCTCCCGGGAATGTTACAGAGACTTCAGGGTCTGCTACAGCGACGAAAATGTGTTGCTGGAAAAGCACAGCAGGTCAGGAAGCTCCAAGGAGCAGGAGAATGAGGAAAGTGTGTCCAGCAGGCTAAGATAAAAGGTAGGGAGGAGGGACTTGGGGGAGGGGCGTTGGAGATGTGATAGGTGGAAGGAGGTCAAGGTGATGGTGATAGGCTGGAGTGGGGTGGGGGCGGAGAGGTCAGGAAGAAGATTGCAGGTTAGGAAGGCGGTGCTGAGTTCGAGGGATTTGACTGAGACAAGGTGGGGGGAGGGGAAATGAGGAAACTGGAGAAATCTGAGTTCATCCCTTGTGGTTGGAGGGTTCCTAGGTGGAAGATGAGGCGCTCTTCCTCCAACTGTTGTGTTATTATGGTCTGGTGATTGAGGAGTCCAAGGACCTGCATGTCCTTGGTGGAGTGGGAGGGGGAGTTGAAGTGTTAAGCCGTGGGGCGGTTGGGTTGGTTGGTCCGGGTGTCCCAGAGGTGTTCTCTGAAATGTTCCGCAAGTAGGTGGCCTGTCTCCCCAATGTAGAGAAGGCCACATCAGGTGCAGCGGATGCAATAAATGATGTGTGTGGAGGTGCAGGTGAATTTGTGGCAGATATGAAAGGATACCTTGGGGCCTTGGAGGGAAGTGAGGGAGGAGGTGTGGGTGCAAACTTTGCATTTCTTGCGGTTGCAGGGGAAGGTGCCGGGAGTGGAGGTTGGGTTGGTGGGGGGTGTGGATCTGACGAGGGAGTCACGGAGGGAGTGGTCTTTTCGGAACGCTGATAGGGGAGGGGAGGGAAATATATCCCCGGTGGTGGGGTCCGTTTGGGGGTGGCGGAAATGACGGCAGATGATATGCTGTATACGGAGGTTGGTGGGGTGGTAGGTGAGAACCAGTGGGGTTCTGTCCTGGTGGCGATTGGAGGGGCGGGGCTCAAGGGCGGAGGAATGGGAAGTGGAGGAGATGCGGTGGAGGGCATCGTCGATCACGTCTGGGGGGAATCTGTGGTCTTTGAAGAAGGAGGCCATCTGGGTTGTGCGGTGTTGGAACTGGTCCTCCTGGGAGCAGATGCGGCGGAGACGAAGGAATTGGGAATATGGGATGGCGTTTTTACAGGGGGCAGGGTGGGAGGAGGTGTAGTCCAGGTAGCTGTGGGAGTCAGTCGGTTTATAGTAGATGTCTGTGTTGATTCGGTCGCCCGAGATAGAAATGGAAAGGTCTAGGAAGGGGAGGGAGGAGTCTGAGACGGTCCAGGTAAATTTGAGGTCGGGTTGGAAGGTGTTGATAAAGTGGATGAACTGTTCAACCTCCTCGTGGGAGCACGAGGCAGCGCCGATACAGTCATCGATGTAGTGGAGGAAAAGGTAGGGGGTGGTGCCAGTGTAGTTGCAGAAGATGGACTGTTCCACAGATCCTACAAAGAGACAGGCATAGCTGGGGCCCATGCGGGTGCCCATGGCAACTCCTTTAGTTTGGAGGAAGTGGGAGGATTGGAAAGAGAAGTTGTTCAGGGTAAGGACCAGTTCAGTCAGTCGAAGGAGGGTGTCAGTGGAAGGGTACTGGTTGGTACGGCGGGAAAGGAAGAAGCAGAGGGCTTTGAGTCCTTCGTGATGGGGGATGGAGGTGTACAGGGACTGGATGTCCATCGTGAAGATAAGGTATTGGGGACCAGGGAAGCGAAAATCATGGAGGAGGTGGAGGGCGTGGGTGGTGTCCTGAACGTAGGTGGGGAGTTTGTGGACTAAGGGGGACAGGACAGTGTCGAGGTACGCGGAGATGAGTTCGGTGGGGCAGGAGCAGGCTGAGACAATGGGTCGGCCGGGGCAGTCAGGTTTGTGGATTTTGGGCAGGAGGTAGAAACGGGCGGTGCGGGGATGTGGGACTATGAGGTGGGAGGCAGTGGATGGGAGATCCCCTGAGGTGATGAGGTTATGGATGGTCTGGGAGATGATGGTTTGGTGGTGGGAGGTGGGGTCATGGTCAAGGGGGCAGTAGGAGGAGGTGTCCGTGAGCTGGCGATTAGCCTCAGCGGTGTAAAGGTTGGTGCTCTAAAATACTACTGCGCCTCCCTTGTCTGCCGGTTTGATGGTGAGGTTGGGGTTAGAGCGGAGGGAGTGGACGGCTGCACGTTCCGAGGGTGAGAGGTTGGAGTGGGTGAGAGGGGTGGACAGATTGAGGCAGTTAATGTCGCAGTGGAGTTTAGGAGGATGAGGGGGGATCTAATTGAAATGTACAGAATATTAGAATTCCTACAGTGTAGAAACAGGCCCTTTGGCCCAACAAGTCCACACTGACCCTCCAACAAGTAACCCATACATCCCAGAACACCAAGGGTAATTTAATATGGCCAGTACATCTAACCTGTACATCTTTGCATTGTGGGAGGAAGCCCATGCAGACACAGGGAGAATGTGCAAACTCCACACAGACAGATGCCTGAGGCTGGAATCAAACCCAGGTCCCTGGTGCTAACCACTGAGCCACCACGCCACCCCTGAATACTGAACAGCCTGGACAGAGTGGATGTTGGGAAGATGTTTCCATTGATAGGAGGGACTAGGACCCAAGGGCATAGCCTGAGAGTACAGGGAAGATCTATTTGAATGGTGATGAGGAGAAACTTCTTCAGCCAGAGAGTGGGGAATCTGTGGAACCCACTGCCACAGAAGGCTGTGGAGGCCAGGTCAGTGAGTAAAGTTAAGACGGAGTTGGATAGGTTTTTTGATTATCAAGAGGACCAAGGGTTATAGTGAGAATGTGCGAGAATGGGTTTGAGAAACTTATCAGTCAAGAGTGTGTTGCTGGAAAAGCACAGCAGATCAAGTAGCATCCGAGGAGCAGGAGAATCGACTTTTCAGGAAAAGCCCTTCATCAGGAATGGCTGATGAAGGGCTTTTACCCAAAACATCGATTCTCTTGCTCTTCATATGCTGCCTGACCTGCTGCGCTTTTCCAGCACAACACTCTCAACTCTAATCTCCAGCATCTGTAGTACTCGTTTCTGCCTTGAGAAACTTATCTGCTATGATTTGATGGGCTGAATGGCCTGATTTGCGCCCCTATGTCTTGTGGTCTTATATTCAGTGTATATCAGATTTGCATTTTGCATGCGAGAAAGCAGTCTTCGCTGTGTTTTAATATCCATGTAACAATAAATAAATCTAAATCTCAATTTTGAATTCTCAAACTATCACACGCCAGATTTGAAGTCATGCCTCTGAATTCTCAGCTTTGCCCTGTGGATCATGAGGCCAGTATCATCGCTATGCAACTTGTGTCATCCTAGAGAAAAGAAGCTCTAACGTCGCTCATTGTTAAGTTGATGCTTCATTTGGAACCAGGAGTTATAGTCCAGGTAGACGATTATTCTGCAGTGATACAGTTAGAGTGAAATACTGCCCTCTACTGACACTGACTAACAATGACAGTGGGTAGATATATACAGTATAAGGTAAATGTCCTTTGACCAATAAGTGCAGATAAGCATAGAAATAGCACTGAAGTAGCAACAACAACAACAATATGGCTTCTTTACTGTAATGAAATGGCTAAATTATTTCGCTGGAGATTATAAACAAAATCTGACACTGAACCACGTAAAGGACTACATTAGGTCAGTGGCGGGTTTTATCGACAGTTTTAAAGGAGGAAAACGAGGTATGGAAGAGAATTTCAGAGTTTGGGACCTAAACAACCATCAACAATGGAGTAATTAACACTGGGAATACACTCAAAGGCCAGAATCAGAGGAGGACATGACTATCACAAAGGAATGTGGGGTCGGAACAGATCACAGAGATTGAGAGGGACAAAGCTGTTGGAAGAAATTTGAAACAAAGTTGAGCATTTTGCAGTGAAGCCATTTGACCTAATTGTAAACCGATATAGTTCAATCAGCACAGGAGGATATGTCAAGGTTCGTAGTTCCTTGAAAGTGGAATCACATGTGGACAGGATAGTGGGCAAAGCATTTGGTATATAATACATGCCTTTACTGGCCAGTGCATTGAGTACAGGAGTCTTGCTGTGGCTGTACAGGACATTGGTTAGGCCACTTTTGGAATACTGTGTACAATTCTGGTCTCCCTAGTAGAGGAAAATGTTGCAAAACTTGTAAAGGTTCAGAAAAGATTTAGAAGGACGTTGCCAGAGTTGGAGGATTTGAGCTACAGGGAGAGCTATAGGGAGAGGTTGAATAGGCTGGGGCTGTTTTCCCTGGAGCATCGGAGACTGAAGGGTGACCTTATAGAGGTTTATAAAATCACGAGGGGCATGGCTAGGATAAATAGACAAAGTCTCTTCTCTAGGGTGGGGGAGTCCAGAATTGGAGACCATAGGTTTAGGGTGAGAGGGGAAAGGTATAAAAGGGACCTGAGGGGCAATCTTTTCACACAGAGGTTGGAATGAACTGCCAGAGGAAGTGGTGGAGGCTGGTACAGTTGCAACATTTAAGAGGCATCTGGATGGGTATACGAATAGGAAGGGTTTGGAGGGATATGGCCAAGTGCTGGCAAATGTGACTAAATTCATTGAGGATATCTGGTGGGCATGGACTAGTTGAATTGAAAGATCTGCTTCAGTGCTTTGCATCTCCATGACTCTATGAGTAGGAGGTTAATATAAATTTCAGCATTAATGGTGTAATTCCAAATGTTGGAGGGATGTCAGCAGAACATTCTGTGATGGAGGCTCAGAGAGAAGCAACCGTTTCTGAAGAGGCTTGTTTCTACCTGGTCGTGTATACAGTGAGATAATAAAATGGAGTTATTTTACCATGCATGTGTCCAGAATACTGGGCAGCTTTTTAAATGCAGAGTAGATCACAACCCTGGCAGTTCTTTCAGTGAGTATCTCTATTCACTTGCTCCTTAATGTTGTTCAACCATTGCTCTGTAATTGATGCCTTGACAGAAATGGCCTCATTACTCTATAAACTATGCTTGAAAGAAGAGTCACTGGACTCAAAGCATCAACTCTGCTTCTCTCAGATGCTGCCAGACTTGCTGAATCTCTCCAGCAATTCCTGGTTCTGTTTCAGAATTCCATCATTCATAGTTCTTTGTTTTGTTTTGTAAACCATGCTCTGTTCAAACAACTTGCATTTATTTACAATGCACAGAATGGAGTGTATTATTATTGTATGTTATTTGGGAATGCAGCAGCCAATTTACGATCTACTTAATCTCACCAGTTGCAACAAAATGAGTATTTAAACTGGTATTTTTTGCTGGCACTGGTTGCAAGTAGAATGTTGATCTGTGCACCAGAACAGCCACTTGTGAGCACCTTAAAGTCCCTGTGAGACAGAGAGTATTTGCAACATACCAAAAAGATAATGCAGCACTTCCTTAGTTGAGCATTTCCTAGTCCCAGAGTGGGGCTATGCAGTTTGTTCCAGTGGAACAATAGCAGCTGCACAGCCGAGCATTGCCCACCAGATGGCAGCACGGCTCCATAACTGACTGCCTTGGCAGGGTGCTGCTGCCCAGGAGTGGGCCCTGCTTCTTTATGGAAGGTCACAAAGTAAAATGTGTGTTTCCTTGTTCCCTTCTTCGTCCCTTCTGTGAATAAAACCTTTGATTTTCCCATCACATTGCTGGGTTGTTCTCTGCAGCTATTTACATGAACCTTTCTGGAGCAACACTGCCCCCTTCCTGTCGAGCTCTGCACATTGCACCTTATGGCGAAGTGTTGACTCCTCATCCCCCAGTGAGGAAAGGGGCCTGGTCCTGATGGGCCTGTGTGATCACATGACCATGGCCAAAGCCTAGGACAGATAGCAAAGGCTGTCCTTGACCTACTGGGTGAGGACTCACTGACTGAAGGGCATCCTCTTTGGCTTGACCTCTGCCCTCAGACTTTGGGACATGGCTGTTTGGTTGAAGCACATGCTCTGTGTGTCTGTGTGTGTGTGTGTTTATGTCACATTGGCCTGTTGGCGTACAGGGAGAGTAACATTGACGTTATGTGATGATGCACAGCAGTATTCCACACCCCCACCCTGGTGGTGACATCTGCTTGGCCGTGTGTCTGGGGACTGCAGATGCTGGAGATCAGTGTCTAACAGTGTGGGGCTGGAAAAGCACAGCTGGTCAGGCAGCATCCAAGCAGCAGGAGAATTGCCATTTTGAGCATAAGCTCTTCATCAGGAATGAGGGAGTGGCCCAAGGGGACTGAGAGATAAATGGGAGGGGTGAGGCTTGGGGGGAGGTAGCTGAGAATGTGAAAGGTAGATGGAGGTGGGGGTGAAGGTGATAGGTCACAGAGGAGGGTGGAGCGGATAGGTGGGAAAGAAGTTGGACAGGTCAAGAGGGCAGTGCCGAGTTGGAGGGTTGGATCTGCGAGAAGGTGGGAGGGGAAATGAGGAAACTGGTGAAATACAACCCTGTGGTTGCAGGGTCCCAAGGTGGAAGACGAGGCATCCTTCCTCCAGGCGTTGGGTGGCTAGAGTTTGGTGTTGGAGGAGGCCCAGGACCTGCATGTCCTTGGCGGAGTGGGAGGGGGAGTTAAAGTGATCAGCCACAGGGCAGTGGGGTTGTTTAGTGCGTGTGTCCCAGAGATGTTCTGCAAGTTGGCATGCTGTGTTCCCAATGTAGAGGAGACCACATCGGGTGCAACAGACACAATAGATGACATGTGTGGAGGTGCAGGTAAATCTGTCGGATGTGAAAGGATCCTTTGGGGTCTTGGACAAAGGTGAGGGAGGAAGAGTGGAGCAGGTTTTACACATCGTGTGGTGGCAAGGGAAGCTGCCAGTGGTGGGGGTGGGTGGGCTGGTGGGGGGAGGGGGGTGCGCGTGGACCTAACAAGGGGGTTGTGGAGTGAATGGTCTCTCCGGAGCGCAGATAGTGGTGGCGGAAGTGGCAGAGGTTGATGCGATGTGTCTGGAGGTTGGTGGGGTGGAAGGTGAGGACCGGGGGGGGGGTTCTATCCTTGTTGCAACTGGAGGGTGGGTTTCAAGGTCGGAGGTGCAGGAAGTGGAGGAGATGTGCTGGAGGGAATCATCGATCGCGTTGGGGGGGGGGGGGGGAGTTGCAATCTTGGAAGAAGGAAGCCACCTGGGATGTTCTGTGGTGAAATTGGTCCTCCTGGGTGGACGTGAAGGAATTGGGAATAAGGAAACACTATCCCTTATTTCCCTCCCCACCACTGTCTGCGTTCCGGAGAGACCATTCCCTCCACGACTCCCTCGTTAGGTCCATGCCCACCCCCTCTCCCCACCCCCACCAACCTAACCTTCACTCCCGACACCTTCCCTGCCACCGCAGGAAGTGCAAAGCCAGCACCCATACCTCCCCCCTCACCTCTGTTCAAGGCCCCAAAGCATCCTTCCACATCCGGCAGAGATTTACCTGTCCTTCCACACATGTCACCTACTGTGCCCGTTGCTCTCCATTGTGGTCTCCTCTACATCGGGGAGGCAGGACACCAACTTGCAGATCGTGTCAGAGAACGTCTCTGAGACACACGCGCTGAGCAACCTCACAACCCTGTGGCTGACCACTTTAACTCCCCCTCCCCACCCCCCCCCAAGGACTTGCAAGGCCTGGGCCTCCTCCATTGTCAAACCCTAAACACCCGATGCCTGGACGAAGAACGTCTCATCTTCCGTTTCGGGACCCTCCAACCACACGGGATCAATGTGGATTTCACCAGTTTCCTCATTTCCCTTCCCCCCACCTTATCCTAGTTCCAACCCTCCAATGCCGTCTTGAAATGTCCTACCCTGACAATCTTCCTTCCCACCTATCCGCTCCACCCTCCTCTCCGACCTATCACCTTCACCTATCGTATTCCCAGCTACCATCCCCCCCACCAGCCCCACACTCCCTCCCATTTATCTCTCAGCCCCCTTGGACCACCCCCTCATTCCTGATGAAGAGCTAATGCTCGAAACATCGATTCTTTTGCTCCTCAGGTGCTGTGCTTTTCCAGCATCACACTCTTGACTCTAGGTCCTGCATCTGTGCCAATGGGCAAGGCAGGGACTCTGTGAGGGTCCCTGTTGGTGCTGAGTGAGTGAGTGAGTGAGCACTAATAGAGCAAGTAAGGAGCTGGGTGTGTGTCCCTATGGAAACCATGTCCTGGCAGCAGCATCACAGAATAGGAACATCACACACTTAGATTGCACAGTGCAAGAAACAATCTAACACAGGTCCAATTCATGGAGACATTAGTGTCTGGTGTCTAACATGGAGTCTGAGGATGCAGGTGGTGACCTGGAGTAGGCACTTTGACTGTCATTCTCTTGTGGGTGGTAGAAGAGGGCAGTGAGTATTGGTGAGGGGAGATTGAATAAGAATGATGAGGACAGTCTCCAACAGGGAGCTCACTCGGGAGAATCCCGTCTTTATAACACAGGGCTCGGTTGGAAAATGTGACTTGGGGCTGTCACCATCAACAGCAGCCTCTCTCAGTCACTCACACAGTTCTCCTGCATTTTCTCTTCTTCGAGGTGGGATCAGATCCTGCCCAGAGTTTTCCAACTTGCTGCCAGAATGTTTACAGGCATCTGGAGATAATATCTGCAGGAGCTGCCCACAGTGCATACCATTCCTGGGCCTCTTCATCAGCCAATATCGCCAGGGCTGTGCACACAGACCAGGGAGGCTGACACACTGTTCTCAGGCCCAGACTCAGTCGCAGTCTCAGACTCAGATTCAGGCCCAGTCTCAGACTCAGACTCAATCTCAGACTCAGATTCAGGCCCAGACTCAGACTCAGGCTCAGTCTCAGTCTCAGTCTCAGACTCAGACTCAATCTCAGACTCAATCTCAGTCTCAGACTCAGTCTCAGACTCAGTCTCAGACTCAGACTCAGACTCAGTCTCAGACTCAGGCCCAGACTCAGACTCAGGCCCAGACTCAGACTCAGGCCCAGACTCAGTCTCAGTCTCAGTCTCAGACTCAGTCTCAGTCTCAGTCTCAGTCTCAGACTCAGTCTCAGAATCAGTCCCAGACTCAGTCCCAGACTCAGTCTCAGATTCGGAGGGAGAGTGAGTGAGAGGGAGAGGGAGTGTCTGGCAGAATATTTGTGAAGGAGGAACTGGAATAGAGTGAATAACCGATGTCTTTTTCCCAGGTGTCCAAAACTAGAGGGCATAGGTTTTGAGAGAGAGGAGAAAGATTTGAACGGGGCCTGAGGGGTAACTTTTTTCACACAGAAAGTGATGCGTGTACAGAGCAAGCTACCAGAAGAAGTGTCAAATATGGGTGATGCAAACTGATTAAAAAGGAAACTATCACTGTTTGACGTTTTCTGACAAGCTGTGTGTGCTGTGGCTGGACCGGTAACACTGCCATTCTCTGAGTCACACAGTTGTGGGTTCAAACCCCACTGCAGAGACACAAATGGAGCTGACCACCTCACGGAAGCCCTGAGTCAGATGCAAATCCTGTCTGTCCCCTCGGGTGAACGGAAGAGAGGAGGGCAGTTATCCACAGTGTCACAGCCAATAATATCATTAGAAAACAGATTATCTGGTGACATCATCACGTTATTGTTACTAGGAGTTTGCTGTGGGTAATTGTAACGCTATCTAAAAGTACTTGATTGACCTCAATGAGCTTTCAGATATACTGTGGTTGTGAAGGACACTGTATAAAAATGAACCTGTCTTTGTAAGTGGCAACGTTGGTTGGTTTTGAATAATGGAGGTGGGGGGGGTCTTGCACTGTCAGTGATGCCAATAGTTGGGTGAGATGTTAAGCTGAGACCCACGTAGCCCGGTCAGGCATGAGATCCCACCACACTCCGTGTTCCAGCAGGGACAAGTTCTCCATGTCCTGGAAAATATTTATTCCTCAACCATCCATGCAAGACCCACCCCAAAACAAAATTGTCTTGTTGTTCCCATATCACTGCTTATGGGATCTTGCTCTACACAAATCAGCTGTCCACCGTTTCCCACGTGTGACCAGGCAGTGGCTAGGCTTCAGAAAACTGCTGTGAGGAAGAGTTATCCTAACCTCAAAACATTAACTGTTCCTCGCTTCACAAATACTGCCAGACCTGCTGTGTTTATTTCACAAAATCTGTCATTAATGTGAAACAGAGGACAGGTGGTCCTGCAAAAACCAAAATAAGTGCAAGGCTTCTTTTAGTCCAATGTGTGCAGTGTGCATCATATTGTGGCATTGGAAACACCTTTTGCAAACATTCAGCATCCCCACATCAAACCACAGTGATGCAGGTCTAACATTTCATTCAACAGTGTTCCACATCAACCACTGTCCACACACACTGAACAGATCACGTGATCCCCCTCCTCATTCGGCACTTGTGAAATCAGAGTGGGGAAGATGGCTCATTCAAACTGAAACTCTCCTGTCATGCGTTTACAGAGTCATTGTTCTCGAAATAAGTATATTGCATATGTAACACCCACCCTATATATACTCCTGCTGTGTATAATACCCACCCTGTGTGTAACTCCCACCCTGTGTGTAACTCCCACCCAATGTGTAACTCCCACCCTGTGTATAATTCCCACCCTGTGTGTAACACCCACCCTGTGTGTAACTCCCATCCAGTGTATAACACCCACCCTGTGTATAACACCCACACTGTGTATAACTCCCACCCTCTGTGCAACACCGACCCTCTGTGTATAACTCCTACCCTTTGAGTACCATCCACCCTGTGTATAATTCCCACCGTGTGTATAACTCCCAACCTCTGTGCATAACCCCCACCCTGTGTGTAACACCCACCCTGTATATAACTCCCACCCTGTGTATAAACCCAACCTGTGTGTAACACCCTCCCTTTGTGTATAACACCCACCCTGTGACTAACTCCCACTGTGTGAATAACTCCCACCCAATGTGTCACTCCCACCCTGTGTGTAACACTCACCCTTTGTGTTTAACACCCACACTCTATGTATAACTCCCACCCTCTGTGCAACACCGACCCTCTGTGTATAACTTCCACCCTTTGAGTACCATCCACCCTGTGTATAACTCCCACCGTGTGTATAACTCCCACCCTCTGTGTATAACCCCCACCCAGTATGTAACACCCACCGTGTGAATAACTCCCACCCAATGTGTAACTCCCACCCTGTGTGTAACACTCACCCTATGTGTATAACACCCACCCTGTGTATAACGTCCACCCTGTGTGTAACACCCACCCTGTGTATCACTCCCACCCTGTCTGTAACACCCACCCTCTGTGTATAACTCCTACCCAATGCGTAACACCCACCCTGTGCATAATTCCCAACCTGTACATAACTCCCACCCTGTGTGTAAGCCCCACCCTGTATGTAACTCCCACCGTCTGTATAACTCCCACCCTCTTGTAACTGCCATACTGTCGGTAACACCCAGCTTGTGTATAACATCCACCCAGTGAGACTTCCACACTGTGTATAACTCCCACCCTGTGTTTAACAGCCACCATGTGTATAACTCCGACACTGTGTATAACATACACCCTTTGTGTAACTCCCACCCTGTGTGTAACACCCACCCTGTGTGTAACACCCATCCTTTGTGCATACCTCCCACCCTGTGTATAACCCCCACCCTGTGGGTAACACCCACCCTGTGTATAACACCCATCCTGTGTGTAATATCCACCCTGTGTATAACTCCCACCCTATGTGTAACTCCCACCCTGTGTGTAACACCCACCCTGTGCATAACTCCCACCCTGTGTGTAACATCCACTCTGTGTGTAACACCCACCCTGTATATAACTCCCACCCTGTGTATAACCCCCGCCCTGTGTATCACTCCCACCCTGTGTGTAACACCCTCCCACTATGTAACACCCACCCTGTGTATAACTCCCACTCTCTGTGTAACTGCCACACTGTGTGTAACACCCACACTGTGTATAACTCCCAACCTGTGTGTAATATCCAACTTGTGCATAACTCCCGCCCTGTGTATCACTCCCACCCTGTGTGTAACACCCTCCCACTATGTAACACCCACCCTGTGTATAACTCCCACTCTCTGTGTAACTGCCACACTGTCTGTAACACCCACACTGTGTATAACTCCCAACCTGTGTGTAATATCCAACTTGTGTATAACTCCCACCCTGTGTATAACTCCTAGCCTATGTGTAACACCCATCCTGTGTCTAACAACCACCCTGTGTATAGCTCGCACCCTGTGTATAACCCCCGTCCTGTGTATCACTCCCACACTGTGTGTAACACCCAGCCTCTGTGTATAACTCCCACCATGTGTGTAACAGCCACCCTGTGTGTAACTCCCACCCTTTGTGTATAACTCTCACCCTGTGTATACCTCCCATACTGTGTGTAACACCCACCCTTTGTGTATAACTCCCCCCCCGTGGGTAACACCCACGCTGTGTATGACTCCCACTCTGTGTGTAAATCCTGCCCTGTGTACAACTCCCATCCTGTATATAACTCCCACCCTGTGGGTAACACGCACCCAATGTGTAATACCCACCCTGTGTATAACTCCCTCACAGTATGTAACACCCACCCTCTGTGTAATTCCCACCCTCTGTGTATAACTCCCACCCTCTGTATAACACCCACCTTGTGTATAACATCCACCCTGTGTGTAACACCCACCCTCTGTGTATAACTCCCACCCCGTGTGTAACACCCATCCTTTGTATAACAACTACCCTGTGTATAACTCCCACCCTATGTATTACCCCTGCCCTGTGTATCACTCCTGCCCTGTGTATCAGTCCCACACTGTGTGTATAACACCCACCATATGTATAACTCCCACCCTGTGTGTAACACCAAACCTGTGTGTAACACCCACCTATGTGTGTAACACCCACCCTTTGTGTATAACACCCACCCTGTGTGTAACACCCACCTTGTGTATATCTCCCAACCTGTGTGTAACACCCACCCTTTGTGTACACCAACCTCAGTGTGTAACACCCACTCTGTGTATAACACTCACCCTGTGTGTAATATCCATGATGTGTATAACTCCCACCCTGTGAATAAGTCCCACCCTGTGTGTAACACCCACCCTGCGTGTAACACCCGCACTTTGTGTGTAACAGCCACCTAGTATGTAACACCCACCCTGTGTATAACACCCACCCTATGTGTAACACCCACCCTATGTGTATAACACTAACCCCTGTGTATAACTCCCACCCATTGTGTAACACCCACCCTGTGCATAACTCCCACATTTTGTGTAACACCCACACTGTGTGTAACACCCATCCTTTGTATAACAAACACCCTGTGTATAACTCCCACTCTATGTATTACCCCCCCACCGTGTATCACTCCTGCCCTGTGTATCACTCCAACACTGTGTATAACACCCACCCTGTGTGTAACACCAACCCTGTGTGTAACTCCCACACCCTGTGTGTAACACCCATCCTTTGTGTATAACACCCACCCAGTGTGTAATACCCACCCTGTGTATAACACCCACCCTGCGTGTAACACCCATCTTGTGTATATCTCCCACCCTGTGTGTAACACCCACCTTTTGTGTACAACACCAACACAGTGTGTAACACCCACAATCTGTGTATAACTCCCACCCTCTGTGTAACACCCACCCTTTGTGTATAACTCCCACCCTGTGTATAACCCCCACCCTGTGTATCACTCCCACCCTGTGTGTAACACTCTCCCACTATGTAACACCCACCCTGTGTATAACTCCCACCCTCTGTGTAACTGCCACACTGTCTGTAACACCCACCCTGTGTATCCCTCCCAACCTGTGTGTAATATCCAACTTGTGTATAACTCCGACCCTGTGTATTACCCCTGCCCTGTATATCACTCCCACCCTGTGTATAACTCCTAGCCTGTGTGTAACACCCATCCTGTGTCTAACAACCACCCTGTGTATAACTCGCACCCTGTGTATAACCCCTGCCCTGTGTATCACTCCCACCCTGTGTGTTACACCCACCCACTATGTAACACCCACCCTGTGTATAACTCCCACCCTCTGTGTAACTGCCACACTGTCTGTAACACCCACCCTGTGTATAACTCCCAACCTGTGTGTAATATCCAACTTGTGTATAACTCCAACCCTGTGTATTACCTCTGCCCTGTATATCACTCCCACCCTCTGTATAACTCCCAGCCTGTGTGTAACACCCATCCTGTGTCTAACAACCACCCTATGTATAACTCGCACCCTGTGTATAACCCCCGCCCTGTGTATCACTCCCACACTGTGTGTAACACCCAGCCTCTGTGTATAACTCCCACCATGTGTGTAACAGCCACCCTGTGTGTAACTCCCACCCTTTTGCATAACTCTCACCCTGTGTATACCTCCCATACTGTGTGTAACACGAATCCTCTGTGCATAACTCCCACACTGTGTGTAACACCCACCCTTTGTGTAACACCCACGCTGTGTATGACTCCCACTCTGTGTGTAAATCCTGCCCTGTGTACAACTCACATCCTATGTATAGTTCCCATCCTGCGTATAACTCCCAACCTCTGTATAACTCCCACCCTCTGTGTATAACTCCCACCCTCTGTAATAACACCCACCTTGTGTATTACACCCACCTTGTGTATAACTCCCACCCTGTGAATAACTCACACTCTGTGTATAATACCCACCTTGTGTATAACTCCCACCCTGTGAATAACTCACACTCTGTGTGTAACATCCACCCTGTGTGTATAACTCCCACCCTTTGTGTATAACACCCACCCTTTGTGTAACACCCATCCTTTATATAACAACCACCCTGTGTATAACTCCCACCCTTTGTGTATAACTCCCACCCTGTGTATAACTCCCACCCTGTGTGTAACACCACCCTTTGTGTATAACCCCCACCCTGTGTATAACCCCCACCCTGTGGGTAACACCCACCCTGTGTATAACACCCACCCTGTGGGTAACACCCACCCTGTGTATAACACCCACCCTGTGTGTAACACCCACGCTGTGTATGACTCCCACTCTGTGTGTAAATCCTGCCCTGTGTACAACTCCCATCCTGTATATAACTCCCACCCTGTGTGTAACACCCACCCAATGTGTAATACCCACCCTGTGTATACCTCCCACACAGTATGTAACACCCACCCTCTGTGTATAACATCCACGCTGTGTATAACTCCCACCCTGTGAATAACTCCCACTCTGTGTATAACACCCACCCTGTGTGTAACACCCACCCTCTGTGTATCACTCCCAACCTGTGTGTAACACCCATCCTTTGTTTAACATCCACCCTGTGTATAACTGCCACACTGTCTGTAACACACACTCTGCGTATAACTCCCACCCTGTGTGTAACACCCACACTGTGTGTAACACCCACCCTGTGTGTAACTCCCACACACTGTGTGTAACACCCACCCTCTGTGTATAACTCCCACACACTGTGTGTAACACCCATCCTCTGTGTATAATTCCCACACTGTGTGTAACACCCACCCTCTGTGTATAACTCCCGACCTGTGTGTAACTTCTACCGTGTGT
The DNA here is from genome assembly GCF_020745735.1 of Hemiscyllium ocellatum. Taxonomy (NCBI): domain Eukaryota; kingdom Metazoa; phylum Chordata; class Chondrichthyes; order Orectolobiformes; family Hemiscylliidae; genus Hemiscyllium; species Hemiscyllium ocellatum. The sequence continues at coordinate 41,417,525 of NC_083428.1, forward strand.
ATAACTCCCACCCCCTTTAGTAACTGTCACACTGTCTGTAACACCCACCCTGTTTCATAACTCCCACCCTGTGTGTAACACCCACACTGTGTGTTGCACCCACCCTGTGTGTAACTCCCACACACTGTGTGAAACACCCATCCTCTGTGTATAACTCCCACACTGTGTGTAACACCCACCCTCTGTGTATAACTCCCACCCTGTGTGTAACACCCACCCTGTGTGTAACTCCCACACTGTGTTTAACAGCCACCATGTGTATAACTCCGACACTGTGTATAACATACACCCTTTGTGTAACTCCCACCCTGTGTATAACCCCCACCCTGTGTGTAACACCCACCCTGTGTGTAACACCCATCCTTTGTGTATAACTCCCACCCTGTGTATAACCCCCACCCTGTGTGTAACACCCACCCTGTGTATAAAACCCAACCTGTGTGTAACACCCACGCTGTGTATGACTCCCACTCTGTGTGTAAATCCTGCCCTGTGTACAACTCACATCCTGTACATAACTCCCACCCTGTGTGTAACACCCACCCAATGTGTAATATCCACCCTGTGTATAACTCCCACACAGTATGTAACACCCACCCTCTGTGTAATTCCCACCCTCTGTGTATAACTCTCACCCTCTGTATAACACCCACCTTGTGTGTAACACCCACTCTCTGTGTATAACTCCCAACCTGTGTGCAACACCCATGCTTTGTATAGCAATCACCCTTTGTATAACTCCCACCCTATGTATTACCCCCGCCCTGTGTATAACACCCACCCTATGTATAACTCCCACCCTGTGTGTAACACCAAACCTGTGTGTAACTCCCACACCCTGTGTGTAACACCCACCCTTTGTGTATAACAACCACCCAGTGTATAATACCCACCCTGTGTATAGCACCCACCCTGTGTGTAATATCCACGATGTGTATAACTCCCACCCTGTGTGTAACACCCACCCTGCGTGTAACACCCGCACTTTGTGTGTAACACCCACCTAGTATGTAACACCAACCCTGTGTATAACACCAACCCTGTGTATAACTCCCACCCTTTGTGTAACACCCACACTGTGTGTAACACCCATCCTTTGTATAACAAACACCCTGTGTATAACTCCCACTCTATGTATTACCCCCGCCCTGTGTATCACTCCTGCCCTGTGTATCACTCCAACACTGTGTATAACACCCACCCTGTGTATAACACCCACCCTGTGTGTAACACCAACCCTGTGTGTAACTCCCACACCCTGTGTGTAACACCCATCCCTTGTGTATAACACCCACCCAGTGTGTAATACCCACCCTGTGTATAACACCCACCCTGCGTGTAACACCCACCCTGTGTATAACACCCACCCTGTGTGTAACACCAACACTGTGTATAACTCCCACCCTGTGTGTAACACCAACCCTGTGTGTGACTCCCACACCCTGTGTATAACACCCATCCTTTGTGTATAACACCCACCCAGTGTGTAATACCCACCCTGTGTATAACACCCACCCTGCGTGTAACACCCACCTTGTGTATATCTCCCACCCTGTGTGTAACACCTACCTTTTGTGTACAACACCAACACAGTGTGTAACACCCATCCTCTGTGTATAACTCCCACCCTCTGTGTAACACCCACCCTTTGTGTATAACTCCCACCCTGTGCATAACTCCCTCTCATTGTGTAACACCCACCCTGTGTATCACTCCCACCCTGTGTGTAACACCCACACTGTGTGTAACACCCACCCTGTGTGTAACACCCACACACTGTGTGTAACACCCACCCTCTGTGTATAACTCCCACACACTGTGTGTAACACCCATCCTCTGTGTATAATTCCCACACTGTGTGTAACACCCACCCTCTGTGTATAACTCCCAACCTGTGTGTAACTTCTACCGTGTGTATAACTCCCACCCCCTTTAGTAACTGTCACACTGTCTGTAACACCCACCCTGTTTCATAACTCCCACCCTGTGTGTAACACCCACACTGTGTGTTGCACCCACCCTGTGTGTAACTCCCACACACTGTGTGAAACACCCATCCTCTGTGTATAACTCCCACACTGTGTGTAACACCCACCCTCTGTGTATAACTCCCACCCTGTGTGTAACATCCATACTGTGTGTAACACCCGCCCTCTGTGTATAACTCCCACCCTGTGTGTAACTCCCACACTGTGTTTAACAGCCACCATGTGTATAACTCCAACACTGTGTATAACATACACCCTTTGTGTAACTCCCACCCTGTGTATAACCCCCACCCTGTGTGTAACACCCACCCTGTGTGTAACACCCATCCTTTGTGTATAACTCCCACCCTGTGTATAACCCCCACCCTGTGTGTAACACCCACCCTGTGTATAAAACCCAACCTGTGTGTAACACCCACGCTGTGTATGACTCCCACTCTGTGTGTAAATCCTGCCCTGTGTACAACTCACATCCTGTACATAACTCCCACCCTGTGTGTAACACCCACCCAATGTGTAATATCCACCCTGTGTATAACTCCCACACAGTATGTAACACCCACCCTCTGTGTAATTCCCACCCTCTGTGTATAACTCTCACCCTCTGTATAACACCCACCTTGTGTGTAACACCCACTCTCTGTGTATAACTCCCAACCTGTGTGCAGCACCCATGCTTTGTATAGCAATCACCCTTTGTATAACTCCCACCCTATGTATTACCCCCGCCCTGTGTATAACACCCACCCTATGTATAACTCCCACCCTGTGTGTAACACCAAACCTGTGTGTAACTCCCACACCCTGTGTGTAACACCCACCCTTTGTGTATAACAACCACCCAGTGTGTAATACCCACCCTGTGTATAGCACCCACCCTGTGTGTAATATCCACGATGTGTATAACACCCACCCTGTGTGTAACACCCACCCTGCGTGTAACACCCGCACTTTGTGTGTAACACCCACCTAGTATGTAACACCAACCCTGTGTATAACACCAACCCTGTGTATAACTCCCACCCTTTGTGTAACACCCACACTGTGTGTAACACCCATCCTTTGTATAACAAACACCCTGTGTATAACTCCCACTCTATGTATTACCCCCGCCCTGTGTATCACTCCCGCCCTGTGTATCACTCCTGCCCTGTGTATCACTCCAACACTGTGTATAACACCCACCCTGTGTATAACACCCACCCTGTGTGTAACACCAACCCTGTGTGTAACTCCCACACCCTGTGTGTAACACCCATCCTTTGTGTATAACACCCACCCAGTGTGTAATACCCACCCTGTGTATAACACCCACCCTGCGTGTAACACCCACCCTGTGTATAACACCCACCCTGTGTGTAACACCAACACTGTGTATCACTCCCACCCTGTGTGTAACACTCTCCCACTATGTAACACCCACCCTGTGTATAACTCCCACCCTCTGTGTAACTGCCACACTGTATGTAACACCCAGCCTCTGTGTATAACTCCCACCATGTGTGTAACAGCCACCATGTGTGTAACTCCCACCCTTTGTATATAACTCTCACCCTGTGTATAACTCCCATACTGTGTGTAACACCCATCCTCTGTGCATAACTCCCACACTGTGTGTAACACCCAACTTTTGTGTAACACCCACGCTGTGTATGACTCCCACTCTGTGTGTAAATCCTGCCCTGTGTACAACTCCCATCCTGTGTATAACTCCCACCCTCTGTGTAACTCCCACCCTCTGTGTATAACTCCCACCCTCTGTATAACACCCACCTTGTGTATAACACCCACCTTGTGTATAACTCCCACCCTGTGAATAACTCACACTCTGTGTGTAACATCCACCCAGTGTGTAACACCCACCCTCTGTGTATAACTCCCACCCTTTGTGTAACACCCATCCTTTATATAACAACCACCCTGTGTATAACTCTCATACTGTGTGTAACACCCACCCTCTGTGTATAACTCCCACCCTGTGTGTAACACCCATCCTTTATATAACAACCACCCTGTGTGTAACTCTCATACTGTGTAACACCCACCCTTTGTGTATAACTCCCACCCTGTGCATAACTCCCTCTCATTGTGTAACACCCATCCTGTGTGTAACACCCACCCTGTGCATAACTCCCACCCTGTGTGTAACACTCTCCCACTATGTAACACCCACCCTGTATATAACTCCCACCCTGTGTGTAACACCCACCCAATGTGTAATACCCACCCTGTGTATAACTCCCACACAGTATGTAACACCCACGCTCTGTGTAACTCCCACCCTCTGTGTATAACTCCCACCCTCTGTATAACTCCCACCTTGTGTGTAACACCTACACTGTGTATAACTCCCACCTTGTGTGTAACACCCACACTGTGTGTAAACCCCACCCTGTGTGTAACTCCCACACCCTGTGTGTAACACCCATCCTTTGTATAACAACCAACCTGTGTATAACTCCCACCCTATGTATTACCCCCGCCCTGTGTTCCACTCCTGCCCTGTATATCACTCCCACACTGTGTGTATAACATCCACCCTGTGTATAACTCCCACCCTGTGTGTAACTCCCACACACTGTGTGTAACACCCATCCTCTGTGTATAACTCCCACAATGTGTGTAACACCCACCCTCTGTGTATAACTCCCAACCTGTGTGTAACTTCTACCGTGTATATAACTCCCACCCCCTTTAGTAACTGTCACACTGTCTGTAACACCCACCCTGTTTCATAACTCCCACCCTGTGTGTAACACCCACACTGTGTGTTGCACCCACCCTGTGTGTAACTCCCACACCCTGTGTGTAACACCCACCCTCTGTGTATAACTCCCACCCTGTGTGTAACATCCACACTGTGTGTAACACCCACCCTCTGTGAATAACTCGCACCCTGTGTGTAACACCCACCCTCTGTGTAACTCCCACACACTGTGTATAACACCCATCCTCTGTGTATAACTCCCACACTGTGTGTAACACCCACCCTCTGTGTATAACTCCCAACCTGTGTGTAACTTCTACCGTGTGTATAACTCCCACCCCCTTTAGTAACTGTCACACTGTCTGTAACACCCACCCTGTTTCATAACTCCCACCCTGTGTGTAACACCCACACTGTGTGTTGCACCCACCCTGTGTGTAACTCCCACACCCTGTGTGTAACACCCACCCTCTGTGTATAACTCCCACCCTGTGTGTAACATCCACACTGTGTGTAACACCCACCCTCTGTGTATAACTTGCACCCTGTGTGTAACACCCACCCTGTGTGTAACTCCCACACTGTAACACCCACCCTTTTTGTGTAACTCCCACCCTGTGTATAACCCCCACCCTGTGTGTAACTTCCACCCTGTGTATAACTCCCAACCTGTGTATAACCCACACCCTGTCTGTAACACCCACCCTGTGTATAACCCCTACCCTGTGTGTAACTCCCACCCTGTGTATAACTCCCACCCTGTGTATAACACCCACCCTATGTATAACTCCCACCTTGTGTATAACAATTACCCTTTGTGTCTAACTCCTATCCTGTTTGTAACACCCACCCTGACTATAACTCCTGCCCTGTGTGTAACTCCCACCCTCTGTGTACAACTCCCACCGTGTGTGTAACTCCCACCCTGTGTATAACTCCTAACCTATGAATAACTCCCACCCTGTGTATAAACCCAACCTGTGTGTAAAATCCACCGTCTGTGTATAACTCCCACCCTGTGAATAACTCCTATCCTCTGTGTAACACCCATCCTCTGTGTAACTGCCACACTATCTGTAACACACACCCTGCGTATAACTCCCAACCTGTGTGTAACTCCCACACTATGTGTAACTCCCACACTGTGTGTATAACACCCACCCTGTGTATACCTCCCACCGTGTGTAACAGCCACCCTCTGTGTATAACTCCCACCCTCTGTGCAACACCCACCCTCTGTGTATAACTCCCAACCTGTATGTAACTCCCACCCTGTGTATAATTCCCACCCTGTGTAACACCCAACTTGTGTGTAACATCCACCCTGTGTGACTTCCACACTGTCTGTAACACCCAGCCTGTGTATAACTCCCGCCCTCTGTGCAACACCCACCCTCTGTGTATAACTCCCACCTTGTGTATAATTCCCACCCTGTGTATAACTCCCACACTGTGTATTACACCCACCCTTTGTGTAACTCCCACCCTGTGTATAACTCACACCCTGTGTGTAACACCTACCCTGTGTATAACCTCCACGCTGTGTGTAACACCCTCCCTTTGGGTATAACCCCCACCCAGTGTGTAAAACCTACCCTGTGTCTAACTCCCACTCTATGTGTAACACCCACCCTGTGTATAGCTCCCACCCTGTGTGTAACACCCACCCTTTCTGTATAACTCCCACCCTGTGTATAACACCCACCCTGTGTATAACTCCTACCCTGTGTATAACACCCACCCTGTGTATAACTCCCACCCTGTGTGTAACACCCACCCAATGTGTAATACCCACCCTGTGTATACCTCCCACACAGTATGTAACACCCACCCTCTGTGTATAACATCCACCCTGTGTGTAACACCCACCCTGTGTGTAACTCCCACACTGTGTTTAACAGCCACCATGTGTATAACTCCGACACTGTGTATAACATACACCCTTTGTGTAACTCCCACCCTGTGTATAACCCCCACCCTGTGTGTAACACCCACCCTGTGTGTAACACCCATCCTTTGTGTATAACTCCCACCCTGTGTATAACCCCCACCCTGTGTGTAACACCCACCCTGTGTATAAAACCCAACCTGTGTGTAACACCCACGCTGTGTATGACTCCCACTCTGTGTGTAAATCCTGCCCTGTGTACAACTCACATCCTGTACATAACTCCCACCCTGTGTGTAACACCCACCCAATGTGTAATATCCACCCTGTGTATAACTCCCACACAGTATGTAACACCCACCCTCTGTGTAATTCCCACCCTCTGTGTATAACTCCCAACCTGTGTGCAACACCCATGCTTTGTATAGCAATCACCCTTTGTATAACTCCCACCCTATGTATTACCCCCGCCCTGTGTATAACACCCACCCTATGTATAACTCCCACCCTGTGTGTAACACCAAACCTGTGTGTAACTCCCACACCCTGTGTGTAACACCCACCCTTTGTGTATAACAACCACCCAGTGTATAATACCCACCCTGTGTATAGCACCCACCCTGTGTGTAATATCCACGATGTGTATAACTCCCACCCTGCGTGTAACACCCGCACTTTGTGTGTAATACCCACCTAGTATGTAACACCAACCCTGTGTATAACACCAACCCTGTGTATAACTCCCACCCTTTGTGTAACACCCACACTGTGTGTAACACCCATCCTTTGTATAACAAACACCCTGTGTATAACTCCCACTCTATGTATTACCCCCGCCCTGTGTATCACTCCTGCCCTGTGTATCACTCCAACACTGTGTATAACACCCACCCTGTGTATAACACCCACCCTGTGTGTAACACCAACCCTGTGTGTAACTCCCACACCCTGTGTGTAACACCCATCCTTTGTGTATAACACCCACCCAGTGTGTAATACCCACCCTGTGTATAACACCCACCCTGCGTGTAACACCCACCCTGTGTATAACACCCACCCTGTCTGTAACACCAACACTGTGTATAACTCCCACCCTGTGTGTAACACCAATCCTGTGTGTGACTCCCACACCCTGTGTGTAACACCCATCCTTTGTGTATAACACCCACCCAGTGTGTAATACCCACCCTGTGTATAACACCCACCCTGCGTGTAACACCCACCTTGTGTATATCTCCCACCCTGTGTGTAACACCTACCTTTTGTGTACAACACCAACACAGTGTGTAACACCCATCCTCTGTGTATAACTCCCACCCTCTGTGTAACACCCACCCTTTGTGTATAACTCCCACCCTGTGCATAACTCCCTCTCATTGTGTAACACCCACCCTGTGTATCACTCCCACCCTGTGTGTAACACCCACACTGTGTGTAACACCCACCCTGTGTGTAACTCCCACACACTATGTGTAACACCCATCCTCTGTGTATAATTCCCACACTGTGTGTAACACCCACCCTCTGTGTATAACTCCCAACCTGTGTGTAACTTCTACCGTGTGTATAACTCCCATCCCCTTTAGTAACTGTCACACTGTCTGTAACACCCACCCTGTTTCATAACTCCCACCCTGTGTGTAACACCCACACTGTGTGTTGCACCCACCCTGTGTGTAACTCCCACACACTGTGTGAAACACCCATCCTCTGTGTATAACTCCCACACTGTGTGTAACACCCACCCTCTGTGTATAACTCCCACCCTGTGTGTAACATCCATACTGTGTGTAACACCCGCCCTCTGTGTATAACTCCCACCCTGTGTGTAACTCCCACACTGTGTTTAACAGCCACCATGTGTATAACTCCGACACTGTGTATAACATACACCCTTTGTGTAACTCCCACCCTGTGTATAACCCCCACCCTGTGTGTAACACCCACCCTGTGTGTAACACCCATCCTTTGTGTATAACTCCCACCCTGTGTATAACCCCCACCCTGTGTGTAACACCCACCCTGTGTATAAAACCCAACCTGTGTGTAACACCCACGCTGTGTATGACTCCCACTCTGTGTGTAAATCCTGCCCTGTGTACAACTCACATCCTGTACATAACTCCCACCCTGTGTGTAACACCCACCCAATGTGTAATATCCACCCTGTGTATAACTCCCACACAGTATGTAACACCCACCCTCTGTGTAATTCCCACCCTCTGTGTATAACTCTCACCCTCTGTATAACACCCACCTTGTGTGTAACACCCACTCTCTGTGTATAACTCCCAACCTGTGTGCAGCACCCATGCTTTGTATAGCAATCACCCTTTGTATAACTCCCACCCTATGTATTACCCCCGCCCTGTGTATAACACCCACCCTATGTATAACTCCCACCCTGTGTGTAACACCAAACCTGTGTGTAACTCCCACACCCTGTGTGTAACACCCACCCTTTGTGTATAACAACCACCCAGTGTGTAATACCCACCCTGTGTATAGCACCCACCCTGTGTGTAATATCCACGATGTGTATAACTCCCACCCTGTGTGTAACACCCACCCTGCGTGTAACACCCGCACTTTGTGTGTAACACCCACCTAGTATGTAACACCAACCCTGTGTATAACACCAACCCTGTGTATAACTCCCACCCTTTGTGTAACACCCACACTGTGTGTAACACCCATCCTTTGTATAACAAACACCCTGTGTATAACTCCCACTCTATGTATTACCCCCGCCCTGTGTATCACTCCCGCCCTGTGTATCACTCCTGCCCTGTGTATCACTCCAACACTGTGTATAACACCCACCCTGTGTATAACACCCACCCTGTGTGTAACACCAACCCTGTGTGTAACTCCCACACCCTGTGTGTAACACCCATCCTTTGTGTATAACACCCACCCAGTGTGTAATACCCACCCTGTGTATAACACCCACCCTGCGTGTAACACCCACCCTGTGTATAACACCCACCCTGTGTGTAACACCAACACTGTGTATCACTCCCACCCTGTGTGTAACACTCTCCCACTATGTAACACCCACCCTGTGTATAACTCCCACCCTCTGTGTAACTGCCACACTGTATGTAACACCCAGCCTCTGTGTATAACTCCCACCATGTGTGTAACAGCCACCATGTGTGTAACTCCCACCCTTTGTATATAACTCTCACCCTGTGTATAACTCCCATACTGTGTGTAACACCCATCCTCTGTGCATAACTCCCACACTGTGTGTAACACCCAACTTTTGTGTAACACCCACGCTGTGTATGACTCCCACTCTGTGTGTAAATCCTGCCCTGTGTACAACTCCCATCCTGTGTATAACTCCCACCCTCTGTGTAACTCCCACCCTCTGTGTATAACTCCCACCCTCTGTATAACACCCACCTTGTGTATAACACCCACCTTGTGTATAACTCCCACCCTGTGAATAACTCACACTCTGTGTGTAACATCCACCCAGTGTGTAACACCCACCCTCTGTGTATAACTCCCACCCTTTGTGTAACACCCATCCTTTATATAACAACCACCCTGTGTATAACTCTCATACTGTGTGTAACACCCACCCTCTGTGTATAACTCCCACCCTGTGTGTAACACCCATCCTTTATATAACAACCACCCTGTGTGTAACTCTCATACTGTGTAACACCCACCCTTTGTGTATAACTCCCACCCTGTGCATAACTCCCTCTCATTGTGTAACACCCATCCTGTGTGTAACACCCACCCTGTGCATAACTCCCACCCTGTGTGTAACACTCTCCCACTATGTAACACCCACCCTGTATATAACTCCCACCCTGTGTGTAACACCCACCCAATGTGTAATACCCACCCTGTGTATAACTCCCACACAGTATGTAACACCCACGCTCTGTGTAACTCCCACCCTCTGTGTATAACTCCCACCCTCTGTATAACTCCCACCTTGTGTGTAACACCTACACTGTGTATAACTCCCACCTTGTGTGTAACACCCACACTGTGTGTAAACCCCACCCTGTGTGTAACTCCCACACCCTGTGTGTAACACCCATCCTTTGTATAACAACCAACCTGTGTATAACTCCCACCCTATGTATTACCCCCGCCCTGTGTTCCACTCCTGCCCTGTATATCACTCCCACACTGTGTGTATAACATCCACCCTGTGTATAACTCCCACCCTGTGTGTAACTCCCACACACTGTGTGTAACACCCATCCTCTGTGTATAACTCCCACAATGTGTGTAACACCCACCCTCTGTGTATAACTCCCAACCTGTGTGTAACTTCTACCGTGTATATAACTCCCACCCCCTTTAGTAACTGTCACACTGTCTGTAACACCCACCCTGTTTCATAACTCCCACCCTGTGTGTAACACCCACACTGTGTGTTGCACCCACCCTGTGTGTAACTCCCACACCCTGTGTGTAACACCCACCCTCTGTGTATAACTCCCACCCTGTGTGTAACATCCACACTGTGTGTAACACCCACCCTCTGTGAATAACTCGCACCCTGTGTGTAACACCCACCCTCTGTGTAACTCCCACACACTGTGTATAACACCCATCCTCTGTGTATAACTCCCACACTGTGTGTAACACCCACCCTCTGTGTATAACTCCCAACCTGTGTGTAACTTCTACCGTGTGTATAACTCCCACCCCCTTTAGTAACTGTCACACTGTCTGTAACACCCACCCTGTTTCATAACTCCCACCCTGTGTGTAACACCCACACTGTGTGTTGCACCCACCCTGTGTGTAACTCCCACACCCTGTGTGTAACACCCACCCTCTGTGTATAACTCCCACCCTGTGTGTAACATCCACACTGTGTGTAACACCCACCCTCTGTGTATAACTTGCACCCTGTGTGTAACACCCACCCTGTGTGTAACTCCCACACTGTAACACCCACCCTTTTTGTGTAACTCCCACCCTGTGTATAACCCCCACCCTGTGTGTAACTTCCACCCTGTGTATAACTCCCAACCTGTGTATAACCCACACCCTGTCTGTAACACCCACCCTGTGTATAACCCCTACCCTGTGTGTAACTCCCACCCTGTGTATAACTCCCACCCTGTGTATAACACCCACCCTATGTATAACTCCCACCTTGTGTATAACAATTACCCTTTGTGTCTAACTCCTATCCTGTTTGTAACACCCACCCTGACTATAACTCCTGCCCTGTGTGTAACTCCCACCCTCTGTGTACAACTCCCACCGTGTGTGTAACTCCCACCCTGTGTATAACTCCTAACCTATGAATAACTCCCACCCTGTGTATAAACCCAACCTGTGTGTAAAATCCACCGTCTGTGTATAACTCCCACCCTGTGAATAACTCCTATCCTCTGTGTAACACCCATCCTCTGTGTAACTGCCACACTATCTGTAACACACACCCTGCGTATAACTCCCAACCTGTGTGTAACTCCCACACTATGTGTAACTCCCACACTGTGTGTATAACACCCACCCTGTGTATACCTCCCACCGTGTGTAACAGCCACCCTCTGTGTATAACTCCCACCCTCTGTGCAACACCCACCCTCTGTGTATAACTCCCAACCTGTATGTAACTCCCACCCTGTGTATAATTCCCACCCTGTGTAACACCCAACTTGTGTGTAACATCCACCCTGTGTGACTTCCACACTGTCTGTAACACCCAGCCTGTGTATAACTCCCGCCCTCTGTGCAACACCCACCCTCTGTGTATAACTCCCACCTTGTGTATAATTCCCACCCTGTGTATAACTCCCACACTGTGTATTACACCCACCCTTTGTGTAACTCCCACCCTGTGTATAACTCACACCCTGTGTGTAACACCTACCCTGTGTATAACCTCCACGCTGTGTGTAACACCCTCCCTTTGGGTATAACCCCCACCCAGTGTGTAAAACCTACCCTGTGTCTAACTCCCACTCTATGTGTAACACCCACCCTGTGTATAGCTCCCACCCTGTGTGTAACACCCACCCTTTCTGTATAACTCCCACCCTGTGTATAACACCCACCCTGTGTATAACTCCTACCCTGTGTATAACACCCACCCTGTGTATAACTCCCACCCTGTGTATAACTCCCACCCTGTGTGTAACACTCACACTGTGTATAACTCCCACCCTGTGTGTAACACCCACCCTGTGTATAACTCCCACCCTGTGTATAACTCCCACCCTGTGTGTAACACCCACCCTGTGTATAACTCCCACCCTGTGTATAACCCCTGCCCTGTGTGTACCACCCATGGGCTTTGCTGCACTGACCTTGTCGACAGTCTTTGTGCTGGAAACCCACAGCAGTATTTGCTCCCGATGAGTAGTCAGTAACACCTGATGATTGAATTCAGTAATGGTGAAAGTGTAGACAAACAGGAATCTATATCAAACTACAAAGTGTGAATAAATGAAGAAGGGAGGTGTCAGGGTTATGCTATAACTTGGTCATGATGCAGTTATTGTTCATGCCAACAGCCAGCATGTTTACCCGACCAATGGCGTTATTATCCCCCAAATTCCCAATAATCAACCTCCCGCTGGGTACCACTGATCAGAAATTGAATTGACTTTTTTAAAATATAAATGCAGTGCCTGTAAAACCAGGTCAGAGAGTAGGAATCCTTCAACAAATTATTCACGTTCTGACTCCCAGAGCCAGTCCAAGAGGCACAGTCAGGATTGTAATGGTCTGCCCCTGGCCTGGACCAATACAGCTCTAACACACCCAATAATATGTAGACTGCTTGATTGAGACCCTCCCATCACCACCAACAGTCAGTGGTAGCAGTATGTCCCATCTTCAAGATGAACTGCAGTAATTCCCCAAGGCTCTGTCTACAACACCTTCAAAACCTGCAGTGTCTACCACCAAGAAGGGCAGCAGATACATGGGGTCATGATGCAAGTTCAACACCAAAGCACACACCAGCCTGACTTGGAACAGCGGGTCAAAATGCCAGTACCACCTTTGTAACAATGCACACACGCATACAACATAGACACACACACACACACAACAGTAGCCTACTCTGACCATGTCCAGTGATATTAAGTGTGGGCAATAAATGTTGACCTTTCCAGTAGCACTCACATCCCATGAATGAAGATAGAAATACAATTCCATCCATAAGACCTTAAGACATAGGAGCAGAAATTAGGCCATTTGACCCATCGAGTATGCTCCACCATTCAATCATGGCTGATAGGTTTCTCAACTTCATTTTCCCACTTTCTCCCCATCACCTTTGATCCTGGTATCTATCTTCATCTTAAATATACTCAATGACCTGGCCTCTGTGACAGTGAATGCCATCGATTCCCCACTCTGAAGAGGTTTCTCCTTATCTCTGTTGTGAAAGGTCTACCCTTTACTCTAAGGCTGTGCCCTCATGTCCTCGTTTCTCCTGCCAATGGGAACATCTTCCAAAATCCACTCTGTCCAGGCCATTCAGTATTCTGCAAGTTTCAATCAGATCCTCCAACCCTTCTAAACACCATTAAGTGTAGTCTCAGAGTTGTCAAACATTTCTCATATGTTAAGCTGTTCATTCCTGGGACCATTCTCGGGAACCTCCTGTTGTCCTGCTCCAGTGCCAGTACATCCTTCCTCAGGTATGGGGCCCAAAAGTGCTCACAATACTCGAAATGTGGTCTGACCAGACCCTTATAAAACCTCAGAGATACATCCTTGCTTTTATATTCTAGTCCTCTTGGGATGAATGACAATATTGTATATGCCTTCCTAACTAACGATGCAACCTGCAAGTGTATTTTAAGAGAATCCTGGACTAGGACTCCCAATTCCCTTTGCATTTCAGACTTCTGAATTTTTTTCCTCATTTAGAAAATAGTCTGTGTCTCTATTCTTCCTAGAAAAGTGCATGACCTTACACTTTCCTACGTTGTACTTCACTGACATCAGTGGTAGGGAAGCTACTGGAGAAGGTACTAATGGACAGGATATATAGCCATTTGGAAGAATATGGGCTTATCAGTGATAAGCAGCATGGTTTCGTGCAGGGAAGGTCATATCTTATAAACACAGTAAAATTCTTTGAGGAGGTGACAAAGTTGATTGATGAAGGAAGGGATGTAGGTGTCATATACATGGACTTTAGTAAGGCATTTGATAAGGTTCTCCAAAGTAGGCCGATGAAGAAGATGAAGTTGTATGGGGTCGAGGGTGTTCTAGCTAGATGGATAGAGAACTAGTTGGGTGACAGGAGACAGAGAGTGTAGTGGAAGGGAGGTTCTCAAAATGGAGATCTGTGACCAGTGGTGTCCCACCTGGGACCACTATTGTTTGTGATATGGAGGAAGGTTTAGGTTGCCTCATTAGCAAGTTTGCAGATGACACTAAGATTGGTGGAGTAGCACATAGTGAGGGATACTGTCAGAGAATACAGCAGAATATAGAGAGATTGGAGAGTTGGGTAGAGAAATGGCAGATGGAGTTCAATACGGACAAATGCGAGATGGTGCATTTTGGAAGATCCAATTCAAGAGTAAATGGAAAGGCCCTGGGGAAAATTGATGTACAGAGAGATCTATGTGTTCAGGTCCATTGTTCCCTGAAGGTGGCAAAACAGGTCAGTAGAGTGGTCAAGACGGCGTATGGCATACTTTCCTTCATCAGACAGGGTACTGAGTACAAGAGTTGGCAGGACATGTTACAGTTGTATAATACTTTGGTTCAACCACATTTGGAAAACTGCATACAGTTCTGGTCGCCACATTACCAAAAGGATGTAGATGCTTTGAAGAGGGTGCAGAGGAGGTTCACCAGGATGTTGCCTGGTATGAAGGACGCTAGCTATGAGGAGAGATTGAGTAGATTATTTTCATTAGTGAGATGAAGGTTGATGGGGGAACCTGATTGAGGTCTACAACATCATGAGAGGTATAGACAGGGTGGATGGAAAGAAGCTTTCTCCCCAGGGTGGGGGACTCAATTACTAGGGGTCACAAGTTCAAAGTGAGAGGGGAAAGGTTGATGGGAGCTTTACGCAGAGGGTGGTGGGTGCCTGGAATGCATTGCCCACGGATGTGGTCGGGGTGGGAACGTTATTGTCATTTAAGATGTATCTAGACAGATACATGAAAGGGCAGGGAGCAGAGGGATACAGGAAATAGGCAACAGGTTTAAATCGAGGATCTGGATTGGCACAGGCTTGGAGGGCCGAAGGGCCTGTTCCTGTGCTGTAATGTTCTTTGTTCATCTGTCACTTCTTTGCCCTTTCGCCTTCCCTGTCTAAATCTTTCTCATCTTCCGCCTGGGAACCCTCCAACCACAAGGTATGAATTCAGATTTCTCCAGTTTCCTCATTTCCCCTCCCCCCACCTTGTCTCAGTCGGTTCCCTCAACTCAGCACCGCCCTCCTAACCTGCAATCCTCTTCCTGACCTCTCCGCCCCCACCCCACTCCGGCCTATCACCCTCACCTTGACCTCCTTCCACCTATCCCACCTCCATCGCCCCTCCCCCTAGTCCCTCCTCCCTACCTTTCATCTTAGCCTGCTTGGCTCTCTCTCTCTTATTCCTGATGAAGGGCTTATGCTCGAAACGTCGAATTCTCTATTCCTGAGATGCTGCCTGGCCTGCTGTGCTTTGACCAGCAACACATTTGCAGCTAAATCTTTCTGCAGCCTCCTCACCTCCTTGATGCCACCTGTCCCTCCACATATCTTTGGTATCATTCTGGCAAACTTAGCCAGAATGCCCTCGGTTTCTTCGTCTAGATTGTTAATGTATAAAGTGAGAAGTCGTGATTCCCAACACTGATCCTTACGGAACACCACTAGTCACCAGCCGCCATCCACAGCCTTCTATAGCAAAGTATTCCATGGATTCCCCACTCTCTGGTTGAAGACGTTTCTCATTATCACTGCTCTAAAAGGTCTTCCCTTCACTCTGACGCTGTGCCCTTGGGTCCTAGTCTCTCCTGCCAATAGTAACATCTTCCCAAAAAGAGCCCTTTTATCCCCACTCCCTGCTTTCTGGCAGACAGCCAAGCTTCTATTCATGCTAGCACCTTGCCTCTAACACCATGGGCCCTGAACTTACCCAGCGGCCTCCTGGTGCAACACCTTCTCAAAGGCCTTCTGGAAGTCCAGGTAGATAACAAGCATTGGCTCGCCTTGGTCTAACCTGTCCATTACATCCTCAAAGAATTCTAGCAGATTTGTCAGGCATGACCTGCCCTTCATGAAGCCATCCTGACTTCACCCTGTTTTACCATACACTTCCAAGTATTTAGAAATCTCATCCTTCACAACGGATTCCAAAATCTTTCCAATGGCTGAGGTCAGGACAATCGGAATGTAACTTCCCGTCTTTTACCTTACTCCATTCTTAAGCGGAGGGTTACAATAGCAGTTTTCCAGTCCTTTAGAACCCTCCCTGACCCCACCCATACCTGAAAAATCACTACTAAAGCTTCCATTATCTCTTCGGTATATTTTTGAAATTAAAAAAACGATTTATCAGAATGATCCAGGCCAAAGACGGCTGTAAACACAAGTTATAGAAATGCACATCACCCTGAATTTAGGTCAAAGGTCACAAAACACCAGGTTATGGTCCAACAGGTTTATTTGAAATCACAAGCGATCAGAGCTCAGCTCCTTTGTCAGGTGAGGTGTTTAGACTGTTTTAAATGGACTCCAATCGAGCAGTTTAAGTGAGAAAACAATGTGATAGGGTACACAGAGAGACAGCAGAACTGGTTCAGGCTGAAATCAGGAAAGGGTTTTTTCTAAGAATGACTATGTCTATCCCTAAAAGGTTGTGATTGCTAAATTAATGATATTGTCCCAGATGGAGATTTTGGTAGTAGCTTATTTACATCACAAGGTATCTCAGAGACCTCACAAGGTGAGAGCAGGGCAGGAGGCACCTTCATAACATCACAAAAACTCTTTCAAGTTATTGGAAAATCATACATTTATTGTTATTTCTAAACATGAAGTAAAAGATTTGGTGCAGAGGCCTGGAAAGTAAATAATGCCTTTTATCATGCTAGGTTCAGAATTTGGCGGAGGCTGATTGACTTAATTAGGATGAGAACATCTCTTTGGTGTTCTGAACACCAGAACCACATGCTAACAGCAGCAATTAACCCGACCTTACCCATCTATGATGCTGGTCTGTGGATACCACACTCAGGAACATTAATAGGACTACCAATTCAAACAGGAGGGTGGGGAGTACACTCCTGACCAGCAGGACAGTGTACTGGGTTTGAAGTGATTAACTCGAGTCCCTGTTCAATTCTCCCACTAGGAACATTGAAACCGGAGCAGTCTCCCCGACAGACTTGCTGGAAAGTGACGGTGTCCATCTCTGAACTTAACAAGAGACAATGCAATATTGAAAAGCAGTTCCAGCGTAGAGAGAGTTAACAGCAGTGAAGTTATGTTGGCACAACTGGGCCTGTGGGCGTGGCTTTCTTCTGGAACGGTTATGCTCAGTGAAGCTGGAATTCCCCCACTGCTGCTGTTTCCCTGGAGCTCCCTTCACACAGCAGCCAGTTTATACAAACACAAGGTGAAAAAGGGACTGGACCCTTTCCTCCGGAGTTTTAATTAGTGATGAAAAAGTACAGGATGGCTTATGCCAGGCCCAGCACCAGGCACATCAGGCTGATGTGAAAATGAGCTGCCAACCTGGTGGAGGAACAACATGGGGCTCCCTTCATTCAAACTGTGGAAGCAGTGTACAATAGACAGAGCTCAGCAAACCCACAACCAATGGATCAGATCTGAACTCGGCAATCCTGCCACATCCAATTGTCAACGGTGGGGGACAATTAATTAAGAGGTGCTGTGGCTTCACCAGATCCCTCTTCAGGTATGCCCCAGGCTCTCAGCATGCCCTCCTGCACTCCCCATTGATCCCCTGGCTTGATGGTAATGGTTAGTAAAGAAATGAGTGCAATATAAAGTCAAGCATGGGACATGGCCACCATTAGACTGGCTTTTTCAAATTCCAGATCTTTTCTAGAATTCACTCCTTTGGTGGAATTCAAACTCACACCAGAACATGCTCTGGTTTTAATTTCCAGTAACAGCAACAGCACTTTCTGCGACAGTGCAGCATTATCTCAGTATCACACAAGACTGAAAGGCTGAATGTTTTTGTCTAAGTTATGGGCAGCACAGCTCGAAACATCGATTCTCCTGCTCCTCGGATGTTGCCTGACCTGCTGTGCTTTTCCAGCACCACCCTCTCGACTCTGATCTCCAGTAGCTGCAGTCCATTTTCCACAGTGGTATCGTGGTTAGCCTTTGGTGACTGTCTGTGTGGAGTTTACACATTCTCCCTGTGTCTGCGTGGGTTCCCTCCCACACAGGTTAGGTATAAAGGCTATGCTAAAATGTCCATAGTATCCAGGGATGTGCAGGCTAGATGGATTAACCATGGGAAATGCAACATTACAGGGATAGGGTAAGGGGGTGATCCCAGGTGGGATGCTCTTTGGGAGGGTCAGTGTGTGACTCGATGGGCCAAATGGTCTCCTTCCACACGAGAGATTCTATGAAATCTCTGGCTGGGGACCCGAAACCATGACCTCCTGACTCAGAGGAGAGAAGCTCTACCAACTGAGTCAACAATAAAAGCAATGAAGTGGGTTTCCTCCGGGTGTTCCGGTTTCCTCCCACAATCCAAAAATGTGCAGGTTAGGTGAATGGGCCATGCTAAACTGCCCATAGTGTTAGGTAAAGGGGTAAATGTAGGGGAATGGGTCTGGGTGGGTTGTGCTTCGGAGTGTCTGTGTGGACTTGTTGGGCCTGTTTCCACACTAAGTAATCTAATCTAAGAAATTAACCAAAGCAGTCAGTTATTGGAAATCATACATTTATTGTTTTTTTATAAACATGAAGTAGATACTGTGCAGATACCTGGAGAGTAGATGTTGCCTTTCATCAACACTAGATTCAGAATTTGGCAGATGCTGATTGACTCAATTAAAATGAGAACATCTCTTTGGTGTTCTGAGCACCAGAACCACATGCTAACAGCAGCAATGAACCCGGCCTTGCCCATCTATAATGCTGGTGTCCGGATGCCACACTCAGAAACGTTAATAGGACTGCCCATCCCAAACAGAAGGGAGAGGAGTGTGGTCCTGACCAGCAGGACAGTGTGCTGGGTTTGTAGTGGTCAACCATAGTCCCTGACTGACAAACCCTGTTCAGCAATCAATACCCATCAGAATGTTCAATTCGCCCACTCCGACCATTTACAAATGCAATCTCGGGTCACACTATTTTTAGATTTGTAGTAACACAGGAAATGACAGGCTGACATTCTGATTAAAACTGTAAAACCAAGTGAAAAGATAAAATGAAGATTAGAAATCTTTGGCCTCCGAAGCCTCCACATTCTCTCCGAATGACTTTAAACCTGTGGATACACGGCGTGGGTTGCAATCCCACAGTTATTTTCCCTATTTCTGGACATTAAAATGTAGCCTTCATTTCCCCATTCAACACCATAGCTGTAAAACATTTAAAAATAAAATAAGAATTAATTGTGCAATCATACAGCGTGTGATTGAGATTGTGAAATGTAAATAATGCTAAAGTGCAACATTGTATTTTTCTGTTTTATTCCTCCTACATCCTCTTGCCACTCTCAGCTGAGAACAACCTGGTATAGATTCTCTCATGTCTGTCTGTATATCTCCTCTGCATTGATACAAGATCAGGCTGTTTGCTTTGCCATAACTGAAGAGGTCTATGACTCTCGGATTCTAAATCAAAATCCACATTTTTCTTCCCCCTAACCAGGATTCCAAGACATTTAGCAACCACCTTCCTCAAATCAGCAAATTTGGCCAGGAACTACATTCTAATGACCTCAAATGATATTCAGCATGCAACAGCGTGCTTTAACTCATCCTTTTCCAGTAAGTCAAATATTAAATCTTTGTCGGTCTCAATCCTTCTTTTCTTCCATAATCTTCAGGTTGTTAAAGATCACATTTAGATCATTCTATCAGCACTGCCCAATTTACTCCAACTCCTTTACCAAGTCATATCATTACACTCACCAGTTGAAGTCACACAGGTTTCATAGAGTCAGAGATATACAGCAAAGAAACATGCTGACCAGATAACCTAAATTAATCTAGTCCCATTTGCCAGCATTTGGCCCATATCCCTCTAAACCCTATTTATAAACAGCATCTGGATGGGTATATACTGTATATTGTAATTGTACCAGCCTCCATCACTTCCTCTGATAGTTAGTTCCATACATGCACCAGCCTGTGTATGAAAAAGTTGCTTCTTTGATCCCTTTTAAATCTTCCTCCTCTCACCTTAAACCTATGCCCTTACGTTTTGGACTCACCCTCCCCTTGTCTATTTACCCTATCCATGTCCCTCCTGCTTTTTCAACCTCCAAGATTAAACTCTGACCCTTAGCCCTCAGCCTCCGACACTCCAGGGAAAACAGCCCCAGCCTATTCAGCCTCTCCCTACAGCTCAAAGCATCCAATCCTGGCAATTCCCTTTCAGTCTTTTCTGAACCCCTTCAAGTCTCACAACATCCTTCCTATAGCGGGAAGACCAGAATTGCACACAATATTCCAAAAGTGGCCTAATCAATGTCCTGTACAGCCGCAACATGACCTCCCAACTCCTCAATGCACTGACCAATAAAGGCAAGCCTTTATCTATCCCCTCTACCTGCGACTCCACTTTCAAGGAACTATGAACCTGCACTCCAAGGTCTCTTTGTTCAGCAATACTCCCCAGGACCTCACCACTAAGTGTGTAAGTCCTGCCTGATTTCCCTTCCCCAAAAGCAGCACCTCATATTTATCAGAATTAAATTTTGATCTTGATCTCTTACCTCCAATCAAACAGCTCCTTTCTCATCTCCAAATGGCTTATGAACAAAATTGTTCAAAAGCAACACAGGACAAAAAAAACACAATTAATAAATGCCTGCATTTTGTTTCTCCTGGTTACCCTGGGATATTAATTCTTAAAAAAAACTCAAGGACAGTCTGGTGAGAGTTAACAACTTGATGCATAGTATGAGCTGACAGCCAGCTTTCAAAACCAACAGATAAGGACGCTAATCAGGTGAAGAGAATTAAAGTAACAATTTGGAATGATGCTGGATGCAAAAGGGAAATTGAGGCAAAATTACCTATAAGTAATCAACTACTTTTTTCCCCCAGGAACAAAAGGAAATATTGTTGATGAATTTGCTTTCAGATGTGCAATGTGCTGTTTTGATTTGAGATACAGTTCTTATACAGTCTGTAATTCTTGAATGGGTTGTTTGTCCATTGCTATATCCAGGAGTATGTTTCGGCTCAAATGCAGCACTAACACCAGAAGGGAAGGTCAGTCCAAATAGCCTATTTTGGTGCATCACTCCTTGTAGTATATCACCGAAACATCAGTTTGAAGTTGTCCCTTCTTTTAAATGAAGACGACCAGTAAGTAATGAGCCTAGCTTCCATGGTATTGCTGATGAAACTGAATTATACTTCATCACTATCATTTTGCTCTTAATTTGCTCATCAAACCTGAAGTTACAGATGAGCAAAAACTCTCTCAATGCTTTGTCAGAATTTAAAACTTACCCAAGACTCAGCTGTCTAAAATGGATTACTGGTTCCGGTTTTGTCAATATTCATTACACCCAGTGGTCTGTACTCCCTCAAGCACTGAATTTCACAATGTAGGCTTTCTCTACAATTCTTCAATGGTTCCAGCTCTCTCTGATCCTCTGAGCTCTCCTTGTACAATGCCCCAACACTCCCTGTCTCTCTTCTTTCTGCCACTGGCTCTCCCTTTCTGCAGGTCTCCCACCCCAGCTCTCTTTCAGCTTTTTATGATGTCAAACACCTTTACTATGTCCTTATCCTTTTTGCAGCCCTCTCTCCCCTGCTCGAACCTTCAAATGTAAATATCTTAGCCTCACACTTCCTCTCTCCAAATTCTTCTCCGTCTTAAGTAAACTCTCCTCCAATACCATCCAATGACCTTATGGAAGGTTATAAAATCATGAAAGACATGGATAGGATAAATAGCCAAGGTCTTTTCCCCAAGGCAGCAGAATCCAGGACTACAGGGCATAGGTTTAAGGTGAGAGGAGAAAGATTCAGAAGAGACCAAAGGGGCAACTTATTCATGCAGAGGGTGGTGCGTGTGTGGAATGAGCTGCCAGAGGAAGTGGTGGAGGCTGGTAAAATTACATCATTTAAAAGGCATCTGGATAGGTATATGAAAAGGAAGGGTTTGGAGGGATGTGGTAGACAGGACTAGATCTGTTATGAGTATCTAGTTCAGCAAGGAGGTGTTAGATTGAAGGGTCTGTTTCCATGTTGTACATCTTTATACCATCAAAACTGAACTGATTCATCAAGGGTTCAGTTCCCTTAACTAACGTCCAATTCCACTTCTGTCATACAGTTTAATAAATTAAAAATGTGACAAGAAATTACTGATGTTGGTTTTACAAACTCAGTATCCTGCAGGCAAGAAATTTTCAGCATGACTTTTCTGAAGTGGCATCAATATTCAAGAGGACCTTTTATTAAGCCAACGCATCATTTTTAGTTTTATTGTTCACGGTCACATTTTCCTTATTCCCTTTATAGGTAAGTACGACCTTTTTATTCTCATCAAGCTGAAGGACACCTGCCTGTTGGCGGGGTGGAGGGGCTGCAAAGGTGGTTTGAAGGTAATGTCACTGTCCTGATAATTCAAACCGTCAGGCTCATGTCTTGTACAAATGCAATCAAATCTCACTACAGCAGGGTGTGACATTCTAATTCACACAGCTATAAAGATGTATAGCATGGAAACAGACCCTTCAGTCCAACCCATCCATACTGACCAGATATCCCAACCAAATCTAGTCCCACCTGCCAGCACCCAGCCCACATCCCTCCAAATTCTTCCTATTTATATACCCATCCACATGTCTTTTAAATGCTGGAATTGCACTAGTCTCCACCACTTCCTCTGGCAGCTCATTCCATACGCACACCACCCTCTGTATGAAAATGTTGCCCCTTAGGTCCCTGTTATATCCCTAAACCTATGTCCTCAAGTTCTGGACTCCCCCAACCCAGGGAAATTACTTTGTCTATTTATCCTATCCATGCTCCTCATAATTTTGTAAACCTCTATAAGGTCACCCCTCAGCCTCCGACACTCCAGGGAAAACAGCCCCAGCCTGTTCAGCCTCTCCCTGTAGCTCAAATCCTCCAACCCTGGCAACATCCTTGTAAATTTTTTCTTGAACTCTTTCAAGTTTCACAACATCTTTCAGATAGGAATTCAATTAAAACTAAAAGCCATCCCTAACGACCATTGTTGTTTTGGAATGGAATCCTTGCTTGGTCCACCCACTGCAATGTGATTGACCCTCAACTGCCCTCTGAAATGGCTTAGAGAGAGATTAGGGATGGGCAAATGCCAGCCTTGCCAGTGATGCCATGGAAGTATTAGATCAGAAGAACCTTGTCACCTTGCACCCAAAAGTCAGGCATTCCCCAGTGGGCAGCATGGTGGCACAGTGGTTAGCACTGCTGCCTCACAGCACCAGAGACCCGGGTTCAATTCCCGACTCAGGCGACTGACTGTGTGGAGTTTGCACATTCTCCCCATGGGTTTCCTTCGGGTGCTCCGCTTTCCTCCCACAATCCAAAAAATGTGCAGGTCAGGTGAATTGGCCACGCTAAATTGCCCGTAGTATTCGGTGTAGGGTGGGTGCGTTTTGGCGGGTTGGTGTGGACTTGTTGGGCCGAAGGGCCTGTTTCCACACTGTAAGTAATCTAATCTAAATACAGGACAGATTTGCTCAAACTTTCCACCTTCCACAGTCTGATGTTGTGGCACTCCCAGAACAGCCCTGAATGAGTGCTCCTATTTCCCAAGTCGACCAGCAATCTCAACAAGATAGTCACATTTCCCTTCACTACTTATACGTACAATAAAAACCCTGCGGCTCACACTGATGAAAGATTTTAAAAGCATTAAGGAGGAGGTGAAGACAGCGTACCTGTTTTTAACAATCCAGTACTTTGAACCAAATTTTCTTCCATATCCAACGACCAGAACAGCATGACTCATAACAAAGGGCTCGCAACTGGGTTCATAGTAAACACCTGGGGAGCAGTACAATGCAAACGACAATAAGCTGTCAGTTACAAATCAAAACTTTTCCGCGTACTCCAATTATCAACTGAAATATATCAAAAAGTTAAAAAAAAAGCTCTGCCTCAATTCATCAAATATGCTCACAGTAAACTAGCTGGAAGCACAGTGCCCCCCAGTCAGAAAGTTCAGGTTCAAGTCCCACATCAAAGACTCAAGTACATTGTTTAAACTGGTACTTCAGTGTAGCATTAACTGGTACTTCAGTGTAGCATTAAAGGGTGTGTTGTGTTGTCAGAGATGTTGTGTTTTTGAATGAAATGTAAACAGAGGCCCTGTCTGGTGTTGGTCCAGTTTGGGAGTACAGCGGGTTAGTTGCACTCAGTGTCCTGACTAATATTAGTCACAGCACCCTAATAGATCACTTTAATTATCATCACATTGTTGTTTACAGAAACTTGCTCTATGGACATTGTCTGCTGCATTTCATCAAAATCTATAGAAGTAGGCATTTGCTATGCTTTCTTTTGTTGGTCAAGAGTATTGGGTACAGGAGTTGGGAGGTCATGTTGGGGCTGTACAGGACATTGGTTAGGCCACTGTTGGAATGTTGCATGCAATTCTGGGCTCCTTCCTATCAGAAAGATGTTGTAAAACTTGAAAAGATTTACAAGAATGTTGCCAGGGTTGGAGGATTTGAGCTATACAGAGAGGCTGAACAGGCTGGGGCTGTTTTCCCTGGAGCATTGGAGGCTGAGGGATCAACTTATAGAGGTTTATAAAATTATGCGGAGCATGGATAGGATAAATAGACAAAGTATTTTCCCTGAGTTGGGGGAGTCCAAAACTTGAGGGCATAGGTTTAGGGTGAGAGGGGAAAGATATAAAACAGACATAAGGTGCAACTTTTTTTACGCAGAGGGTGGTACATGTATGGAATGAGCTGCCAGAGAAAGTGATGGAGGCTGGTACAATTGCAACATTTAAGAGGCATTTGGATGGGTATATGAATAGGAATGGTTTGGAGGGATATAAGCCAGGTGCTGGCAGGTGGGACTACATTGGGTTGGGATACCTGGTTGGCATGGACGGGTTGGACTGAAGGGTCTGTTTCTGTGCTGTACATCTCTATGACTCTGAGTATTCAATTGGCTGCAAGGCATTTTGGAGCATTCTGAAATCATGGAAGCTGCTTTATAAAGTTAGGATTGAATATTGCCAGTTGGCAGCCAAGAGGGCTTTTTTTTTGGACAAATCAAATTTTGTTCATAGATTGCAGTTAGTATTAGGTAGGATTAAACTGACAATAGGTACCTGGACCAATATGGACTTGACTGACAGGACAGGCCTACTAGATTTAGCAACATGACTTTGAATCAGACTTGGTTAATAAGCTACCAACAGGAGATCATTTAGCTAGTGACAGTAGCAAAAAATAGGTTCAATTCACTGTTAAGTCTGAGAAGGTGAAGATTAAGTATGAAGGCTCTAGAGTAAAGTAAAGCTAAATTTAACAGGTTGAGGGAGCAACTGACATCAGCAAATTGATCAAAATGGGTAAATAAGTAGAAACAGGTAAAAATATAGAGGGGTTCAACAAAAAAAAATGAGAATTAGGACGAGAATACACCCTAATGGAAAGGGCTCCAATATCAAATGAAGTGGGGTGAGTGACTGCATAAATGGAGGAATACAGCACACGCTGAAAAGATTCATGTCACCTTTGGGGATTGGGACAGTTATAAAGGGAAGCAGCAGACAACATAATAACAGTAAAAGCTTCAAAAAGGAAGTTTGTAAAGAAACCTTAGAGAGATATCAGGATTCCTACAAAATGGTTTTACAAAGAGAAAGAGGCCTCACAATAAAACAGATGTGAGAAATGTTCGAAGTGAAATTAAGGAAACGGCAAATCTGGTTAGTAATTACTCCACCTATCAGCAATGCTACTGGAATCTATAATCCAGGTTCAGTGCCTGAGCACTAAGAGAAATGTGGATTGTTTAAAAGAGAGAGAGAGAGAGTCGATAAGAATTCAAAGTCATTCACGTCCAACAAAACTGGTCGAGTTTTTTTTGAGGAAGTAATTATAGTCAACAGTGGAATGTCTAAAGGTGTAATTTAAATTCCGACAGACATCCAATAAGGTGCCACACTTGCATAGAGTGGCGGTGAGGCATTTCCAGGAGGCACTGTAGTGTGTGTGTGTGCGCGCCGTATGAGAGGAAACGGAATCGCAACATTAGACCCAGAAATTGCTAATGATAATTACAGCTCGTGGAATTGAAGGCAAATGACTAGCCAGTTAGGGATTGGTTAGGGCTGTAGATGACAGTATTAATGATGGATGCTTCCTAGAAAGCAAGGATAGAAGGAAGTGACGATAGCAGTGTCTATACTTGGACAAAACAGCTGTCGTTTTCAAACCCTTTTTATCATCTTTGCTGTGGACCATGATATTAATGGTGAGCAGCTATAGTCACAATCCCAGAAAGTCACAGCCAATTGTTGGTCACTTTGGTTTCCGGGAAGAATTGATGTGACATCCAGAAATGGGCCTTCTAATTTATTTACTTTTCTCTTTAACTTATTTTCTAACTAGGCAGAAGTGGGTACTACAGATGCTGGAGTCTAGGGTCAAGATTAGAGTGGTGCTGGAAAAGCACAGGTGGTCAGGCAGCATCCGAGCAGCAGGAGAATCAATGTTTTGGGCAAAAGCCCTCCATCAGGAATGACAAATCCAACAGGAATGACGATTCCTGATGAAGGATTTTTGCCCGAAACGTCGGTTTTCCTGCTCCTCAGATGCTGCCTGATCTGCTGTGCTTTTCCAGCACCACTCTAATCATATTTCCTAACCAACCCATTCAGATGTTATTGCACACTTCTGGAACACATGTGACTTGAATCCAGCCCTCCTAGAATTGGTGCAAGGATGCTACCACTGTGCCACAGAAGAGCCTTAGAAATGGGCTTTTTTTTTTAAAACTTTAGATCTATTTTTCTAACCAACCTGCTCAGGGATGTTAGTACATACCTCTGAGGCAGGTGGGACTTGAACCCAGGACTCAGGACGCTACCACTGTGCCACAGGAGACCTCAGAAAAGGACTTGTTATCTTTTGCTCATTAACCAGTTTCACACAGAGCATGAAGACTTGTTGACAGAATCACTTGCGCCATCAATAGGACTCTGAACCTCTATAAAATGTCAAATAAAGTCACTATGGGCCTACTGTACCTGCTTTCTCACCAGACTTAGAGAACTGGTGACAGTTTAACCAGAGGGTCACCGCACCTCAGGCAAAGAAAGAGGTTGAGAAGGAAAATCCTTCCAATTAACCTCAGCTGGTGCAGGAATTGAACCCATATAATTAACGTCACTCTACATTGCTAACCAGCTTCCTAGCCATGATAATTACCCAACTCACTTAAGCTCTAAGCTCTCTGGAGTCTTAACTATTTTATAACAATTCAGGTAAACACAACAGACAATCACAGAGATGAAAGAAAGATTGTCAACATTCTGGGCAATGTAAGCAGGAGCATAAAAATGGCAAAGGTCCAGATTTCTCTGTTCCTGGATTGTCAGAGACGGGGTGTACAACCCAGGATGTGTGTCAGGACCTGCAGAAATCCCCATGTGCTGACCTCTGTAGAAACAGCCTCTGAGCTCAGTTTGAATTTCAAAAGGGGCACTTCCCCACTCCTCAGGGTACTGAAGGAAACACAATCTCCATAAATGTTGGTCACTGTATGACAAACTCACCTAAAAATAAACGAGTCATGAAGACAACTCATATTGGCCTCAACACAATAACTCGGTGCTCATGGTACAATGGGTGAGTGGGGGAGGGGATGAAGGTGATAGGTCAGAGAGGAGGGGTTGGAGTGGGAGACTGGGCGCCTCCTAGCAGAGCACTTTAGGGAATATCTCCGAGATATCTGCACCAATCAACCACGCCGCCCCGTGGCCCAACATTTCAACTCCTCCTCCCACTCTGCCGAGGACATGGAGGTCTTGGGCCTCCTTCACTGCCGCTCCCTCACCACCCGGCGCCTGGAGGAAGAACGCCTCATCTTCCGCCTCAGAACACTTCAACCCCAGGGCATCAATGTGGACTTCAACAGCTTCCTCATTTCCCCTTCCCCCACCTCACCCTAGTTCCAAACGTCCAGCTCAGCACTGTCTCCATGACTTGTCCAACCTGCCTAGCTCCTTTTCCACCTATCCACTCCACCCTCTCCTCCCTGACATATCACCTTCATCCCCTCCCCCACTCACCCATTGTACTCTATGCTACTTTCTCCCCACTCCCACCCTCCTCTAGCTTATCTCTCCACGCTTCAGGCTCTCAGTATGGGTTAAGGTCATGGAGGGATTTGAATGCCAGTATGGGAGATTTTAAAATCAAAATGTTGGTTTAAAAATCAAGATATCACGAGGGACATGGATAAGATAAACAGACAAAGTCTCTTCCCTGGGGTGGGGAGGTCCAGAACTAGAGGGCGTAGGTTTAGGGTGAGAAGGTAAAGGTATAAAAGAGACCTAAGGGGCAACTTTTTCGTGATTGCAACATTTAAGAGGCATTTGGATGGGTATATGAATAGGAAGGGTTTGGAGGGATATGGGCCAGGTGCTGGCAGGTGGGACTAGATTGGGTTGGGATATCTGGTCAGCATGGATGGGTTGGACCGAAGGGTCTACTTCCATGCTGCACATCTCTATGTCTATGACTCTATTCCCCAGTTACATCTCAATCAACATGGTGTTTATAATTAGTGCTTGACATACACCTCAGGCACCCAATCTGACCACAGTCTGCCTGATCCACCCAAACCCCTCACCCAATCACCATTCTACTCCCTCCCCCGTCTACCCATCATCCTGACCCTTTACTCACCTGACATTCTAAACCTGGCACTCTACCTCTCTCATAATTATCTTCTCTCCATTGCCTCTGAGGGGGGCTTTGGGTTCCCTCTGCTCCTATATTACAGAAATGCAGCAGCCTATGCTATGAAAAGGCATTGGGACTTCTAGAAACTTCTCTGCATTACTCTCTCTCAGGATGCCTGCACCTGCATCCAGGTCTACTGGATCCTCCATTGGAAGCACAAAACAATTCCAGCCAAGTAAATATGTACCTTTTTGTACAGTTTGTGTGATATGACAGCTTTAAGAGGTGTATTTTGACCTTTTTTTCTGTTTTACAAAGGAGGGTGAAGACAGAAATGCTGAGCAGTCTGTTCAAAGCCAATCAAATAAACAGCTAGATGCCCTTTTCTGTTTTACCCCAAAAGATTGGAACAATAGAAGCAGCCCGAATGGGTGGGGTCAAGTTCTCATACAACCAGGATTTTTGGTTCGTGCTTTCTGCAGCTACTAGGGTCTTGAAGTTGGATTAAGATACTCTTATTCCTCTCTCTGTTACAGCTAAAAGTTGAGAATCTTTTCCTGCTGCTAGAATTGCATGTGAGAGAAGCTATTTTACTGTATTTGCCTTTCCCAAGGGTGTGTTTATGGGATGTTACTACATTGCAACAGTTGATTGTTATCAGCTTGTTACATTATTTTGTTAAGTATTTCAATAGAGTTACAGTTCAGCCAGTTTTTTTATTTTCATTTTGTCTGTATTTTAACGATGGTGTAAAATTAGCGTATTTTGCTTAAAATCCAGTAGTTTGACGAATCGAATTGGATTTGTAACGCAATGTCTCACACTTAGCTTTAAAATAAGAAACAGTTAGGGTCAAGACTATCTTCTTAATATATTTGGAGTGGGTTTGATGTGGTCCACACATCTGGGTCTAAACGTGGGGTTCAGAGTTAGATTGCAAGATTTGGATCATGATCCATGACATCAGCCTTCTTAATCCCCAATTTCAGTTTGCTCACAAGCATCAGGGATGAATAAAGATTCCCTAAAGCACATAGGAAGAAGCCATACCTTCAGATGAACAAACTTCCCTGAACTGAATACGGAGACTTCCAGTCATAAATTACCTGTATGGTAGAACTGAAAAGACGAATGAGTAGCATCAATGGCAACAGATACGGGTCCAACTTTAGCAACCACCTGAGCTAAGGCTCCTTCATCACCTTGTTTAACAAAAAAGTAATTGGTGCAATTGGTAGCTTTGTACTTGACCTTATAATTACAGGGATCATCCTATTTTGAAAAGAAAACAGGCAGTAAATATAATGTCATCATCATTCTGTTAAAGAAACTGAAATTAATTTATTCCAATAATGCAGGTTGTGGAATATTAAGAGAAAATTAAATGCAGCTAAATTCAAAAGGAAACGTGAATGGCGCAAGTTTAAATATCCCCTTGACCACATTATCCTTCAGTGCAGTTCCTCACTCCCCCATACCAATAGATGAATAAAAATTCCCAAAAGCAAACAGGACGAAGCCATGCCTTCAGATGAATAAGGTTCTCTTGATTGAACACAATAACCCCACTGTAAAGATGGGAGTTAAATCCAGACTGTTGTGTAAATCTAATTTTGGCATCAGGCAAAGAGGGGCCATATTGCTGGCAGTGATCTTTAGGCACAGTGGGTGGGCACCCCCACCTCTCTGCCAGAAGCTCTGGGTTTAAGTCCTCAGGGCTTGGAGGCCACAGAAAGTGTGAGGTAGTGCAGCCAAATAGCTGATTGATGACAATCTGTGAATCCTACCCTGAATGCCCGTGGGAACGGCAAGATAGAGAGTGTTCCCTGGCCAGCCAGACCCCCCCGTGGTCAAGCTCCAGCCTCCTCACATCAAAAGTGCACAGACTCACATCATGAGCAAGTGTCACTCCTGTTCTTAAAAACTACCACATATACAACATTGACTGCTAACAGACTGTACAGATATTAAAGTCTAGGGCCATCTTACATCTCTATTCTTGCAGCCTTTCCATTTTCTATCCAGTTTATAAGTCGCACCACCCACATTTATCAAACTATACTCTGTCTATCAGATTTATTAGAAATTCCTAAAAACCAGGAGCAGAAGGAGGCTATTCAGCCCCTTCAAGCCTGCTCCACCATTCCATATAATCATGGCTGATCCATATTTCAGCTTTCTCTCCACATCTCCCGATGCCTTTAAGTTCTAAACATTTAATCTAACATCTAACCAGATGACCCAAACAAACCAGGTGGAGGGACAGGCAGTGTTGAGGAAGCAGGGAGACTACAGAAGCGCGCAAGAGAGCGAGAGAGAGCGAGAGAGAGCGAGAGAGAGCGAGAGAGAGAGAGCGAGAGAGAGCGAGAGAGAGCGAGCGAGAGAGAGCGAGAGAGAGCGAGAGAGAGCGAGAGAGAGCGAGAGAGAGCGAGAGAGAGCGAGAGAGAGCGAGAGAGAGCGAGAGAGAGCGAGAGAGAGCGAGAGAGAGCGAGAGAGAGCGAGAGAGAGCGAGAGAGAGCGAGAGCGCGAGAGGCAGGTGGAATACAAATGTGGGTGAATGTGAGGTTATGCACTTTGGGAGGAAGAATTGAGGTGTAGGCAACTTTCTAAATGGTAAAGGCTTCAGAAATCTGAAGCACAAGAGGGAATTAGGAGTCCTAGTTCAGGATTCTCTTCAGGTTAACAAGTAGGATCGGTTGGCAGTTAGGAAGGCAAATGCAATGTTAGCATTCATTTCCAGAGGGCTAGAATACAAGAGCAGGGATGTACCGCTGTCACTGTATAGGGCTCTGGTCAGATTGCATCTGGAATATCGTGAGCAGTTTTAGGCCCCACATCTAAGGAAGGATGTGCTAACCTTGGAGGGGGTCCAGAGGAGGTTCACAAGAATGACCCTGAGGATGAGGGGCTTGTCATATGAGGAACAGTTGAAGACTCTGGATCTGGACTTGGAGTTTGGAAAGATAAGGGGTGATATAAAACTTAAACCTACAGAATACTGAGAAGGTTTGCATAGAATAGATGTGGAAAAGATGTTCCCATTAGTAGGAGAGGCTTGGACCTGAAGGCACTGCCTCAGAGAGTAGGGACAACACTTTTGAACTGAAACGAGAAGGAATTTCTTCAGCCAGAGGGTGATGAATCTGTGGAGGCCAAGTCATCGAGTGTCTTTAAGACAGAGATAGATAGATAGATTGTTGGTTTAGTAAGGGGATCAGGGGTTATGGTGAGAAGATAGGTGAATGTGGAGTTGAGGAATATATCAACCACGATCGAATGTAGAACAAATTTTACTCTACAAGCTAAATCGCCTAATTCTGTTCTTAAATCTTATGGGCTTATTTACTTTATGGTCTTCCATATTTTGAATATATTCAGTGACTTGGGGTTCCCAGCCTTTAGAGGTAGAGAATTCCACAGGTTTACTCATCTTTGAATGAAGACGTGTTTTCTCATCTCAATCCTTAAAGGCCTTTCCCTTATCCAAGACTATCTTCTAGGGTTTTAGACTTGCAAACCAAGGAAAACATCCTCCCTGCAAAAACTCTGTCCATCCTTGTTAGAATGTTATACATTTCAACCTGATTCCCA
The DNA here is from genome assembly GCF_020745735.1 of Hemiscyllium ocellatum. NCBI lineage: Eukaryota > Metazoa > Chordata > Chondrichthyes > Orectolobiformes > Hemiscylliidae > Hemiscyllium > Hemiscyllium ocellatum. The sequence goes on from NC_083428.1 coordinate 41,450,762, forward strand.
CTCATCCTTCTAAGCCCTAGTGAATACAGACCCAGTTAAACCAATCTCTCCTCACAAGATAGCCCTGCCACCCCTGGTATCATCACGGTGAACCTCCACAACAGTCCCTCTTGGGTACAGGGACCAAAACAGCATACATTACTCCAGGAGTTGTCTCACCAAGGCCACTGTATAACTGCAGGAAGACAACCCTACTTCAGAACACTACCCAGCCCAGTTGCTCAGGCACACTTTGCCAAGTTGTATCTGTGGTCACCTTTCCCCAAAATTAACCAAAACACTTGGAATGTGTAGGCCCAAGTGCCCTCTCCATCTCCTCACACAGGCTCCATCAGGGCTCAACTCAAAAATAGGTAGTTTAGCTGACAGTGGTCAATTAAAGTAATCCTCCTGCCTTATCTCACACCAATATATTAGTCTGGGCTGGATTTGAACCTATGGTTACAAAGGGTTGAAGGGCAGCATCTAACCCATAGCAACAACCCAACCACTTATGGATATTGCTGGACCTACAAAGAACTTATTCAAGTGTCAACAGAACAAGTAGTATCTGTAATATACAACAAGACAATCATTGTAAGATTAATCCAGTGGAGTCAAAAAGAAATGGATTTACTCACTTGGCCGGTGTATGGGTATCCAGTCTCAGAATCAATCCCGTTGTTTTCATGTACATATAAGAAGGCATTTTCCATCCATCCACCACCACAGCCTTGGTTCCCCTGTGGCCCTGAGCAATCTACCAGGTTCTGCTCACTCAGTGGGATGAGCTTTCCTGTCTTCTTAAAGGTCTGTCCCTCCAATGCTCCCGTTGAACTGAAAGCCCAACATGAGCCACAGCTACCCTGAAACCACACAATTCCACAGCTTCAGAAGAGGAGAAACTTTCCATTTTATTACAAAATCCACCACAGTTTAAATATCACTTGACCATCGCTGTTTCAAAACCTTGCCATTAGGTTTGCGACCAAGTGAGATTCATCCAGAAAATGAGCCATTTTGAGGATAGCATCACGGACACACAACCAACGGGTTTCTTGTTCCTCAATCTAAAACTCTCCCGTTAAACAAAAAAAAAGACAGAGTTAGAGATTCATAGGCTCTGTTTCCATGTTGTATGACTCTTTGGTCTAAGCAGACCATGCTCGCAAACTAAACTAGTCCCATCTGCCTGCACTTGGCCCATATCCCTCCAAACACTTTTTATTCCTGAACTTATCTACATGGCTTTTAGACATTGTGACTGTACCCACATCCATCACTTCCTCGGGAAGTTCATTCCATACACGGACCACTCAAAAAAAATCCTTGCCCTTCAGGTCCTTTTTAAAGTCATTCTCCTCTCACCTTAAGAATATGTCCCTTCGTCTTTAAATCCCCCACCCTGGGGAAGAAATACCTGCCAGTCACCTCCCTCATGATTTTATAAATCTCTGAGATCACCTCTTAACCTCCAGTGAAAAAAAGTCCCAGCCTATTATGGGCGGCACAGTGGTTAGCACTGTTGCCTCGCAGCGCCAGAGACCGGGGTTCAATTCCTGCCTCAGGCGACTGACTGTGTGGAGTTTGTACATTCTCCCTGTGTCTGCGTGGGTTTCCTCCAGGTGCCCCGGTTTCCTCCCACAGTCCAAAAATGGACAGGTTAGGTGAATTGGCCATGCTAAATTGCCCGTAGTGTTAGTTGAAGGGGTAAAATGTAGGGGTTGTGGGTCAGTATGGACTTGTTGGGCCGAAGGGCCTGTTTCCACACTGTCAGTAATCTAATCTATATAATACCACATGGTCAATATTCAACATTCTCCCTATCCAGCCTCCCCTTACAAATCAAACCCTCCATTCCCTGCAATATCCTGGTAAATCTTTTCTGAACCCTCTCTGGCTTAACAATCTCCTTCTTTTAACAAGGTGAGCAAAACTCTGAAAGATTCAATAACCTTTGGCCTCACTGTTGTACTGGTCTTGGCCCAGACTGTCAGTGCATTGGCTGAGGAAGGTCTATCAAATGGTGGGGAGGAAGGTGTGTTGGGATCCAAGTCCAGGATTTTCTGTCAATCTGGTATTAACGTTCAGATGCCAGCTCACAAGTAGAGCTCCTGCCCTTCTCCACACTACTGTGGGAAGTTCCATAATGTTGAAAGAGTTGGACCCATCCCATTTGGAGGCACGGTTAGGAAGAGGAGCCGTGAATGTCACGGAAGCCTCATAACAAAGGCTAAACCAAAATAGAAAAATGCAGTGCTGGAAAAAAAACACAGCAGGCCAGGCAGCATCCATAAGTCCGAAACGTCGATTCTCCTGCTCCTCGGATGCTGCCTGGCCTGCTGTGTTTTTCCAGCACCACATTTTTCAACTCTGGTACTCCAGCATCTGCAGTCCTTACTTTCTCCTCGCTAAACCAAAGTAGCCATGATGTGGAGGTGTTGGACTGGGATGGGCAAGGTAAAAAAAATCACACAACACCAGGCTATAGTCCAATAGGTTTATTTGAAGTACAAGTTTTCAGAGCATTTCTAATGACTAGCTCCCTGACAAGAGCGTTGCTCCGAAAGCTTGTAATTCCAAATAAACCTGTTAGACTATAACCTGGTGTTGTGTGATTTTTAAACTTAAACCAAACTAGTACAGCCATCTGCTCCTGCATTCTTGACTGACAAACCATTTGTTTTGAAATTGGAAAAAATAATGAGTTTCATTGGACTATAGTACTTGGAGATATAATGAGTTCAGCTGTTTAAAATACGAGTGGCAGAATGCATATAAAAAATCTGATGAACCACAACTCAAAAGCAGCCTTGTGTACACAGTCGGACTGACAGTTTTAAAGGGGTTATCAAATGATTATCTGTATTTCATGTGGTTACTGAATAAATTGTCTTCATTGGTACAACTGAATAACCAATGGAGGGGACGAAATAACTGCACAGAGGACAGTAACCCACTCACTAAGTCACCCTTTATTTGCCAGCTGTAGGCAGGGAGTTCAGTCAGTTGCCTGAACTGGTTATGTTGGTCGGCCTGGACTTTGATTGGAGCCATTAACCTGGGCCAATCAAGTATTTGGCAGTAAAAAAAAAAGTGAGGATTGCAGATGCTGAAGATCAGAGTCAAGAGTATGGTGCTGGAAAGACACAGCAGGTCAGGCAGCATCCGAGGAGCAGGAGAATTGACGTTTCGGGCATAAGCCCTTCTTCAGGAATCCTGATAAAAGGCTTAAGCCTGAAGTGTCAACTCTCCTGCTCCTAGGGTGCTGCCTGACCGGCTGTGTCTTTCCAGCACCATACCCCAATCAAGTATCTCATAGCCAACACATTCTACCTGGTTTAAAAGACATCAGTTGTTTTCAAGGCTTAGTTTTACTTTGGAATGAAATGCGTTCTACAAGTTCATTATTTTCACATCCATTTCAAGACCTTCTCCATCACACTCTTGTCTTTTACTATCCTCCTCAGAATCATACCTGGTGAACCAGCAGGCCTGATCCAATCTCCCTGTGAATATACGGAGGATAGGACACCCATAACAAACATGGATCATTTCTTGACTCTACTTCCCATCTCTTTCGTGAAAATTAGGCCCCAAATGTAGGATTTTGGCAGCAAACCCCAATGAGTTTATGTCCTGATTTACTAATCAAATGCTCAAATCTCTGTCAATCTACACATAGATTAGATTAGATTAGACTTACAGTGTGGAAACAGGCCCTTCGGCCCAACAAGTCCACACCGACCCGCCGAAGCGAAACCCACCCATACCCCTACATTACCCCTTACCTAACACTCCGGGCAATTTAGCATGGCCAATTCACCTGACCCGCACATCTTTGGACTGTGGGAGGAAACCGGAGCACCCGGAGGAAACCCACGCAGACACGGGGAGAACGTGCAAACTCCACACAGTCAGTCGCCTGAGTCGGGAATTGAACCCGGGTCTTCAGGCGCTGTGAGGCAGCAGTGCTAACCACTGTGCCACCGTGCCGCCCACAAAGGGTCCTTCCTTTCATCAATTGGATCATTCCCCTAATTATATGGAGTCTGATGTTCCACACGCATAATGAGATTTGAACCAAACAAGTCCCAAAGATCATAAATTAAGGATTCTTTATTCCAAGAGCATCAAGTCATTACAAATATTAAGGAAAATGAAGGTTATACAAGGAAGTATTTACAGAATGTACGGGGAATGAAACCTGTGGTTCACATTGGGCTAAGAAATCCTTTATCCTGTCTGCACCTTCTTCTCACAAGGCCTTGTTACCCCCAAAGACATCTTTTCTCCCCCCTCCCCAGACCATCAGTCAGTTTGACTGCTCTAGCTGCACTCCCTCACCATCACCACTTGCTGGTGGGAGGTCTCAGCACAACTCCCCAGCTCAGTACTTGTCCTCACTGTCACTACGCAATGGTGCAGGTTCCGGTACAAGTGGAATGTCAGCATTAAAACTAAAAGGTGGGGCTTGCATTACTTCCTTCAGCAGTACTCCACACTTACAGAAGATTCTGCTGGATATATGGCACCAGAAATAGCCCAACTAGTCCAAGCGAATATTTATGCTGGAATCAAATCTCCACCCATCTCTTCTATAAATTTATCATAGCAGCATCCTATTTCCTTTAGCTTGACACTCTTGTCCATTTTCCCTTAAATAAAGCCACTCTATTCACATACTTTGGATTGTAACTCGGGTAGACCTTCTTAAACACCGTCAGACTGAAGTCACTAAAAATAAACTGAAGGTCAGGAACGCGTAAAACGCTTCACTCTGTCTGGATCCAAATTGTCAGTGCAGCCACACTTCTGCCTACCACTGATAAGGAATCGGTTCTCCAACTTATTCTTCAAATGAAACTCTTTTGTACCTGGTTCTTCACTGGAGTGACATATCCCTCATCTCGCCAGTCGACATTCTTGGGAATCTCAGCCAGCTCAGGGATCCTTGCGAGTGGTCTGGACGAGTTCCTGGGTTTAAAGTGTCGGAATCCATTCATCCGCTCATTGAACTCCTCCAAGGTCTGAAAGATGACAAGATTCCCAGAAAGGGGTCAGCATCAAATCGACAGAAAGAACCAAAATCGGAGTTAAGAGCTCCCAAAACGTCCTCAGGAAAATCCATTTTCCAAGCTGCTGGGAGAACATCCCCAGCCCTTCTTGAAGCAACAAGAAATAACAAAGTGTGAAATTACTGTGAAATCCAAAAGGTCCTGAAGCGCTACTTCAGAACATAGGAGCATTCCTGCCCCCATCATCCAAAAAGCAGGTGGGACTCCCATCCTGACCAATCACAGTCCCACAACCATATAATAGAGGAACAAGCCCCACCCCTCAATGTCTGCAGCAATGGGGGACTGTAAAACTTTACCCAAGGTGACTGTACAGTTTGCACCCTTTCTTTGGCAGAGTGATCCAGTTTGGCCCAAACTCGTGGCCTATAAAACTTTCCCCCTCCAGCATCTATCCAGGTTCCTTTGTGAAAATTGGTTTCCAACAACTCAGGAATTGCAGCCCAAGTCATAACACAGATTTAAGGTAACATGATGCAGAGATTCTATGTCCCTTGACTTTTAGACTTTTCTGCTACTGGAAACAGTTTTTTGATACTCACTCTTCATAAATACCTCGTCTAAATATATTCCCCTCTAAAAGGAGAGCAACTCCAGCTCTTCACTGCCCACATCCCCAGTACCAATCTAGTCAACTTCTTCTGTACCCTCTCCAAGGCTTTGAAAAGGGCCCAGTCTTCCATTCTAGGAGTGCAGGGAGGGAAGAAGCGTGCCTGACCCTCTTGGCCCACAAGCAATCCAAAGGAGGCTGTCAACTTATCAAAAGATAAATCCTTGCCTCTCTTTAGTTGCTGAACTTCCCATAACCTAGACCAAAGTTAAATATGGAAACTTGATTCGATGAGAGTCAAGTAACAATTATAATTTTTAAATTTTTTAACATATTATGTATCTATAACATACATATGGGAGTCAGTTTAGTTTGGATGGCTGGTTTGCAATGCAGTGTGATGCCAACGTGTGGGTTCTGTTCCAACACCAGCTGAGGTTACCACAAAGGACTCTCCTTCTCAACCTCTCCCCTCATCTCAGGCATGACGACCCTCAGTTTTAAACACCACCAGTCATCTCTCTCTAATAAAAGCGTGGCCCCTATGGTCTGGTAAGACTGTGACAACTTGACTTTTTTAAATTCATTAAAAGTATCAGAAGATTTTAAAGAACACACTTATCTCCTAGGAGTGAATTAGTTGCTCAGCCCCCCCATCCCATTCTAATGGCAAACCAATTAAACCCAAAATTGAAACAGGTTTCAAATTTTAAAAACTTTTTACAGGTCACCAGATCCAAACCTTCCCATTTCTGGGATTTAACATCAGGTTTAGATGGGCACCAATATTCTGAGGAAGTACTTTGTTTCAGCTCTAACTCGGTGTCTGCTGTTCACTAGTCACTCCCATAGTCTGCTGTAGATTACTTTCCCCATCAGTTTTTTTTAACCCCAATATTTCATAATGCTAAAGGAGAGGGAGGAATGGTGGATCAGTGGGGAGTACTGCTACCTCACAACACCAGGGATCCAGGTTCAATTCTACCCTTGGCCAACTGTGTGCACTTTGCATGTTACATAGAAACATAGAAAAATACAGCGCAGTACAGGCCCTTCGGCCCTCGATGTTGCGCCGATCCAAGCCCACCTAACCTACACTAGCCCACTATCCTCCATATGTCAATCCAATGCCCGTTTAAATGCCCATAAAGAGGGAGAGTCCACCACTGCTACTGGCAGGGCATTCCACAAACTCACAACTCGCTGAGTAAAGAATCTACCCCTAACATCTGTCCTATACCTATCACCCCTTAATTTAAAGCTATGCCCCTCGTAATAGCTGACTCCATACATGGAAAAAGGTTCTCATGGTCAACCCTATCTAAACCCCTAATCATCTTGTACACCTCTATCAAGTCACCTCTAAACCTTCTTTTCTCCAATGAAAACAGCCCCAAGTGCCTCAGCCTTTCCTCATACGATCTTCCTATCATACCAGGCAACATCCTGGTAAATCTCCTCTGCACCCGTTCCAGTGCCTCCACATCGTTCCTATAGTACGGCGACCAGAACTGCACACAATACTCCAGATGCAGCCGCACCAGAGTCTTATACAACTGCAACATGATACATGTTTTGTTCTCCTCATGTTTGTGTGGGTTTGCTCTGATTTCCTCCCCCAGACCAAATGATGTGCAGATTAGGTGAATTGGTCATGCCAAATTACCTGTTGTGTCCAGGGAGGGTGTGCTAGCTGTGGTAAATGCAGGGATAAGGCAGAGGGTATGGATCTATGCGGATAGGGTAGGTGTGGACTTGATGGGCTGAATGGCCTGCTTCCACACTCTTAGGATTTTAATCTACTCAAAGCCTTTCCCAGCTTAATACATTCTCACTTACCATGTCTCCAAAGTGGTTCATCTTAAGATTAAAGCTGTGTTTACCCAGCGAGTACTCCAAGTTGTGATTTTCAATAAATCTAAAGTTTTTCTCCCACACCATTCTCCGAACACCTTCTTCATTCTGAGGAAAAAAAAGTTACAAAATTAATTACTTGAGTCAGTTTGAAAGGTGAAAAAGATTTTCCTCAAATCCTCTCTAAACCTCCTACCCTTCACCTTAAAATTACACCCCTTGTTAGTTGGAACAACCAATAAGGGGAATGGCTGCTTTCTACCCTGCCCCTCACAATGTTATACACCTCTAATCAGGCCCCTCTCAGCCTTCGCTACACTAAAGAAAACAACTAGAGCTCATCCAGTCTCTCTTCATTGCTGAGCTGCTAAGTCTCAGGCAACATCCTGGTGGATTTCCACTGCACCCTCTCCATTGCAATCACAGCTTTCCCACTGTGTGGTGACCAGAATTTTGGAATCTGGCACACAGGAAGATGTTTACAGTTGTTGGAGGTCATTGATCTCAGCTCCAGGACATCTCTGCAGCAGTTCCTCAGGGTAGTGGCCTCCACCCAACCATCCTCAGCTGCTTCATCAATGGCCATCCCTCCATCAGAAGGAGAGAGGTGGGGATGTTCGCCAATGAATGCTCAACACCACTCAACTCCTCAGACACCGAAGATGTCCATGTTCAAATGCAACAAGATCTGAACAATACCGAGCCTTGGGCTTACAAGTGGCAAGTACCAAGTACCATTTGTGCCACACAAATGCCAGGCAATGACCATCGCCAATAAGAGACAGACAAGCTAATCACCACCCCTTGATGTTCAATGTTGACACCATCACTGAATCGTCCACTGTCAACATCCTTGGAGGTCACCATTGACCAAAATCTCTACTGAACTTGCCACAAAAAGACAGTGGCTACAAGAGCAGGTTAGGGGCAAGGAATACTGGGAAGTGGTGGCCAAGTGGTATTATTGCTAGACAGTTAGTACACAAACACAGCCAATGCCATCACCCAAGATGGGAGTCAGGGAATGGAGATACACAGGGCCACGTCCTCCTGTAGGAGGTACATCAGGAGGCAGCTCCAGGGCAACAAAAAAAAAACAAAAGAAAAACGTGACTGGAGCTGGAAAGACAATGCTGGAGCAGTGTGGCTGTGGCTGGACCTGCCCCGTGAGCCCATACCCAGCCACGCTCTGCAGTGAGGAACCAAACACCATCTCGGCCATCTTGGAATATCGTGGATGAAAGAATCTAAAAGAATCATCCATAGTGTCACACCACAAACTTGAAAGACAAAAAGTTGCAAAGAATTCAACTCCAGGACCCTTCAGCAGCAAAAACTTTCAAAGAACAACACTGCAAAATGACTGAAATTGGACACAGGCACAGACACAGTTGGTTGGAATTGTAGCCAAATTCCACTATTAATTAGTTAATAGCCAAGTCAGGTTGTGAAGCTTCACTTGTTTACTTGCGAGATCTTATTTTGGTTGCCACGTGCAATAATGTTTAAATAGTTGTTTCAATGTTTGATTGTCTGAGAGATTTTATGCTAAGTAGCCGAATTAAAAGGTCACTTGTGGCAATTTATCCCCAAGAAGGGAGGAGCGAGAACAAGAGCGAGAGCATCACTTCACAAGGGAAGGGGAGACTCAGATGATGGAGAAGGGACTTGACAGGGAGAAGGATGAAATGATATTCAGGTTGCGGTCATGCTCCCAGTAACTTTTCTTTCTTTAGATAGAGTTGAGAGATTTAGAGATACACACACAAAGACAGAGCGAGAGCCAGAGCCAGAGCCAGAGCCAGAGTGATGTGCAGAGTGACACAGAGAGAGAGAGCGAGAGAGACAGAGAGAGGGAGGCACACACACACAGGGACACAGAGAGAGCGAGACGGAGCGAGGAACGCAAAAGAAAGAAAGAGCAAGGGAAAGCTCAGGGTGATGGCCCACTCACTTCCCAAATTCACTTCCATGTAAATTCTGCTGGGGCCAGCAGAGAGAGCGCACCGATCAGAGCTGAACCACAGAGAGCACTCGTTACACCTAACCCTTTAACTCAGCCCAGTCACCATGCCCTGCCCTTACACAAATTAAGGCTAAATCTTTCTTCATCTCTCTCTAGTTCTGCTTATTGAACCAAAAAGGCAAAAAAACTGGCTGATAGAAACTACCATCCAGAAGTGTCAATTAATTACTCATTTAAATTATCAATGTATTTTTTTTTGAGGTTTCTCAATAAGAAATCCATGGTCACAGTAGCAGCCCCCTTCTCTTTCTGAAATTTAGTCATAATCTCCAGGGGAACAGAAAGATTATTTTAAAAATGTGCTCCCCACACAATCCTGTGACACGAGGTTTGCCATCCCTGCTCTAGATTATTGCTAGTGACATTATCACCACAGCAGCATTTTCTGAGCCACCCTCAGGAAGTTTACTGTTCTGTTCACTCACCTCGGTGTACTGTTTCTGATGAAGCACCTTCCATTTCTCCCAGCCTTCAGTCAACAGTGGATCAACCAACAACGGCGAAGCAGTAACAGCCACAATCTGCAAAGTCCCCAGAATCAGCAGGACCATCATCATGGCTTTTCTGGGGGTGGGGGAAAAAAAAAAATCAGGAAAACATCTCATAACGTCTTCTTTTGATTGTTAGGAGTTTCTTCATTCCATGAATTGCATTAGAAGCATTTAGTCTTTCACATATCAACATTGCTGTTAGAAAACAAACATTATCGGACAATATCTCACGCACAAGGACTAGGAAGTCTTGCTACAATTTGAGTCTAGAGATGTACAGCACAGAAACAGACCCTTTGGTTCAAATGCCGTCCATGCCGACCAGATATCCCAATCTAATCTAGTCCCACCTGCCAGCACCTGGCCCATATCCCTCCAAACCCTTCCTATTCATATACCCATCCAGATGCCTTTTAAAATGTTGCGATTGTACCAGCCTCCACCATTTCCTCAAGTTGCCTTTTAGGTCTCCCTTAGGTCTTTTCCCTAAACCTATACCCTCTAGTTCTTGAATCTCCCACCCCAGGGAAGAGACTGTGTCTATTTATCCTATCTATGCCCTTCATGATTTTATAAACCTCTATAAAGTCACCCCTCAGCCTCTGCGATTGTACAGAACTTTGGTGGGACCACTGTTGGAGTGCTGTGCGCCGTTTAGTGATGAGCTGGCTCAGGACTGTTGGACGTTTTTCAAGATATAACTTTTATTTTCCTTATTCGTAAGTTATTCAAAACGGCGTCATGTCATGTCAACCAATGAAAGCTTTTCAATGCATCTTATTGAATTGTTACATGTACTTTACAGTAAGAAAGTCAGTTTTGATCTTGCACTGGGGCAGTACACAAAGGTTCACTTCATTAGATCTAAGAAGACAGAGCTCTAACTTTAGACAAACAGAGCAATGCCAAAGAAGCATACGAGGGTTTGGATTGGTAGAAATGGTTTCAATTGGAGAATCTAGAAGGGGCAAGATCTCAGGATGAAGATGAAGAGAGATTTCTTTGCTGAATGGATTGTGGATATTTTGAATTCTCTACCCTAAAGGGTGGATGATGGCCAAAAACAGAGAACATGCAAGGCTTCTGGTCTCTCAGGGAAATATGGATACAGGTGGAATAGTGAATTGGGAGGTTGAAGATCAATCATGATCAAGTTGTTGGGGCGTTGCCTCGGTTTGTATGGAACCGGTCTCTATGATGAGGGTTCACTGTTCTTCATTCACCCTCTGGTACGCTATTCTTCCCAGAAAGGGACATACGACAGTTTGGGGGGGGGGGGGGGGGGGGGGGGGGGGGGGGGGGTTTGTTGTCAAATGCCCTAATGACCCAGGTGGAATGGAAAATGCTATAAAACAGTCTGTCATTCACCAATCACTGTACAAACAACAAGCAATCAGGCAGCAGTCAAGAGATTTGTTTACCTCTGTTTTATTTCTCCATTCATAGGGCACTCTAGGCCAATGCCACCAAAAGGAAATCTACCCAAGTATTGGGCACCATGAAATCAAACAAGTGACCCAAAGATATAAAAGTGACCTAAGGGGCAACTTTTCCAAGCATAGGGTGACGAGTGTATGGAATGAGCTGCGGAAGGAGGTAGTGGAGGCTGGTACAATTACAACATTTTGGCATTTAAAGGGCAGCTCGATGGGTATAAGAATAGGAAGGGTTGAGAGAGATTTGGGCTAAGTATTGGCAAATGGGATTAGATTAGGTTAGGTTAGGAGATCTGTTTGGCATGGAACAGTTGGACCAAAGGATCTGTTTCTGTGCTGTAAATCTCTATGACTCTGTCAACTAAAGCCCATCAACTCAGTCCTTTTTGCTCTTATTAGAACAGTGTTGTTTTGCAAAGAGCTGATGTTAATTTGTTCATCAGTGAATGGTGTTGTTGAAGTCAGCCCCCAGGTGAGTTTCCTCAGGTTTGTTAGAGTTCCAGATGGAATCACTGAACTGGGTAACCTCACAGGTGGAGACCAATACAGGCCCCTCTTGGCTTTTCAATCACTCGGTTAGCTGCAAAGTTCAATGCGAGATTCCCTTGTGGATACCTTCTCCTAGACCTAAATCAAACAGGTTTTAAAAGAAGACAAAGTTTACCAAGCTTTCTTAAACTAACAGAATTAGTAGTAACAAAAACACACAAATAAAAGAGGCAAATCCAAAGAGATATACCATATATATATTTGTGTAAAAGTGGAACTGTTTAGACTCTTTAAAATAAAAAAGTTAAAATTTCTGGGGGTCAACAATAACATGGATACTACTTCTGAGGAGCTCAAATTCATGCTACAGCCCAAAAATACCATATCATTAGCAGAAGCCCAACTGAAATCTTTACAAATAAAAACAGACAAATTGTGGTAAATTACTGGATAAAGGCTAATTTTAAAAAAATGAATTAGCAAGCTTTTATTGAAAAAAAGTGAAGAAATATAATAGCTTTAAATCACAATTACATGTTACATCTTTAATCTAAGATGTCAAAATACAACAATTCATTGAAGTCCTGCAAAAATCACACTGTTCAACATCTTCAACCAATGAATAAAGCTTCAGTCAGGATGAATAATATCACCTTACGGATCCACTCCGGGTTCACTGGCCGTAGTAACACGTCATCCCCTTCATCCGTGTCATCGCATAGATGAGCATCCTCAGTACCATCCAATGAATTTAAAATTCCATATTTGTGGAATTATTTGAAAATAGTATCAGCTTTTATTTCCTTCCACAAAACAGCAATCCATTCACAGATCAGTGGCAGTGATAGAGCCTGCATACTGTCTCCTCTTGTGTATATGTTTTTCTCCATCCAGTTATTCCACTTATTCTCATTGTGTCCTTAAACAGCTTGTTGATACCAGCATCTATTGGTTGCAAAACACTCGTAAATCTGCCAGCAATTACAGCTACGTCAGTGTTATGTGATCGGGTGTCATCAACAACATTCTTCACTGATTTAAACTGGCCCCAGACGGACTACACAAGGAAAAGAGTTTCGCCATCAGGTTGTGAATTCCAATCTTCCTTTATCCATTTTCTACATCCATCCAGCCTTATGGGTGCACATGGATGACCCAGTCCCTTTCAAAACTTCTCCATTGGCTAAGTTTTGCTCTTAAATATAGCCTTTGGTTTTAACTTAATGCCCTCAGCCACACAAGAATGAAAGCAAACCTGACTTTTGCCAGGGCCAGTGGCAATACCAATACTGTTTTTTCTCCTTTTTGGTTCACGGTTCGATTCTCTGGCATGTCAAGAGTAATAGGCGTTTCGTCCAAGTTTCCAATGCATGATAACTTGTAGCCTTCCTTCTGCTGACGTTTTGATTACAAACCGGTAAAACTGTAATACCTTACCTTCTAGTTCAGCAAGAAGTTTTTGTGTAATCAGAGTTCTCTACTGAAGTGCTAAGTCATGCCTTCTCATGGCCCTTGTGCACGATCCAGCACTTCCCTCAAAATCCAAAATTCCATCCTTCTTGGATTTGTTTTGTGCATGGATTCGAATGGCTTCACAACATTTTCCGTGTTGACAATTTTCAAGTACCTGCTCAGCAGTTTTTCCCTCCAGTTGTGGCCTCTTGCCAGGTTGACCTCTGTTGGCACACTTTCATTTTAGCATTGTCTGAAGTTGGTTCAATACCTTTCTCCAGACTCTCACGTTTCTCTGAAACACAAAATTCTCTTGCTGCTCCCCTGTTATTCACCTTCCCTGCAACTTCAATAACTTCCAGTTCTAGCACTGCTGTATATTTTGTGTTTTTATTGGTAGGGCATTTTTTACTCAAAAGAAGTTTTAAAACCTCACTTATGAATATGATTGTATTCCAGGAGGTTGGTTGGCACCAGATTCCTTCACACCAAATTGATATGCACTGGGCATCAAATCACAACTCTCTGCTCAAGGGCTGATGACGACAACTGTGAATAGGTTTGTGGGAAAAACCCATCTGGGTCACTAATGACCTTTAGGGAAGGAAACTGCCATCCTTATGGTCTGACCTACATGTGACTGCAGACCCACAGCAATGTGTTGACTCCTAACTGCCCTCTGGGCAATTAGGGATGGGCAATAAATGCTGACCTTGCCACTGATGTCCTCATCCTGTGAATGGATTAAAAATAATAAAACAGCACAAAAAAAATTCATTTCCTCATTGTAACATTTACATGTAGAATAATATCTTGTCCCAAAACATTGATCTGTTATCGAAGAATAAAGGTTGACTTTTATGGGATAAATGGTAAATTCCAGGATGTTTTTGGCCAGAAAAATCGAGGATCGACTTTTGCTCAAGTACATACACTGATTGATCGCTGAATTCTTAATGGACAGTTGAAAGTCATGGCAGCCACAGAACGTCACTTATACCATTGTTGCTGTTGGCTGAATTAAATTGAGGTACTTAGCTTTACAGATTTGGAGATGCTGGTGTTGGACTGGGGTGCACAAAGTTTAAAAAAAAAAATCACACAACACCAGGTTATAGTCCAACAGGTTTAATTGGAAGCACCAGCTTTCGGAGCGTCACTCCTTCGTCAGGTGATAGTGGAGATGTGTTAGGATTGAGCCCTCCACTACCACCTGATGAAGGAGCGAGGTTTCGAAAGCTAGTGTGCTTCCAAACTCCTCTGCCCCAAATCCTCTCAGCTGAGGTGGACTGGCAACACTCAAGTGAGTTATTTTCCATTCTTTATTGACAAAGCTGGGTTGTTAAATTGGCTGTTCTCCCAACTGTAACCCTCATAGCATATTGGACCAAGACACTGCAGTATAAGGCCAGAACAGAAAGTGTACTGGTGTTTTTCTACTGAGGGATTTCAGAGATAATAAAAAGGTCCTTGTTATCTCTTCCTGTTACATTCTCTTTATTTGAAATTTCTCTGTCACAGTGAGAGTGTGACATTCTATAAGTCCCACTTTGCCATCGGCAATTAAATTTACATCTGAAGTTACTTTCTTGGCTGCAGCAGATTTCATTTGAGAAACACATTTTGGATCTAAAAAGTGAACATGAAACTTTATGATTCTGATCAGTGTGTTGACAATGCATACCAGGAGGTGGCTCTGCCCAACAAAACTTGACCCAACTATAATAGTGTACAGCAGTCATGTTCACCAAGCAAACAGATAGTCTTTTAAAACTCACTTTACAAGTGAGTAGATGAGAGAAACTTAAAGGGGAGGTGGTTTATTGGTGTTGTTCAGAATCATGGAGAATTTTGATAAAGGCATGGATAGAGTCACAGAGACAGGCCCTTCGACTCAAATGGGTCCATGCTGATCAAAATGTCCATCCATGCTAACCTCATTTCCCTGCGCTTAGCCCATATCTTTCTAAACTTTCCTATCCATGTATTTGTCCAAATGCCTTTTAAAAATGTTGTTAACGTACCTGCCTCAACCACTTCCACTGGCAGCTCATTCCATATGGATACCACCCTCTGAAAAAAGTTGCCCCTCAGGT
Organism: Hemiscyllium ocellatum; assembly: GCF_020745735.1. Classification (NCBI taxonomy): domain Eukaryota; kingdom Metazoa; phylum Chordata; class Chondrichthyes; order Orectolobiformes; family Hemiscylliidae; genus Hemiscyllium; species Hemiscyllium ocellatum. Next base: position 41,466,213 of record NC_083428.1, read on the forward strand.
TCCCTTTTATTCGTTCCCCTCTAACCTTACATCAGTGCCCTCTAATCCTTGAATCCTCAACCATGGGAAAAAGACTGAGTGCATTCACCCTATCCATGCCTTTCATGATCTTATACACTTCTATAAAAGATCCTCCTCAGTCTCCTATGCTCCAGAGAAAGAAAAAAAGGATTTAGTTTGTCCAACTTCTCCCTACAACTCAGACCCTAGAGTCCTGCCAAGATCCTTGTAAATTTCTTCTGCATTCTCTTTCTAGTTTAATAACATCCTTTCTATAATAAAAAGGTGACCAAAACTGAACATAATACTCCCAAGCGTGGCCTCACCAACATCCTGTACAACCGCAACATAAACTTCCCAACTTCTATATTCAACGTCCTGACTGAAGGCCCACGCACCTGAATTCCAAGGTCCCTCTGTTCCACCACATTCTAAGGCCCTGCCATTCACCATAAGCCAATAAGAAGAAATTGTCTTCAATGGTAAAACAGAGTGCACACAGACCATGAGTCATCAAGACAACCAAAAGTAGCAAACAAAACTTTTAAACAAAAAAAGTCATCATTATCTAGAACACCACTGCTTCAAGACAGAGTATGTGGATACAATTCAAGCTTTCAAAAAAAAAAAGGAATTAAATTGACAAAAAGGTAGGAAATAAATGCTAGACTATGGGGAAGAGCAGATTAAAATCATTGGTTGTTCAGTAGCTAATGGGGAAAACAATGATTTCTTTGGGAACTTCTGTGATCCTACGTATTTGCACGAAATCCTCCTGAACTCCAGAGTAATCCCTGTGTGATACTGTGTTTGTTTTGCAACAATGAACATCAATCTCAAGATACAGCCTGCTTTCCCATCTTCATTAAAAAAAAAGTGTGAAGTCTTCACCAACATGTGTGCATTAAATCTTTTTCAAAAAAGGTATAGCCCTTTAAATAAAGCAACGTTTTGGTACAAACAACTGGGTTGAATTAACTCTAAAGAAAATGTGTTTCTAATCAAAGAGATAGAAGAAACTCAAACTACTTCCTGTCAGCGAAATAAAGTTATTTTAGCCTCTCGATCTCATGTGTCTTTGGCAGCTATTACTTCTGCTTTGTTCTGGTTTCTTATTCCCAGATTTTAAAATAGAGATGTCAAAATCTATTCTCATTTCCATTTTCTGAAAAACGGAATGTTTCCAAATAGCCCTTTTATTGTCAAAGCTCATGTTTCAAAATGTGTAAGCATTCTTGTTGAATCTTCAAACAACGCATCAGTTCACATGAAACATTAAATTTGGATTAGGTGTCATCTTTAAACACAAGGATCAGTACATTCAACATTGTCTGTTAGACATAGTCAGCAAACACCGAGACCCAGGCTCCTCATCCAGACCCAACAGATGTCAGCATTATTTCACTTATGGATGTTAGGAGTTGCTATTGGAATTGGAACTGTTGGGAGAATCTTCCCAGGCATTGTCAGCATTGCCTATGTCAGTCAAAGTTGGATTAGAGATTCAGCTGGTGAAGAATCTGTGTCAGACCCACTTTCATTCTAAGAAGACCCAGCATTCCCTGCCGGTGGACTTCAGTGAATTGAATCCAGCAGCAACACTAAGTTCACAATAGCAGATAGCATATGTGTCCTTAAGTGAGTCAGCTTAGTTTGGGGTAAAAAAAAAAGTTAAAATTTAATTGAACAAATTATTTCTTTAACTTGCAAGCATTTTCATGAACCTAAAATTTGATGTGGCAGTCCGAGCACCAACTTTGGCTGCTACAAAGCATAATTTAGGTTCCTGGTGGCATCTGTGTCCAACACAAATTCATGAAGCCAGAGGAGAGCTTGGGCCCAGTATGAGACCCTGCAGCATTGGTAAGGTAGGCCCAAGGAGGACTCATGGCAGTGGAGGAGTGGAATTTGGGCTGGTGCAGTACCCAGCAGCATTGGTGGCATCCATGTTGGTGGGGTTCCACAAGGACTCATCGTGGCGAGGGCATCAGTGGAGACGAGATGGCGCTGAACAATGGCAACCTTCACTTTGGAAAGGGGTGCTCATGCCTGGCCACTCGGTCCATCATGGAGCACTAAACAAGGACTGCAAAGTCGAACTTTTTTGTATATTTCTTCACTCTTCTGCCTTTATATTCTATGTTTCGGTTTATTTTTCTGTGTTAAGATGGCACCAGAGAGTGGAGCACTATGCAATGCTTTTCATCATATTTGATATTGAAATAGATGAGATAATCAATCAACAAATAAATAAATAAAGCAACAAAAACAAAAAAATTCAGGGGGAGGGGACGAGAAAGGGACTTCTCACTAGTGACAGCAAGTAGTCCCAGTTTCTGCCCAAGAGTGGAATAGAGATGAGGATCCCCTTAGTCAGCAGCGAGCAGTGCCTGCATTGAGAACTGGACGGCAACAATCCCTGATGTGACAATCAGGCTGATTACCTGATAACACCAGCACAGTGCCTACTCCTCAGGCAAACGTCCCCACACCACCTCCTACCCGTTGCCTTCACCCACAGACCTTGGCATCTGACATGACTGTGCATTAGAAGATACAGGATACTGCAGGAGATGAGATTCTTGACAGTAACCATTGTCATGACAAGGGGACAGTGCACCATGATGATCGGTTTGATTAAATTGCACTGATGTTGCTCAAAAGGCAACGCTGGGAGATGAAGTCCTTACTGAAAGAAGCACGTGGGAATGTTTGGAAGCTCAGTACTGACTGGCTTGACATGGAGTACCAGAAAGAAAGGAACATGGAGGCCTGGGGATAGGCAGGAGCAACCCCTCGATTACCAGGTTGACCCAATGACTCCCTGTGCCAAGCAAGATTGGCATCACCTTCTAAACGCACAACTCAAGTATGCATGGGAAATGAAAAATGGCTGCCACCACACCCAGAGTAGACAGGATCAGTGTTTGTCTGCCATCCGAGCACATAGGCCTCTAATTAGGAGCAACTGAAGAAGGGATCTTCAATGGGAAAATGCATTAACCAGGCACTTCCACAGTACAGCACAAACTCATCCTTAAATCATAAACCTCTACATGTGAAATACACAGTGTCCAACCAAGTGACCACAAGTCCTGGTCACAAGCAATCTTCACCATCTCATTGTTCAATACGGATTGAAGCTGGTCATCTCTGAAGTTGAAGGAATCACAGATGAGTTTAAAAGTGGGAGCTGTGGCCACAATTCACAAAGACAATGGGCGGCACGGTGGCACAGTGGTTAGCACTGCTGCCTCACAGCGCCAGAGACCCGGGTTCAATTCCAGACTCAGGCAACCGACTGACTCAGGCACATTCTCCCCGTGTCTGCGTGGGTTTCCTCCCACAGTCACAAAGATGTGCAGGTCAGGTGAATTGGCCATGCTAAATTGCCCGTAGTGTTAGGTAAGGGGTAAGTGTAGGGGTACGGGTGGGTTGCGCTTCAGTGGGTCGGTATGGACTTGTTGGGCCGAAGGGCCTGCTTCCACGCTAAGTAATCTAATCTACAACCCAAGGTCTCCTTCAGCTGCTGAGCAAGGAACAGATTCCCTCTCACCTTGTGTTGTAAATATTTCACAACATGCTCCTATTTGCAATGGCACCTTTCTTTGGTGATTTTGGGCTGGAAGGTCTGTCTCCAGTCAGTCTGGAGTATCGGAGGCTGTGGGGTGATCATACAAAAGGTTTATAAAATTATGAGGGGCATAGCTAAGGTGAATAGCAAAAAAAAAAGGTCTTTACCCAGGGTCAGGGAGTCCTAAATTAGAGGGCATTAGTTCAAGGTGAGATAGGAAAGATTTAAAAGGGACCTGATGGACAAGCTTTTCACACAGAGGGTGGTGCACGTATGGAACGAGTTGTCAGAAGTTTTGGAGGCTGTTATAATTACAACATTTTAAAAAAAAAAAATTGGATTGATACATGGATTGGAAAGGTTTAGAATGATATGCAGGCAAATGGGACGAGTTCAGTTTAGAAAACCTGGTCAGCACGGATAGGTTGGGCCGAAGGGCCTGTTTCCATGCTGTATAACTCCAAGAAGGACTAGGTGACATCCTAGCTTAGTGGCTGACAACTGTGCCAAACGTTTCTGGGACTGGCTGCTACCAAGAATCCACTGGATCTCTCAATCCTCAACCTATAAATGCACCAAGATTTAGCAATGCAATCTGGTGCCAGATCACAACACTCCATCTCATTTCCCCGTGACAATGTCAGCGCTGCCATTGGACAGTAGGACTTATAGCTGTCACCCCTGACCGGAGAGAGGACATGCTAGACTTACGCACATTGTATTGAGAGAGCTAGATCATAAAAACAGAGGAGCTCATCAATAGAAAAAAGGAGCCCATTCCATCAGTGTAAACTTCAGCTGCGATTGTCAGTACCACATCGGAGATGTCAGTACTAGGCACCATGGGAGCTGCATTAAGAACTCCCACATTCCTGCTTCATTTCAAAGGGCTGGATGCTCTACAGAATACTTCCTGGGCCTAAGCTACTTTCTCCCCAACCCCACCCCCCTCTTATTTATCTCTCCACCCGGTAGGCACCCTGCCTCTAGTCCTGATGAAGGGCTTTTGCCCGAAACGTCGATTTTCCTGCTCCTCGGATGCTGCCTGACCAGCTGTGCTTTTTCCAGCACCACTAATCTCAACTCTGGTTTCCAGCATCTGCACTCTTTGTTTTTAAACCAAGAATACTTCCTGGCAGACAGGGCTACCCAGTGCCAGCAGGACTGACAACTCTTCCATCTGGCCCTGACTGGGGCAGAGTATGAAAACTAGAGTCCTTTCTCCCCACCCAGGGCCATTGAAATGTCTGAAGGTGACGTTACAACAATTGGACCAGTCTGGACAGGGCACAGTCTGCTGTATGACCCTAGTCCTCTGACTTTGTCACAATTGCAGCAGGTATCAGTGGGGGTGGGGGATGGGGGTTAGATTGTGACTGCTGGTCTGTGATTGCTCTCCCACTACATGTATCCCTGAATCCTCACAGCGCCAGTGAATGAGAGAATAGGATGAGCCGGGTACCATAAAGGTGCAGTCTTTCAGTAATGAGGAGAGATTTGGAAGCTCATGTGAGAACACTTCCTTCTCGTCGCAGAGAGAAACCCTCTATGAAATTCACCAAAATGGACACTTCTGATTTCTGGTAACATTGAGCCCCATGTGCTGAATGGGTGACAGGGGCTGGGTAAGTGGAATAGCAGTTACCAGAAAGCTGGTGCATCACTTCCTCCCAAAGCATATGCTAAAAAAACACTTTCACCTTTTTGCTGCCAACTCAAAAAGTCAATGGTCAAACATTGAAAAGTTTGAGTTCCCCTCCCTTCCCTCAACCGTCAGTAACAGACAGGTTGGAAGGTAACGTTGCTGACTCTGGATTCAGATCCCCAGAAGATTGATCATGTGACATTTGATCCCATGGCAGTGTGCATGTGATACCATCCACATGATGTTTAATCACATGGTAATTGCCAACTGTTTGCACATCACGCATTTAGTGAAATATCTTAATGGTTCTGTAACTACCACAGTTCTGAAAGAAACCACATCCAACATAAGCTCCATGTAAATTATATCAGAATTAAAAACTTCCTAGAATGTTTCACTAATGATAAATAAAATGCTACAATACTAATAGTGAGATGGATGAGCACAGGGCAAGTCTAATTACTGCCTCTGATGTAGATAGGTCCAGAGGACAGGGAGTAAAAGGTTGGCCTTTGTCATATGGTGGGAAATCCGCCATCTTCACCTGGTCTGGCCTACTCTAGATTCCAGACCCACAGCAACATGGCAGAATCCTGGGCTGCCCTTGCCAGCAATGCCCAAAGAAACAAATCAAATAAATTCAAGGTGGGTGTGAGAGAAAGAAAAAAGATTTGCAGAGAAATATCCAGGGGTAAAAGGGAAGTTGATTCCATCAGTAACTGATGGAAACTCGCTTAAAATCCACTAATCAATGGGGATGGGGAAAGATGATCCCCCTTATGATGACAGCTAATAACAGAGTCTAACTGTAATGGGTAGATGGAGGAAGAGTGCTCCATTGTCAGATTACACTACCAGTGATTTTACAATGTACTGAAAGTCACCCTGAAACCTAACCCCCTGCACAAGGTGTAGGCAAGAAGCCATGTTGATACCTTTTTAACATTGGCCTCCTTCTGTACTGTAACATCATTCCATTTATTACACCTGAACCAGCTCCCCAAATAGCTACCCAGCTCATCCCAGCCCTATCTCTGTAACCTGAAGAAGGGCTTATGCCCGAAACATCGAGTCTCCTGTTCCTTGGATGCTGCCTGACCTGCTGCACTTTAACCAGCAACACATTTACAGCAATGATGGAGACACCCAATGCAAAAGACAAAGGTGGTGAAAGAGAACAAGGTTTGAAATGGGTGTGAATTAAGGTGTGAAGAGACAGAGATGGACTAGGTAATGGTGACAAAAGAAAGGGAATTGGAAGTAAAAGGGATTAATTTTTCCAATTCTGGGAGAGAGCAGGGAGCAGCCCCAAAGCCATCATCAGTGTATTGGAGAAGGCACTGTGCATGTGGGCCTGAGGAGGTGTAGAACAAGGACTTTTCCATCTATCCATAGAGTGCCAGGCAGATCTGCGACCCAGGCAGGTACCTACTGCCCCACTTATTGACTTGGAGAACATAAAAAAGTTAAAGGAGCAGCTATCCGAAGTGAACCTTATCTGAACTGCCAATGCAATTACATCCCAGTGGCCTCTGGCAACTGTCTGTGTGCAGTTTGCACATTCTCCCTGCATCTGCATGGGTTGGGTTTCCTCTGGATGCTCCAGTTTCCTCCCAAAGATGTGCAGGTTAGGTAAATTGGCCATGCTAAATTTCCCATTGTGTTCAGACACATGCAAATTAGGGGTAAAGTGTAGAGTAATAGGTTCAGGGAATGAATCTGAGTGATATACTCTTCAGAGGGTTGGTGTGGACTTGTTGGGCCAAAGGGCCTGTTTCCACACTGTGGAGATTCAATGATCCTCATGCAAGGGAACCAAAATAAAAAAAAAATTGTACACACAACGCTATAGTCGCACGACTGCCTTGTCTAGTCACAGCAAAATTTCTCTACTTTTGGACTCCTTCAGTAATGAAAGCCAAAATTCCATTTGCCTTCCTTATCACCTGCTGTAACCAGTTTTCCAGGAGTCAGGCACTAGGACAACCAAATCCCTCTGCACCCAATCAATCACTCTGAAGTTTCTCTCAATTTAGATGATGGGTTGTCTTTCTACTTCCCATCATCTCACATTGTGAATATCCACATTAAGCTTCATCTGCCAAATTTTGGCCATATCCATTTGTAAAATACTTATTTCTTCATTGCATTCTTCCCACCTATTTTAATGTCATCTACAAATTTGGCTTTAGTCTTTTCTATCCCTGCATCCAAGTCACTAATGGGATTGTAAACAGTTGGGGCCGGAATACTGAACCCCACCAGTTATATATTGGCTACCAGTACCCAGGAGGGAAAATAAAAATCAGCAAATTCAGGCTGACATCTGATCCCAATGTGAAGCTGAGTCACAGAAATCAAGGGTAACTCACTGGTGAGCAGAGAGAGTGCAGCACTGTCAGAGCTGCCACCTTTTAGGTGAGATGTTAAACAGACTTTCCAGCAAACAGATTTCATTGATTCATACCATTATAATCATAGAAAAAGGGAAGTCCTCCGCAGTCTCCTGACTGATATATTATCCTTCAACCAACATCACAAGAACATTGTCCTAAAGAAAGCTCACTGGATCTGAAACACTAACTCTCCATCTCTCACCGCAGATGGTACCAGACCTGCAGAGTTTCCTGATGAAGAGCTCATGCCCAAAACGTCGACTCTCCTGCTCCTCGGATGCTGCCTGACACACTGTGCTTTTCCATGGCGACACTTTTTGGCTCGGAGTTCCAGCATCTGCAGTCCTGACCTTCTCCCTGCAGAGATTTTCCAGCTATTTGTGTGTTTTTGTTTCACAAGGCCATAGCCACTTTATTGCACGGTCTTGTCTAAACCGGGAAGACAACACACGGACAGGGTGACTACTTTGCAGAACACCCTCTCTCTATTTGTAGAAACTACCCCAAGCTTTCAGCTGCCTAAAAGACCACTGTTCTCAAGTCAACACTGCTCTCTCAGGCCTGCTCTGGTGAGATTCAACACAAGCTTCAAGAACAACACAGCCTTCAGGGAGTGGGGGTTGCACAGCTACCTCACAGCACCGGGGACCCAGGCAGAAGTGGGTACTGCAGATACTGGAGATTAGAGCGGTGCTGGAAAAGCACAGCAGATCAGGCAGCATCCGAGGAGCAGGAAAATCGATGTTTCAGGCAAAAGCCCTTCAACAGGAAAGGGACCCAGGTCCATTCCCAGCCTCAGGTGACGGTCTGTGTGGGGTTTGCATGTTCTCCCCGTGCATGTTCTCCTCCGGGTGCTCCGGCTTCCTCCCACAGCCCAAAGATGTGCAGATCAGGGTGGATTGGCCATGCTAAATTGCCCGTAGTTTACAGGAGTATGCAGGGTAGGTGGGTTAGCCACAGGAAATGCAGAGTTACAGGATCAGGGGCTAGATCTGGGCAGGATGCTCTTTGGACAACCAGTGTGGACTCAATGGGCTGAATGGCCTGCTTCCACACTGTACTCAACACGGAGTTTAATAATTTCAGAGGGTACACCCTCTAATGTTTTCTCCACCTCCATAGCTCTGGTCCTGTGCAAGTTGCTCCGAGCACTACCAACCCATTCTAACTCCTCATATTTCCCATTATCACCTCCTCAGCAGTCACCTCTTCCCTGGTTTACTGTCAGCCAGCCTTTAGTCTGCTCTCCCTGGGCACCTTCTCCATATCCAGTATACAACTCACTCCTTCACCTACTCCCCATTCCAAACCCACTAACTCACCGACATAAATACCATTGTTTCCCAGTTACTTTCAAGTCTGACTAATGGTCTTGACACTTTAACTGTTTTCCCCCTCTCCACAGATACTGCGAGACGTGCTGATTTTCTCCAGCAGTTTCTGCTTTTGTCCTGTTGCCTGGCACAGATTCAGCACATTGGATTGCTGTGCCCATTTACTACATTGTAATAGTGACGAAGCTAATTACCGCCCCCCCACCCACCCCACCATCGACTGGACAGCAGTTTGCATAGTCTGCTGGCTGTGAAACTAAGAAAACGAAGAGTACACTCCCTCAAAGATTTAGACTCTTAGCCCAATGTTCATAGTCACTTTAACTGGGAACTGGAGTGAATTAAAAACATGTACAAATCCCAAAATTCTCAAAGGTAAGATTTTGTAGGGAAAAAAAAATCAACTTAAAACAAAATCTCCATTGATTCTCAAACATTTACACTTAAAAACTGCAGAACCAGATACAGAGAAAGTTGACTTTTCCAAAGTTCCAACTTTGGTTAATTGAGATGTTACGGGAGCAGTAAATCACTAAGCTTCCCCAGTCAGTCAGACAGACAGTCCGTCAGTATCAGAGTATCTGTCTCTCAGCTGTCAGTACTGCAGAGAGCCAGCACTTACCTTGTGGTCGACTTCCTCTCCCCACAACGTCTCCTCTCAAATTAAATTCTCCAGACTGGACCAATACTGTGCAAGCACACAATAAAACAACTTCCTCTCCCCGTCCTCATGTGACAGGGAAATTCCAAACTCTCACGTCAGTCTGTGATTAACCCTCTCATGAATATGCATTGTGTGTGTGAAGGTCAGAGTTGCATATTGCATAAACCTCCCCCCTGTATCAGCGACGCGAATGCAGCTCTCTGTGGTCCCAGTGCCTGTGTGGATGAACCTCTGGATGTTTGCGCCTCTCCCTGGTAGACGGGAGGCTGGAAGAACACAGCAAGCCAGGCAGCATCAGGAGGTGGAGAAGTCAATGTTTTGGATGTAACTCTTCTTCAGTTCTGGGAGTGGGTGGGGGTGGAGCTGCAGATAAAGAGGGTGGAGGAGGCAGGGTGATAGGCAGAGGTTACTATCCGGTTGGTCAATGGGAGGAATGAATCTGATTGGTGGCAGGGAGCAGTAGAAGGGAGGGAGAGGGGCTGGGGTGGGAATCGGGGGATGAGAAGAGGGGTTATTTGAAATTGGAGAACTCAATGTTGAGTCCACCGGCTGTAGGCTGCCCAGGCGGAAGATAAAAATCACACAACACCAGGTTATAGTCCAACAGGTTTAATTGGAAGCACACTAGCTTTCGGAGCATCGCTCCTTCATCAGGTGATAGTGGAGGGCTCGATCCTAACACAGGATTTATAGCAAAAATTTACGTGTGATGTAACTGAAATTATATATTGAAAAATTGATTGCAATGTTTGCACCTCTCCCTGGTAGACAAGCAGGAGGCTGGAAGAACACAGCAAGCCAGGCAATCAATTTTTCAATGTATAATTTCAGTTACATCACACGTAAATTTTTGCTATAAATTCTGTGTTAGGTTTGAGCCCTCCACTATCACCTGATGAAGGAGCGTCGCTCCGAAAGCTAATGTGCTTCCAATTAAACCTGTTGGACTATAACCTGGTGTTGTGTGATTTTTAACTTTGTATACCCCAGTCCAAACCAGGTGGAAGATGAAGTGTTGTTCCTCCAATTTGCAGTTTGGTTCATGTGGCAATGGAGGAGGTCAAGGATGGTCATGTCGGAAAGGGAGTGGGAAAGGGAATTGAAATGGGCAGTGACTAGAAGGTCCAGTCGGACACTGCGAGCTTGGGTAAGTGTGGCTCAGAGCGGACAAATCTGACTTTAAAGTGGAGCTGGACTCATTGCACTGCTCCCTGGAGAATGATAAAGCTGCACCGTCTGTGCTGACTGCTTCAAGCACCATTACACCAGTACCAAGGGTCTTTCAACTACAATACAATGGGGATCCATTTCGTTACCAGACCCTCAGTTATATGTAAATAGTATCTTGCATACAGAAGAAATGCCTTTGGGTTTGTTGGAACTGTCAGGAAAGTCAAACTCCAATGTTTCTTTCTTCCTTATTGTGTAAACATTATACAGAACCGAACTACTTTAGTAACTGAGTACGTAGATAAAAGTTTTTTTATGAATAAAGTATAATTTTGAAATTAAAAAATTCCATCACCTAGGTATACCCAACAGTGCCCTTATTCTGATAACTACCTTTGTGTTTGGCTGCAACAAGCTATGTACAGATCCTCAATACCCAAACACCAGGTGTCACTGAGGTTCCAACTGTTCCTGGTTTTGGGAGGGATGGGCCTGGCCTTGCTGCCGTGGAACGCTCCAAGTAGGTGAACCATTGAATATCCCAGCTGGCCTTTGCAGAGACATTTACAAAGAGCAACACCTTCGAGCACCAGTCCATCAGGAAGTGGTCAGCATGTAGTGTCAGCAAGACCATCAGGAAAAGGAGAGTGTTGATGAACAGGTCAGATTGTCCCCTGAGCAGACTGTCAAAGTCATTTGGCAGAATGCCTCATCAGAACCTTCCAACAAGCAGCAAGACGTCACTCAGCTGGTGGTGAGGAGGGCACTGCCTGTCATATATTTTATGGACATCCGGACTCTATGTGTCAACACATGCTGCCCCTGAAATATTGTGGGGAGGTAGAGACTGTCACACATCTCCTGATGGAACGTGCCTTTGCAAAGGAAGCCTGGAGAGATATGCAGTGGTTTTTGTCAAGATTTATCCTGAGCAGCTTCCTGCTGCAGGACTCTGTGATCTACGATCTGTTCCCCGGGACGGACACCAAGACAAACATTGACTGCGCCTGGAGGACCATCAACTCGGTGAAAGACACTCTTTGTTCTATCCGAAATGTCTTGGTCTTCCAGAGCAAGGAGTTGGTTTCGACCGAATGTTGTAGCCTGGCACATTCCAAGGTACAGGACTACATGCTGAGGGATGCACTGAAGCTTGGGGCAGCTGCCATCAAGGCTTAGTGGGGAAAGACTACCGTCTAAGTTCTTTCAATCAAAATATAATTGGGATCAGACCCTCCTGCTGCCCCAATGTATGGAGATAGTGTCCTGCACGAGTAGGAAATGCTTTTGGTTTCTGCAACTGCAGGGAAAGTCAGATTCCAATGTTGTTTTTCTTGATACACAAAGACTGTACAGAACTACTTTACATAGAACGTAGAACAGTACAGCACAGTACAGACCTTCGGCCCTCAATGTTGTGCCGACCTTTTATCCTAGTCTAAGGTCAAATGAACCTATATACCCTTCATTTTACTATCATCCATGTGTCTATCCAAGAGTCACTTAAGTGTCCCTAATGTATCTGACTCTACTTCTGTCATTGGCAGTGCATTCCACACACCCACCAAAGACGTTTCGCTGCACTTTGGATGCTGCCTGAACTGCTGTGCTCTTCCAGCACCACTGATCCAGAATCTGGTTTCCAGCATCTGCAGTCATTGTTTTTACCTCTCTGTGTAAGGAGCCTACCTCTGACATCTCCCCTAAACCTTCCTCCAATCACCTGAAAATTATGCCTCTGCGTGATAGCCATATCCGCCCTGGGGAAAACGTCTCTGGCTGTCCACTCTTGTCTATACCTCTCATCATATTGTACATCTCTATCAAGTCACCTCTCATCCTTCTTCACTCAAATGAGAAAAGCCCTAGCTCCCTCAACATTCCTTCATAAGACATGCCCTTCAGTCCAGGCAGCAGCCTGGTAAATCTCCTCTACATGCTCTCTAAAGCTTCCAGATCCTACTTTAGTACCTATGAATGTACTAGATAAAGATTTCTTATCAATAAAGTATATTTTTGCAACGTAAAAAATTCAGAAGTCACACGACACCAGGTTATAGTCCAACAGATTTAGTTGAAATCACAAGTTTTCATAGCATTGCCCCATCATCAGGTGAAGTGGAGGGAAGTGCACAGACACAGAATGTTATTTTAACACAACATCTTTACAATTCTCTCTCTCTGGAAGTAAACCTGATTATCATAGAATCCCTACACTGGAGAAACAGGCCATTTGGCCCAACAAGCTCAGACTGACCCACCGAAGATTATGCCACCCAGACCCATTCCCCTACCTTATTACTCTCCATTTCCGCTAACCAAAGCCCCTAATCTACACATCCCTGAATACTATGGGCAATTTAGCAAAGTCAATTCACCTAACCTACACATCTTCGGATTGTGGGAGGAAACCAGAGCACCTGGAGAAAACCCACACAAACACGGGGAGAATGCGCAAACTCCAGACAGTCACTTGAATCTGGAATTGAACCCTGGTTCCTTGTGCTGTGGGGTAGCAGTGCTAACCACTGAGCCATCGCCTCTTTGATTTGCATTTCCTTTTTCACCCGTTTTGCAGCTTAGTAAATTGAGGCCATTCAGCTCCTTACACTTGATGGGCCATTCAATAAGATTGTGGCTGATCTGACTGATATCACCATGGAGAGAAGGTGGCTGACAGGAGATTTGGTAGAGCTTTTCAAAATCATGAGCAGACTGGATAGAATAGGTAGGGAGCAGCCATTCTGCTCATAAAATTAAAAATAAGATTGTTCCAGAGATGGCTGAGAAAGGGATTCCGGCTCCCTGGATCACTGACAGAGAGACCTGGAGGTCCTGATAGACAGGAGGTGAAGAGTGTTCACCAGAGGAGAACACAAGACCAGATCCTGACAACCTGGTCAGAACTTGCTTCTCGGCACAGTACGGTGTTGGTAGTCTGGAGAGAAGGTCTGCCACAAGAAGGTGATTGAAACCAATATCTCCTCCTCCACCTCTGACAAAGCAGCCACAGGCCAGAGCATCCAATCTTTACACAATCTACTCCTGTGGTGGGGTATACAGACAATCTATTCCACCTAGTTAGCCCCCAGGCAATGGAGATGAAAGCTTATGCTCTAATGTTTCATTCCTCCTTTGATATGCATTGGATACTTGAAGAAAATGTAAGTCTGGTTTGTAAAGCACTAAGATTCGGTTAGCTAAAGAAGAATCCTGTATCACACACAGATGAGTCTGAACTACATGAAGCTAAAGTGTTCTTGTTGACCAAGTTCCAGTTAAGGCAACCTTAGTTTTAAAATCCTTCATGTTTCTAAAATATTCCAATATTCCAACTGCAGGTTTGTGTGGAGGAGAACATCAAGATGGTGATGGTGATGTGAGTGACACGAGTTAACCCTATGGTAAGGTCTTTGACCTGTGTTCAATCAGCCTCAATGAGCCAATTCTTGGGTCAGTGCCATGAAGCGGCTGTGGGTCTGAGAGTGAAAAAAATCAACCCAAGCTCTGAATTTCTGATCACTATCCAGTGGCATCTTTCAGGAACACCAGGGTGTAGAAAGAGAACAGAATGAAGAGCTTGATACAATTCACTGTCGCAAGCCAAAAGGATATGTTATGGACCAGACCAAACCCACTTCAAATATGTCAAAGATATAACCAAGGCCCTATCATTTTCTTACTTAAAGGTAAGTGTAAGGTGTGGTGTTCCAGATATAGTTCGAATGTTATACTACCAGACTTTAAGCTAAGTGCACTTTATTCTTACACTATCGTTAAATCACAAACAAAGGAAAGGAGAATTAGAATAACTTACCTCTACTGGAAAACTTAATGGCATGATAGATTATTTAACTACTGAACAACGATTCTTCCAATATAGTAACGTCCCACAAACACACTCTTGGCAAAGGCAAATTCAGTGAAACAGATTGTTGTGTGTGAGACAGAGGGAACTCCAGCTTTTAGCTATAATAGAAAGAGGAATAAGAGCTTCCAAATCCAGGTTCAAAATCCCAGCAACTACTGAAAGCGAAACTGTAAACTGTTTCTGCAGGAGCCTGACTCCACCCATTCAGGCTGCTTCTATTGTTCCAAATTTTTTTAAAAACCGGAGGCCTCACAACTGTTTACCTCACTGGCTTGGAGTAGACCACTTGCTACCTCTGTCTCGATGTCTCTTCATTGAAAAAAAATGGACAAAATACACATCTTAAAGCCAAAGGATTGTCACAGAAGAGATACCAGAAAGCTTTCAGTGCACAATGAACCAGCAAAATTCACATCACATTCAGGAGTGGAGTGGAGAAATGTGTTTTTTTAAAAATCAAATCACTTTGATTAAAGACACTTTACACATTTACACGGAGGACAACTAGTTTTTTTTTTGAAGATCTTTATTTTACAAAACATGGATCAGAGAACACTAGTAAGAAACAGTACTACTTCCATATAAAATGACATAAGATGAGTAAAATATCAATCTAGATCATGTTGACTTGATCTGCTTTGTGAAGACAAGAAAGAGACTGGCTGTTTAGGGAGCTCAGTATTACTTCCAAATCATTCTAATTCTTTTCTCTCTTTTCCCCAGATACTGTGAATTTCATCTTGTTATTTCACAATGGTGGTTATTAGAAATGTACAATCATTTTTTAAATAGTGGGGGAAATGGAAAACAGGCACAGAGATCATGATGCATAATTAACCCCCCATAACAATTGCTACTGCTACAGGCTGCACATCAATTTCATTTTGCTTGATTAGTTCGATGATTAACCCTTTCATGTAAAAATGTAGAAATGAGTAGACAGCATTCAATTTGCTTTCTATCTCTTTCACTTGATCTTGTAGGCAGTTTGAATCTCCCTCCTACATCATAATAATGTCCTCCTATAACTTGCTGACCAAGATATCATTAGTTTGAAGAGCCCACTGGTGGGTCCATGGCACACGCAAGTGAGACGTGTTATGACTCAAAAACCAAGATCAAGCAAGTTCTGCATGAAAACTAACCGAGACATTAGTTACTGCTGAACTCCCAACTCACAGTCTGACCCCCAAGGCTCCTTCCAATGTCTCACCCAAGAGGCTACTCTTCGAGTATATGCTCAAGTGCTGAGTGGGGCCAATGCCAGTGAAAACAACAAAAGCTGTCCCAACTGATTTTAAAACTTTGGTACATTTCCGGAGAATCTATAAAAAGCTTGGGAGCATGAGTCATCACTGAATAACTGCTTCCTGGTCATGAAATGTTCAGAACAAATGGAAATCCCTTGTCACTGCCCTCACCCAATATAATTAACCCAACCGGGAATCAACTGTGACACTTATCTGCTGTGTATGTCTCAGTGCCACACAAGATTATCCAACGACAGGAGAGTTCATTTTTAAACATTCATTTTGGGGGCAGAGTTCTGCTAAGTTACTGCCAGTTGCCTCAAACATTTTCCATTGAACAGGGTGAAGTCTGTTTAGAAAAAAGTTACATTAGTCAGGGATTTCTGGGAATCCCACATATGCTGTTTATTATCAAATTAAATGCAGTAGCTCACACACCCAGCCAAGCTCTTAATGTAGAATGCATTTGACAAAATGTAATTTGGTTCTTTTTATTTATATACAGATCCCTAATTCATTATCAAAGTCATTGTGAGGGACTCTCGATTCCAGTACGGAATGACTTCACAAAATTGAAAGGAAAGATAAATGGTCAGGAATACTGAAAATAGTAGCTTGGCGTTTCCACTGCTTAAATTTAATGTGGTCTATTCACTGCAGCATTCTTGAAAGAAATGTACATTTAATGGTAACTTCACTCCTTGGAAGGGGCTTATCTCATATCAAATTTAACAACAGGTTCATTCTGAGTGAGTCCACAATTGAAATCATTAACTTTGCCAGAATAACATCACATAAACTGGAGTGATCTTTTCAGGGAAGAAGCCAGAATTTCCTCATAATCCAGGGCCTGTAATAAGGGAACAATCATACTGTAGCAAGTAAAAATGTTTAACATTGTAAAAAGTGCAGGAAGTTTTGTTTTATAGAGAAATTGCTCTCTTCGGCTTTCTAAACAAGAGGGTACACTGCGTAGTTAGCAATTCCACAGTTGTTGCCTCTGTCCTTGGACATCTTGATGTAGCCTTTGTCACCCCACCATAGTCCAAAACTGTGGGCAGAAACATTAAAGATGAATTAAAATTCAAGCCAATTACATTGGTTTGTCACAAATCTGCTGAACTGGATTGTAATTTGTGGAGATGAAGCTGAGCAGGTGAGTGTGGATTAATTCCTGGCCAGTCCGAGAGGTTAGCCTTCACTATAATCACATCCTGCCCTTCCCCATAATGTTATCACAGGCTAAGTGACTAACAGAGGAGGGAAAAACACTTAGAACAACCGAGACTCTACAAGGCTGCTGGGCTGTGTGTGTTTTAGCTAATCACAACCTCACAGACTTCACCTCTGCTTTATGTTGCAGAGCTCCAACATGTTGCACTTTAGATTGGACATTATGCCTCCTAATCCCAATTGACTTTGAGACAAGAGGAAAGTATCCCTATTGAAGAACAAAGGATGTAGAATTAGGCAATGCCCATATGGGAGGGTGATCACAGCAATTGGTTAATAGAGCAGTTTTAGCAGGAGCCTCACTGCAGGTCACCTAGAATGAGTGCAGTACGAAACAGAAAGTATATAAAGGGGTCTTTCCAATGACAGCAGGGATGGAATGATGATGGTAGAGAATCAGTCTGTTTTAAACTAGCACCAAAATAATGAAAGTCAGCCTGAAAGTAGAATAGGTATTCAACACTGCCTGTATTCCAACAACTAATGCAGAAAATTACCCCCATCATTTTCTAAAAAGGCCTTAATTTTATCCCAATAACAATTTGACTTTGTACTTTTATGTGATAAATAGAAATCTTACCTATTAAACCATTCTTACTAGCATAGAATATTAACATAGAAGTAGAAATCTCATGTGTTCATTTCTATCTATTGTTGCATAAGTGCCTACATCTGGTTGATTGTATGGATAGGTATCTTAGATGCTAGATTCAGCTGTACCTGTTTTTAACGATCCAGTAGTTATGACCATTTTCAGTTCCATATCCCACTACCAGCACTCCATGATTGATATCAATGCTTTTGCAGTTTGGTTCGTAGTAAACACCTATAATGATAAACATTTATATTAACAAGCATTAGCGACTATAACTTCAGCAAATATTTATACACACAGTTCTCAATTTATATCGAGTTGTAAGATAATACATGGATCAAATTAATCCATTTAAGGAACCAAATGCCCCTATAACAGTACTAGGCCATTCTTTCTTAAGGTCAACAATTTTGTTTAAAATCTCTCTTCGATCATTCTCATATATCCCATGTAGGATTAAACAGCACAAAAGATCAATCATCCCATTATGCTTGGACCAACTTTTTGAAAGAATGCCTGGGGGAAGTTAGCTCAGCTGAAGAAGTGTGATGCTGTCAATAGCACACACTATCCTGACTCAGAACTATCTTGGTCATTCTCTTCAGTCCTGTGACTCCTTCCCTAACAGAAATGTGAGGCTACCTTCACCCAAGGTAGCAACAGGCAGCTCACCACTACCTTCTCCAGGGCAACTAGACTTGGGTACAGCATGGACAGGAATAGTTGTTGCAGGTTCTGGGATTTAGATGTTTCAGTAAGAACAAGGAAGATGGTAAAAGAGGGGGAGGTGTGGCATTGTTGGTTAAGGACAGTAATACGGTGGCAGAAAGGATGTTTGAGGACTCATCTACTGAGGTAGTATGGGCTGAGGTTAGAAACAGGAAAGGAGAGGTCACCCTGATGGGAGTTTTCTGTAGGCCTTCAAATAGTTCCAGAGATGTAGAGGAAAGGGTAGCAAAGATAAGAGCGAGAGTAATAAGGTAGTTGTTATGGGGGACCTTAACTTTCCAAATTTTGACTGGAAATATTATAATTCGA
This sequence comes from Hemiscyllium ocellatum, assembly GCF_020745735.1. Taxonomy (NCBI): domain Eukaryota; kingdom Metazoa; phylum Chordata; class Chondrichthyes; order Orectolobiformes; family Hemiscylliidae; genus Hemiscyllium; species Hemiscyllium ocellatum. The sequence goes on from NC_083428.1 coordinate 41,484,983, forward strand.
GTACTTTAGATGGGTCAGGTTTTGTCCAATGTGTGCAGGATGGTTTATGTAGACAAGCCAACAAGGGGCAAGGCCACATTTGATTTGGTACTGGGTAGTGAACCTGGCCAGGTGTTAGATTTGGAAGGAGGTGGGCACTTTGGTGATAGTGACCACAATTCAGTTATGTTTACTTTAATAATGGAAAGGCATAGCTATATAATAAGGGCAAGAGTTATTGCTGAAGAAAAGGCAACTATGATGCAATTAGGCAAGATTTAGGATGCATAGGATGCAGAAGAAAACTGCAGAGGATGGGCACAATTGAAATGTGGAGCTTATTCAAGGAACAGCTACTGCATGTCCTAGATAACAGTGTACCTGTCAGGCAGGGAGGTAGTGGTTGAGCAAGGAAGTTGTGTTTTACTAAAAAAGTTGAATCTTCTGTCAAGAGGAAAAAGAAGGCTCAGTTAGGGTGCTTGTGAGTTACAAGTTAGCTAGGAAAGACTTAAAGAGAGAGCTAAGAATAGCCAGGAGGAGACATGAGAAGTCTTGGCAAGTAGGATCAAGGACAACCCTAAATATAGGTATATCAGGAATAAAAGAATGACTAGAGTAAGATTAGGGCCAACCAAGGGTAGTAGTGGGAAGTTGTGTGCAGAGTCTGAGGAAATAGGAGAAGTGCTAACTGAATTTTTTTTGTCGGTATTCACACTGGAAAAAGACAATGTTGTCAAAGAGAATATGGAGATACAGGCTACTAGACTAGATGAGATTGAAGTTGGCAAGGAGGAGATGTTAGCAATTCTGGAAAGTGTGAAAATAGATAAGTCCCCTGGGCCAGATGGGATTTATCCTAGGATTCTCTGGAAAGCCAGCGAGGAGATTACGGAGCCTTTGGCTTGGATATTTATGTTGTATTTGTCAACAGGAATAGTGCCAGAAGACTGGAGGATAGCAAATGTTGTCCCCTTGTTCTAGAAGGAGCATAGAGACAACCCTGGTAATTATAGACCTGTGAACCTTACATCGGTTGTGGGTAAAGTGTTGGAGTAGGTTATAATAGATAGGATTTATAATCATCTAGAGAGGAATAAGTTGGTTAGGGATAGTCAACATGGTTTTGTGAAGGGTAGGTCGTGTCTCACAAACTTTATTGAGTTCTTTGAAATGATGACCAAACAGGTGGTTGAAAGTAAAGCAGTTGATGTGATGTATATGGATTTCAGTAAGGTGTTTGATAAGGTGCCTCACAGTACACTCTTTACCTAGATGAGGGCATAGAAGGATGTTTAGTAAATTTGCAGATGACACTAAGGCCCACGGAATTGTGGATAGTGCTGAAAGATGTTGCAGGTTACAGAGGGCTACAGATTAGCTGCAAAGCTGGGCTGAGAGTTGGCAAATGGAGTTTAATGTGGAAAGGTGTGAGGTGATTCACTTTGGAAGGAACAACAGGAATATATTTTGGGGTAACAGTAAGATTCTTGATAGTCTAGATGAGCAGAGAGATCTCGGTATTCATGTACATAGATTCTTGAAAGTTGCTGTCCAGGTTGATAGGACTGTTAAGAAGGCATATGGTGTATTAACTTTTATTGGTAGAGGAATTGAGTTTCAGAGCCATGAAGTCATGCTTTAGCTGTACAAAACTCTGGTGCAGTCGCATTTGGAGTATTGCATACAGTTCTGGTCACCGTATTAAAGGAAGGATGTGGAAGCTTTGGAAAGGGTTCAGTGGAGATTTACTAGGATGTTGCCTGGTATGGAGGGAAGGTCTCATGTGGCAAGGCTGAGGGACTTGAGGCTGTTTTCGTTGAAGAGAAGGTTGAGAGGTGACTTAATTGAGACATATAAGATAATCAGAGGGTTAGATAGGGTGGACAGTGAGACCTTTTTTTCTTGGACAGTGATGGTTAGCATGAGGGAACATAGCTTTACATTGAGGGGTGATAGATATAGGACAGATGTCAGAGGTAGTTTATTTCCTCAGAGAGAAGTAAGGGCATGGAACGCACTGCCTGCAACAGTAGTATACTCGCCAACTTTAAGGTCATTTAAATGGTTAATGGATAGACATATGGGTGAAAATGCAATAGTGTAGGATCAATGGGCTTCAGATTGGTTCCACAGGTCAACACAACATCAAGGATCGAAGGGCCTATACTGCGCTGTAATGTTCTATGTACTAATTAAGAACAGACAATAAATGCTGGCTTGGCCAGCGATGCCCATATCCCAGGAGCAAAGAAACAAAATCCTATCTTGGCTGAGGTAGCTCTGGTGGACTACCTCCTCATCTTGTGCTGAAACCATGGTAAATGACCTCTGGTGGTGTCAGCAGCAAAGGGCAAAAGCAGAGCACATCATGTCCTTTCCATTCATTCCAGCTGGCAGATTTCCCAATGGATCCTCATTGCCTCTGGGATCACATAAATGTAGCCAAGGGTGTGAGGGTAGTCATACACATGCTTTCATCATTCCCATGACATTCCTTCGTGTAGGTTTAATAAGTGAGACCTTCAAAGTTACTTATGGCTTGGAAATACTCAGGAAACAAGGTACCCAACAATTAGTCCCAGTGTCCTTTCCTTCCTCATAAGCCACTCAATTGTCTCACTTCAGGTGATATATCTCATTTCAAATGCAGTCAATCTGTTCCCATCATCCTCTCAGGATGGGGAATTTCAACATGAATAATTGTATAAGGAATATTTTTCCCTGTTTTTTTGACAATCAATTTAAATATTCTAGACCCATTGGGAATTGTTTCACCCTCTGTATATGATCAAAACATTCATGACTAATTCACGTTTCTGTTAAAACTATACTTAGTCTTCTAGATTCCAAAGAAGAACATCAGCTTCTTTCATCTTCGTATGTAACTTAAGTTTTCCGTCCTCATCACATCCTTCCAAATTCCCTCTACCTCCTTTCTAAAGACTTGACATCTTCCTTAAATGTCAGCCCAGAACCAGGCATCATACACCGGTCAGAGCTGAATAAATTTGGGTGGAATATAACACCAAGTGCTTGTCTTGTTCTCCCCTTATCCTGCCACCTTCAGACTTCTGTACATACATTCCCAGTTCTCTCTGTTCCTTTAAAATTGAGCCATTTAGTTTATATTGTTTATCCTCTTCCGGTCAAAATGAATAATTTCGCATTTCTCTGCGTTAAATTTAATCTGCCATGAGTCTTTCCAGTTCACCAAACTATCTAGGTCCTTTTGTAACTAATCTTCACACTGTTCACTACATTTCTGAGTTTATATTTTAGCTGAGAACATCAAAATTATATTCTGTATAGCTATGTCTATGCCATTAGTATGTATCAAAAAGGGCAGAACCTGCAAAATCACAGTGGGGACCCTACTCTACACACCCCTCCAGACTGGGAAACAACAGCTCTCTCCTACTCTTGTGTACAAGCAACACTTTGAATCTAGTAGCTTCAATTTTGCTAACTTGGAACTTGTACAGGATATGAAGTCAGGCCCTCTTAGATTAAAAATGAGTGAGACCCCTCCGAAAGGAAGAATCATGCCTCCATACAAACTGGAGCATTGCTGATGGCTTTGATTAGACCCCTGCCACAGAGTAGATATTTGAACGAAAGATATAAAAGAACAGGCCAGAAAAATTGGGACGAGAATAAGCACAGAAAGAAACAAAAGACCAACATGCTTATTTAGTTGTTAACTGTGGCCCAACTGGTGGCATTCAGACCTCTATGAGGTAGGCATCTGGGCTCAAGCACAAAATCCAAGCTCATAATGCATTATTGAGGGAGTCCAGCACTGTCAGAGATGCTGCTTTCGAAAAGCTGCTAAACCAAGACCACATCTGCCTTTCAAATGAGCGTAAATCGTCCCTGAGCTCTATTTCAAAAGGACAGCAGGACAGTTATCCCTGGGGGCCTGTCTAACATTTGCCCCTCAATCCACATCGCAAAAACATACTTGAGTTTGCTGCATGCAAATTGGCTGCAGTGTTTCCAGTATTACAACGAACAGTCCATTGCAAAAGCACGTCATTGTAAAGTATTTTGAGACATTCAGCGGCCATAAAAGGCACTATATAAATGCAAGTTTTAGTCCATTAAGATATTGAGATGGAAAGCGTATATATCTTTATTGAAAGAATTTGAATGGATGTGTATATGACAGTATTAAAAAGGTTCTTTTCAATTGATTCCAGTAAGAAAAAGCATTTTCCTTCCTATTTATTTACTTATTCATTTAGTGAGATGTGGGCACCACAGGCTGGGCCAGCATTTATTGCCTGCCCCTAGTTGCCCCTTGAGGAGGTAGTGGTGAGCTGCCTTCTGAACCGCTGCAGTCCACCTGCTGTGGGTTGACCCACAATGCCCTTAGGGAGGGAATTCCAGGATTTGACCCAGTGACAGAGAACAAACGGCGATATATTTCCAAGTCAGGATTGTGAGTGACTTGGAGGGGAACACGCAGGTGGTGGAGTTCCCATATATCTGCTACCCTTGTCCTAGATGGAAGTGGTCGTGGGCTTGGAAGGTGCTGTCTGAGGATCTTTGGTGAATTCCTACAGTGCATCTTGTAGATAGTACACGTTGCCGCTACTGAACGTCAGCGGTGGAGGGAGTGAATGCTTGTGGGTGTGGTGACAATCAAGTGGGCTGCTTTGTCCTGGATGGTGTCAAGTTTCTTGAGTGTTGTTGGGGCTGCACCTTTCCAGGCACATGGAGAGTATTCCATCACACTCCTGACTTATGCCTTGTAGATTGTGGACAGGCTTTGGGGAGTCAGAAGGTAAGTTACTCGTCACAGTGATCCTAGCCTCTGAACTACTCTTGGCGCCACTGCATTTATGTGGTTTATCACACCAGATAAAGTAATAAATTTGTTCCTGTGTACCATGAGTCTGAACCTCTTGTGGAAGTGGTGGATGTGATTACAACATTTAAAGGACATTTGGATAAGTTCATGAATAGAAACTGTTTGAAGGGATATGGACCAGGAGCAGGCAGGTGAGACTAGTTTTTGTTGAGGATTATGTTAGGCATGGACTGGTTGGATCGAAGGGTGCATTTCTGAGCTGTGACAATGACTCTATGACTCTATTAGCAGTAACCTTTAACCTCCAGTGACGGTCTAGAAGTGATTTTATGGGTCAAAAAAAATAACATTCAAAAAATAATTAGCACTTTTGAAAATTTGCGGTGGGGGTGGGGGGGGGGGGGGTCACTGGACGTTGAGATATTATCTATGTGGGCTTTCAGGACACATTTGGTAAGGTTTCACTGAATCACAGAATTGATACAGTACAGAAAGAGGCCACCTTCTAAATTACAGCCACTCTCCAGCCTTCTCCTTGTAACCTTGCACCCTTTTTTTTTGCATAACCATCAAATTCCCTTTCAGGCATTTCCATTGAACCCGGCTTCACCAGACTCCCAGGGAGAGTATTCAAACCACTTGCTGTGTGAAAAAGCTTTCCCTCATATCACTTCTGCTTATTCCACTAACCACCTGAAATCATTCCACTCTCACTCTCCAGCCTTTCATACAAAGTGGGGAAAATTTTTTCCTCCTTATTCCTGTCCACAACTCTCATGATTTTGAATACTTCAAACAAGTTACCTCTCAGACTCCTCAATTTCTCCAATCTGTCTTTATGTCTAAAGTTCTTCATCATTGAAACCATTCTCACATATGTTTCAAAACTTATAGCAAAAATGAAAACAACATGGAATTAAAGGTGGAGTAGTGATATGGCTTATAATTGATTACAACACAGAAATAGGGTTAAAAGGAATGAGCTTTGGTTAATAGAAAAAGGCAATGGTGCTGCCCAGAGATCTGATCCAGGCCCCCATGTATTCACCATCAATCTTAATAACATACATGAATGAATATTGGATTGTATATACACGTTTGCAAGTGACATTAAGTTAGGCTCAGTAAGTTTTGCAGATGGGAACAAGAAGTTATAAAAGTAGTCAAACTAAATGAGAAGCTATAGCAAGTGGAGTTTCCTATCGGAAGAAGTAAAATTACATACTTCGAACCCGAGGAGGGCAAATCATAAAATATTTTGAATAGTTAAAGCTATGTGCACTTCTCACTAAAAGGAAGGGGAGTCATACAGGAATTAATCAAAATGGTGAATGCAATGTTGGTATTTATTTTAAGAGGGCAAATGTATGTACGGAGCTTCAGGCAGACTTTATCTAGAGAACTATACTCAATGTCGGGCACCAAAATTAGAAACGATTCGATAGAGTTGGAGGCAATACAGAACAATTGACAGAAAAGTAACAGGTCTTACATTGCTATGTTCATAAGGACTGGCTGCATAAGCATGGCTTTTATTCCCTTGGGTTTCGAAGGTTGAAGGTGATCTAATCAAAGTAGGCTTTTTCCCAGAGTGGAAAGGTCAGCTACAAGAGAGCATAGGCTCAAGGTGAGGCACAGGGGTGGGGGTGGAGCATGGGGGAGAAGTGAAGAGAAAACTTTTCACCGAGAGGATGTTGGGTGCCCTGGAACGCACTGCCTGTGGAGGTGATAGAAACAGGCAGGTTAACAACATTAAGGCATAATTAATATATACATGAACGGGAGGTGAACAGATGGATAGAAATCATGTATGGGCAATAAATAGTGGCTCTAAATAAGGATTAGGGAATAGTGCAGGTTTGTGGGCTTGCATTGTTCAAAGTGATAAAGGAATTTGTTAAGGAAGATGCAAAGAAATATTTTTCTCAGACAATCCATCCTAAGGAGTTATAATACGAGTCCATTTTTTAATTAGATTCCCTACAGTATGGAAACAAGTCCACACTGACCCTCCGAAGAGCAACCCACCCAGACCCATTCCCCTACCCTGTATTTAGTTTAGTTTACTTACAGTATGGAAACAGGCCCTTCGGCCCAACAAGTCCACACCGACCCGCCGAAGCGCAAACCACCCATACATTTACCCCTTACCTAACACTACGGGCAATTTAGCATGGCCAATTCACCTGACTCGCACATCTTTGGACTGTGGGAGGAAACCGGAGCACCCGGAGGAAACCCACGCAGACATTTACCCCTGACTAATTCACCTAACATTAAGGGCAATTTAGCATGGCCAATTGACCTAACCTGCACATCTTTAGACAGTAGGAGAAAACCAGATCACCCGGAGGAAACCCTAGCAGACACGGGAGAATGTGCAAACTCCACACAGACAGTTACCCGAGGCAGGAATTGAACCCGGGTCCCTGGCACTTTGAGGCAGCAGTGCTAACCACTGAGCCACTGTGCTACCCATTTTTAAACATTTTATAACATTGTCATAGAATCATATGAAAGAACTCCTACAGTGAAGAAGCAAGCCATTCGGCCCATCGAGTCCAAGCCAACCCTCTGAAGAGCATCCCACCCAATCCCTGTAACCCTGCATTTCTGAGGGCCAATTCACCTACCTGCCTATCTTTGGAGAGTGGGAGGAAGCTGGAGCACCCGGAGGAAACCCACTCAGACACGGGGTGAAGGTGCAAACTCCACACAGACAGTCGCCCGAGACAGGAATCGAACCCAGGTCCCTGGTGTTGTGAGGCAGCAGTGCTAACCACTGAGCCACCATCCCACCATTTAGGAGTAAAATCAGCAGGAAACTTCAAAGGGCTGTGAAAATCTGATATTTTCTATCAAACTTGACTGTGAATGCTGGCTCAGTAGAAATGTTCAAGTTTGAGATTGCTAGTTTTGTTCAGTGTGGATATCAAGGGACATACTATAACGGTAGGTAAATTGAGTCCAGGTATAGATCAGCCACTATCTAATACAATGACAGAGGCAAGACTGAATGACCTATTACTTTTCCTATTAAATGAGTAAAACTCTTCATGGATTAGAGGTGGGTGCAATTTCTTGATAGTCTAACAGACCAGAGTTTACATGACTATTAGAAATCACTCAAGCTTCAGGATGTGGCCTAGATCTTTGATGTTGCCAGGTACCTACCCATTGTCGTGATGTATGAACTAGACAAACATGAAGTATCAAAGAACAAAGTTACATTTTTTACCTGATCTGTAAAACTGAAATGATGGTTGTTTTGCATCAATAGCGACTGATATTGGTCCAACAGTGGCCACTGCTTCAGCTAGCGCGGTTTCATTACCTCTGGCTACAAACCTGGAGCCATGGCAAGTGGTTGGACTGTAATTGGGATTATATTTACAGGTGCCTTCCTGTAGCAGAGAGAAAAAAAATGATAGGAGCAACATTTAACCATATGCAAAAGCCAAATCCTCACTGTAAACCTAATCCCAAACTATCAGTCATGATTCTAACATGCCTGCTTCCACCATCTCCACAGGCAGCCACCACCCTCTGGGTGAAAAGTTTTCCCTGCACTTCTCCCCCATACTCTACCCCCACCCCTGCACCTCACCTTGAGCATGTGCTCTCTTGTAGCTGACCTTTCCACTCTGGGAAAAAGCCCACTTTGATTAGATCACCTTCTAAACCCAAAGGAATAAAAGCCATGCTTATGCAGACAGTCCTTATGAACATAGCAATGGAAGACCTGTTACATTTCCATCACTCAGACTCAAAGCTAACGTCCAGTCAAAATTTGAACTGGTAAAACTTCCACTCCAATTTAAAACAGGTGTAAAATTTATTATCTATAATTTAACTATTTTTCTTACAAAGGCTATAAATGAGAGATAGACACATTTTGTGTTGAATTCTGAACTTCAATCAGTTCCGATAGCATGAGGGGACTGGGGAGATGATGGTCTAGTGGTATTTTGAATGGATTGTTAATTCAGAGCCCCAGTTAGCGTTCTGGGGTGACTGGGTTCAAATCCTGCATTGGCAGTTGGTGGAATTTGAATTCAATAAAAACAATTTGGAATCATGCATCTAATGTTGACCACGAAACTGTTGTCAATTGTCGGAAAAACCCATCTTGTTCATGAATGTCTTTTAGGGAAGGAAACTGCTGTGCCTGTGATCGATTCTTAACTGTCCTCTGGGCAATTAGAGATGGGCAATAAACACTGGCCTAGCCAGCGATGCCCAATTCCTGTGAATGATGAACAAAAAGTAAACGTTTCTGAATTATTGAGCATGTCGAAAGTCCAAAAGTGAGACTGAAGTGCACTCCTAATGAGCAAAAGAGATTGTGGATTGCATTTGAGTTGAGAAACTATCTGGGCGCAGCATACTGAACAATGTAGATGGATATGACATTGTGGATATGTCCAATATTAATCTCAAGTAAATAAAAAGAGAGAAAGTGAGTGAGAAGGGGATTGTGTTATGCAGGGATCCTCCTCACTAGCCTTCAATGTGCAGTTGTGAAGAAAGCCTTTACCCTCAATGCAATGAGGAATATCAATGCTGATTAATTAGAAAATACCACAGATCATAGAAAACTTACATTTCAACGGGCCGAGGATACACGGACGTGAAAAAAATTGTGTTTAAAAATGTTTGAAAGTAAAGACACAGACTTTCAAAAAAAAAACTTAACGCATGAAGTGTGCTAGGAAATCCAGACATTCTGGAAAGTGCTTCATGGATGTTATTCTTAACCTCTTTCTTTATTATCGGTGCTTTAACCTAATGCTATATTAGGTGTTGGCTTCACTTCTGTGCTGTTTAAAGGAGCTTGCAGCCTGTCAATCTATGTTGCAGATGTGAAATCACCCTTACAGAAGAGTTAATGGCTTGAGCCCATCATCAGTAATTAAGAAATCAAACGATTTAGAGTCATAGAGATGTACAGCACGGAAACAGAATCTTCGGTATCCCAACCCAATCTAGTTCCATCTGACAGTACCTGGCCCATATCCCTCCAAACCCTTCCTATTCATATATACTCATCCAGATGTCTTTTAAATGCTGGAATTGTACCAGCCTCCACCACTTCCTCTGACAGCTCATTCCATACACACGCCACCCTCTGCATGAAAATGTTGCCCCTTAGGTCCCTTTTATATCTTTCCCCTCTCACCCTAAACCTATGCCCTCAAGTTTTGGACTCCCCCAACTCAGGGAAATTACTTTGTCTATTTATCCTATCCATGCCCCTCATGATTTTGTAAACCTCTATAAGGTCACCCTCAGCCTCCAATGCTCCAGAGAAAACAGCACCAGCCTATTCAACCTCTCCCTGTAGCTCAAAACTTCCAACCTTGGCAACATCCTTGTAAATCTTTTCTGAACCCTTTCAACTTTCACAACATCCTTCAGATAGGAAGGAGACCAGAATTGCACGCAGATTCCAAACGTGGCCTAACCAATGTCCTGTACATCCCAACTCCTGTACTCAATACTCTGGCCAATAAAGGAAAGCATACCAAACACCTTCTTCACTAAACTATCTACCTGTGACTCTACTTTCAAGGAGTTATGAACCTACACTCCAAGGTCTCTTTGTTCAGCAACACTCCCTAGGACCTGACCATTAAGTGTATAAGTCCTGCTAAGATTTCCTTTCCCAAAATGCAGCACCTCACATTTATCTAAATTGAACTCCATCTGCCACTCCTCAGCCTCCATTAGCTCATCTGATCAAGATCCCATTGTAATCTGAGGTAACCTTCTTTGCTGTCCACTACACCCCCAATTTTGGCATCTTCTGCAAACATACTAACTATACCTCTTATGCTCACATCCACATAATTTCTTCAAAATACTTCTGTGAAGAATATTTTATTATGCTCTTATTCTTCCTGACAAAATTATCCTTTTGAGGCACATTCACAAAATTTGCCACCTAGTTCTACGGCTGAATTTTTATCTCCTGAGTTTGAGCTCAGCACATGTAGGAGGTGTCTGGGGCTGCAATCTCACAGTCACTCTTCGATTCCCCTTGCCCGTGATTCCCCGCAGGTCAGGAAATACAGCAGATTGCAACTCAGCAAGCAATCAAAGTGCTTCTTATTGAATGGCGGAGCATGCTCTAAGGGCCAGAAGGCCTACTCCTACTCCGAGTTCTTATATTCTTAAAGTGTTGTCAGATTTGCTGCTTCAATGCTCACTCCAAATTCTACTTTCCCTTGTTGTTTTCCCTGGAGGTGGGTGGATTCTTAAAAGCTGTGTGAATCCTGTATGGTTGAGCAGTTCGTGAACCCTGGGGGAAATGTACTTTGGACATGGGAAGTTTTTAACAGGTGGGTGTAAAGGTTCACATGTCCCAATCAGATGCCATCTGAAAACCCTGGCAACATCCTTGTAAATCTTTTCTGAACCCTTTCAAGTTTCACAACATCTTTCCGATAGGAAGGAGACCAGAATTTCACACAATATTCCAAAAGTGTCCTGTACAGCCGCAATATGACCTCCCTACTCCTGTACTCAATAATCTCTCATCAAGTTAATGATTAATCATCAGGTCCTATCCTAGAGGGCTCTTGTGGTACAGTGATGGTGTTCCCAACCTCTAGGTTAGATGATCTGGGTTCAAGTCCCACCTGCACTGAGGTGTGTTGTAACATATCTGAGCAGGTTGATGAAAAATATCTATCCATTAAATAGACCAGCATTATTTAAGGGCTTAGATTGCAGCATTTTGCATGTTTCAGCTACATAGACTAAATAGGCTAGGGCTGCTTTCCTTGGAGCATAGAACTCTGAGTGTAGATCTGATTGAGGCCTACAACATTGTGAGTGGCATCATTCGGAATGTCAAAATAAACCTCCCTCCTTAGTTGAGGAGTCAATTACCGGGAGAACATACTTAAGATAAGGCACTGAACAACCTGTATTCAGAAATATCATACCTGATCCTTCCTGATCTATTCAGATCAGTAAAAATAATTGGCCGAATCTTACAGGCCTATGGTGAGTTGTGTGGCAGAATTACACTAGAGGTCTGATGAGGTCTATCTTGACAATAACAGCTGTTCGCTAGATCTTTTAAGCTTTTGAGAGGAGGTTCACTGGATTGATTCCGGAGTTGAGGGGGTTGCTTTATAAGGAGAGACTATGTAGACTGGGATTATATTCATTAGAATTCAGAAGAATGGGGGGGATCTTATAGAAACATATAAAATTATGAAGGGAATAGATTAGATAGAAGTAGAGAGGATGTTTGCACTGGCAGGTGAAACTAGGACAAGAGGGCATAGGCTCAAGATTAGAGGGAGCAGATTTAGGACTGAATTGAGAAGGAACTTCTTCACCCAGAGGGTTGTAAATCTATGGAATTCCTTGCCCAGGGAGGTAGGTGATTCTATGTTTTTAAAGCTAAGATAGATTTTTTTGAACAATAAAGAAATGAAGGGATACAGTGAGAGCGCAGGTAAGTGGATCTGAGTCCATGAAAAGATCAGGCATGATCTTATTGAGTGGCAGAGCAGGCTCAAAGGGCCACACGGCCTACTCCTGCTCCTCGTTCTGTTCTTGACAAGTGGCACAGCAAGGTTCTCAGGTGATAGTGGCGAGTTACTAATTAAGGAGGATTATTGCTTGTTAACCATCTTGCAAACATACTTAATTTGATAAGTTTCCATTAAAATGCTTGGTCTTCCTTACACTGCCCCTGAAGGATGTTTCTTCAGTCAATTTGATTCACTCAGTGAGTATGAAGAGACATCTACAGATACTGGTGATATTTTGTAAAGGTTAACATCTGATCTCTTCTTTTATAAAGTGTTGGGAAGTCTAACAGGATTGACTGACCTCCATTGGCAAAGTGATACAACTGCCCTCAGTGTCTCAGAAATAAATCAGCTGGACATCTTGCTATAACTCCTACCTGATGAAAAGTTCATGTGTGGAGTTGAGTGGAGACAGTAGCAAACTTTACTCTCATGATGCCACTCTGAATGGGCCCAATACTGAGATTCACTGATGAATAACAGAGATGTTTGTATGATGTCCTGCTGAAGAGCTGGGGATTATGGATCTCCAGCACAAAATAATACACTCCGAAAAGGAGGAAAGCAATGGGAGAACATTTGGAGAATAAAACCGTACCTTTGCAGTGTATGGGTAATAATCCTCTGTGTCAATCCCACCATTAGACTGAACATAGTTGAAGGCAAATTCCATCAGCCCGCCATTGCATCCGTGGTTACCCTCCGCATTGGAGCAATCGACCAAGTTCTGTTCACTCAAGGAAATTAGTTTTCCTATCTTCTTGAATGTCTGTCCTTCAAGGGCACCAACTGCACTGAAAGCCCAGCAGGAGCCACAGGCATACTGGAAGCAATGATAACAATTCTTGTTAATACAGTACTAACGGCAACACCTCAAGTGAAACTTTCAGTTATTTTATAGCTTCAGAGTGACACAGTAAACATACTGTAAGTTTAGAAAGAGCATTAAGGTCAGAGCATGTTAGAGATCCAGCAAGTGGCAATGAAAATTAATTAAACATCCATAATCTCCCAATCTGCATTACATTGATTCTCCTCTGGGATTACAGATCGTTCTGCTATAACACACAATTCGTGAGCACGAATTACATTACTTACGGTGTGGAAACAGGCCCTTCGGCCCAACAAGTCCATACCGACCCGCCGAAGTACAACCCACCCAGACCCACACCCCCACATTTACCCCTTCACCTAACACTAAGGACAATTTAACACAGCAAATTCACTTAACCCGCACATCTTTGGACTGTGGGAGGAAACCGGACCACCTGGAGGAAGCCCACGCAGACACGGGGAGAATGTGTGGAGTTTGCACAGTCAGTCGCCCGAGGCGAGAATTGAACCGGGTCTCTGGCGCTGTGAGGCAGCAGTGCTAACCACTGTGCCACCGTGCCACCCACTTGGCTCTAACACGATTGACAAATTGTAGACGTTGTTTGGATAATGCAAACTTTTTACTGAATGGGTATAGTGATCTTCTACAGCGCAAATGTTCTGTTGCACTTTTCCATAGCACGATTTTCTATAGTGGTTTTCCATAGCACGATTTTCTATAGTGGTTTTCCATAGCGTGATTTTCTATAATGTGAGGTTGCAGTGGAACGCAACTGTCGCATTTTAGCAGAACACCCTGGAACGGCGTGTCAAAGACAATGCTACATTGATGACTCTACAATGAGCCATTTTCAATGAAAAAGTGATGAATGTCTTACTGCACATCAATGAAATAGCTTCAAATGATCTTGGGAGACCCAATTCAGACAGAAGTGTAAAATAACCAAGTCCCTGATTCTCCAAATGATGAAGGAGTTATGCCCAAAACATTAATTCACCTGCTCCTTGCTTGCTACCTGAAATGCTGTGCTTTTCCAGCACCACAATCAACTCAGATCTCCAGCATCTGCAGTCCTCACTTTCTCTGGATTCTCCATGTTCTGAATATCTGAACTGAAACCAGGCAGGTGCTAAACCACTTACAATACACCTACTGTACCCACATGTTGACTCAAAACATTAACTTTGATTTCTCTCCACACATTCTGCCAGACCTAGAGTTCAGCTCGCACTCTCGCCACATTACCTGGTTTTTCACTGGAGTAACATAACCCTTGGCCCTCCAGTCAATGCTCTGAGGAAGGCGGAATGGTCTGGGCCCAGCATGCTCTTTCCTGGTTGAGTTCATCATTTCAAGCCGGTGAACTTGATTCATGAATTGTTGGAATTCATCAGTTGTCTGTAATCGAGTCATTTAGTTAGAATCATCATCAAAAAAAACTTAGACTCACAAAGCAGCTAATTTCAAGCACAACAGCTCTCTGTAATGTTACAGCCATAAACACCTTGCAATTGGTCAAGTCTACAGCTGGAAATATTCAAGTAGAATGGAACTTGAACTTCGACCAAATACAGCCCAGAACCAGTTAACCAGCATTCCCCATTTAATATCTCAATTATTTCCTCCATGCACAATTACAATAAGTTCGTGTGAGTATTGAGACTGGAATTTTTCCCAGCTCTGGGTTTTCCCCACTTTTCTTCTCATATTTCCATTCATATTTTGGCTATTTCTGAGAAGCCATTCTTTAAGGGTAAGCCTCAAGTGAGCAGGTTATTTCACCAGGTTGGCACCACAGCTGGGACCAACCCTGCTACTGCCTCACTGGGAACTTCTCAATGGGAATCAGGAGCCAGAACTCGGCCTTGAAATGTCCCTGTCCAGGCTTGGTAAACCCGGGAATAACCTGGTCCCTCCAAACCCTTCTGGGGCACGGAGAGGGAAAGTGATGAGATATTCATAGCTTCAAAAGGAAAAGGGAAGGTTGGAGATAAGGAATGGTTGGAGGGTGGATCTTTTCAGAAACCTTTTGGGTCAAAATTATCAGACAGTTCAAGTGTCATGGGGCAAGTTTGACGTATGGGGAACGATTTTCATCTGTGTACTGTGCACTTTTAAACATTAACATGACTGTACTGGGAGAGAAATCCAGCAAACCAATCCAGTTTATTGCTGAAGGTCTAGCTGATCTGATCTTTGGGCAGATCGTGATTTGGAGAGGTCATACTCCTGGCTCAGAAATGACAAGTCAGAGTTAACAGTTTCTTAATGCCACCATGACCAACTAAAGATCGGGAAAGATCAGGAAGCATAAATTATACTTAAAAGGCTCTTTAACTACAGTCAGTTAATATCAGGGGCAGGAGTGACCCTCACTCCTTTTTCAGTCCCTTGAGTGTTTTGAGCCTTAAAGGTTTCCAAAATTTACATCTTGTGACAATGGGTGCTGCCACTCCCTCACCCCAAATGCTGCCACTTTTAAAGGGCTGCGATATATTTCCTAACCTCTCAAACACTGAGCTCCCCGTCAGCAACTCCAAAAACTCCAGAATTTGGCCTCTGAAAGTCAAACAAGACTCCAGTATGAAAATTGAGCGGGTCTCGCGTCAATATCAGCAGCAGAACTGTCTCCATATCAACCATGGAGCTGACAGAGCTGACCACTCACCTGAGGGTAGCTGTTAAACACTGGGTAGTGAGAAGCATTCTGGGGGACATGGATGTCAAGTGCACTGCCCCTACTAATTCCCCCAATATGCAGTATAGGTTAAGGATTGATGTCTCACATCCACCAATGCTGGACTCTATCAGAGAAGCCAAACTACTTACTGTGACACACAACAATTGCATTTGTACTCACAAGATCTCCGAAGTGATTCATCCCCAGCTGGTACGTGTGCTTCCCCATCGAGTGCTCGAGATTATGAAGCTGAATTTGTTTCAAATGTTTCTCCCACACCATCCTTCTATAATTGCCTTCATCCTTAAAAGAGAAAATGAAATTGGTCATGTGAAACATAGTGGTTTTACATTCATAAAACTCTTTTAACGATTGAGGTATAGGTGCTGTTTAATCTTTGCACCCCTTCTCAGCCTTGAAATGTTCCTGTCCAGGCTTGGTAAACCCGGGAATAACCTGGTACCTCCAACCCCTTCTGGGGCACGGAGAGGGAAAGTGATGAGATATTCATAGCTTCAAAAGGAAAGGGAAGGTTGAAGGTTAAACACTAAACACTACTAGACACAAAGTAATCCCACATGAACAGACATATAACAGATTCCTGATGAAGGGCTTTTGCCTGAGACGTGGATTTCGCTGCTCGTTGGATGCTGCCTGAACTGCTGTGCTCTTCCAGCACCACTGATCCAGAGACATAGAACAGCCATGAGTACTAGTCCCTTTACATAAAGTTAAGCAATTATATTGTGACACGATAAATATTTTGAACATCTTGGGAATACACGTTCAAGCTGACTTGAAGTGAGATGGTCAAGAGGACAGTATACTAAAAGCAAATAAACAACTGTTCATGGTCAGAGCCCTCATGAAATTGCCTTACATGAACCATTACCCATTTACATTAGCTATATCTACATCTGACACTTCTCAGACACACAAACTGTCCACAATCCAGGAAAATTCACTGAGACTGATTTTTTGACCTCCAGACCCAAATGTACAACTGCATTGTTCAAGCCACAAAGTTCAAAATGCTGCAAACAACTGGAGTTAATAAGGGTCACTGATCCTGAAATGTTAACTTTATCTTCCCTCCACACATGCTGTCAGACCTGCTAAGTTTCTCCAGCAATTTCCGTCTGAGTTAACAATTATACTCAGCTTGGAAAATCCCTTGCACAGTCCACTCCTTTTCAGAATCCCACCACACCCAGAACAATCTTAGCAACTCAGAAAGTCAATTATATTCAAATGCTGAGGTGGGGAATGTTAGTGAGTAGCCCCATCCCATACATGGCCCAGGTCCTCAGAGAATTACATTGGTGGTGAAATGTTTGTGTACCTTAGTACCTGGAATGAAGTAATAACGTATTTGCTTGTGATTCTAAGATAATTCCAATCCAATTTTACTCTTCTTATGATCATCTATTCAACACTTCTCTATTACCTGCTGAATTTGTTTATGACTGCACAGTTGTTACAGTTTTGCATGTTTATAACCTGATTACTCAGCCCCAAAGTGGGACTCTTGCAATGCCCTGTGCAGGGAAAGTGAGCCAAAGGGTAAGATTTCGAACTCACTAAGGAATACGGTCCCAGCATGACTAAGCACATAAGAAAGTCTATAACGTATAAACTTTTAGCTTTATTTCTTTTTCTGCTTTATATTAAGAGTGACTGTAATGTTTAACGTTTAACTTTGTTCCTTGGTTCTTTCAACCTTGCTCTTAAGTCTTTGTACTTAGGTACTAAGAGTTGGATAGAGCTCTCAAAGATAGTGGAATCAAGGGTTATGGAGATAAGGCAGGAAGCAGATACTGATTAGGAATGATCAGCCATGATCATATTGAATGGCGGTGCAGGCTCGAAGGGCTGAATGGCCTACTCCTGCACCTATTGTCTATTGTCTACTTGAACATAAGATGATGCATATGCAGTGACATTATACACTTTTCACAGTAATCCTACACTTTTACACTTGAGTACACGTAACAATAAAGTCTAAATCTAAATGCAAAGTTTGGGAGAAGATTTGTAGCTCGGCTGCTCGTTGTTGTGATTCTGTTCGCCGAGCTGGGAATTTGTGTTGCAGACGTTTCGTCCCCTGTCTAGGTGACATCCTCAGAGCTTGGGAGCCTCCTGTGAAGCGCTTCTGTGATGATTCATCCGGCATTTATAGTGGTTTGTTTCTGCCGCAACACTACTATTATAGGACAAGCCAAACAGAGAACAGCCAGGGAATTCCTAGAGGCATTGCATTCATCCACAGATTCTATCAACAAGCATATCGACCTGGACCCAATATACCGACCACTGCAGCTGACAGCTGGAACTGATAACCGGAAGCAGCAGAGACAAACCACTATAAATGTCGGAGGAAACATCACAGAAGTGCTTCACAGGAGGCTCCCAAGCAGTGAGGATGTCACCCAGACAGGGGACGAAACGTCTGCAACACAAATTCCCAGTTCAGCGAACAGAATCTAAATCTAAATCTAAAATATACGAATTCTTCAATGTAACTAAGACCACAATTTGGCTTTCGGACTGCAAAGATGTTTCTTGAACAACACACCATTATTAATATAAATTGTTAATATAGAAGGGTGTGGAAGCTTTGGAAAAATTATAAGAAAGGAATAGGTTCATTAGGGATAGTCTCCACGGTTTAGTGAAGGGTAGGTTGTGCCTCACAAACCTTATTGAGTTCTTTGAGAAGGTGACCAAACAGGTGGGTGAGGGTAAAGTGGTGTATGTGGATATCAGTAAGGCGTTGATAAGATTCCCCACGGTAGGCTATTGCACAAAATACGGAGGCATGGGATTGAGGTGAATTGACAGTTTGGATCAGAAATTGGCCAGCTGAAAGAAGACAGAGGGTGGTGGTTAATGGGAAATGTTCATCTTGGAGTTCAGTTACTAGTGGTGTACTGCAAGGATAATTTTTGGGGTCACTGCTGTTTGTCATTTTTATAAATGACCTGGATGAGGGCATAGAAGGATGGGTTAGTAAATTTGTAGGTGACACTAAGGTCCATGGAGTTGTGGATAGTGCCGAAGGATGTTGTAGGTTACAGAGGGTCATAGATAAGCTGCAGAGCTGGGCTGAGAGGAGGCAAATGGAGTTTAATGCGGAAAAGTGTGAGGTGATTAACTTTGGAAGGAGTAACAGGAAAACAGAGGACTGGGCTAATGGTAAGATTCTTGGTAGTGTAGATGAGCAGAGTGATCTCGGTGTTGATGTACATAGATCCTGCAAGTTGCCACCCAGATTGATAGGGTTGTTAAGAAGGCATACAGTGTGTTAGCTTTTATTGATACAGGAATTGAGTTTTGGAGCCATGATGTCTTGCTGCAGCTGCACAAAACCCTGGTGTGGCCGCACTTGGAATATTGCGTACAGTTCTGGTCACCGCATTATAGGAAGGATGTGGAACTTTGAAAAGAGTTGAGAAGAGATTTACTAGGATGTTGCCTGGTATGGAGGGAAGGTCTTATGAGGAAAGGTTGAAGGACTTGAGGCTGTTTTTGTTAGAGAGAAGAAGGTTGAAAGGTGACTTAATTGAGGCACAAGATAATCAGAGGGTTAGATAGGGTGAACAGTGAGAGTCTTTTCCTCAGACAGTGATGCCTAGCACGAGGGGGCATAGCTTTAAATTGAGGGATGATAGATGTAGAACAGATGTCAGAGGTAGTTTCTTTATTCAGAGGGAAGTAGGGGCGTAGAACACCCTGCCTGCAAAAGTAGTAGACTCGCCAACTTTAAGGGCATTTTAATGGTCATTGGATAAACATATGGATGAAAATGGAATAGTGTAGGATAGATAGGCTTCAGATTGGTTTCACAGGTTGGCACAACATCAAGGGCTGAAGCGCCTGTACTGCGCTGTAATGTTCTATGTTCTATTACTTATGTTTATTTTACAGTTATAGCTTTTCTGCCAATTGCTGCCCCATTCAACGTTTGACATACATTTGCCCCCTGTTGAGACAATCACTAATGGTCTCGTCCCTGGTATGAGCTAACAATGGATTAGAGACCTGCTCTCGAGTTTTTCTCTTTAGCAACATCTATGGGAAGGAAATTGTGCATCTGTGTGGCTCAAGGACAAGACAGAGTTGAGATCAACTGTGATTTCCCCACAGTAAATTATCGCATCGGAACACCCCTTTGAAAAATGACTGCTTGAGTTATGCAAGTGCTAATAGAAACTGTAGCTTAGCAGCAGACAATCTGGGTCTTCAACAACAGAAAAAAACAAAGCTAAAAATAAAAAAAACACTTCCCTGTAGTTGCAACATATTCCTGGTTATTGTTACAGAGCCGTGCCTTAAATACACAGGGACTGAAAATCTGATACACCAAGCTCAATTTTTTTGGTAAAAAGTAAGGAAGTGAAACTACCTTTCAGCCACTTTATATTTTCCTGTTTGGCCAAATTCAAATGGGAACTGAGTTGTCAAAGAAAAAAAGCACCTTCTACAATACAAGGACAGTTTAGCATGTCTTCTTAAGATAATCTTCGAGGAGAAAGTGAGGTCTGCAGATGCTGGAGATCAGAACTGAAAATGCGTTGCTGGAAAAGCGCAGCAGGTCAGGCAGCATCCAAGGAACAGGAGACTCGACGTTTCGGGCATAAGCCCTTCTTCAGGAAAATGCTGCCTGACCTGCTGCACTTTTCCAGCAACATATTTTCACTTCTTAAGATAATGCCAACACCATATGAGATTTTGGAGAGGGGTTTATTTTGTTTGATGAAACTCTAGAATGTTCCAGGTAAGAACTTCGATGTTTGTCTGGTTACTAAAGCCAATTGTCCTCCCTATCCAATCTAAGCTGCACCAGTTGAGAGAGAGATGCCTACATGTGTTCATAGTGATTGGCTGCTTTTGTCCAGTACAGTGTGATCCTGAGGAAAGGATACATAAAAGCCAGCCATCCGACAGTCAGTCCCAACACATTCCCCACCTCCTTTAGGTTTCTCTCCTAGAGCAGGGAATAGAGGTGTGAAGCCAGGAAAACCCCTTCCATTTCAGGTTATGTTCTTACGCTGAGGCAGCGGTTGAGTAATAGCAGACCAGATCAGCCAAGGAGGTCTATGGACTGCATAGTGCCCTCACTAACCTGTGCCTGGGATTGAAGCCACAGAGGTATTACTGGAAACAGCCATCTCTTCCCAGTCCCAGAGACACCATCATGTCATGAATATCTGGTCAACCTCTGACTGCCTGGCAGCTCTTGGCAGGTCACTCGTTCAGACTTTGATCTCAGGCAAAGTCAGGTGTCCACTTAAGTACCACTTGATATAGTGGCCCTTCTTGAAAGGAGGTGTCCCAGGGCTCATGTTGCATCATATGCATTAAATAACACATTTGGTATCATCCTCACAACATGCTTTCCTACCTATCCTTGTACCGTCACCAAATTGAACTTCATATAATCAGTCCCTTCATCCAAGTCAGTGATCTAGTTCATAAACACTTTGAAGCTCCAGTAGCAATGGAGGCTCCTGCACTCCACCTGTTACTTCCTCGCGAACTTGAAAATGAAATCCCACCATGGGGGTAAGCTGACATTTTCAATTGATTTACAGAATCAGAATCATGGGCTAGTTACAGCATAAAATGTGATCATTCAACCCACTTCCACAGTGGCAGCTCTATGAATGAGCAACTCAGGTACTGTCCCACCTTCTGCCAGTATCCCTGCACCATCCATCCTTTATAAATAGTAATTAAATTCTCTCTTCAATGTTTCGAGTAAAACTCCCTCCACAACACACAGACTCTAAACACTCACTTCCTCATTTCACCATTGCTTCTTTTGACAAGTACTTTAGTTCTGAAATCATGAAGCTGTCACGTTGCTCAGGAAACCCAATGGTTTGTGAATGTCCCTTTAAAGAATCTTAAAGCTCCAGCTCTTTATGTGACATTAATGCCATTGTGGTAGACCACACTGTACCCATTCTCTGACCCAATCGGGCGTTTTTATCCCGTTGATCCCTTCCCAGTGATTCCAATCTCCTGTTGGTGTGTCGGTCTCCCTGCTTAACCCTGTTTGGGCCCAGTATGTGACCCAGCCACAAGGCCCAGTGAGGATCATGGTGGCAGTGGTGTCGGTGGAGGCAAGATGGTGCTGGAGAGTGATGACACTATACAACACTTCTCTTTGTGTTTTGTAACAAACGATACATGACAATAGATTAAATTAAATAAAATAACTTTAAACTGTTGGCTGAACTGATCTAGGAAGCCACTATGAACAATCAGGGCTGGATGATAAATACCCGGCAACACCCATATTCTGACAATTACAAACTGATAAAGATCGGACATAATGCTGCAGGTAACAACACAGTAATACAGCCTCTGTGTAAATTCGGTTTGGTGTTCACTAATATTTCCAAAACACACAAACTAGTGGCAGAACTTGAGCCTGCTCCACCATTCAGTAAGATCATATCTGTCATAAGTGTGGTCTCAATTCCACATTCTCCTCCACTCTGATAACCTTCATTTCCTTGTTTTGCAAGAATCTATCCACCTCTGCTCAAGAGCTGCTCCCATGGGCTCTTTAGGAAGGGTGTTCCACTGCCTTATCACCCTCACAGAGGGAAATATTCTCCTCCTTTCTGTCTTCAATGGGAGTCCCTTATTTTAAACAGGGACCTCCAATTCTAAATTCTCCCATATAAGGAAGCATCTTCGCCACATTAATGCAGTAAAAGAATCTTATACACTTTAATCAAGACACCTTCTATTGGGTGGCATGGTGGATCAGTGGTTAGCACTGCTGCCTCATAGCACCAGGGAGCAGCATTAATTCCCAACTCGGGTGACTGTGTGGAGTTTGCACATTCTCCCCATGTCTGCATGGGTGTGCTCCGGTTTCCTCCCCCAATCCAAAAGTGTGCAGATTAGGGTGAATTGGCCATGCTAAATTGCCCATAGTGTTAGGTACATTAGTCAGGGGAATACATCTGAGTGGTTGCTCTTCGGAGGGTCGGTGTGGACTTATTGGGGCAAAGTGTCTGTTTCCCTACTGTAGGAAATCAAATTTATTTTTCTGAAGACCGGTCTCTCCTCATGAAGACAACCCTTTCAGTCCTGATATTAATCTATTTTCTCTGAATTGCTTTCAACACATTAAAATTCTTCCTCTGCCACCCCTAGGGCTTTGAGTAAACTTGCTGTTTCACACTGAGCTGATGGTTAGATAAATGCATGAATAGGAAAGGGTTTGCAGGGATATAGACGAGGAGCAGGCAGTAGGGACTAATTTAATTTGGGATTATGGTCAGCACGGGCTGGCTTGTCTAAAGGGTCTGTTTTCGTGCTGTATGACTCTATGATGCAGCCTGGAACTTTATATACTCCTCGATTACCTTCCACCCATGAGGGAAGATTACAAATAGAAAAAGACTTGCCTGTCCAACTTTAAGTAGAGCTTCATTTAAACCGCTGGCCCTGCAGGGAGCTTTAAATGGGGGTAACTCTCCCCCCCCCCCTCCCTGCCCCGTGTCAAATATGAGATAAGTTAAGATAATAGTGAGGAGTTGTGAATTTTACTTTATGGAATATAGACATTGCTGGCAAGGCTGGCATTTGTTACCCAACCAAAGTGGTCCTTGACCATTTCAGAGAGCAGTTCACAGTCAACCACATTATCGTGGCTGTGGACTCACATGTAGGCCAGGTCAGGTCAGGATGGCAGATTTCCTGCCCAAAAGGACATTAGTGATTCAGATTAGTGAATCATTACTAGAGTTCATGAGTATTAGATGGGTGCCGTTAGATGTGCTCTTAATTCCAGATTTTACTGAGTTCACATTTCACCATCTGCCATGGTGGGATTCGAACCCATATCGCACTGTGCTGAGCTGCCACAATGCAGGCCTTTCCATACCTCCATTGTGGAGAGCTCGCCTGGCCCAATGTGATACATAACCATCAAAGCAACTCTCCCAGGCCCAGAAAGTGAAAAATTAACAACGAGGATTCTAGAAATAATAGAATATGTTGAATAAAGAGAAGAACAATGTCACTCCTTCTTTTATCATCACTGGCTACCTTGGATTTAGTCATGGGAGCGAGACATAGTTTCTGAGTAAGGGTATTTATAGAAACCCGACAGTGCGGAAGCAGGACATTGAGCCCAACAAGTACATACTGACCCTTCGAAGAGTAACCCATTCTCCTGCATTTACCCTTGACTAATGCACCTAACCTTCACATCCCTGAACACTACGGGCAATTTAGCATGGCCAATACACCTAACCTGCACATCTTTGGACTGCAGGAGGAAACCAGAGCACACGGAGGAAACCCATGCAGACACAGGGAAAATGTGCAAACTCCACACAGACAGTCGCCTGAGACTGGAATCAAACCCGAGTCCCTGGCGCTGTGAGGCAGCAGTGCTAACCACTGAGCCACTGTGCTGCCTATTGTCCTAAATAGTCAGAGATTGGATTCAGGCTGAAGTTCCTGTTTTAAATCACTTACCTCAGCATACTCTTTATTGTGAAATGACTTCCAGTTCAACCAAGCTTCATCCAATGAAGGTTCAAATGTATGCACAAAGGCAACAGCGAGGAAGGGCAGCAAGCAAATGGAAAAGGAGGTCTTCATTGTGTTTAACCTAAATAGAATTCACACACAATTATCAGCGAGAGATGGTCAACAACTATTCATGTACATTCCTTTGGAATGAAATGCTTGAGAGAGATTTCAGTTTGTATCTAATGCTATCAAATTCATAGAGTGCGGATAGAGGCCATTCAGCCAATCAAGTCTGTACCAACCCTCCAAAGAGCATTCCACCAAGACCCACCCCATCCCTCGTTTAACCATGGCTAATCCACTGAGGTTGCATATCCCTGGACACTGCAGGGCAATTTAGCGTGGTCAATCTAACTAAACTGCACATCCTTTGAACTGTGGGAGGAAACCCCACGCAGACTTGGGGAGAATGTGCAAACTCCACACAGACAGCCACCCGAGGGTGGAATCAACCCTGGAACCTTGGTGTTGTAATGGAGCAGT
This sequence comes from Hemiscyllium ocellatum, assembly GCF_020745735.1. NCBI lineage: Eukaryota > Metazoa > Chordata > Chondrichthyes > Orectolobiformes > Hemiscylliidae > Hemiscyllium > Hemiscyllium ocellatum. Next base: position 41,509,888 of record NC_083428.1, read on the forward strand.
GCTAACCACTGAGCCACTGTGTTTGTGACTGCTTTGTTCTAATCTCTAAGGCAAAGAAACTCAGTTCTTATATGGTGCATCTACATTAAACAGCAGTTTCAGTACATATGAATGAGGTGGTACTGCAAGTTGTTATTGTAGCTATTGTGCCCCCTGTTACGATCCCAGCTGATGGCGATACTGGACAAGTCAGATCCCAGAATGAAACCCGGGTTAACACTGTGGATCAGACATTTTATTGTTTGCAGTTGGTTACCATAATATCTAGCATCAAATCAAATGAAGAATTTCCTTGTACTGAGAGTAATGTGAATGTAGAACATGCTGTCACATGATATGTTCACAGCAGTTTGTATTCAAGCATTCTAAGAGAGGTGCAAGCAGAAGGAAGTAAAATTTAAATAGGGCAGGATTGGAGGACACCACAGTGTGGGTGTATAGTCGTGTGCAGTATAAACACCAGCACAGAACTGATTGAGACAATGTCCTTCCTCCTTCTACCCACACAGGGACAGAGGACTGCAGGAAGGAAGGGGTGTATGCACTGTCACAGTGTTTGAGCAACTTTTAGTCATCCACCTTAACATCTCCATTATGTGCCTTAATACCTAGTTTTGGTTTGTTAACACTCCTGCAGTTTTGTGAGTTGTTTTAAAAGGTTCTGTTCTAATATTATTCTAGTTAAAAGGTGTTCAAAGATTGAGACAAGAATCAAGTCATTATCTGAGAGAAGGAAACCAAACAGGTTTGGATTGGAATTACCCTTCCAATACATACCAAACCTGCCAGATACCAGTTTAACAACAAGGTTGTTTTCAACAGAATCTGAGATGCAAATATTTGTTGGCAGTTTTCGCATGTTTGAGACTATCAAAGAAAATGTGGCACCTTTAAAATTGGTGCTAATAAGAACAAAGTGGTTAAACCACCTTAAAATGGAATCAAAACTTTAACTGTGATTATTAAGCCAAGTTTTTTGAAAATTAAGTCCAAATTACCCATTGTATAATCATCAACAACAGGATAGAGTGTAACAGTAGATAAAATAGTGATGGTTCGACATCTGTTAATAGTCATGGAAACTTCTGAAACAAAACATTCACTTTCTCAATAGAATCTAACCATTCTCACAAAATGCTCACACATTGTTATCTGGGCAGAAAACCTCAGACCAGACTCATTCTAACTTACTCGGTATGATATAACATTGCAAAGAAACTAGCCTATGTGTTGTTACAGCAGGAAACCAGTACAAATGGACTAACAGCAAAACCTTACAACTAACCGACCAGATTCCTGCACTCTGCTCAAATGTTGTAGAGTGCTTGCTGGCTCTTGCAAGTAAAGATAAAATCAAGAAATCATCTGAACAAATGATTGCAGTGGTTCATGCAGATTTATCCATATCTCAGTTCTGAAAACTCAAAATGTTAACTCTGCTTTCTCTCTACAGATGCTGCCAGACCTGCTGAGTTGCCCCAGCAATTTCTGTTTTTGGTTCCGATTTCCAGCATCTTGTTTTTTTCAGAAACCTATTTATTCCCCCGAATATTCAAAAGCCGACCATTCTCCTGAGTTAAAGTCTTCTCAATTTCTAATTAAAATGTATTTCTTGCAACGAGGATATTTTGCATATTAATAAGAACATTGGCATTGTCCATTCAATGGAGCAAATCATCCCAAGGTATTTCATGGGAGAGTTTTTTTTCTCTAGATAACATCTTTGATTAGTCAACGGTCTGCAAATCATAGTTTATGTGCTTTTCGTAACGAAGGTAGGCCCCCAATCGAATTCAGCTGGAACACGGATTGAACCCATTTGTAACTGGCCTTATATTGGACCATGTACCAACCTACGGTGGGAATATAAATGGACCAAATAAACCGGCTGTCTTTTCAGTCACCAAGGCTTGAAGCTCTGGAACTGATTCTTTGCCTCCCTTTCTTTGGTCCCGACTCTCTCTAAAATGAATCTCACTGACTAATCACTTGGTTGGTGACGTTAATACCACCTTATGGGGCTGGAGAAGTGTGATGGGCATTTAACTACATTTAAAGGTGCTTTATAAATACAAGCTGGTGTTGTTTTGCCCCATTACAGTACTCGGTTCAGTGATAAACAGCACCATAATTGAGCTCGAGTGAAGTTCAAAATGCAACTTCTTCCTTGGATCTTAAGAAAAGGCACAGCCATTCACTCAACACCCCCAATTATACCAACACAATGTTCCACACTCCGATATACAGTCCCAAGGCCCTACAGCTGGATATACTGACCCCAGGCCCCACACTCCGGCATAACAGTACACCCTTTGTCCCCTCCCCTTATTGTCCATAACCTGTACCTGATGCCCCAGTACACTACCTTAAACTTTATGTCCCATACTTGTAACTATCTAGACTTGGCACCTACTTGTACACCCACGATCAGCTCCCTTGTACTCAATGTGGCCAATGTATCAAACCAGTAGTGTACAAACCCAACAGTGTACCCGGGGACAGGGGCAGATCCTGGGGACAGTGACCGGGGACGGGGGGCAGATCCTGGGACAGTGCCCAGGGACAGGGGACAGATCCTGGGGACATTAGATTAGATTAGATTACTTACAGTGTGGAAACAGGCCCTTCGGCCCAACAAGTCCACACCGACCCGCCAAAGCGCAACCCACCCATACCCCTACATTTACCCCTTACCTAACACTACGGGCAATCTAGCATGACCAATTCACCTGACCCACACATCTTTGGACTGTGGGAGGAAACCAGAGCACCCGGAGGAAACCCACGCAGACACGGGGAGAACGTGCAAACTCCACACAGTCAGCTGCCTGAGTCAGGAATTGAACCCGGGTGCCGGGGGACAGGGGACAGATCTGGGGACAGTGCCCACGGACGAGGGGGAGGGAGGGGGGGCAGATCCTGGGGACAGTACCGGGGTGGGGGGCAGATCCTGGGGACAGTACCCGGGGACAGGGGACAGATCCTTGGGGCCCAAGGGACAGGGGACAGATCCTGGGGACAGTACCCGGGGACAGGGGACAGATCCTGGGGACAGTGCCCAGGGACAGATTCTGGGGACAGTGCCCAGGGACAGGGGACAGATCCTGGGGGCAGTGCCCAGGGACAGGGGGCAGATCCTAGGAACAGTACCCGGGGGTAGCTGAGGGACCTGGATGCCCCCTCGGAGCCCGTCCATTCTGCCCTGAAACTCTTGAATTACTCCGGCGGCGCGGGAGCTCGTTCGGCCCGTCTTTCCTGGACTGGCTCCTCAAACACACAAAAAAACCCAGAGTGAAAGGGGGCGGAGTGCTCCCCAAAACACACAGCATTATCCCAGAGACCATACCCCTCTATGAAACCCTTACCTCTCTCTCTCTCTCTCCTGTGTGTTGCAACCTGCTGCAGACACTGGTTCCCAGTCACCAGTTGCTGGGTTTTAACGCTCTCTCCCTCTCTCTGTGTGACTCCTCCCGAGCTGACTCCGCTCCCTGGGACCGCTGGGCGCTGCTCTTGCGAAATATTCGCTCCCTTCCAAGTGGAACAGCCCTTGGTACAAAGATTCCTCTTTCTGACTTGGCCCTTGCCCGAAATTGTCCCGAGCACAACCCGCTGGTTCCTGTTTCACTTTCACACACACGCTGCGTTAACAGGAAGCCCCTGAGATTTCTCTCTCTCTCTCTCTCTGAGAAACCTTCAGATTCTGATAGTAACGAAAGGATTACACTAACTGATGTACCGAGAAAAAAGAAACATAGGAATTGAAACATTTAATTTCCATACCATTTTTTGTGCTCTCCACACATTTATTCAAGGGTCTCTAAGTCACTCGACACCACTTTAAATTCCAACAGTGACTCGGATGAATTACAGCGAATGGTCATTCCCCATTCCCTGTTTTATATTCAGGGCCCTCAATGAGTTGGGTCTTAAAGCTGAAAGATACTTCACTTCAATCGATTCCAAGATCTGACCATCTAATCCCATAGATCCCACCCTCCTTGTGAAGACCCTGCGGCAACAGATTATGAAATTCAATGAAACCAAGTTTTCCCTGAGTCTGTACAGTAGACCCTGCACGGTTCCCATGAAGGAGAACTTCACCCTGGAGATCACAGACTCCATGGAGAGACAGCAAACTAATGCTTCAGGTCGAGGTGACTGTCCTGGAGTTAGCTTGCTCTCTCACCCTGGATGTCTGACCCACTGTGACCTCTAATTCTCAGGGTTAACACAGACAAATGGGACTAGTTTAGTTGGGAAAACCTGGTTGGTATGGACACGTTGGGCCGAAGGGTCTGCTGTGCTGTATGACTCTATGACAAAACAAAGAGCCAACTTAAGGTCTACCAATATCAATGAATTATGATTAGACAACTCTGCTCTGGTGTATGAGGGTACATGACCTTCAGAGCAGTGTTCACTTCCTCAGTGCCACTTTGGTTCCTGCTGTTGTTCTCCATAATACTCCTCTGAGCACCTCTCTCCCACTTAGAGTCACACAGTCAGAGAAATGTACAGCACGGAAACAGACCCTGGTCCATGCCGACCAGATATCCCACCCAATCTAGTCCCACCTGCCAGCACCTGGCCCATATCCCTCCAAACACTCCCTTTTCATATACCCATCCAGATGCCTCTTAAATGTTGCAATTGTACTAACCTCCACCACTTCCTCTGGCAGCTCATTCCATACATGTACCACCCTCTGTGTGGAAAAGTTGCCTATTAGGTCTCTTTTATATCTTACCCCTCTCACCCTAAACCTATGCCCTCTAGTTCTGGACTCCCCAACCCCAGGGAAATGATTTTGCCTATTTACCCTCTGCGTGCCCCTCATGATTTTGTAAACCTCTATAAACTCACCCCTCAGCCTCCAACGCTCCAGGGAAAACAGCCCCTGACTAGTCAGCCTCTCCCTATAGCTCAAATCCTCCAACCCTGGCAACATCCTTATAAATCTTTTCTGAACCCTTTCAAGTTTCACAGCATCTTTCCGATAGGAAGGAGACCAGAATTGCATGCAATATTCCAACAGTGACCTAACCAATGTCCTGTACAGCCGCAACATGACCTCCCAACTCCTGTACTCAATACTCTGACTAATAAAGGAAAGCATACCAAAGCATTCTTCACTATCCTATCTACCTGCGATTCCACTTTCTGAATGTCATTCCTACCATCTGCCCTGCCATTAACTCCATGATTCAGAATAGACTCCACTTCCATCACCCCTTCAAACTGCCTTAACCTCCAAGCAGTTTGACTTTAGAATGAGATGTCAGCTTCACATTGGCTCAGGTGGGTTTCTGAAGGTTTCAGAGCTACCACCCACAGCTTTGTATAAACCATTTCAAATCACAGAGCCCCTACAGCACAGAAAGAAAGAAAGGCTTTAATAGACTGGGGCTTTTATCGTTGGAGTGTAGGAGGTGGAGAGGAGACCTTGCAGAATTTTTACAAAATCGTGAGGGGTACAGATAGAGTTAATGGTAGTTGTCTTTTCCCTTTAATGGGAGGATTTCAAGATTACATGCACATTTTTAAGATGAGAGGAAAGATTCGCAAAAGACATGGGGTTTTGTTTTTACACAGAGTTTGTGTGTGGAATGAACTTCCTGAGGAAGTGCTGGATGTGGGCACAATTGCAATGTTTAAAAGTATTTTGGATAAGTACACAAATAGGAAAGGTTTGGAAGGATATGGGCCAGGAGCAGACCGGTGGGACTAGTTTAATTTGAGATTATGTTCAGCGTGGACTGGTTGGACCAAAGGGTGTGTTTCCGTGCTGTATGATTCCCTATTCTCTGAATATTCCCATGCAGATCCAGCCCCCTCATCCCAGCATTGACAATAGATGATTGACCTCTCCTGATAATCCTACAGATCCCTAGCCTTCACATTTGGGCGGCACGGTGGCACAGTGGTTAGCACTGCTGCTTCACAGCGCCAGAGACTCGGGTTCAATTCCCGACTCAGGCGACAGACTGTGTGGAGTTTGCACATTCTCCCCGTGTCTGCGTGGGTTTCCCCCGGGTGCTCCAGTTTCCTCCGACGGGTCAGGTGAATTGGCCATGCTAAATTGCCCGTAGTGTTAGATAAGGGGTAAATGTAAGGGTATGGGTGGGTTGCGCTTTGGCGGGTCAGTGTGGACTTGTTGGGCCGAAGGGCCTGTTTCCACATTGTAAGTAATCTAATCTAATCAAACGTTCCCTAGTCACTGTGAACAATTTAGCATGGCCAGTCCACCTAACCTCCACACCTCTGGGAGAAAACCCAGACACACATGGGAAGAACATGCAAACTCTAAACAGACAGTCACCCGTGGATAGGATCAAACCTGGGTCCCAGGCGCTGTGATGATGATTGGTGACAAACTTCAGCCAACAGGAAAAAACATTTCTAGATCTTTTTATGTAATTGTGCAGACTTGTAACGGAACACAGCTCACAGATGCCATTAAATAAATGAGGTGTTTGAATTATCCCTCTAGAATATGCTGCCCTAATGACACTGCTTTGCAATTGCACTTGAGTCTTGTGTAACTTCTTCAGAGCTGTTTCAGACCTGCATGGGTTCTCTCTCGGGTCATATAGATTTTGCTTACATTTCCCACCAATTCATAGTTTCGAATCAGTCCGTGAGGTTGCTAAAATTTCCAGTGAGAGCAGCTTGAGATGTTTCCTCACAGCTTAGCTTGTGGTCCCAACGGCTGCTGACTCAAACTATCCCACTGCTGATCTCGAAGCCTGCAGTGTGTGAACAAAGTGAAATGGGTTTTCAATCATATGATGTGTCAGCAGACACAATTTTTCTTTTATTGCAAAACCAAGTTCACGTCACGATCTATTTTAAAGAGGAAGTTTATCTCATAAGATGCTGAGGTTCTGATATTTTCACCAACGTAACACAGCATTTGGTCTCTTTCTCATCCCCAACATCCTTCCTCCTTCTCATCACTGGGGACTGTGCCTTCAGTTGCCTAGACCCAGTCTCTGGAATTCCCTCTTTACCCCTCTCCCCTTCTTTGTCCCCCTTTACAATGCTCTTGAAACCTACTCTTTTGATGAAGATATTGTCCTTGGATATGTCTCCTCCTTTAGCTCGCTATTCAAATTTAATCCAATGAAGGATGAGGCATTCATGAGACACTCTCCGATGTTAAAGGGGTTATATAAATTCAAGTTGTTGTTGTTGTTGTTGTGTCCTACCCAAGGCCCAATGATCTGATATGAGCAGTGTTGATGTTGTAAATATATCCAGCACCCCTGATAAAGGGCTGTTAGTGGTGAAGTGCGTGAGGACGGCATTAGCATCAACCATAATTCTCTCAATATCCATAACACTCAATGTTGGTGGCCATTTTGGTTTCTTCATTCATTCACAGGATGTGGTCATCACTGTTTGGGTTTCTATTGTCATCCCCAAATGCTCAGGAGGTGGCGCTGGTGAGTTGATTTCTTGAATGACTGCAGTCCTTAGGATTCAAGTTAGACCCGCAGCGCTGTTCAGAAGGGAATTGGAGGGTTTGGACCCAACAATGGTGAAGGAATGGCAGGCATTGGTTCTAAAGCAGAGTAGTGAGTAGTTTGGAGGGGAACGGGCAGCTAGTGGTGTACCCATGTATCTGCTGTCCTTGTCCTACTAGCTACAGGGACAAGCCACCTCTGGAGTGTCCTGAGAGGAGATTTCTGAGGGGCCTTTGTGTGGTTCTTCCCCTGGTTGGGTATTTCCTGGCACCAGCTGGCCTCTTTGTGAGGAAGGGGCAACCCGGTGGCATGGGTGAGGACCAATAGCGTGTCTCCAGCAGACTGTGAGGGTATTGAACCTGGCTCTCCATTGGCATCATGGTCACATGTTCACAGCAGATGGGTTCCCCACAGCGTAACAGCACTCCTGCAGCTCCTGAGCAATAAGCTCCATTGTGTCTCATACTTCTATCTGCTCCTCTGTGCTTGGAGATTACCAATACCATAGAGTGCTCTCCTGCCTGGACCTGAGCAGGAGCCTGGTCCCTGGCAGTCCTCCAAGTGGCAGCGACCTGGGGCATTTCCTCCGTGGCCAACTGCGAAATTGGTAGCGCTCACCAGCTAATGCTTCCACACTCATTGAGGCCTCAGTATCTGAGCTGGTGAAGGGCCCAGGGGGCAGCATTGCCAATGTTTCCCCTGGTCAGGAGCAGCGAGCCTGACAGGGTTGGGGTGGGGGGGTTAATGTGAGAGTTATGGTGGGATGAATACTGGTTCTTACTGGGTTGGAATATCAGAACATTGGAATTAGGGGCAGGAGTAAGCAATACAGCCCTATGTGCCCCATTCTGTCATTTAGCCTGATCATGGCTGATTTTATCCTGGAGTGAACTCTATCTTCCTGCCTACTCTCATTGGTCCTTTATCCCACTTCTCATCAAAAACATGTCTATTACTTTGTTGAAACTGTTGGTTGATTCTGCTCCCACTGTTGTCTGAGGCATTGAATTCCACAGGTTCACAACCCTCTGAGAGAAGCAGTTTCTCCACATCTTAGCTCTGAACCAACCTCCTGTCATTCCATGTCTTTGACCTCTTGGTCAAGACTGTCCCACAATGGGGGAGGGGTGGGGGGGGTCTTCTATTCAACATCCACCTTATCAATCCCCTTTAGCATTTTGTACATCTCATCAGATCCTCCTTGTTCTTCTGAATTCCAGCAAATACTAGCCCGAGTTATACAACAGCTCCTCAAACGACAGCCTTTTCATCCCTGGAATCAATCTGGTGACTCTACCCTGAACTGTCTCCAATGCCACCACATCCCTCCAGGCTTGGAGGGCTGAAGGGCCTGTTCCTGGGCTGTAAATTTTCTTTTTTCTTTGTTCTATCCCTCCTCAGGTAAGAAGACCAAAGCTGCATTCAATATTCCAAGTGTGGTCTGACCAACACCACATATAACTGTATCAACATGTCTTTACTTTTATAACCCAGTCCTTTTGCAATAAACGCCAGGATTCTATCTGCCTTTCTTATTACACTTGCACCTGGATGATGTTGGAGTTGATAGGCCCCATTGTGATTCATGTGACCACATCTTTAGCAAGTGTTGGTTGTTTGAGGAACTCCAGCTCAGTGTTGATGAACTGGAATCTGAGCTTCAAACATTGCGACACATCAGGGACAGGGAGAGTTACCTGGACCCTGTGTTTCAGAATGTAGTCACAACCCTGAGGTAAACTTCTGGTTGTCCTGCTTTAGGAAGGATATCATTAAATTGGATGGGTTCAGAAAGATTTATCAAGCTGTTGCCAAGACTGGAGGGTTTGAAACATAAGGAGAGGCTGGATAGGCTGGGACTTTTTTCACTGGAGTGTAGGAGGTTGAGGGTTGACCTCATAGAGATTTATAAAATCATGAGGGGTACAGATAAATTAGAGAGCAAAAATCCTTTCCCTAAGGTGAGAGGAGAAAGGTTTAGAAGGGACCAGAGGGGCAACGTTTCTGCATGGACATTGTTTGTACTTGGAATGAACTACTGGAGGAAGTGGTAGTTGGGGGTACAGTTACAACATTTAAAAGACATTTGGAAAGGTACCTGAATAGGAAAGGTTTTGGAGGAATACGGGTCAAACACAGGCAAGTGGGACTAGTTAGTTTGGGAAACTTGGTCAGCATGGACAAGTTGGACCGAAGGGTCTGCTTCCATGTTGTATGACTTTATGACTCTACCATGAATTCAGTCAGTGGTCAGGGAGAGGAGGGTGTGATTTGGGATGAAGCAGGTAGAGGGATCCGGGAGATAGTGCGGAAGGAGACTTGAGCTGGTCTAACAGCTTTGGGATTCTTGCTTATCATGTGGATGAGAGTGGGGATTGTAGGGAGGATGAGCAAACTGACCAAAGCACCATGGTACAGGGAGCCATTCAAGAATGGGGAAGGCAAGAGAAATGTAGGTGTAATTGGGACAGTATAGTCAGGGCAATTGGACACCGTTCTCTGTGGCCTGGAGTGTCCTGAAGGCTGTGTTGCCTGCCTAGTGCCGGGATTCAGGGTATCCCATCTGGGCTGCAGAAGATCCTGGAGTGGGAGGGGGAAGATCCCATTGTCTCAGATTGCGTAGGGACCTACGATATCGGTAGAAAGAGAGCAGAGGTTCTGCCGAGCAAACATGAGCAATTAGGGTCTGAATTGAAAAGCGGAACCAAAAAGGTATTAATCTCCAGATTACTATCTGAACCACTGAGCCCCTCCAATGAACACACTGTCAACAAGATTAAAGAGGTCCAGGATTGGTGTAGGGGAAACAGGTTTGAATTCATGGGACATTGGCACCAGCACTGGGGAAGGAGGGAGTTGTTCCAATGCTCCACCTGAGACTTGCTGGGACCAAGGTCCTGGTGAATCGCATAAATAGAGCTGCAGGTAGGGATTCAAACTAAATAGTTGGAGGGGTGGGGAGGGGGTTTGGGGTAGTTGGGGATGAGTTACCTAGAAAATTATGGGAAAAGGTAAAGGGGGAGGGAGCGATCAGCAACAATTATTAGAGTTTTCACAAAGGATAGTAAAGGCAGCATTTGATATGCTTTCCTTTATTGGTCAGAGTATTGAGTACAGGGGTTGGGAGGTCATGTTGCGGCTGTACAGGACATTGGTTAGGCCACTGTTGGAATATTGCGTGCAATTCTGGTCTCCTTCCTATCGGAAAGATGCTGTGAAACTTGAAAGGGTTCAGGAAAGATTTACAAGGATGTTGCCAGGGTTGGAGGATTTGAGCTACAGGGAGAGGCTGAACAGGCTGGGGCTGTTTTCCCTGGAGCGTCAGAGGCTGAGGAGCGACCTTATAGAGGTTTACAAAATCATGAAGGGCATGGATAGGGTAAATAGGCAAAGTCATTTCCCTGGGGTGGGGGAGTCCAGAACTAGAGGGCATAGGTTTAGGGTGAGAGGGGAAAGATTTAAAAAAGACCTCAGGGGCAACTTTTTCCCACAGAGGATGGTACGTGTATGGAATGACCTGCTGGAGGAAGTGGTGGAGGCTGGTACAATTGCAACATTTAAGAGGCATTTGGATGGGTATATGAATAGAAAGGGTTTGGAGGGATATGGGCCGGGTGCTGGCAGGTGGGACTAGGTTAGGTTGGGATATCTGGTAGGCATGGACGGGTTGGACCGAGGGGTCTGTTTCCACGCTGTACATCTCCAAGACTCTGTGTCTCTATAACAAGTAAGAGGACATGGAATGGATGAGAAATGTAACTTCAGGGACAGGAGATAAAGGGACAACTGTGAGAAGGGGACAGGCAATGCAGGACTGAGGGTGCTGTATTTAAGTGGTGATGCTGTACAAAACAAGGTGAATGTGCTTTGTGGCACAGATTGAAATTGGCAGCTACAATGTTGTGGGTCTCACAGAGACAGAGCTGAAAGGGGATTCGGGCTGGGAAGCAAATTCCCAGAGATCATCCTGTGGCAAAGTCAGGCAGATTGCGAGAGCGGGCGGGATTGACTTGCTGGAAGGAATGAAATTAAATCAATAGCAAGGAATGACATACAGTCGGAAGGCATAGGCTCCGTGTGAGTAGTTGAGAAACTGCAAAGGAGGAAAAGACCCTGCTGCAAGGCCTCCCAACAAGGGCCAGGATGTGTGGAAGAAAATAAATCAGGAGATGGAACAGGGATGTAACAATTACAATAATCGTGGAGGACTTCCATATTCAGGTGAACTGGGAAAATCAGGTTGGTAGTAGATTCCATGAAAAGGAATTTGTGGAATGTCACAAAATTTTTTTCTGAGCAACTTGTGGTGGAGCCCACAAGGGAACAGGCAGTTCTGGATTTGGGGAAGTGTAATGGGGCAGACTTGATTAGGGAGCCAAAGGTGAAGGAACCCCTAGGGGACAGTGTCCATAATGTGATCGAATTCACCCTGCAGTTCGAGAGGGGGAAGCTGGAATCCGATAGTGACAGCTTTACAGTTGAGTAAAGGTCAGTAAAAAGGCATGAGGGAGAAGCTGGCCAGGGATGATTGGAAGGGGAGCTAAGCAGGGAAGATGGTGGAGCTTAATGGCAGGAGTTTCTGCGGGTAATTCGAAACTTCATCCCAACGAAGAAGAAACATGTTCAGGGGAGAACAAGGCAACAATGGCTGACAAGGGAAGTCAGGGACAGCAATAAAAGCAAAAGAGAAAGCAGAACATGGGATAAAGGTTAATGGGAAGCCAGAGGGTCGGGAAGACTTTAAAACTCAGGAGAGGATAATGAAAAAAGGCAATAAGCGGGAGAAGATATATAGAGAGAAGAAATGTAAGAGTGAGCCAGCTTTTAATATAAAAGAAGATTTCAAGAGGTTTTTTTATATCTAAAAGGTGGGAGAGAGGCAAGAGACAAACAGAGTAAGTTATCAAACAGGAGCCAGTGGACGTGATTTATTTGGATTATCCGAGGTGTTTGACAAGGTGCCAAACATGAGACAGCTAAATAAAGAAAGAGTCCGTGGTGTTCGGGGCATGGCACTGGCATAGATAGAGAATTGGCTGAACTGACAGAAGGCAGAGAGTGAGGATCAAGGGGTCTTTTTCAGGATGGCATGCAATGACTAGTGGAGATCCACAGGTGCCTGTATTGGGACCATAACTATTAACAAATTGGATGAAGGAACTGAGGGCTTTGTCGCTAAGTTTGCAGATAACACAAAGACTGGTGGAAGGACAGGTAGTGTTGTGGAACTGAGGAGGCTGCAGAAAGACTTGGCTAGACTTGGACAGTGGACAAAGAAATGGCAGATGGAACACAATCTGGAAAAAAGTGAGGTTATGCACTATGGTCAGAAGAATAGAGACATAGACTGTTTTCTAAATGGGGATAGACTTCAAAATTCTGAAACACAAAGGGACTTGGGAGTTGTTCTCATTTTTCTGAAATGCTTTTGTAAAAGTCCTCCACCCTGGGATTAACCAGGGGATACCTTACAGACTCTAGGTTAAAGTGGTCAACACTCACTGGGTAAGGTGAGAATCAGTGTGAATAATGTTCAGAGAAAGTGAGGAGTGCAGATGCTGGAGAGTCAGAGTCATGGCGTCAGAGTGTGGTGCTGGAAAAACACAGCAGGTCAGGCAGCATCCGAGGAGCAGGAGAGTCAACATTTCAGGCAAGCTTCACCAACGAATAATTACTATGTAATGGCCTGGATTACTGGAATCCAGTCAGATGGGCGCAAAATGTACTTTTTCTCTACATTTTTTATTTGCACACTTGAAATTGAGTTAAAATGTTTGTGATATTTCTGACAGCTTTGGTCAAACAATGAATTGGATGAGCATCTCCCCCCAGCTGCCCGGTTGACTCTGTCTTGACCATTTGTTACCTGCTGTGCCTTCTCTCATTTGGCCTGGGGTTGGCCTTTCCAAGCCCCTGGTAACATTGGGAAGGTTTCACCTTTTCCAGAGTGAGTGGGTGCTGCCTGTGACCAGGACATTTGGGTCCTTAAATCAGGTTCACCACGCCAGGGATTTTAAATATACACTAAACGGTGGTGGAGTTAGTCCTGACATCTACTGTGCAGGTTTTCAGCTGAACGTTACAGGGTCTACTGACAGAGCAGAATCTGTGGGACTTGTCAAAGGCATTTCAACGATTATCAACTCGAACTGCAACGGTAACACTGTGTCAAGTGATTCGAAAAATCTGTTCCCAGTTCTGTGTTTAAGGAAGAATAATCCACAAGCTGTTTCTCAAGAAAGGTTACATCCAGAACATTGTCTTCTCCAGCGCCTGATGTTGCCTGGCTTGCTGTGCTCTCCCAGTCTCCTGCTTGTCCATCTTGGGCTCCAGCATCTGCAGGTTTTGTCTCTCTGCAGATTCAGGCAGGGGACCTTTCTGTCACAAAGCCCTTACTCTATGGAAGACAGAAGAGGAAAACACACACATACGCACATACGCGTGCGCGGCGCGCATGCACACACTCTCCCTCTCTCACTCACACACACACGCTCACACACACACACACGCTCACACACACACACGCTCACACATGCACACGCTCACATTCCTCATGCAAACACACAGTCCTGATTGGCACACATTGACACATCCCATATACACAGACACACACACACACACAGGTATACACATCCCTCACACACACACACACACACACACACACACGCGCGTACACACTTCCTTCATACACATAAACACACGCACACATCCTTCATTATCACGCACACATATACACATCCCCCATAGACACACATGTACACGTATCCCTTACACACATACACACAAACATGTACAGAAATAGCGAGCAGTATTAAAGAGAATCCCAAAACCTTTTATTCTTATGTAAGAAGCAAGCAAGTAGTTAGAGAAAGGATTGGTCCACTACAGGATAAGGAAGGAAGGCTATGTGTCTAACCTGAGAGAATGAGTGAGATTCTGAATGATTACTTTGCATCGGTGTTCACTGAGGGGGGGATCATGATGAATGTTGAGATTAGAGATAGAAGTTTGATTACTCTGGATCACGTTGACATAAGTAGGGAAGATGTGTTGTGTAGGCTAGAGGTTATTAAGATGGACAAATCCCTAGGACCAGATGGGATCTATCCCAGGTTGCTGAGGGAGGCGAGAAAGGAAATAGCTGGGGCCCTGACAGATATCTTTGTGGCATCCTTAAATACAGGTGAGGTGCCGAAGGACTGGAAGGTTGTTCATGTTGTCCCCCTGTACAATAAGGGTAGTAAGGATATTCTGGGTAACTACAGACCAGCGAGCCTGACGTCAATGGTGGGAAAGTTGCTGGAGAAGGTACTGAGAGATAAAATATATTTATATTTGGAAAAGAATGGGCTTATCAGTGATAGGCAAAATGGTTTTGTGTGGGGAAGATTGTGCCTTACCAATTTAGTAGAGTTCTTTGAGAAAGTGACCAAGTTGATAGATGAAGGAAGAGCTGTAGGTGTCATATGCATGGACTTTAGTAAGGTATTTGATAAGGTTCCCCATAGTAGACTGATGGAGAAAGTGAAGTCACATGTTGTGCAGGATGTTCTAGCTAGTTGGGTAAAGAACTGGTTGAGCAACAGGAGACAGGGAGTAGTAGTTGAAGGGAGTTTCTCTAAATGGAGAAAGGTGACCAGTGATGTCCCACAGGCGTCAGTGTTGGGGCCACTGTTGTTTATAATATACATAAATGATCTAGAAGAAGGCATTGTTGGTACGATCAGCAAGTTTGCAGATGATATGAAGATTGGTGGAGTAGCAGAAAGCATCAGGGACTGTCAAAGAATACAGGAGAATATAGATAGACTGGAGAGTTGGGTGGAGAAGTGGCCGATGGAGTTCAATCCAGACAAATGTGAGGTGATGCATTTTGGGAAGTCTAATTCGAGAGCAAATTATACAGTAAATGGAAGAGCCTTGGGAAAAGTTGATGAGCAGTGAGATCTGGGAGTTCAGGTCGATTGTACCCTGAAGGTTGCTGTACAGGTGGATAGAGTGGTCAAGAAGGTATGCTTGCCTTCATTGGATCAGGTATTGAGTATTAGGGCAGGCAGGTCATGGTAAAATTGTACAAGACATTGGTTTGGCTGCATTTAGAATACTGTGTACAGTTCTGGTCGCCACATTACCAAAAGGATGTGGACTCTTTGGAGAGGGTGCAGAGAAGGTTTACAAGGATGTTGCCTGGTATGGAAGGTGCTAGCTATGAAGAAAGGTTGAGTAGGTTAGGTTTGTTTTCATTAGAAAAAAGGAGATTGGTAGGGGGGAAGACCTGATAAGGTCTACAAGATCATGAAAGGTATATACAGGGTAGATAGAGATAAGCTTTTTCCCAGGGTGAAGGATTCAATAACGAGAGGTCATGTTTTCAAGGTGAGAGGTGAAAAGTTTAAGGGGGATACACACAGAGAGTGGTTGGTGCCTGGAATGGGTTGCCAGCAGAGCTGGTAGAGGCAGGCACAGTAGATTCATTTAAGATATATCTGGACAGATGCATGAGTAGGTGGGGAGCAGAGGGATATAAATGCTTAGGCATTAGGCGACAGGTTTGGATTTGGATCGGCTCAGGATTAGAGGGCTGAAGGGCCTGTACCTGGGCTGTAAATTTTCTTTATTCTTTGTTCTCTTTGAAATCCCTCATTCACACACACACACACACACACACACACACACACATCCCTCATACACACACTGACACACATACACACACACATCCTTCATACACACACACACATACACACACACACATCCTTCATACACACACACACACTCCTCATATACACACATATACACACACACACACATATCCCTCATACACACACATATTCCTCACACACACACACATCCCTCATACACACACACACACACATCCCTCATACACACACATACATACACACACACATATACCTCATACACACACACACATCCCTCACACACACACACACACACACACACATCCCTCATACACACACACATCCCTCATACACACACATACATACACACACACATATACCTCATACACACACACACATCCCTCATACACACACATACACACATCCCTCATACACACACACCCACACACACACACACACACATAAACACATCCTTCAGGCACATACACACGTACACACATCCCTCATACACAGATGCACAAACACACATACACGTCTCTCATACATGAATACACATGTACAAACATCCCTCATACACACATACACACATCTCTCATACACACCATGCATGTATACAAATCCCTCATGCATGCACACATGTATACACATCCATCATACATGCATGTATACACACACACGTACACTAATCCCTCATACACATGTACAAATATCCCTCATACAAACACATACATGTACACATATTCCTCCTACACACACATACATCCCTCATACTCACACATGCACCCGCGCACATACTCACATCGCGCATTCACACAATGCATATACACACATCCATTGTGCACACACACATATACATATTCCTCATACACACATATCCCGCACTCATACATGCACGTACACACATCCTTCATAAGCACACAGATGTACACACATACCTCATACACATCCAG
Organism: Hemiscyllium ocellatum; assembly: GCF_020745735.1. Lineage (NCBI taxonomy): Eukaryota > Metazoa > Chordata > Chondrichthyes > Orectolobiformes > Hemiscylliidae > Hemiscyllium > Hemiscyllium ocellatum. The sequence continues at coordinate 41,526,940 of NC_083428.1, forward strand.
ACACAGGTGTACACATAGTCCTCACATACAAACACATCTACACATGCACACACATCCTTCATACATTTCTAGACACAGGCGTACACACAATCCTCACACACAAACACATCTACACACGCACACATCCCTCAGACATGCAGTTACGCACATTCCTCACACACACATACACACGTCTCATACAAAAACACACAAACACATACACATATTCCTCCTACATGCACACACCAGCATACATCACTCATACAATGTTCACACATACTCACATCCGTCATGCACACACATACGTACAAACATCCCTCGTACATACCACGAATGTTCACACATCCCTCATGCACACACATGAATACATCCCTCACACACATGTACACGCGTATACACTCCCCTCATACACATTCACTCACTTGTATACACATCTCTCATACACATATACATACCCCTCATCCACACTCAGACACACACACGTCATAATCATAGGGTCAAAGAGATGTACAGCACAGAAACAGATCCTCCGGTCCAACACATCCATGCTGACCAGATAGTCTAACCTAATGTAGTCCCACCTGCCAGCACTTGGCCCAAACACTCCCTCCAAACCCTTCCTATTCATAAACCCATCCAGATGCTTTTTAAATGCTGTAATTGTACCAGCCTCTACCACTTGGTCAGGCAGGTCATTCCATACACGTGCCACCCTCTGTGTGAAAGAGTTGCCCCTTAGGTGTCTTTTATATCTTTCCCCTCTCACCCTAAACCTATGCCCTCTAGTTCTGGACTCCCCGACCCCAGGGAAAAGACTTTGTCTATTTATCCTATCCATGCCCCTCATAATTTTGTAAACCTCTATAAGGTCACCCCTCAGCCTCCGACACTCCAGGGAAAACAGCCCCAGCCTGTTCAGCCTCTCCCTATTGCTCAAACCCTCCAACCCCAGCAACATCCTTGTAAATCTTTTCTGAACCATTTCAAGTTTCACAACATCTTTCCGATAGGAAGGAGACCAGAATTGCACACATTATTCCAACAGTGGCCTAACCAATGTCCTGCACAGCCACAACATGACCTCCCAACTCCTGTACTCAATACTCTGACCAATAAAGGAAAGCATACCAAACGCCGCCTTCACTATCCTATCTACCTGTGACTCCACTTTCAAGGAGCTATGAACCTGCACTCCAAGGTCCCTTTGTTTAGCAACACTCCATAGGACCTTACCATTAAGTGTATAAGTCCTGCTAGGATTTGCTTTCCCAAAATGCAGCACCTCGCATTTACCTGAATTAAACTCCATCTGCCACTTCTCAGCCCATTGACCCATCTGGTCAAGATCCTGTTGTAATCTGAGGTAACCCTCTTCGCTGTCCACTACACCTTCAATTTTAGTGTCATCTGCAAACTTACTAACTATACCTCTGATGCTCACATCCAAATCATTTATGCAAATGAATGAAAAGTAGAGGACCCAGCACCGATCCTTCTGACAGTCCACTGGTCACAGGCCTCCAGTCTGAAAAACAACCCTCCACCACCACCCTCTGTCTTCTACCTTTGAGCCAGTTCTGTATCCAAATGGCTAGTTCTCCCTGTATTCCATGAGATCTAACCTTGCTAATCAGTCTCCCATGGGGAACCTTGTCAAACGCCTTACTGAAGTCCATATAGATCACATCCACTGCTCTGCCCTCATCAATCCTCTTTGTTACTTCTTCAAAAAACTTAATCAAGTTTGTGAGACTTGATTTCTCATGCACAAAGCCATGCTGACTATCCCTAATCAGTCCTTGCCTTTCCAAATATAAGCACACCCTGTCCCTCAGGATTCCCTCCACCAATTTGCCCACCACAGATGTCAGGCTCACTGGTCTATAGTTCCCTGGCTGGTCTTTACCGCCCTTCTTAAACAGTGGCACCACGTTTGCCAATCTCCAGTCATCCAGCACCTCACCTGTGACTATCGATGATACAAATATCTCAGCAAAAGGCCCAGCAATCACTTTACTAGCTTCCCACAGAGTTCTAGGGTACACCTGATCAGGTCATGGGGATTTATCTACCTTTATGCATTTCAAGACATCCAGCACTTCCTCCTCTGTAATCTGGACACTTTGCAAGATGTCACCATCTATCTCCCTACAGTCTATACCTTCCATATCCTTCTCCACAGTAAATACTGATACAAAATACTCATTTAATATCTCCCCCATTTTCTGCGGCTCCACACAAAGGCCGCCTTGCTGATCTTTGAGAGGCCCTATTCTCTCCCTAGTTACCCTTTTGTCCTTAATGCACTTTCTCCTCTGTAATATGGACATTTTCAAGATGTTACCATCTATTTTCCCACATTCTATATCTTCCATGTCCTTTTCCACAGTAAACACTGAGGCAAAATACTTGTTTATTATCTCCCCCATCTTCTGTGACTTCACACAAAGGCCGCCTTGCTGATTTTTGAGGGGCCCTGTTCTCTCCATAGTTACCCTTTTGTCCTTAATGTATTTGTAAAAGCCTGTAGGATTCTCCTTAACTCTATTTGCCAAAGCTATCTCATGATGTCCCCATTTTGCCCTCCTGATTTCCCTCTTAAGTATACTCCTACTTCCTTCATACTCTTCTAAGGATTCACTCGATCTATCCTGTCTATACCTGATATATGTTTTCTTCTTTTTCTTAACCAAACCCTCAATTTCTTTAGTCATCCAGCATTCCCTACATCTACCAGCCTTTCCTTTCACCCCAACAGGAATATACTTTCTCTGGATTCTTGTTATCTCATTTCTGAAGGCTTCCCATTTTCCAGCCGTCCACTTTCCTGTGAACATCTGCCCCTCCCCAATCAGTTTTTGAACGTTCAAACGCCCTAATCCTGGGGAATCTTTATGCAAACGATTTCCTGACTCTGTGATCCCCCAAGACAATGTAAGTGTGATCTGTCTTAGCTTCGGGGCAGCCCTATAAAAGAGTTCTGGCTCTGCTACTTCCCCACACAATGTCGGTGTGAAATACTTCAGTTTTGGGGGATGATTACAAAAATGAACGTGATTGGCTGGGGATGGCCAATGGAAGGGACTGGATGAGAGTTTAATCTGATAATAGCAGGAGAGTAGTAGTAAAAGGCTGTCTGAATAAAGTGTGAATTACAATGGCGAGTCATCCACATTCCTGCATGATGTCTGTGAGACAGAATGTCGCCCCCACCAGCCACGTCCAGAGTTTTCACCTTCTGGAGAAAGATAGTACAGTTTAACCCTTTAATATTATATTAATGTGCAGAGAGAGAGTACAATTTAATCTTTTAACATTACATTCCGCCCTTTTATCATTCCATGATAACTCCCATGGATGAGTCATGATTTGGAGATGCCAGTGTTGGACTGGGGTGTACACAGTTAAAAATCACACAACACCAGGTTATAGTCCAACAGGTTTAATTGGAAGCACTAGCTTTCGGAGCGACGCTCCTTCATCAGGTGATTGTGGAGGGCTCGATCGTAACATGGAATTTATAGCAAAAATTTGCAGTGTGATGTAACTGAAATTATACATTGAAAAATTGATTGTTAAACCTTTGTCAGGAAAGTTAACACTGAGCTGTGTGAAGTGCTACATATTCAGCAGCAGTTAATTTGTGATTTACACATGAAAGAAGTGAAACTATCACTGTATTCTAACAGATGAAAGGCTTAACAGACAATCAATTTTTCAATGTATAATTTCAGTTACATCACACTGCAAATTTTTGCTATAAATTCCATGTTACGATCGAGCCCCCCACTATCACCTGATGAAGGAGCGTCGCTCTGAAAGCTAGAGTGCTTCCAATTAAACCTGTTGGACTGTAATCTGGTGTTGTGTGATTTTTACCCATGGCTGGGGGCTGAGAAGGTCCTCAGCAGCTTATTCATGAGGATCCCACAGCCAGTGTTTCATTGAGATGCAGCATAGAGCAAGTAGAACAGCAAAAAATACCAGCCCATGAAGCAGATAGGATCCCCCAGGATCCCCCAAACACCACCCGAGCCAATCCTGTACATTCTGAGTGCCCTGTCTGAAATCCTCTAACTGGTGCTGAGTGGACTAAATGGCGTGTGTTATGTTGTATGATTCATCTGTAATGTGGGTAATGTATTTATATTCCCATAATTGTACAGACACCTCCTTGTTGGGCCAGTAAATAGCAAACAGCATATCTGGTCTGTTGTGCGTACAGCCTTAGTTCTGTCAGTTCACAATCAACTACATTTAGTCCCCTTAGGGTACTGTTTCCAAGAATGGTCAACTCACAAGTGAGGTCATTTCCATTCTTTGCTGTGATCATCCCCCGATCCCCTCGGGACAGTGTCCCCAGGAACTCCCAGGCCATGGACGAACCCGGATTTACTGGGTCCCTCCAGTCCGCACAGAATCTCTCATTAACCAATTGGCTGCTATCCTGCAGCGGGTAAGGGGCTGCGGTGGGCTGCATGGGACAGTGAGTGGTCATACTGTCCCTACAGTGAATAGGATAAGGAAAGCCAGGGTGGCCGTTGAGAAGGAACACAAACCCTCTGTTAGCTTGGTAGTACTGACCTGTTTTGTGGCTGTCAGCCATGAACTGCATGTACCACCCACTGCTGTCCTGGCTGGAGGTTCCCCCAATCCGATCAGCTGGTAATCAGAAAACGGGTATGACCAAAAGGCCAAGCTGACATGGGTACCGTTTGTGATGCTGCAAAGGAACTGCCGTCCTGCAGTAACATTTCAGCAGCTCTGCTCATCATAGGTGCAGGTGAACATTCTATGGCTGACCTGGCAAAGCCTGCGGGTACATTGCTGCCGGGCACAAAAGGCATTCATGGGGACCAAGGCATAGGCACAACCCCATTCCCCACCCCCATCCCCACCCCGAGAAGCAAAGCTGATAGCTTGTGGGGTCAGGGGGAAGGTGTACCTTCTCATCCCTGGGCTCCCATGGGGTTAGGGGACTGAGTGTTACCTGAATTTATCAGCTCCACACACCGACCTGTAGCCATCCTTCTAAACCTCCCGCTCTGGCCTCGTCAGGGGTGTCTGAGGTATCTACCATGTATAGGTTATGGGGATGCCACCTGGGAATGGCAACAAACAATGCATCTACTGACTGGGGAGTGGGGAACATACAGTCCAATTACCGTGCAAACCCATGCGAGCCTTAGAAAACAAACGGTCCTTTAGGGCCGAATGCCGCAATGGCGGCTACGGTGCCGTGGACTGCGAGTACGGTTGTCAGGCTGTTTGAGGGGGGGGCCATCATTTACAGTCACTTAAATGGACCCCTCTGCTTTGTCCTGGGACTTTGACTGCACTCGGCTACGGTCCTTTCCACCTGAGTCTGACCTTGAGGGCGGTGCCAGTCTTTGGTCAGCACGAGTTCTCCTGCCTGCAGGTTGGGAAAATCATTCGGGTCATTTGAGTCCTGGGGCACTGTTTGTGGAGGTGATCCAAAGGCGTTTCTAACCGGTGAGTGAAGGAACATTAGAGACCAGGTTAGCTGCCGAAAGTACACCTGTATTTCCTCTCCCAAAATATTCAGGTCTATGTGGGTGGGTACATTCAAAGGGTCCTCCTGGGTCAGCCATGGATTATCTCTGCTGCCAACAGCCCAGTGGTTGAGTGTGGGGTAATCTTCATGTGATGCAGGTCCAAAGGCACGACCTTCAACCAGTTCAGGCCCGTTTCACATGTCGGCTTAGTCCATTTGGTTTTAAGGGTCCCGTTTGCCCTCTCCGCTATGCCCGCCTGGGGGTGGTAGGCGCAACGGAATTGCTGCTGAATATGTAGCACTTCACACAGCTCAGTGTTAACTTTCCCGACAAAGTCTGAACTGAGCTGTCGGGGCACCCCAAACCTCGATGTGATCTCTGTTAGGAGTAATCGTTCCACTGTTGAGGCCGTGTTATTATCGTGGGAAAAGCCTCAATCCATCTACTAAACACCAATAACAACAACGCAATACTTACAGCAATGTACACTTGGAAGTTCAATAAAATCATGCTCAATACGTTCAAATGGACCCGCTGTTACACACTGCACCCTTGACCTGCATTAGTTTGCTGACATAATGGTGAGGCCCCAGGGAGTGTTGCCCATGGTGACAAGGTTGAGTTGAGTAATAGACCTCTGGCCTCCTGCGATCTCCGTTGGGGCTGAGTTAAAACAGAGGTCACACAGTCCTCTAGGATACTGACATACACCTGGAAGGGTCTGTCATACAGTGGTCTCCCAAGGCCTAGGGCAATGGCAAGTGCTGCTTTTAATTCCTTGAAAGCTGATTTCTGGTCTTCCGCTAGGGTGAAAGTCCCTGAGGCCTTATTGGAGGTTAACGAGGTTAGCTGTTTGGTAAGTAACGTTACATTGGGGGAGCCACTGTCACCAGGAGTTGACCAAGCCTAAAATGGCATGCACCTGCTCAGCGCGCATGGGTAGAGGGGTTTCCAGGATGGCCGTGATGCGGTTCGGGGTTAACTGCTGGTCTGAAGCGCTGAGCAATGTCCCCAGGAATGTAAGTTGGTGCTGGGTGCGCTGAACCTTGTTGGATGGTATCACGTAGCACCAAGAGTGAGGGCGTTTAGGAAACAGTTGGTGTCAACAATGTGAGCAGATTCCAAGGGGCTAGCTAGGAGTAGGTCATGCACATACCGGACAACTGTCGAGCCATCCGAGAGGTGAAGCTCAGAGTACTGCCGGTGTAATACCTGGGAGAATAGATTGGGCGTATGGACACATCCCTGGGGGAGCTGTGTCCAAGTGCACCACTGACCCTTAAAGGTGAAAGCAAACAAATATCGAGACCCCACTGCCAGGGGGAGAGCAGAGAAAGCATTCTGTAGGTCAACGATGGTGAAAACCCAGGCGCTGGCAGCGATGTTACTGAGAACGGTCGCAGGGTTCAACCTGACCAGGTGTAGTGACTGTTGTACTCTGTTGATCTGTCGGAGATCCTGTACTAACCTCCACTCTGGGTGTCCTGGCTTCAGGGCTAGTGGAATGGGGGTGTTACAGGGTGATTGGCAGGGAACTAGAACTCCCTGTTGGAGGAATGAGTCTATCAAAGCTGATATCCCCTCTTTGGCTTCTGGTCTGAGGGAGTATTGAGGTATCGAAGGCAGTTCTATTCCTGGTGTAATCTGGATCTTGATAGGATCCATAGGAGTGCACTTCATGGTGAAAGGCCAACCAGAGGTCAGGGAAAGGTTCTTGCTGAGGGGTCATGTCGGAGCTGATAATGGTGAAGTCAACCTGCAACAGTGAAAGGGCTAGAGGAATACGTTAGCTTCCCATTGGTCAGCAGTTGGGTCTGTTCGGTGATACCGGGGTCTGACTGGTATGATAAAAATCCCAGGACCTTCACTTTGTATCCCTTGTTCATAGACAAGGTAATGAGGAGAGAAACTAACCCTGGTTGGTTCCACAGGTAGACAGGAATGTCTACCAAGAGGGCAGATCCCTGTTTATCGTCAGTGTGCCCCGTTACATGTAACAGCGACAGTGGGCTCGAGGGAAGGGGAAAGATGGCTGCCAGCTCAGTGGAGGCTCCGGGGGAACCAAAACAAAGGATTATGCGGGGATTAGGGCCTTGCAGAGGAGGCATAACATCCTCTGGCTGTAATGTGACAGCCCACCATTGGGGGTGGGGCAAAATAGATCCAGAACCGTCTCTTGGTAGGATCATTTCTAATTGTAATGGTCTCATCAAGGCAGAGAATCGCAACCCAAAGGCCACACAACAAATCCCTCTCTGCTAGGTTAATGCCTAAATTAGGGGTTTCAATGAATTGGACAGTACAGGTTTGGGGGCCAAACTGAACTGTGAGTGGTTCTGTTAGGGGATACTGCCTTTCCTGCCCAGTTAGACCATTCAGGTGTACAGTATAGAGCTGGGTAAGAGTCCAAACCCATGTTGGCTCACAGGAGGACTCAAGTGTTGAGGCGGTGGCACTGGTATCAATCAGTTCCCTCAGCTGTCAAGCAGACTACCAGTTCATCCTCAGGGTCTTTAGTCAGGACAGGGTGAAGTGGACGGGAGGTTAGTCAGGCTGGGAAGGGGTCTCCAGTGTAGTGAGCATCGCCACCCATCCCCCTGCCTGGGGCTCTGTATTGCAGGTGCAACAGTGGGCAATCCCACTGCAAATGACCATCCGCAGCAGAGAGAAACAGGTCTGCATTGGCTGTGTCCTTGTCCATTGGGGTGTGGACCACCATGGGGCCGAGGGCGACTGTGATAGTCGCGGAGAGTGGGGGGAGGGGTGTGAGGGGAGCGATGAAAAGGTACACTGAGGCCATTCGGGTGAGTAGCGTATCCATGGTCACATCCATTGACCCACCCCTGGGGACAATGCTGGGGTTCCATTGGATAGTTCCTGAGGGCATCCGGGCCTGCAACAGGGACATGAGAATCTTTGTGAGGGGGCAACTGGGGGGGGGAACGCTGTATCATTTCATGCTTGACTGTAGCCTGTTTAGGGTCCCTAATACTACGCCAGTATTAAGTGAGTGCTGTCCTCATTTGTGAACGGGTGTTATCCAGCCAATCTGTATGCAGTAGCTACCCCCGGGATACATTGTAATAGGAGGGCATTAACCAGGGGCGAGGGATTCCCTGCATTATAAGTGGTATCTCCTGCATGGGTGGGGTATGTGGAGCAATAGCGATCCCAGTAGTTTGAACCAGCCCCCTCCTACTTTGAGTGGCACTCCAAGACTCTGGTTATACCTACCTGCTACCCTACCTGTAGGGTTCCCTGGAGAGCCCCCTCTAATCACCTGGATTTGGTCCCCAGGCTGGGGAACGGCTCTGGAAAAGGCCTCCCGATCAATATAACCCCCAACTGGGTTTTCCACCTAGAAACCTCGCTTGGGGTTGAAGCCATGCAGCACAAGACTGAGCAGGTCCTGAGATGTGGCTGGATCCATTTGGATTGTGTCTGTAACATAATCAGTGAAATCCTCTGGACTCATCTTTCGGTTGGGACATGATCAAAAACATCTCTTGGGGTTTCCAGTGGGTGTAAACGTGTATAGTTTGGGTTTGGGTTAGGGACTGTCCGGGTAGGAACAAACTGTCTCTATGGGCGTCTTTGCCTTTTCTGTTTTGGTTAGAAGGGCCGGGGTTAACTGAATCATTTGCCACCTCTCTGGGCCAGTCCTTGCTCCTAAGGGCATAACAGTGAGACCCGTCACACTTGCTACCACTGTCTGTGGTGGAGTTATAGGACAATGTGCCCTGTTCTCTGTGCAGCTCAAAAGGGCTGAAAATGTGTTGCTGGTTAAAGCGCAGCAGGTCAGGCAGCATCTAAGGAACAGGAAATTCAACGTTTCGGGCATAAGCCTTTCATCAGGAAACACCGAATTTCCTGTTCCTTGGATGCTGCCTGACCTGCTGCGCTTTTCCAGCAACACATTTTCAGCTCTGATCTCCAGCATCTGCAGACCTCACTTTTTACTCGCATCTCAAAAGGGGCCTGTCTCTTTGTCTTTCTGAGAATTTGATTGCATCCTGAAAGCGACTGGGTCAGCGAAGATTTCAGAGGCCTGGTTCTGGGCAGGACACGGGATCGATACTCCCCTGGGGCTGAGGGATAGAGCGTGGGTGGGTGGACAGGCGGCAGTGAAGGGTACGGTAGGGGTGGTGGTAGTGGGCTGGTGGATTGAGGTTGGGGTGTCACAGGGGAGTAGGGTGTAGTGGCCGATATGGGGGTGGCCGGCAAGGGCACTAGCCGGGATTTGCCAATCCTCCTCCTACTCAAGAGTGCCGTCAATTTGCAACATTGGCAGATCAGACATGTCCTGAGGTAGCTCTGTTTTGCTCTCAGCCGGTGGCTGGGTTTGGTGCTTTAATCCTGGTTTGTTATTCTGTCTGCTGATCATGAAAATGAACTTGATTGGCTGGGGATGGCTATGAAAGTATTTCTGAATGGAAGGCACTGGATGAGAGTTTAATTCGATAGTAGCAGGAGAGTCGTAGTGAATGGCTGCCTGAATGAAGTGTGGATTACAATGGAGAGTCATCCACATTCCTGCATCATCCACATTCCTGCATGCTGTCTGTGAGACAAAATGTTGCCCCCACCCACTTCCAGAATATTCAGCTTCTTGGAGAAAGACAGTACAGTTTAACCCTTTAACATTATATTAATGACCAGAGAGAGAATACAATTTAACCTTTTAACATTACACAAGGACATTCAGGTCCCTCTGCATAGCAGCATGCTGCAACTTTTTACAATTAGGTAATAATCCTTTTTACTGTTACTCTGACCAAAATGGATGATTTCACATTTATTAACATTGTATTCCATTTGCCAGACCTTTGCCCACTCAAAGTATGTGTATCCCTCTGCAAAGTTTCACAGTCTCTGCACACTTTGCTCTAATACTCATCTTAATGTCATCTGCAAACTTTGACACACTACAGGTGGTCCCCAACTCCAAATCATCTATGTAAATTGTGAATAATTGCAGTTCCAATACCGATCCCTGCGATACACCATGAGTCACTGATTGCCAACCAGAATACCGCTCATTTATCCCCACTCTTTGCTTCCTGTTAGTCAACCAATCCTCTATCCATGCTATTACTTTACCCATAATGCCATGCAACCTGATCTTATGCAGCAGCCGCTTGTCAAAAGGCTTTTGGAAATCTGGGTACACCACATCATCCACTGGGTCCCCGTGTCCACTGTGCTCATAATATCTTCATAGGATTCCAAAAGATTTGTTAAGCATGACCTGTTTTTCATGAATCCGTACTGCACCTGCCCAACAAGGCAATTTCTATCTAACATGAAGTGAAAAACCAACACTCCTGGCTTAGGACGCCCCCAAGCTTTTCATAAAACATTACAACATGAATGTTACAATTATTAGGAAGAAAGTGAGGACTGCAGATGCTGGAGTTTAGTGTTAAAAAGTGTGGTGCTGGAAAAGCACAGCAGGTCAGGCAGCATCCTAAGAGCAGGAGAATCGACGTTTCAGGTATAAGCCCTTCATCAGGAATGTTATTGACTGTTTTAACAGGCATGGTCTGCATTTCATCCAAGGCCAATGGTACCCAGCTGATAGTGCAGCTTCTACACCTTCTAGCCTTTGTACATCTCTAATCCCCGTTTGCTTTTGCAATATGACTGCACATTTATCCCTTAACTCACTGAACTGAAACTGCTTCAATCCCTTCAGCACCATAGGGTCAGGAAGTGTCTTCCAGCCCAAATAAAGCAGGACACCCAACACTTCAGCATAAAAGAAAGTTGTTGTACTCGCACCATCATTAATAATCAGCCCACATTTCAGCACGCTCATTTCCACTTTAATAGTAAACTGCAGCACTTTGTAGAATGAGGGAAAAACAAAATTGTGAAGCTGTCAGATTGTCATAAAAATCCATCTGGCATCCTTCAAGAAAGGAAATTTGTTATCCTGACTTGCCAAGGTCTACACTTGATTGAGTCCCGCAAAACAGAGTTCAACTTCTCCACAAGTGGCCCAACAGCTTTAAGAAGAAGGCTTACCACAACCTTCTGACGCCAATGAGGCAGAGACAATAAATATTTGTTCATTAGTTAAAATAAATACACTCCCTTTCTGAATGTTGTGCTGTTTGGTTTCTTACAGATAAAGATTTTCATGGCGAGTTGTCACTCAAATTATTGTTGCACTGCTCCGAATTGATCTCACTTTCACAAAACTGTAACAAGCCACAGTAGATTTAGGGAAGCACTCAATGTGCTCTCCTGAGGGGAGTATTTAAACACTGCTTCCCTACCCATTGAATTGGATAATTTATATAGTGAACAGGTTAGGTACAGCCCAACTCTGAAGCCACCGCAGTTGATGAGATCTTGCCACAGTTATCAAGGGAGAAGCAAAAGGGTTTGGGTTTGGTGGCGGGTTCTGGCCTGGACCTTGGACAACTGTTTCATCTTCCCGAAGCTGCAGCATTGAGGCGAATCCGGGATCAAGTTCCTGCCGCCGCCGCTGATAGGGTGCAATGCCAGCAGCAGCCACCGGGTGGCAGTGGGTAGTTCAGGGATGGAACAATATCGGCGGCTGTTACAATGTTACTGTTTAATGAAACATCAGGCGCCGCGATCCCGCTCCCAGTGAATGAGACAAAACATCTATTACATACAAATCTGCTTTTGTTAAAAAATACTTGCGATGGCCGGGAATCGAACCCGGGTCAACTGCTTGGAAGGCAGCTATGCTCACCACTATACCACCATCGCAGCGCTGAAGAAGGTGGTAAGTATAGCTATCATATCGATACGCTTACATCTGTTTTCATTCATGGTGGAAACTGAATGTTGTAAAAGTGGTTTGCTTATGATTACTTCAATTTTATAAAGATGGCACGTGGGTAAGGGAACCAAAACGTGAACTGCCTGTAATAATTCCCTCCAATCTCTATCACACCCCTTCCTCCTCCCAATATTCTCTTTTTCTCACTCTTTCATCTTTCTCTTTTGCCCTCCTTATCTGCCACTCCAGCTCTCACCCCACTGTCTCCAAATTGCATCCCATTTCTCTTTCCATCTTATTAACATCCGTCTTTTATTCCATCTCTCACTTCTTCCCAACATGCCCCTTCTCTCCTTTCCCAAGTTCACTCACTCTTACTCCATTCCTTTCCTTACACTCCATCCCTCCCAATCTCCATCTCTCCCCTGACCATTTTTCAGTTAACCCTCTCCTAGTCTGCCTAAGGCTCCTCACTTCACCACCTCCTCATCCAGCCATCCCACCAGTCTAACAACATTTATTTTTACCACTCACAATATTTTTTACAATCAATAGAATCAGTTCTATCAACAAACACATCGACCTGGACCCTATATACCAGCCACTACAGCGGACAGCAACTGACAACCGGAAGCAGCAGAGACAAACCAGTATAAATGCCGGAGGAATCAGCACAGAAGTGCTTCACAGGAGGCTCCCAAGCACTGAGGATGTCACCCAGAAAGGGGACGAAACGTTTGCAACAAAAACTCCCAGCTCGGCGAACAGAACCACAACAGTGGGGAATATTCCATCACACTCCTGACTTGTCCCTTGTAGATGCTGATAAAACATTGGGGAGGCCGGAGATGAGTTACTAGCCACAGAACATGTACTTACCGGTTTGCTCTTACAGCCACGTTTTTAATCCTGCACTCATCATATTGATTCACCTTGTGGTTCACGATTTCACTCTGTCGCTGTTCCAATTCAGTTTTTGGTCAATTGCACACCATCCCTCCCTCCCCAACCAGAGTGCAGATGTTTTTATTGTTGCATGTCAAGGTAACATGATTAGATTCTCTCTTATCAGAGGTAGGTATTGCCTGACATTTGTGTGGCGTGAATGTTACTCGCCACTCGCCAGCCCGAACCTGGATATTGACCAGGTCTTGTTATATTTGAACACGGACTGTTTTCAGTATTTGAGGAGTTGCTGAACATTGTTCAATCATCGGCCAACATCTCCACTTATGGTGGGAGGAAGGTCATTAATGAAGCAGCTGAAGGTGGTTGGACCCAGGACACATCCCTGAGGATTGAAATCGTCCATCACTCCTTTTATTTCACCATTCTGTCTCCCATACACACCCATGACTTGCCTTTGCAATTCGATGCTCGTGTAGCTAATAACAGAATTGGTGCTTTTGATTCTATAGCGTTATAATTTTTTTTTCTTTATTATATCAGTTCTGAGACATTGGAGAAACATTGAGTTCATCCCACTGCAGTTAGTGAATCATTGAATGGTTACAGCATTCAAGACGGCAGTTCAGCCCCTCAGCCCCAAATGCTGTCTGCAAGAACAGCTTAGATAGTGCAAATCTCTGCCTTAACAATGTAACCCTGCAGTCTCTTTATATCTTCAATTTACCTTTGAAAAACTTCAATGGTATCTGTGCCCACTAGACTCTTGGGCAGTTCATTCTAGACCCTGGCCATATTCTGCTTCAAAAAAATTCTGGCTCTGGTTCTTTGGACAGTGACTAAATTATTATCCTCCTGTTCTTGATCCAGCTGCCAATCGGAATAGTTTCTCCCTGTTGAACCTGTGTAGACTCCTCACAATCTTGAACAGCTTTATCCAATCTCCTCTGAACCTTCTGTTCTCCAAGATGAATAACCCCTGCTTCCTCAATCTGAACTTTTCCATGTCTGGAACCAAAGATTCATGTAGTGCGGAAAAGGCCCATCAAGTCGCAACAACATAAATACCAATAAAAGTGTGCTAATCCCAATTTCCCGCACTTGTCCCATATCCTTGAACGTTATGATATTTGAAGTGCACATCCGAATATTTTTTAAAGGTTTCTGGCCTCCGGCATCTTCCCAGGCAGTGTGTGCCAGATTCCCACCACCCACTGAGTGAAAAGGTTTTATCCCAAATCCTCCCTGAATCATTGTGGAACTAGATCTGTAACCAGTCTCAGATCTTTTCTGTAACTTTCAGCTCTTCCTAAATCCTCTTCACTTCTTCACTTTTATATCTTACACCTTTATTTCAAACACCCCAAGATTCCATTTGCCTTATTAACCAGATTCTCAAAATTACCCCATTTTCTTTAGTGATTTGTTCTCATACGAGCAAGCCTCTCTGTTCTCCCAATCTCTGTTGAATTGTGTGATTTAATTTAGATTTCCTCTCCACCTTCTGACTTGAATTCCATGCTTCAAGGCTCTTGTAAAACTGGCATCTGCCTCATCTCCACCTATTCAAGCTGCTTTCTTGCAGTCTATTATTATCGTCCTCACAATTCAGTGTAAATACAAATTTTGCGCCAACTGCAAATTCTAAAATAATGCCATACAACCCAAGTCTAAGTTAATAATGCACATATCAATTAAAGTATCAGGTTAGTACCACACCCTAGGGAACATGACGATAAAATATAGACCACTAACTTTCAACCTGCATCATGATTTTTGAAACTTTATTATTAATTCATGGAATGTGGATTTTACTGGTTGGACCAGTATTTATTGCCGAGACCCTCATTACCCTTGAGTAACTAGGTGGTGTTGAGCTGCCTGTTTTGGCATGCAGTAGTCCATTTGGTGTAGGCACAGGTGTCCCCTGCTATGCGAAAGTAATGCATCCCTATGAAACCGTTCGTAAGCCAAAGTGGCATAAAGTGAAAAAGCAATTACCATTAATTTATATGAGGAAAATATTTGATCGTTCCCAGACCCAAAACATAGCCCCCCAAATCAAACCAAATAACACACAAAACCTAAACTAACACTAACATAGAGCAAAGGCTGTCAGATGTTGGGGTGGTGGGAGGTACAGAATACCTTAGGGTAGCTAACAGATGCACAAAAAATCGAGATAAAGCACGGCTGCTCACAGACACAGTTCAAAACTATGGCAGCTTGATGCTAAGATGCTGGGTGTAGTTCCTGGGGAAGACACTTGGTGGCGCCACTCTCACTGCGTGCACTTTTTCGTAAAAGCAAAAATCCTCTTTCAGTTAGCGAAAACAGGCACTAAAGTAAGTCTTTCATAAAAGTGAGTTGGCATAAAGCGACCATACAAAAAGCAGGGAATACCTGTAAACCCACAATGCTGTGAAACAGGAAGTTCCAGGACTTTGACCCAGTGACACAGAAGGAACAGTGATATATTTCCAATTCAGAAGGTTGAGTGGTTTGAAGGAGAACTTAGTGTTTTTGAAATAACTGAAACCTTTAAGGACTAAGTAAAAAATGAGGTCTGCAGATGCTGGAGATCACAGCTGCAAATGTGTTGCTGGTCAAAGCACAGCAGGCCAGGCAGCATCTCAGGAATAGAGAATTCGACGTTTCGAGCATAAGCCCTTCATCAGGAATAAGGGCTAAGGCTGTTTTAAAAAGGAAGCAATATGGATCTCAGTTTGTTCAGTTGCACAGATTGAACCGTGAAAGGTTGCCCACAACTATTCAGCTTGAAAAGACAATGAAGCCAGATTCACAAATGCACAAATGAATCATATTTTAGTAGCTGCTTGGCAGACGAGCAGACAGATAAAAATCAAATAGATTGGTAACATTAAGGACTAAGAGACTCGCAAATTCCTTCCCATCATCTCAAAAACCAGTAATGATTAAACAAATCAGAGAAACATCCATTCACCAAGAACTCAAGGGCTGGATATAATTTGCTAGTTCCAAGAATGAAAGACATTGCTAAATAGCCATTGTCTCAGGTTCAGATTATACCAACACAAGGGCTGAATGTTTACTCGAAATCGGCTGTCAATTTTGGTGAGTTTCATGGAGGGTTTCTCTCTTGGTGAACCCTGGAGGGATTTTTCACGTTATACGCCGAAACCCGCCTCATTAGTTATGCATTTTTTTTTGGTTTTTCTCTGTCATCAAGATGGTGGCCCAAAAAGATATCCCCTCCCCCGCCTGTGAGGACAGGAGGTTGGACCACTCAGACAATGCCCCTTGACAAAGCTGCCTTATGCACCCTCCACCAGTTTGGGTACTGAGACCTCAGTGGGTATTTTATCTGGATTAGAGTTGGGTACACTTGCTGGTGAGAACATCACTGTCACGTCTCTGCAGCCGGCACTCAGACTCCCACAGAGCAGGCACTTGCTCAGTGCCACGCAGCAGAGACCCTGCAGTGTCAGCTTTGAGCAATGTCATTGAAATACACAAGCAGGCACATGAACATTGAACAGTACAGTACAATAACAGGCCCTACCGCCCATTATGTCCGCACCAACCATGATGCGATTCTAAACTAATCTCATGTACTTGCATATGGTCCTCTATCCTCTGCCTGTTCATGTGTCTGTCTAAGTGCCTCTTAAATGTTGCTATTGTATCTGCTTCTCCCACCTCGCCTGGCAGTGTGTTCCAGGTACCTACCTCACTGTGTTAAAAAAAAACTTCTCTTTCACCTTAAACCTTATGCCCCTTAGTATTTGACAATTCCACCCTGGGAAAAACACTCTCGACTATACACCTGAGCAATGCCTCTCAATTTTATGTACCGCAGTCTGATTGCCCTCTTCAACCCCATGATTGAATGGCGGAGTGGACTCGATGGGCCGAATGGCCTTACTTCCACTCCTATGTCTTGTGGTCTTATGGTCTCTCCATGCTCTTGCGAAAACAGTGCAAGTTTGTCCAGCCTCTCCTTGTAACTGATACGCTCCAATCCAGGCAACAATGTGGTGAACCTCTTTTGCATCCACTCCAAAGCCTCTACATCCTTCCTATAGTGTGCAACCAGAACTGCACACAGTACTCCACATGTGGCCTTAGTAAAGCTTTATACAGCTGCCACATGACTTGCCAATTTTTATACTCAGTGTCCCAGTTGAGGAAGGCAAACACATTGTACACCTTCTCTACCACCTCATCCACTTGTGTTGCCACTTTAAGGAAACTGTGGAGTTTCGCCCCAAGATCCCTCTGTATATCAAGTTCCTAAGGGTCCTGCCATTTACGGTATACTCATCTTGTGCATTTGACCTCCCAAAATGCAACACCTCCCATTTGTGGGCAGCACAGTGGCACAGCAGTTAGCACTGCTACCTCACAGCGCCAGAGACCCGGGTTCAATTCCTACCTCACGTGACTGACTATGTGGAGTTGGCACATTCTCCCCGTGTCTGCGTGGGTTTTCTCTGGGTGCTCTGGTTTCCTCCCACAGTCCAAAGATATGCAGGTCAGGTGAATTGGCTATGCTAAATTGCCCATAATGCAGAGGTATGGGTGGTTTGCAGGTCGGTGTGGACTTGTTGGGCCGAAGGGCCTGTTTCCACACTGTAAGTAATCTAATCTAAACCTCTCATTTGATCAAAGTCCACCTGCCTTTTGTCTTCCCAACTGATCTATATCCTGTATCGTTTAACAATCTTCCTCAGCAACCACAACTCCACCAATTTGCAAGTTGCCTACAGTCTTACTAAACAGACCATACCATTGGTCACAGACCTCAGGTCAGGAAAAACATCCCTCCACAACTACTTTCCATCTTCTGTGACCAATAGTTCTGTATCCAACTTACCAACTCACTGTGGATCCCATGTCACTTAATCTTCTGGACAAGCCTACCATGCAGGATCATGTGAAATGCTTTTGTAAAGTCAGTGCAGACAATATCCTCTGCCCTACCCTGGAATATCGCGTGCAATTCTGATCTCCTTCCTATCGGAAGGATGTTGCGAAACTTGAAAGGGTTCAGAAAAAATTTACCAGGATGCTGCCGGGGTTGAGGATTTGAGCTTTAGGGAGAGGCTGAATAGGCTGGGGCTGCATTCCCTGGAGTGTTGGAGGCTGAGGGGTGATCTTATAGAGGTTTATAAAATCATGAGGGACGTGGAGAGAGTAAATAGAGAAAGTCTTTTCCCTGGGGTGGGTTAGTCCAGAACCAGAGGGCATAGGTTTAGGGTGAGAGGGCAAGATAGAAAAAGGACCCAAGGGGCAACTTTTTCATACAGAGGGTGGTACGTATATGGAATGAGCTGCCAGGGGAAGTGGTGGAGGTTGGAACAATTACAGCATTTAAAAGGCAGCTGAATGGGTATATGAATAGGAAGGATTTAAGAGCAATGTAGCTATGTGCTGGCAAAAGGGAGTATATTAGGTTAGGGTATTTGGATGGCATGGACGAGTTGGACTGAAGGGTCTATTTTCATGCTGTGCATCTTTATGATTCCACCCTCTGAATACTTTAGTACTTCCTCAAAAAGCTCAATAAAATTTGAGACAAGACCTCCACATACAAACCTATGCTGCCGATCTCTAATTAGTCCATTTTTTTCCCCAAAAGCGAGTAAATTCTGTCCCCAAGTCTCTTCCAATAATTTCGCTATCATTCAGGTAAGGCTCCACCAACCTACAATTTCCTGGATTATCCCTGTTGCCCTTCTTAAACAAAGGAGCAACTTTGGACTTTCTCCAGTCCTCTGGGTCCTCACTTGTAGCTAAAGAGGATACAAAGGTCTCTGTCAAGGCCCCAAGAATCTTCTTCCTTGCTGCCTCCCTCAGTATCCTGGGATAGATCCCATCAGGCCCCAGGGTTGAAAGCTGGAAGACTTCACCAATGCTATTGGTAGCTAGTTGCCTGTGCCACGTGTCATCTGCTTTCATGGACAGTTGGCAGCTGCCATGGACAGCAAGGTACTGCAGTCTCAGTCTGTTGGATATATACACAAACCTGTCCTTCCATCGCTCAAGCCATTGGTACTCTTCACCAACAGTAACAGTGGGATAAGGAACACTTTCCTCATGAGATAGGGCTGTGCTTGGAGCTACCTATCCAGAATCACAAACAGCCCCTTCTCCCAACACCAGAAGTCATCTTGCAGGACATTCCAGAGGTGGTCGTGCCCTCCACCTCCACCCTACCTGTCACCCTCAAACTGAAAGAGTGTACACCTACCTCTGGGTTGGCCACCTGTAGCTCTGAGACGCAAACATCCCTAGGTCACATGAGCAAAAGACCTAGGCCAATAGGTTCGGCAGGCCTTATGGAAGACAAAAGCAGCATACCAGAACTTCAAGAGAGTCGGGGGCAGAGGGGATTGCAGTGACCATTACTAAAGGTGCTGGAGAAGCTGAAAGGTCTGAAGATGGATAAGTCACCTGGACCAGATAGGCCACATCCAGGGTTGTGAAGGAGATTGTAGAGGCATTAATGGCAATCTCTCAGGAATCACTAGTCAGGGAGGGTCCCAGAGATCTGGAAAATGGCTAATGTAACCCCACCCACCTCTGAGAAGGGAGGGAGGCAGAAAGTAGGAAACTGTAATCTGGTTAGCCTGACCTGAGTCGTTGGTAAGATTTGAGGGCCCATTATTAAGGATGAGATTATGGAGTACAGTATTTGGAAGTGCACAGTAAAATAGGATAGGGTCAGCATAGCTTCGTCAAGGGAAGTCATGCCTGACAAATGTGTTTGTGGAGGTAGAGGTGGCATGGTGGCTCATCCCAGTTTTTACTGTGCACTTCCAAGTATGCCAACATCTCATCTTTAATAATGGACTCTCAAATCTTACCAATGACTGAGGTCAGGCTAACCATTTTCGCAGGAGTTCATGTTGGAAATCACAACTATTCATATTATACATTAACTATCTGGATGAAGGAATTGAAGGCAATGTTGCTAAATTTGCAGATGATACAAAGATAGGTGGAGGGATGGCTCATGTTCAGGAAGCAGGGAGACTGCTGAGAGTGGGCAAAGAAATGGCAGATGGAACATAATGTGTGGAAGTGTGAGGTTATGCATTTTGGTACAAAGAGGCCTAGACTATTTTCTAAATGGGGAAAAGATTCACAAATCTGAAGCATAAAGGGATTTAGGAGTCCTAAAACACAGGTTCAGTTGGCAATTAGGAAGGCAAATGCAATGTTAGCATTCACACCGAGAGGCCAAGAGTATAAGAGCAGGGATGTACTACTGACACTATAAGGCTCTGGTCAAATTGCATTTGTAATATTGAGTAGTTTTGGGCCCATATTTAAAGGAAGGATGTGCTGGCCTTGTAGAGGGTGCAGAGGAGATTCACAAGGATGGTCTCAAGAACATGGGGCTTGTTGTATAAGCAGCAGTTAATGACTCTGGGTCTGCACCCAATGGAGTTTGAAAGGATGACAAGGGCATCTGATTGAAACTTAAAGAATATGGAGAAGCCTGGTTAGAGTGGACGTGGAGAAGATGTTCCCACTAGTAGGAGAGGCCAAGTCCTGAGGGCACAGCCTCAGGGTGAAGAAACAACCCTTTAGAACTGAGATAAGGAGGAGTTTCTTCAACCAGAGGGTGGTCAATCTGTGGAACTCATTGCCTCAGAGGGGTGTGAAGGCCTAGTCATTGAGTGGATTTAAGACAAAGGTAGATAGCTTAATTTTTAAGCAGATCAAAGGTTATGAAGAAAATGCAGGAGAATGGGTTTGAGAAACATACCCGTCAAACTGCTTAATTCTTCTCCTACATCTTATGGTCTATAGGGTGGACCAGAGAGTGCACAAAGACATAATGAGGGAAAGGAAGACAATAGTGAGGACCCATATAGGGTACAGGTGATATGCCACAAACACATTCCCAAATTTGTTCACCTCTTCAGCGAGAGAATGAATGCTATTCTAACTGCAGCCACAGGAAAAAAGGTAGAAAGCCGAACCAATGTTTTATGGTTTAGGGAGTGAAGGGAGCAGCACCTAAAACCATAAACAGACTGTGGGGCTTTAGAAGATCTTTGTTATTTTGCCAACTAGATGAATCTTTCCACGTCAATACATTGCTTGTAGGTCACAGCATTATTGGCATTGATCCCTCAATGGCTAGGGATTGTATTCCACACAGTAAGCCAATGCTTTACAGCATATTTTGTGATCTGTCTTTCACCTGCACCATGTGGGGGCCTGTTTAATGTTATCCCCTTTCGAAAGGCATTATTTCACATGAAAATGGAGCCATTCTTTTAGATGACAAAAGATGTAGCAGCCTCCTCCATCTCCATTGCACACTTGCTACCCAGATGAGGGTCGAAGGGAACACTTCAGAGCAAATGACAAATACCACCTGTCTGACTCAGTGAACCACCCCCTTCTTCCCTACCCTTCCCTTCTTGGCTTCCCTCCCCATTCATCCTATCAGCTTTGATCTTCCCCATACTCCTCCCTAACGTATTTATTTAACTACTCATCACCCCATTTTACCCGATGCTCAAGACATGTCACATCACCAAGCCAGACATCAGACTGCACTGACCCCTACTGAAGCCAGGCTGCTGCTGACTCAATGGCCCCACCTCTTGCATACCTGTTCTCCTCCCATTCTCCATTGTCTCTCCCATTTATAGATTAAGTTGGCCCTTTTACAAAGCTCGATCCCCCTGCACCCAATTCCCATAATTAAGTTCCCAGCTTTCATGGTGCAACAGTAGTTTTTGATATTCATCCACAACCACTGGTTGGTTAGCTCAGTTCACTGGACAACTGGTTTGTCATGTAGACTGATAGTAATAGTGTGGGTTCAATTCCTGCACTGGCTGAGGTTCAGTGAAGGATTCTCTGTGACCTCTCACCTCTCCTGAGGTATGATGGTCCTCACCCATCATCTCTCTTGTCTGAGACAGCAGCTCTATGGTCTGGCAGGACAGCTTTACCTTTATACATCCAATAAAGGAAAAACAACATTCTATTTTTAAAGGTTTATTATAAATGTTAAATGTCCAAGTATCAAACAGACCTTAATGATCACTTTCAATGTGGTTATAAAATGTCAATATATAATGTCAGATAATAACATATTAGTGAATGAAGACAGGTAACTGCTCTGTAATGAAGATAATCAAAAAGCAAGAAAAACATACATGGGAAAATATCTTTAATACATGCACCTTATATATAAAGGTGTGGTAGCATAGTAAACATTCACAAAATGTGCAGGCAAATTGGAGCTGAATCACAGCGATGTTCAGTTCAAATCTAAATACCTTATAAAATCAAGCTGGACCCCAAACCATCATGTACTTGCTCATGCACCACTCCCACCACCAGAGAAAACAGTTGGCATCTTTCATTTATTATACAGTAATTCCTAGTTAAATGGAGTGCTCGAGGTGTTTAAATCTGAAATACTTATTAAAAATAATTGCTCCTACAGAACTTGGGTTCCTTTCAACAGTATGCTGGTGAATTTCACTAGTTTATTTTCTCTCATGAGATGTGGTATCATTAGCAGCACTATTATTTTTGCCCAAATTTCCCTTGAACTGCACAGCCAGTTAAACAGGGCAACTCAGAGTAAATTACAGCACTGCAGATCCCGAGTCACATGTAGGACAGACCAGGTGGGGCCAATCGATTTTTATTAATTGGATTTAAACACTATGATGATTTGCCTGTCTCCCATCATGGGGACGACACACACACACACACACTTATGAAGCATTAATAAGAAGCTCATTTCTAAGTTGAGCAAATGGAACTCACTACCACATGGAGAGGTTCAGGCATATGATGTGATAGATAGCCAGATGAAGTACATGAGGGAGAAATAAATACAGGGTACACTGACAGAATTAGATAAAGTTGGGATGAGGCTTATGTTGTATAAACACCAGAGATCCAATAGGTCAAACAGCTTGTTTCAATGTTGATAAATACCACTGAATTAAATAAATGCCTGTTACTTTGTTAACAAAATTACATCGAACTTGGTTACTATTTTTCCAAATAAAAATTATCCAAATAAGCTTGTGCAATCATTTAAGCAATCAATACAATTCAAATATTAAATCTGATTGTTTTATGAAAACAAAAATATGAACATCTACTGAGGTTCTTTAGCCCAGATTTTATAGGTGGAGGAGGATCACAGGGAGAAGGCAAACAGTGGCAAGAACAGACTGTGTGACGTTTAGTCGTTAACAGAAATTTACGCAGTGGCCTTCACTGCCTGAAGTGAACCCAGTGGTAAATGACAGTCGTAGCAAAGTTCAGGGGCTGTTTACTGACAGCAAGGAAATGCGAATTCAGTTCCTTACAATAAAACATTAGCTTAGTTACCGAGTTCTGTGGAAATCCATCACAATCTTTGCAAGTGGAGTCTGATCATTCATCTAGTAAAGAACTCCCTGAATATACTGGGGCAGGAGAAGTCTTCTAAATGAAGCTCAGGCCAAGTACATAGAGGGACAAACATTGGGTTCTCAGCCAGTCACATTGTAGTTACATCCTGAAGAGCCAGTGGTGGCCTGACTTATCTCCCGCTGCTTTTGCCAACTTCTGGCAAGATTTCAAGGAATAGGTCCAGCTCCAATTGAACCCAACATGCCACTGCATCGATGGACAATTACAAGAGCTGAAGTTCAAAAAATTTATTGGGGCTTCTGTCTGACCCACTGAAGATCTGAGCTATCAGGAACAGATGATTTAACTGAGTTAAACTTATCTAGCGGGCTTAAAATCAACAAGGAATTACAGGAAACCATTGCAGGTCTTTCACAGGAGATACTGAATCTGATTTAGTAATTTGTAAACCGTTCATTAAAGAGATAAATGTTTCATTCTCAAATGAGGTACCCATTCTATTCCGATGTCTGTTTGAGATACTATGGCGAGGGCAGATTTCAGAAAGCACAAGATCACATACATTTGTGCCAATTCTGTCATATGTAACTGCTACTAGTATAACAGTAGTTGGATTTGCAATTCTTATCTGATATTTGATTATATTTCAGATCCACTAACTACACTTGCAGTTTTAACAGCTGATAAGGTGGAGTTTGTATTTAAAAAAGCAAGTATTGGTGAAATTTCATTATTTTTCACAACTCCGTAAATAGAGTATGCTCTTAACTGTTCAATAACAATTTGCTTTAAGTGATAGGAACATATTTAGTTACTCTTCAACCCCAATCTTCTTCAGTAGTCCCTCGGGATTGAAGATGACTGTAGGTTGTTAGGGATGGAGATATTTAAGTTTAATGTGTGCTCCCAGGGTCTGACAGACACACCAGGGAGTGCCTGAAGGGTGGGTAAATGGGGTTTAGTAGATTGTTGCACTCCCTCTGGCACTTCAACTTTGTCTCTGCAGACTTCCTGACAAAGTTACATGATCTATCTGCTTGCTTCCGAATGAACCTTCTCCTTTGGTCAGCCAAAGATCAGGGTTTCCAATGAACCAATAGGAATCCCGATGGATATATGATAAGTTGAAAGAGGTGCTAGTGAATGGGAGGGATGGAGTTGTCCAGAGTATAGCAACTGACTACCCCCTCCTCTCCATCCACCTGTTCCCAAATACTGAGATGCCCACATGAAGTGTGGCTCTGTCCCCTGGAATCACAGTGGTCTCCAGTGGATGGGAATAAGCAAAGCTCACCAGAGAAACACAACAGTAGCAGGGACAAGGCCAACAGCAGCATGCAGAACTTGTGGTATCGATGAGCCTTTGGAAGAACCATGTTTGTGTGATGTTTTCAGAATGGAATGTTATTGAGATTTGGCAATGAGCCCAAGCTTAAATATGGGACTGGAACAAAACTAAGTTGGTTCCAAAGACTGATGTTCACGACAATAACTGAAGTAGTTCTGCAGCGGTCTTGTCCAATTTGGCTGGCTTCAAATGGATGATGAACTGGTTTGTAGGCGATTTCTTAGAATTAACAAAATTGTGAGCTAACGCATTCCTCCAAGATGACCATCATCACCAACCCCTCCTTGCATTCGCTCCTGTTCAACAGACATCAGGAGCTCCTCAACCCACTTCAGTTCTGCAGCCAGTGCATCATAGCGGGTTTCCAGCTTTGTGTACTTCCGTTTCAGGATGTTGGTGGACAGCATCGTCGATTTGACGTCATCTTGTGCCTGTTTCCTCATTGTTTCTGTTTTCCGCATTTCATTCTTAATGTGCCCAAGATCTTGGCTGATGCTGTCATTCTCTTCCTTGTACCAGGATTCCTTCTCATCATAAATAGAAACAAGTGCATCAATGTCCTCTTTGAAAGACTTTTTGTTTTTCACCAGCTCCTGAATGCTTTCATCTACTGCATTGATTTCTTCCAGAACTTTTGAGAATCTCTCAAAGTTGACATAGGTATTATTTGGAGGCATGCTGGAGTGGGACTTGATTGTGTATTCCTTGAGGCGGGTTGTCTTCAGTCTACGACGCTCTGGCTTCTTGCCATTGTCCTCACGTCTCACATTTCTTCGCTTAATAACCTATAGATAAAACAAATAGTCTGCATTAAGTTCACTTCTGAACCAAAAACGACTGAAGGAAATGTACCGAACCACACTCATCCGATACATGATACATGCCACAAACTGTTGACTACTTCAATACAAGATTTACAAGGACGTTGCCAGGGTTTCAGCTTTGGGAGAGGGTGAACAGGCTGGGGTTATTTTCCCTGGAGCATTGGAGGCTGAAGGGATACATTACAGAGGTTGATAAAATCATGAGGAGCATGGACAGGATGAATAGCCAAGGTCTGTTCTCCAGGGTCGGGGAGTCCAAAACTAGAGGACATTGGTTTCAGGTGAGGGGGAGGATTTAATAGGGACCTAAGGAGCACCTTTTTCAATGCAGAGGGTGATGCATGTATGGAATGACCTGCCAGAGGAAGTGATGGAGGCTTATATCATTTAGAACATTTTGATCCAGTTTGGTATATAAATAGGAAAGGTTTAAAGTGATATGGGCAAAATGCTGGCAAATGGGATTACACCTGTTTAGGCTATCTGGCTGGCATGGACGAGTTGGACCAAAGAGTCTACTTCCATGCTGCATATCTGACTGTCCTGGCTGGTCTACAGTCTTCTGCCCTACACAAACCTAAGCTACTAATTCCAATTTATCCGTTACCCTACATTTAAGTTCATCCTCACCCCTCCTCAACTCTGTCTATCCCTTGTGTACAGGGAACATTTCAAAATCAGCAGATGACAAACTTGGAAGCATTAGGAGCTGTGAGGAAGATAGTGTTGCATTTCAAGAGTACTTAGTGGAAACGGTAGACAAATGTCAGCTGAAATTTAATGCAGAGGTGCGTGAAGTAATTTATTTGGGTAGGATGAACAAGGAGAGGCATTATAAAATAAAGACACAGTTTTAAAGGAACTGCCAAAGCTGCGGGACCTGCAAGTATATTTTTACAAATCACTGAAGTTGGCAGGATAGGTTGAGAAAAGTGATGAAAGCAGCACAGGAATCCAGAGAGTTTTATACATTGGGATGCAGGGCACAAAAGGTGAAGACATTATAATAAACTGGGATAAAACACCAGTTCGGCCTCACCTGGAGTCTGCGTCCAGTTTTGGACACTGCATGTTTGGAAGGATGTAAAAAAGGCATGAGGGGGGGCTGCTGAAAAGGTGCAACAGAATGGTTCCAAGAGCGAAAGACTCAGTTATCTGAATAGATTAGAGAATATTCTCAGAGACCTCATAGAAGTGTTCAAAGTCAGGAGGGACTGAGCAGAGAAAATAGGGACAAACTGTTCTTTGCATTGCTAGGGCACCAATTTACCAGAATTAGTAAAAGAAATAATGGTGACGAGGAATTTTTTTTTGAAAACAGTGATTGGGATCTAGAAGACTTTGTCTATAAAATAAGGTTACCTTAATCCACGGATGTTCTAGACTGTCACCAATTGTCATTCTCTTCCTAAAAGTGAAAAAATATAAAATTTCAGAACAAGCATTGGACTGTGATATGCCCACACATTTGTTGATTTTCCTTCACTCAGACCACTTCCATATCAGGATTTCTCTCTCTGCCAGATATAAAAATAGCTCCCCCTCTTTTACTAGGCAGAACAACACTTGATACAAGGTCTGTCAAGTTTTGCCAGAACTCTAACTACTGGTGCAATGTGCAACCAACCAGAGTCATGCAATGGAGATGACCTTAAGCAACCAGCATCTCTGGATTGAAATTAAGCCAATTGTTCAACTGTAAGAGCACAATACATAGAATGCAGAACAGATCAAGATTGGAAGGTGGAAACAAGGTAACAATACTACAAATAGAATATAGCCAATTGGGAATAATCTTTTTAGAGTTTAAGGATTTACTTACTAAAGTAACATTTGAATGTTGAAAATAGTTCCTTGTAACTCATTTAATGCTTAGGCCATCCTACTGCAATTACTTTGACAGAAGTCATTCTTACTTGGGGTCTTTCACCAGAAGCCTGCGAATGAAGTCCTTTGCCAATTCACTGGTGTTACTGAAGTACTCCTCATCAAAGTCATAATTCACAGCGGAAATGTTTGTTAAGGTTTCTTGTTTTGTTTCACCAAGGAATGGAGAAGCACCGCTTAAACTGATAGTGGGAAGAAAAGACAGCAACATACATGATTCAACAGGCTAGTTGTTCAGCTCAAAATGAAGGTTAACTTTGGACCACAATTAACAATGTTCTATTATAAATACAGCAATCAATAATTACATCGGTTAAAACTTTAGCAATGGTGGAATCATCCATATGTAGGTCACAATTATAGTCAGAAATATTCACCTAGAAACAGATCATTTGGTCCAACTCACGCATGCTGACCAGACATCTGCCAGTATTTGGCCCATATCCCTCCAAACCTTTTCTATTCATATGCTCATCCAGATGCCTTTTAAATGCTGCAATTGTACCCCTCCACTATTTCCTCTGGCAGTTCATATCATAAACACACCACCCTATGTGTAAAAATGTTGTCCTCTGGATGCCTTTTAAATCATTTCCCGCTCAACTTAAACTTATTCTCTCCAGTTTTGGACTCCCCTACCCTGGGGAAAAGACCTTGACTGTTCACCTTATCCATGCCCCTTATGATTTTATAAACTCCTATAAGGTCACCCTTCAGCCTCCAATGCTCCAGCGAAAATGGCCCCAGCCTATTCACCCTCTCCCTATAGCTCAAACCCTTGAACCCTGGCAACATCCTTGTCAATCTTCCCTGAACCCTTTCATGTTTAATAACATCTTTCTTATAGTAGGGAGACCAGAATTGTACTCAGTATTCCAAAAGTGGCTTAACCGATGACCTGTATTGCTGCAACAAGACCCTCCAGTTCTTATAATCAATGCACTGAGCAATAAAGGAAAGCATACCAAACGTATTCTTCTCTACTGTCTACCTAAGACTCCACTTTCAAGGAACAATGAACCTGCATTCCCAGGTCTCTTTGCTTGGCAACACTCCCCAGGATTTTACCATTAAGTCTATAAGTCCTGTCCTGATTTGCCTTTCCAAAACGTAGTACCTTAGTTCAAGAAACAAATAATGAAGTACAGCAAAGAATATTATGAGTATTTAACAACAAGCTCACCTCAGACATCAAGGACTGAAGAAAACAACAAGATACATCACTATTTTATTCTACACAGGCAAACATAATACAGTTGATAATTGATCATCACATGCAGTCTAATGATTCAATACTGTTAAACCATGGTCTGTATTCACCCTGTTATGGCAAAGATTCAGAATTGCATCTTTATTTTTATTTAGCATACCCCACAGTCCATATCTGGTGCTCAGATTTGAGAATTATAGGATATAGGTTAGCAAATGCAAATCAACAAGGAGCACCATGCCCCTTCCTTTAAGTACATCTTTAAAGAGTGAAAGCCTTCCAGGTTCAACAATTGAGTTCAACTCCTTCAGAGAATCAAAACAAATTGCCAGAGAAACTCAGCAGGTCTGGCACCATCTGTAGAGGGAAAAGTAGAGTTAATATTTCCAATACAATGACCTTTGGAAGAACAGCTACTATCAGAGAAACTATACTTAATCTAATCAGTGTCTTCTTCCTTTTGTTATTTCTTGCTCAGACCCATATATATTCTGCATCACTTCCTGCTATTAATTCCTTTTATTACTAGAAATTATGCCATCATACTTCCCTTCCCATCTATCCTTTCCAAAATCACATCCCCTCATAACAATGGCTTCATAATGATGTTAGCCATTGACTGCATTTTGCCATTAATTCACTTACCATATATACTCATGTAGAAGTCAAACCTTTTAGATATTTTTAAAGGTTCAATTTATAGGGTCGACTAATAGTTTTATGGGGCTGAAATTATGCTGCAGTTCAAAATACTATATTATATTATTGGCAAAAATCGATTTGAACGCACAACTAATCCCAGCTAAAGAAGGAAAACACAATGAACTATGGTAAAAGTAATTACTGGATAAAAGAAAGAGAATTAAGAATAAATTACTGATAGGAAATTTTATTTATACATACCAGTACGGAAATTTAACATGTCAAAGATTAATTGAAATTCAGTAAAATCACACTGTTCAACATTGTCATGGCCTGGGAGAATGGCACACTCAAAATGAACCATTTCCTAAATTTTGAATGTGTAAGCGTCTTGACGTTTCCCACCAAATTCTTCCATTTCTCTCCCATTTTCTCTCATGTCGTGAACCTCAGCAACATTCACAAATTACTTAAAGAATTAAAGATATATGTAACTAATATATCTCACTTTCATTCCGATATGAAGGCACATTTAAAATGATTAAGTTTTTAACAATATTAAAGATGTATAGTGAACATAGTCTATCGGCACTTAGTGCACTGAGTCCTGGTCTGAATGAATGAATCGAAATATGCCATAGTAAACTACGTGGAAAGGGCGGGAGGAAAGAAAGGGAAAGAAGAGAGAGTGAAGAACCATTAATTTTACAATGTCTCCCTCTCTGAACCTAGCAGCCACTTTCTTAAAAATAAAGGTTTGTGCACGCTGTCCCTTCCTGCTTTGCTCTGGGTATCATCAAAACAATTGCCCTGCAATGTGCCAGATTCTTTTGTTTGTAAGCATACATAGCCCCCCTCAAACTCTTCCCCCTTCCAATTTGTTTAAAGCCCTCAGTCACAATCTATAGCTCCTAAAACACTTTGAAATCAGCTATGAATATAAAATCATTTCAATTGCCCGTGAAGAATGTGCTTTGACAAGTTCCAGCTAGATCACCTGAACTATGGGTTCAATCAGGCAATACAGTTTAGGAGTTCAGACATGAAAAAGCATCACCAGCATACTTACAGAATATAGGTGATGACACCAATACTCCTGCAATTGAAAGAAAAATAAATTGTTGAGTCTGGAACATTTTGCAATCCATAACACTCAATAATCTGGCAAATTCAGCACAAGGTTAGTGTGGAACTCAAAGTTAAATCAATAAAAACATGAACTTAAATGAAAGTTAAGATCTTACAATAAGCAATAAAATAAAATGACTGCACACACCTCTTTCCAAAGAGAGAGCAGAAAAATTAGAGCATTAAGTAAATCAATTTACTTTATTTTAACCAAGTAAAGCAATATTGAGATTACAGACAGACTTCCAGAAATCATTGACTAAATATATAATTCTGGATACAGTTGAACCCATTTTCAAAAGTCTTATATCTATTGTAAGGTTTGTAGCTCAGGTTGAGGTTTAAGGTGTAGGTTTGCTCGCTGAGCTGTAGGTTTGATATCCAGACGTTTCATTACCTGTCTCGGTAACATCAGTGGCGACCTCCAAGTGAAGCAAAGCTGTTGTCTCCTGCTTTCTATTTATAACCCTCCTGGATGGGGTTCCTCGGGTTTGTGGTGATGTCATTGAGGGGTTGATAGATGGTATCTAGATCTGTGTTTGTGTTTATGGCGTGCCAGGCCTCTAGGAATTCTCTGGCATGTCTTTGCTTAGCTGGTCCCAGGATAGATGTGTTGTCCCGGTTGAAATGGTGGTTTTTTTTCATCCGTGTGTAGGGCTATGAGGGAGAGCGGGTTGTGTCTTTTTGTGGCTAGCTGGTGTTCGTGTATCCTGGTGGCTAACTTACTTCCTTTTGTCCTATGTTGTGTTTGTGGCAGTCCTTGCACGGAGTTTTGTAGATGATGGTGGTTTTGTCCATGGGTTGTACTGGGTGTTTTAAGTTTGTTAGTTTTTGTTTGAGAGTGATGATGGGTTTGTGTGCTACTAGGATTCTGAGGGGTCTTGGTAGTCTAGCTGTCATTTCTGAAACTTCTTTGTATGGTAAAGTGGTTAGGGTTTCTGGCTGTGTTTGGTCTGCTTGTTGTGGTTTGTTCTTGAGGAATCTGCGCACTGTATTTTGAGTAGCTGTTCTTTTTGAATACATTGTACAGGTGGTTCTCCTCGGTTTTCCGAATTTCGTCTGTGCTGCAGTGCGAGGTGGCTCATTGGAATAATGTTCTAATACAGCTTTGTTTGTGTGTGTTGGCATGGTTGCTGCTGTAGTTAAGTATTTGGTCAGTGTTTGTCGGTTTTCTGTATACGCAGATTTGTAGTTCTCCCTTGTCCTTTCTTTCGACTGTGACGTCCAGGAATGTGAGTTTGTTGTCGGTTTCTTCCTCCTTGGTGAACTTTATGCTTGTGAGGGTGTTCATGTTAAATGTCTCTTCTATCTTCTTTCGTTTTGTGATGACAAAGGTGTCATCTACGTAGCGGACCCAGATTTTTGGTCTGATGATCGGTAGGGCTGTTTGTTCTAGACTTTGCATTACCGCTTCTGCTATGAATCCTTAGAGCGGAGATCCCATGGGTGTGCCATTGGTTTGTTTGTATATTATGTTGTTGAAGGTGAAGTGGGTGGTGAGGCACAGATTCCTCAAGAACAAACCACGACAAGCAGACCAAACACAGCCAGAAACCCTAACCACTTTACCATACAAAGAAGTTTCAGAAATGACAGCTAAACTACCAAGACCCCTCGGAATCCTAGTAGCACACAAACCCACCAACACTCTCAAACAAAAACTAACAAACTTAAAATACCCAATACAACCCATGGACAAAACCAACATCTACAAAATTCCATGCAAAGACCGTCACAAACACTACGTAGGACAAAACAGGAAGTAAGTTAGCCACCAGGATACACGAACACCATCTAGCCACAAAAAGGACACGACCATCTCTCCCTCGTAGCCCTACACGGATGAAAAACACCCACCATTTCATCTGGGACAGGCTAAGCAAAGACATGCCAGAGAATTCCTAGAGGCCTGGCACTCCAACCACAACATAAACAAACACAGATCTAGATACCATCTATCAACCCCTCAGAAAATGAACAGGAAATGACATCACCACAAACCCAAGGAAGCCCATCCAGGAGAAAGATATAAATAGAAAGCAGGAGACAACAGCTTCGCTTCACTTGGAGGTCGCCACTGATGATGTTACCTAGCCAGGTAATAAAACGTCTGGATATCAAACCACAGCTCAGCAAGCAAACCTACGCCCCACCCCTCTTATACCTATTCAAAAACAAATTAGTGGAGTGCAATATGGAATGTACACCTTATCTTAATGCTAATCTGCAATTAGGCTGCAAGGTCCAGGAAGTGAGCAGCTTCAGTTGTTAAAGCCCTTGTTTAGCCTGCTGAGGTACATGCTCAATCATTAATTACAAAAGAAACGGATGATTGTTAACAAACAAGAACTGTATTGTAAAGCCAAATTACTATCTCCAAGAGGTGAGAAAGTCAAGGAAAGGGAAGGGAAGAAGTGAAAAAGCAGGTATCTTTTAAGATAGTGAGTTGAACGTACCACATGTCTGCTTCTAAAGCCAAAGGTTCATAATTTACTATTTCAGGAGCTGAAAAACAGAAGAGAAAGGTTTTTAGTGTGCGACTATCACCAAGAACATCCCACAACAACTCTGTCCTAAACCTGTACAGAGGGATAAGAAAGAAAGGAGAGCAAATAATAATGATTGATAACTGCAATTGTTTTTCCTAAGACAACTATCTTGGATAGAGTCATTGGGATCCATGTAAAGTACTGTTTTATTTCTCACTCCTCCTAGCAAGCAGCAAGCAAAAATCCTTCAATTAATCAGTGAAATGTTGAAATGCCCCAGTAATTTCAGTCCGTTCAATGGGAGTTGAGAGTCACAGTCATTTACAGCACAGGAGTGGCCATTCAATCCGGAGTCTGTGCTGGCTGGTCCACAGAGCGACCTATCCATTCAACTCCCCATAGCCCCGTACATTTAATTCTTCAAGAACGCATCTAATTTACTTTTGAAATGGTGATTGTTTCTGCTTTCAGAAAGCTCATTGGCAGAGAATTTGGTTATTACCACTCAGTGTCATTTTTCTTCATATTCCCCTGGCTTCTCTTACTTGAGGCTTCAATGTCACCCAGTCCTTGCACTGTCAGCTAATGGGAGCAGCTTTTTCCAGCGGCTACTTTTATTTCAACACCATTTCATTTAATCTAACCTTGGAACTGAATTCTCCTAGACCTGGAAGCATTCTGGCAAATCTCCCTTGCACCATCAAGAACCTGCACATTCTTCTGAAACGGTGATGTTTGAACTGAAAACAATACCCTAGTTGGGGCCTAACCAATCTTTTAACATAATCACAACTCTGATCAGCAAATTAAGGCAGGAAGACTACATTGAGGGTGAAGTTATAGTGAAGGAAAGAAGTTGAAACTATTGTGCCTTGATGCTTAGTTTGATTTCAAAAGCAGCGAAGCGATGCAGGTTCAAGGATAAGATTAAAGCTGCTCATAGACATTCTGCCCACTCAACTGTGATCAAAATCTAAAATTCTTACCAAGGGCTAGGCGTGAATGCGCATTGGACAAAATATAATATACGGAGGAAGAACTTAAAGGATATAAGAGAGTAGTGAACTCAGGAGAGACATCATACAGTCAGTCGGTCAATCATAAAAAAAAATGGAAACAGCCCTTTGGCCCAACTCGCCCATGGCGACTAGATTTCCTAAATTGTGGAATTATATTTTATTTTGCTCAAAAAAATGCATGACCTACAGTCAATTCATGCAAGATTCTATAAACCCCACTTTAGAATCAGTCTGACTCAAGATGGGGACACAGGCAGACTTTAACCTCGCGCCTTTAATGCATTGTCTGAGCTGAGATGACACATTTGGTGAGAAAACCTGAGGTTATCTTAAGAATGTGACTTAAAAGATGTTCTGGGATTTACATAGTTAGTAACCGAAACTGGTTAAAGACTACTTGTTTAATATATTTCAACCACATCACACTATAAATTCTGTGTCGTATGGCCCTGCTCCATAACCAACTGATGAAGGAGCAGCGCTCCGAAAGCTAGTGCCTCCAAATAAACCTGATGTTGAGATTTTTTAAAAAACTTTGTCCACCCCAGTCCAACACGGGCTCCTCCAAATTGTGCAGAAGTCAGTTTCAGAATTTGCAGAGATCACAAAACTTTCAAGTGCTGCAAACTGAAGATAATGGAGTCAAACTTCAAAAGAAAACAGATTGGTGGGATGGATGAATAAATGTACAGGCGTGAAGTAATTAATTTTGGTAGGAAAAATACAAAGATTAGATTTTCTCCAGCATGAAAACAGACCCTTCAGCCCATAATTTCACACCGACCCTCCGAAGTGTAACGCACCCAGACCCATTCCCATACCCTATATTTACCTCTGACTAATGCAACTAACATAATGAGCAATTTGGCATGGTCAATTCACCTGGCCTGCACATAGAGTCATAGAGATGTAACTTCGATCCAACTTGCCCATGCCGACCATATATCCCAACCCAATCTAGTCCCACTTGCCAGCACCCGGCCCATATCCCTCCAAACCCTTCCTATTCGTATATCCATTAACGTCATATGCCTCTTAAATGTTGCAACTGTAACAGCCTCTACCACTTCCATTGCAGCTCATTCCATACACGTACTACCTTCTGCGTGAAAAAGTTGCCCTTTAGGTCTCTTTTATATCTTTCCCCCCTCACCCTAAACCTATGTCCTCTAGATTTCGACTCCCCCACCCCAGATATTGTCTATTCGTCCTATCCATGCCCCTCATGATTTTATAAACCTCTATAAAGGTCACCCCTTAGCCTCGGACACTCCAGGGAAAACAGTCCTAGCCTATTCAACCTCTCCCTATAGCTCAAATCTTCCAAATCTAACACCATCCATGTAAATCTTTTCTGAACGCTTTCAAGTTTTACAACATCCTTCCAATAGGAAGGAGACGAGAACTACATGCAATATTCCAACAGTGGCCTAACGAATGTCCTGTACAGCCGCAACATGACCTCCCAACTCCTGTACTCAATACTCTGACCAATAAAGGAAAGTATAACAAACGCCTTCTTCACTGTCCTATCGACTTGCAATTCCACTTTCAAGGAGCTATGAACCTGCACTCCAAGGTCTCTTTGTTCAGCAACACTCCCTAGGACCTTACCATTAAGTGTATAAGTCATGCTAAGATTTTCTTTCATAAAATGAAGCACCTCGCATTTATCTGAATTAATCTCCAAGTGCCACTTCTCACCCCATTGACCCATCTGGTCAAGATCCTGTTGTAATCTAAAGTAACCTTCTTCATTGTCCACTGTATCTCCAATTTTGGTGTCATCTGCAAACTTACTAACTATACCTCTTATGCTCACATCCAAATCATTGTGGGAGGAAACCAGAGCACCCGGAGGAAACCCATGCAGACACGAGGAGAATGTACAAACTCCACACAGACAAATGCCTGAGGCGGGAAATCGAACCCGGGTCCTTGGTGCTGTGAGCCACCATGCCGACCGGATAAATTAAAGGATACAATTCTAAATGGGATGCAGGAGCACAGAGTTGGGACATATGTGCACAACTCATTGAAGGTAGATTGAGAAATGGTTAATAAAGCAAACCAGATACCAAAATTTACAAAAGCAGTGTAGAGTACAAAAACAAGAAAGTTACAATAAAGCCGATACAGAATGCTGGTTTTGCTTCAACTGGAGTGTAGGGTTCAGTTTTGGTTATCAACTTTAGAGAGGGTGCAGAAAAGATCAATAAGAATAGCTCCAACAATGAAGAATTTCTGTTACGTAGATAAATTGCTTAAACTGGGAGTGTCCTCCCTGGAGAAATTCAAGAGGAGATTTGATTGATATATTAAGAGTCACTTAGTCCTATTACATGGAGACAGGCCATTTAGCCCAAACTGGTTCATGCCAAACTAATGTTCATCCATGCTAATCCTGAAGTAGTCATGACGAGTCTGGACAAAGTAGATAGGGAGAAACTGCTTCAGTTGGTGGAAGAGTTGAACCACAGGTCACAGATTTAAAGATAATTGGTAAAAGAAGCATTTATAAATACCGGAAGAAACATCAAAGCAGCGCTTCACACGAGGCTCCAACAGCACCGATGATGTTCCCTAGCCAGGGAACGAAACGTTTGCAGCAAAAACTTCCAGCTCAGTGAGCAGAACCACAACATTTATAAGGAAAAACAGTGATTTGTTAAGACCCAGAATGCACTGCCCGAGTGTGGTGTAATGGCTTTCATAAGAGAATTAGATTATCTAAAGAAGCAAAAACTATAAGGCTAAGGGAAGGGTAGCAGAGGAGGACAAGATAAGTGGGCACAGATACAAAAGACTAAATTACCTCCTCCTCTGCGGTAACCGTTCTTTGATTGTGTATACACTGATAACACCCAACTTCACTTCACCAACAACATTCTCAACTTACATTTGTCAAACTGCTTGCCTGACAGTCACAATTGACAAATTAAAATATTCTGCTACAAAATATTGCCAATGGCTCTGCTTTATCTTTCAGTTCCTTCACCACCTGCTCCTTCCCTGGCAACTAACTTTTAGCCAGATGGCTCACAAACCTGACATCATATTTCACCTGAGGTAAACTGCCAACCACACATCCCTGCCATTACTATGACTGCCTGACTAATCCACTGCCTCAGCTCACGTGTTATGGACACCCTCATTCATGCCAAAGTTACTTCACAAGTGACCAGCCCAGTCTGACAATCCAACTACCACTCTGTTGCCCATATCCTAATTCAGATCTAGTCTCAATTACCCATCAGCCTTCCGTTTTACTGACCTCTGCTGGTTTCCAATGAACAATACCTTGGATTTTAAAATTAATTTTAAATCCCTCTTTGCCTCAATGCCCCCAATATCTAAATCCCTCCAGTCCTAAAATCCACCGAGATATCTGTTCCTCCAATTCTAACCACTTGCACACCTCAAATATGAATCACATAGGAGTCGTGGCTCCAGCTGTTGAGGCCCTAAGCTCTGAAATTCTCTTCCTAAACTCTCAGCTTCATTTCCTCATTTACCTCCTTTCAGATTCTCCTTAAAACTAAGATTGTAATCAGGTTCCCTAATATCTTCTTTTGTAGGTCAGTGTCAAACATTACTTGATCATATTTTGAAGCATTTGAACACATTTTATTACATTAAAGATACTATCTAATTGCATTTTTGTTGTGTAATTGAACATGTAGAAATTAAGGAGCAGTACTTCATTCTGCGCTTGGAGCCTATTTCCCCATTCGTTTAAATTAGGAATGAAATATATCTTATGAAACAAATTCCCTGTCTGAGAACAAGGATTGCTGAATTATGTAACAGCTTTCATAATAAAACAAAATTAAAACAATTTACTAACAGCTAAAAAAGTCAGAAAGAATGCAGAGTAGTGTACTCACCAACAAATTCAGGAGTTCCAAAGATGTTTTTGAACTCATTACCATCCTCAATCTTGTGTGCAATACCAAAATCAATCAGCTTGATGCGAGGATTGGGGACATTTTTATCCAGAAGCATAATATTTTCAGGCTAAATAAAAGGAAGATTAAAGGCATTAGGAAAATTAATGTGGTATGTAAAACATGGAAGCAAGTTCCTGCATAAGAACACTAGTTAATTTCAGCTCAATCTTCTATAAAAGGTAGGTAAAAATGAAGACATTCAAACAACATTGCTTTCCTTCATTTAGCTGAAACTCTTCTTGAAGTACTGATACTTTAGATGATTCCCAAAACTCAAACATCATTAATCAGGGTCTGGATGTAAGGTATAATAAAACACTGGCTAATTAAACTTTTCAAAATAAAAATGAAACATTTCCATATAACTCAGACATGATATGAATATCATAAAGAGTATTAAAACATCTGAGAGGTGCAAATATAACTAGAAATGGATCGTTGTAGTATGTTTTTGGAGGGGTGGAAGAGGTTGTAAACATTTGCTTGCAGTTTGGTTTCTCTTGAGGGAGAGGAAAAGAGATATACACAAGGTAAAGGACTTATTTTTAAGATTTAGAAGGGGGCTAAAGGGCAACATTTTCACACAAACTATGGTTTGTATGTGGAGTGAACTGCCAGAGGAAGTGGTAGATGCAGGCTATATTATTTAAAAGGCATCTGGACAGCTTTATGAATAGGAAAGATTTACCGGGATATTGGCAGACAAATGGGACTAGTTTAGTTTGGGAAACTTGATCAGCATGGATAAGTTGGACCAAAGGGTCTGTTTCCATGCTGTATGACAGTACATTATATATATTATTATAAAGCCAGAAAGCAGAATCCTCACATCTATTAATACAGCTAATTATGTGAGTTTACATATTCATAATAGATGTGTATCAATTCAAAGAGATCAAAAAGGACAATCGAGAGCATTTAAAAAAATGCAAATGATACAAGAGACCCAATAGTCAGATATCTGTTAAAGAGAATGTTTTTCATTTAAACTTGTACAAAAGTTTAGTTGAGATAGTTTGTATATTGAGGGGTACAGAAATCACACATCTGGGCCAGTGGGTCTTATGGAAGCAGATTTTGGATTGACCAGATGTACATTACATTCTGGTAAGGCAGGTGTAAATGGCAGTTTTCAATTGCAACATTTTGTCAAACAAAGATGGCAACTGATTGGAATTTTTTTAAACTGTTGCTCACAATGGATGGGAGCATTTAGGCCAGCATTTATGGCAATTCCTAGTTTTTCTGAAAGTGTTGGTGAGTTATGTTCTTATGCACAGTTTACATGGTGTACATACATTCACAAAGCGGTTAAAGGAGGAAGTTCCAGAATTTAGATTCAGCAAAGTGATATCACTCCAAGTCATGGTACAGCATGGTTTGGAGAAGAACTTGCATGTGGTAAAGTTGTCCTTATTCTTCGAGAAGGTGGTTCGAGATGGGGTTGTCTAAGGTACCTTGGAGTGCTGCTGCAGTGCACCTTGTAGACAATATACATTGTTACCAATTATGGATATGATGTAAAATGTCATATCTTCAAATGTCAAGGTCTTAAAGATGATAAATAATGGACCAAGGTAATCAAATGAGCCAATATAGCTTTATACTGTAACTGAAAAATAGAATGGATGCACACAAAGTGACACTGAGATTAAGGTGGTTGATGGTCAGTCAGTTCTGCTATAATGTGGTAGTTCTGTTCTCATGCAATCCTATGTTATAAGAAAATTGCATAATAGCAGTACCATTTAAACTAATGGGGCTAGAATCATGTTATAGCCAATACGTGTTTTAAAACTTCACGCTTTAGAAAATGTCCCCAGTTCAATGTTATAATGAATTTGTGTTAACGAAACACACGTTGCAGCAGAACGATCTGTATAGGAAACCTTTCTAGTGAGGCAGTGAGATCTCCACACATGATAAACATATCGGAAAGCAGGCCCTCTCTGATGTAATTCACTGTTAACCCTGTTTCTTTACTTACTTTTTGCGTTGTAGCCAGAGAGCATAAAGAGAAAAGTCAAAACAAACTGTATTTTCGATCATATTTTCCAGTTTAAAGTCTGTTCCTTTAAAAATGGACAACCTAGCTGGACTCCATCTGACCACGTGACTATATCGGCATCGTGTAGACATTGCAGCCAAAACTGACAGAGGACTTGGAAATTAGTCAGAGTTGTACAGTCCAACCAATCCATCCCAACCATAATTCCAAACTAAACTAACCCTACTTGCCCGCATTTGGCCCTTATCCCTCCAAACGTTTCTTACTCACATAATAATCTAAATGTCTTAAATGTTGTAACTATACCTGCAACCACCACTTCCTCTGGAAGTTCATTCAACACGAATTACTGCGTTAAAAAAAATGCTGCACGTGTCTTTTTAAACACTCTCATCTCGCCTCAAAGTTGCCCTTAGTACTGAAATCCGCCACCCTCAGGAAAAGACATTTGCTATTCACCTTATCCCTGCCCCTCATGATCTCATAAACCCAGATAGGATCACCTCTCAACCTCTTATGCACTTGTGAAAACATCCCAGCCAACTCAACCTCTCCTTATAAATCAAAACCTTCTATTCCCAGTAACAGGCTGGACAGTCTGTTCTGAACTCTCTCCAGCTTAATAATATCTTTCCTATAGCAGGGAGACCAGAACTAGTCAAAGTACTCCAGAAGAGACCTCATCAACATCTTGCACAACCTCAACATAACATCACAACTGTTATACTCAAAGATCTGAGCAATGAAGGCAAGTGTGCTAAACACCTGCTTCCATCCAGCTCTGGATAGAGACCGTTTGTGATAAAAAGGATTAGATTAGATTAGATTACTTTACAGTGTGGAAACAGGCCCTTCGGCCCAACAAGTCCGCCAAAGCACAAACTACCCATACCGCTACATTTACCCCTTACCTAACACTACGGGCAATTTAGCATGGCCAATTTTATGCTGTAAACTTCAGGGGTTTACTGGACTGCACACCCTAGAAGTTAACATTTGTTATTCCTCAGAACTGTTAAAAATTCAAATACATCTACAGCCTCAGGTACCTCAGCACTACTTATGAAAACTGGGCTGCAAATCTCTTGCCTCAGTTCGTGATTACTGTGTAATATAATAGCACCTGAGAGGACTTTCAACCATATCAATGCTTCCTAAACTTTTCCCACGTAGATTTTTTAAGGCTTGAAAACTGTCATGATACCTCATCAGCAGTTCGAGCAGCAGCATTGCTGTTCAAACTTGATTGGAACTCCAATGAGCCATTACTAACTTGGATCTCATGACCCCAGAGGTTTCAGCTTGTGACTCCAACTGGAGTTCAAAGCCCCTCTTTTGGGGAGCTCTGAACTACATATTGGGTAATGCAGAGCGAAGTATGAAGTAAATGTGGAGCCAATTTGACACGAGACAAAATACAACGCAACACTTCAAACAGTGTTACCACAGAGTTGTGGGAAGGAACCCACCCAGAACAGAGTCACATGATCCTCAATCCATTCACAGGAAGTTATTGGCAGAGATTCTCCTCACATCCCTTGGAATTAAATCAAAGGACTAAACATGACAGAAAATAAAAAGTACCATCTTTAAGATAGCCATTGACAGACTTTAATCTTCAGTCTCAAACTCGTCACACCAACACCCTGCAACAAAGGATGTCCGCATAGCTACTTAATATGATAGAGAGTGAGCCTTTCAGGTGGTGTCTGGGGATGTCTTTCCCCAGGTGTGTTACTCTCATGGCTCAGAATTTGTCAGAAGATAGCCATACCTCTGAGGCCACAAAAGGTCACAATTCAAAAGACATCTGGGCAATTTGTTATCTTAGCCAGGATGGGAATAACAGCACAACTAGCCTGCTAATAGGACAGAAAATCCCTTTTGTGGCCTGGCACACTTTAGGGTGAAAAGGCAAATGCCACAAGAGGAAAGAGATGGAGTGAATTATCTGCAAAATTTCCATTGCCCATTGCAATGATGCACTTTCTAGACCAATAATTGCATATAATACCAGGTGGAGCCTAGGGGCCAGTCCAAAGTAGTCTAAAAATGTAAAAAATATTCAGGTCTGGCAGCATCTACAGAGTTAACATTTTAAATCAATGACCTTTCTGAATACATGAAATGTTAACTCTTTCACCCTTCAGTCATGCTGACCTTAGGGGAATTTCAACATATTTTTATTCCAACACAATTCTTTTATACTGTGAAGGTACAGAACTTAATTAACTGCACGGTGACTGGGTTAATTATTATTAGAAGGCAGTGCTTGGCTAAATGGAAATAAAACTGAAAATATGTTGCTGGAAAAACGCAGCAGGTCAGTCAGCATCCAAGGAGCAGCAGAATCGACGTTTTGGGCATGAGCCCTTCTTCAGGAAGAAGGGCTTATGACCGAAACGTCGATTCTCCTGTTCCTTGGATGCTGCCTGACCTGCTGCGCTTTTCCAGCAACACATTTTCAGCTCTGATCTCCAGCATCTGCAGTCCTCACTTTTTCCTAAATGGAAATAAATCTATCCAGAAGGACAGAAACCGCAGAGGAGGTCAAGAAACAATCAATACCTGCTTGTATATTTGAACACTTTATGAAATTTTCCTCAGCTAAGCATTAGCGTGATGCCCAAAATAACTAAATACTAACTATTTAATGCAAAGATATCTATATGAAGAACCAAGGTCAGTATGCAGGTCAAAACTGACTGTCTTTATAGATTTGATTAAGAAGTAGTGAATAGTGATTGCAACTTTGATTTTAAAAGTATATTGATTAAATGGTTAAATTATTCATACAATGTTCTCGTGTCCTCTTTCAAAAGTGCTGAGGCAATGAAACAATACCTTGAGGTCAAAATGAGCAATCTTCTTCGAATGCAAGTAGTGTACACCATCCAAAATCTGTTTGAGAAATTCAGTCGCCTCCTCCTCTGTCAACGATTCTTTCTCTGCAAGAAAATCAAAAAGCTCCCCGCCCGACACCAGCTCGAGGATGAGAATAACATCAGTCTTATTTTCAAAGATATCGTGCAAAGTAATGATGTTCGGATGCTGGATTTCCCTCAAAATGTTCACCTCCCGTTCAATCTCCTCAAGGCTCACCCCTCGACGGCTGGAAGACAAGCGCCGCTTCTTGATGAACTTAGCTGCATACTCAACGTTGGTGCTTTTCTCACGGCATTTCCTCACAATAGCAAACTGGCCACTGGGGGAACAAACAGGGAGAGGCTGATACGTAACTGAAATAAACATAGGAGGGTAGCAATTCATCACAGCATCATCAGTTTCTGGTAGCCAGCAGAAAACATGAGAAACACATGCAGCATGTCAGTCTGTATTTGATAACAAAAAACAGTTTACTTATTCA
Organism: Hemiscyllium ocellatum; assembly: GCF_020745735.1. Lineage (NCBI taxonomy): Eukaryota > Metazoa > Chordata > Chondrichthyes > Orectolobiformes > Hemiscylliidae > Hemiscyllium > Hemiscyllium ocellatum. Next base: position 41,570,362 of record NC_083428.1, read on the forward strand.
AATTGGAATCAGCAAGCAAAGATTAGTAGAAACCCAAAATTCTATCCCCTAAAATCTACTTGAGACTAAGTCAATTCAAAATTTCAAAAGGGTTTGATAACACACTTACCTAACAAACGTCTTAGACTTATGGAGCCAAGGAATATGGATCTAACTAAGTAGCAAAAAAAGGCACAAGGGACAGAATGAGCTCTTAGCCTTTGGCTACTACACTTGTATCTCAACCTGAAATATTAATTTGTCTGCTCTGTTTTCCATTAAAATGGCACCTCCACCTTCCAATGAGAAACATTTACACACACATCCAAGTTCAATCACACGTATACAGTTTGCATCTTCTATACTAATAAAAAACACCTTGTATTTACAAATTGACTAAACAATCATGGTTGAATTCAACTTACTTTATTTGTCCATATCTCTCAAATACTCAAGATGGCCCGGGACCATTCAACCCTAATAACTTTAATCACCAAAAGGTACCGGTGGTTTTATTTATTGGTCGACTAAGGCACCAGACCATACTTTTGTGAAATTCTTCGGAGTACAACATTGCATAGGAACACGGGGACCAGAGACAACCATTTCATTTCTATGAGCTTTCACACCTATGTTTAACAGCAATCTACTCATCTCAGAGTTAAAATTAACAAATGACCCATTAACAGTCCTTAAGATAAAACTAATTCAAACTTTTGGTTAACTTTGAACATGTTCTCTTAATTCACTCCTTCAAGGCCTGCCTCTAATTTGTAGACTATATTCTAGATTCTCCAGTTGACAGAAATAATTGCAAAAGCAACGTTTTTTGGAGAAACTCAGTAGGTGTGCCAGCATCTGTAGAGGAAGAAACAAACGTAATGTTTTGAGATCAGTGACTCATCAGATTAAGCACTTCCTCAGTTGTGTTTTGGTTTCAAATCCACACCCTTTACAGTTCTTTGTTTTATTTTACGATAGAAATAGTTGCTCTGTATCTATCCCGTGTGTCTCCTAATAGCTTGAAAAACATTGAATAGTTAAGTTCTAGGAAATGGAACATTAGTTCCTGTAATCTCCTTGTAATTTAAGCCTTGAAGACCAGAATTTGTTCCAATAAACCTATGCTGTTTTACCTGCATGACCAATGTATCCTTCTTGTGACAAAGTGCCTCGACATAAAACAGCATCACAAGTTGGTTTAACAAAGGTTTTGCATTAATGTACTGACTTCTAACCCTTTATTGTGTAACCGTCTAGATAAAGGCTAATATTCTATGATTCCTTTTGATATTTTATTTTACCCATCCATGACATTTAAGTGATCTACGTATCTAGACTGCCAAGTATCGTTCAGTCTCATCTATTTATAGCCTTACACCATTGAGAAAGTGTGTTGTATTATCCTTTTTAGAGCCAAGTGAATGACTTTACAATTGTCTGGATTGAAATCCATTTGCCACAGACTTTCCACATTCACTTAATCTATTAACATATTTTCTCTTTCCAATTTGATGTGCACATCTATTGTTTGCAAATACCTATTCAAAGATCAAACAGTTAAAACGACTCATTAGCCTTCACACTATTATTTAAAATGCAGCAGCAGAGAATCTTAAACTTTCCACAGCACTCAGCAACGACCATAGCATCCCGACAGAGTGGAAACAGACCCTTCGGCCCAACAAGTCCATATCGGTCTTCCAAAGAGTAACCCACTCGAATCCATTCACCTGACCTATTATCCTACATTTAGTCTACTAATGCACCTAACTTACACATCCCTGAACATTGTGGCTAATTTAGCATGGCCAATTCATCTAAACCAGTGTTTCTCAACCTTTCTGTATTCAACGACCCCTTCTTACCCTTGAAGTCATGCAACACCCCCAAATCAGTCTGTTTTTGCACATACAACTGCAATACACTGCAGTGTTGAAAATGGAAAACTTTTGTGAAATAACTTTTTTTTGTATATAAAACCTATCATTTATTACTGTTCTTACTGTCCACCTACTTTGGCTCACTCTGTATAAAATTTAGTCTGTGATAGCAACATAGTCAATGCGATCCTTGTGGTTCATGTTGTCTTGCTAAATCATATACATCTGGTTCAATTTGTGTCAAAAGAAATCTCAGGTCACCACGCTGAACAACATCCATGTGATTGCGGGTCTTATGTTGTATTCTGGCGATGGCACTGAATCCTTTCTCAACCAAATAAAAAAGGTAGGAAATGGTAGTGCAAACCGCTTTGCCTCTTCACTTAATAGCAGGAAATGACATTGGGTGGCATCTTGAATCCAAAAAAGGGCCTCACCCATTTGCGAAAACTGAATTTTCATTGTAGTGTCATTTTGGAACTCTATCATTTCTTCCTGAAGGTGAATGTCCATTTCTTCTGCGCATGGGATAAAGGGGTCAGCCAGCCATGTAGGGATCTCCATCTCGATAACATCAGCAAATCGTATTTTCATATCATCCTGCAGTGCATGAATGTGAGCAGAGTAGATAAGGAATTGATCATCAGTAACATCTTCCGCGATATTGTTTAAACTCAGGAACTGGTAAAACTCACGACAACTGATATTCCGATGAAAGAGATCAAGTTTCGCAATAAAAGATGTACAGCGTTCCTTGCTTTTATGAAACTCATTATCTCCTTGTATCTGCATGATCAGCGAAGTGCACTTGTCGAATATATCCACGGGATATGCACATTCATACAAAGGTTTTCATTATTTCTGTGTAGGAATTAGATGATAGAATCGAACATTTCATGGAAACGATTGAGGCATTTTCCTTTCTAGAGCCATCTCACTTGTGTGTAGCAACAATTGCAGAAATTCATCTTCATTATCTTTACAGAGTTGGCGGAGAAGTCGTTCATTCAGAGCATGTCTCTTTATATAATTTTCCACATCTATCACCACTTGTAGAGAATGGTTGAGGACTTCACTAAGTTTCTTTGTAGCCAGATGCTGCCGATGGATAATGCAGTGTACTGTGAAAACATGTGGCACTTCTTTCTTTAATAATGCGACAAATCCCCGATGTCGGCCAGCCATAGCACACGTGCCATCCGTAGCACTAGCAACAATGTTTTTGAGGAGAACAGACTTTTTATCAAAATAATCCTTGACACAGTTGAAGATAGTCTTGCCTTTGGTATCTGTTGGTAGATCCAGAGCAAAAAGTAGTCCTTCTCACGTTTCATCGACAAAAATGAAATACATGTACCCCAAAAGTAAAGCTTGATTTCCGCATATAGTACTTTCATCAATTTGTAAGGCGATTTCTTTCGATAACAAAAGGGAACATAATTTATCCTCAACATATGATGCCATTTCATTGATTTATCTTCTCACGGAATCGTTGCTAAGAGGAATACACTTGATGGTTTCTGACGTAGCTCGGTTGATAATACTTTGGCAATAGCTGGAAGCACCAACGATTCACCACGGAATGAGGTTTACCACATTTCGCAATTAGCTTCGCTATGTTGTATAATGCCACAAGGCCATCCACATTTGTGGCTCCCATCTTTGAAAAAGCAGTGGAAATTGATGATTGCTGATTAAAGAATAAATTCAATGTTTGAAAATATGCCAAATCTTTGTCCTTTTTGTCACTGCGTTTCTTTTCCAAATGTTTAATAGGACAGGAAGGCTTCATGGCCTTGTTAGAAAAACTTTGTTCACAGCAAGCACAGTGGTAAATGCTTTAGATGGAGATTGAATAAAGCCATATCTCAAATAGTCCATGCTAAACTGCCTGCACTTTTTCTTACTCGATGAGGCCACTTTTACACTGTCAATCGAATACCCTGATGGAATCATGGGAATTACCGTATCACGATAATTTTAAGACGCAAAATTTGATTGGCTAATTAGCTTTAATGTGCATTCATTCTGCCACCCAATAGAACAGTTGAAAAGCTGCATTTCATCTTCATAGAAGCGACACAAGTTAGGTGATATTGATCTAGGCAGTAGAATCAGTGCCAACCGCAAACGAGTTCAAATGGTTTGCCATTCACAGAGAAGACTATCAGAGCGCACGTCTCCATGGGTGCAGGGAAAATAACAGACTAGTGTTATGCGACTATCCATCTGCACACAGCAATGTCCTTCAAAAGGACACGGCAATCTTTTAAGTGATTGGTAAGCTCTCTACAAAGTCGTTCAGTGCCGCCTTGCCGCCCCCTTTGACTTCAACACCCACCAAAGGTGGACAAATGCCCCTCAGGGGGCACTTCCGCCCCTGTTGAGAAACACTGATCTAAACTACACATCTTTGGATTGCGGGCGGAAACCAGAGCACAAGGAGGAAACCCACGTAGACTTGGGGAGAATGTGCAAACTCCACACAGGCAGGCACCCGAGACTGGAATCGAACCAGAGTCTCTGGTGCTGTGAGGCAGTTGTGCCACCAGGTCAATGAGATCGGTGATCTGAGTTTGATAGGAACCATAATTGGCCATCATTTGAACCAGCTCCATTCTTCATGGTGTTACCCAATACTCCAAATGATATCAATCCTTCTGACTTGGCAGTACACTTATTACTCAAGAGTAATGGGAAGTGGAGAATAAAATAAAATATTTTACTAGCTACTGTTCTTTAGAGGAAGAAATCGGATATCTTTTATTTACAGCAGCTCACTTGATCTACAAGTCCCAAGGACTTTTAAAAAAAAAAGTCAAGAAAAAAATCAAAATTAAAAGTCTGTCACAGACTCTGCAGTTACTTGACAGAACACAAAACGAGACTATGTAGCTAAAAAGTAAATAAGAGGGACACAAGGCTTAAAATCAAACTTTCAATTCTTTGAAAGTGAGAAAAAAAAGTGAGAAGGTATACAGCAACCTCTGTTGACACATTAACAGGCTATGCTACAAAACAATGGATTTAATGGACAGGTTTGAATTAGAGGAGCAGGGCAACCTGAAGTTAAAAAATCTGCAGTATTGTTTTGTGGTTCAAAAATGTTACAATCTTTCAGAAAATATTCATCTCATACAAAAGATTTGAGATATTGGTCTGCAATGCAAATACTGAAGTGATGAGCTAATTATAACAAATAGTGCTACATGACATACTTATCCTTATAAAGACACTGGTCTGCCATTCTGTCTATAGGACAATAATGAGTCACTGACTAAGAATGATTCAAACCCTTCAATTATCTGGTCTGCATAAGAGTAAGCCAGATGTTGGTGATTCGGTTCTGGTTGTGCTTAAAGGCTAAATACCAGAATTGAATTGATGTAAATTTCTTAGATAAAACTCAGGGATTCTACTTAAAGTCACAGCCTTCTTAAAAGATCCTTGAACACTAATCTTTAACTTATTGCTAATTCACAACTGATGTATTAGGATATGCAGTAATCTGGTTGCTATCTACACTCCAGATATTTATTCCCAATATCTGGGGCATACTGTCCTAATGAGCGGGAAGGTAATACCTCTCATCAGACAAGTGTTATGTAGTCAGATGAATAGAGCAATACCAACCAAAATGAACCATAGCAATACTGCATAAGTGGGGGGTGAAATAGTGCGAGAGTGACAGCGAGAGAGCGAGCACAGGACAAGTAGATTCCCACATTTGTGAAATACAAACTGAAACTTCAAAAGTGCACACTTGAAGAAAAAGTTTTCCAACAGAACTTCTCATCTGAAAGACAGCACTTCCTCAGTACAATATTGATTTGTCAGCTGGGATTATGTAGTCATGTCAATGCAGCATATGTGGAAGAAAAACAGTTAGTATCTAGAATCCAATACAGAGTCAGAGTCAGAGAAATGTACTGCATAGAAACAGACCCTTCTGTCCAACTCGTGCATGCTGACCAGATATTCTAACCTAATCTAGTCCCATTTGCCAGCACTTGGCCCATATCCCTCTAAACCCCATCTATTCATGAACCCATCCAGATGCCTTTTAAATGCTGTAATTGTACCAGCCGCCACCACTTCCTCTGGAAGATCATTCCATACACGCAACACCCTCTGTGTGAAAAAGGTACCACTTAGGTTCATTGCAAATCTTTCTCTCTCACCTAAGTCTACACCAGCTCATTCTGGACTTCCCACCCCAGGGAAAATACCTTCTCTATTTACCCCTCATCATTTTATAAACCTCTAAGGACACTTGGAAGAATAGGAAATGACATCACCAGCCCAAAGAAACTCAAACATATAATAGAAAGTGAGCTATACCACAGGCTCACTAAAGATGTTTCCTGGTATGGAGACAAAAAGTCTGGAAACAAACGTTCCAGCTCAGTGAGCAAACCTACATCCAGAACCTCAACCTGAGCTAAAAATCTTTTTAAAACTCGCTGCTCTACTGATGTTGGGTGAAGGAAAACTGCTCACCTGCTCTACAAATACTTTTTAAAAAATTCACAGGATGAGGGAGCCACTGGCTAGGCCAACATTTATTGCTCATCACTAATTGTCCAGAGGGCAGTTAAGAGCAACCACATTGCTGCGGTTCTGGAATCACATGTAGACCAGACCAGGTAAGGATGGCAGTTTCCTTTCCTAAAAGGACTAGATGGGATTTTTCCAACAATCAACAATGAGTTCATGGTCACCATTAGACTCATATTTCCAGATATTTATTGAATTCAAATTCCACCATCTGCCATAGTGGGATTGGAACCTGGGTCTCCAAAACATTATCTGGGTTTCTGGATTAACAGTCCAGTGGTAATGCCACGAGGCTACTGCCTCCCCTGTTATCGCTCTTTTGATTCCATCTGACAGATGTGGACCAGCCTTAAAGCTTTATCTGAAAAGCAGCACTCCCAATATCATCTGGATTGACAATCCAGATCATATGCTCACATTTCATGGAAGAGGATTTGAACAGACTTTCTCTTACTCAGATTAAAGCTATCACCGAGCTGACACTTTTTGGTAGAGTCAAAAAATTAGTATACAAATAATGACAAGTCATAACTCATGTCCTAAACATTTCAGTGACACATTTAGTCAATAAAATACAAAAAGACAAGCAAATCAAAGCAGGAGAACACCAGTCAAATGCCAATGACCATTCACCAAACTTAGTTATGCTTAAATATCCTACTTAGGAACCATTTAGTGTTATTTTTAGCTTCAGTTGAGTACAACTGAAGTATTTTTGGGATTACACATCCACACTCATTACATAGAGGCTGATATACAATTCTGACAGGAAGAACAGGAATATCAGCTGAAATGAATCCTAGATGTGTTGTTTCTGATTTCACGAATTGCACACAATTTCTTCTAATTTTGTTCAGCACATGACTTTTCTGAACTTAAGAGTCAGAGATGTACAGCATGGAAACAGACCCTTCGGTCCAAACCGTCCATGCCGACCAGATACCCCAACCCAATCTAGTTCCATCTGCCAGGACCCGGACCATATCCCTTCAAACCCTTCCTATTCATATGCCCATCCAAATGCCTCTTAAATGTTGCAATTGCACCAGCCTCCCCACATCCTCGAGCAGTTCATTCCATACACTTACTACCCTCTGCGTGAAAAAGTTGCACCTTAGGTCTCCTTTATATCTTTCCCCTCTTACTCTAAACCTATGCCCTTTAGTTCTGGACTCCCCGACCCCATGGAAAAGACTTTGTCTATTTATCCTATCCATGCCCCTCATGATTTTGTAAACCTCTATAAGGTCATCCCTCAGCCTCCGACGCTCCAGGGAAAACAGCCCCAGCCTGTTCAGCCCCTCCCTGTAGCTCAGATTCTCCAACCCTGGCAACATCCTTGTAAATCATTTCTGAACCTTTTCAAGTTTCACAACATCTTTCCAATAGGAAGAAGGACACCAGAATTGTACGCAATAATATTCTGACTTGAGTACTAAAAAAGGAATACAATACTTCAGGAAGAAATCAAACCACAGATTTTAAGTTTGTAAAAATAACAAAGTACTCATAAATCAGACAGCCTGTTAACTCACCTCCCCAACTCTTCTCCCATCTCATAGTACTTCTCCACATTATCTTGCTTGAAAACTGCCATCGTGCAGGTCAGATCCAATGTCATTATCTACTTCAAGTATTAATTGGAGATGCTGGAATTCAGGAAAATTGTCAATTTCAACAGCAGGTCTAGAACATAGGACATACCGTTATTTAAACTGAATATTTAAAGAAACATTCAAACAGCCTAATTTTTATTTATTAGGAATTTTAAAAATTACATTTCTCACACACAAAACACTAACATTTTAGGAATTAATCATTCATCTGAGAAGCCAATGTTAGCTTGAAGCACTTCCACTGAAATTCAAGTCTGAAAGGAGGACATTAACTAACTTTTCACAGCAATGTTCATGTTTCTAAACAAAAAACAGGAATGAATGAGACAAACAGTTAATGTTTTGAGTCCAATATGACTCTTAAGTTCTGTTTTTATTTCAGATTTCCAATAACTGCTTTTATTTTCACATCCTGAACAGAGAGAAACTAGGACAAGCATGATTGTGTTCTGCTACTTGTCCTCTAATCACTTCCACAACATATGGTCATGTCCAGAGCAAGTGGCTCCACTTAAACAGAATGCTTTCTTTATCTTTAACACACTTTCACTATGACGTAAAATGAAAATGCAGAGTCTTATCTCAAGCTTTCACTGTCAATCTTCCAGCCATTTTATAAATGTAAGTATTTAAAATCATTTACATCATAAGTAGCAGTTAAAATTGTATTGTTTTGATGAAGAATCATCTAGTTTTAAGAAAAGTCAGTAAAAGGGTTTGCACAGCATATGGGTACGGTAAAAGTAAAGTTGCCATAATCTCAGGATTATACACTGCTCTCTCATTACAAAGAGACAACTGATGGTGATTTCAACATTATGGTCACCACACTGCAGGTGAGGCATGAGATTGAGAAGGTGGGATCTTCATGGTGGCCTCAGCTGGTTTACAGTTAGTGTGAAAGCATTCAACTGAAACAATATACAGTACTTCCCAAGCATACGACTGGAGTTAAAGTCATAGCATCTGGTCCCTGTTGAAAATAAGATACTACAGATATAGTTCTGATTTATAGGCATTGATATACTGTATTTCTATTACTCCAGCTTAGGATGAGATTAATGAACAATCTTACAAATACAAAACGCAAAGAGGTCAAGAGAACAGTGTACAATGTCACTCCTGCACAGCACAAATAAACATCATACAGTTGTTATGGTCTAGACCAGACTCCCTTAAAAAGGTATTGAGAGAGACTAGACCCTCAAGTTTTCTTGTTTTAAAGCGAAGTGGGTGCTGCGTTCCAGATGCAATTTGATTGGTCAAATTACCAGATTTGAAGTAAAACAACCTAGTTAAAATACAACCCAAAGAAAAATTGGTTTAGCTGTAACTCTACATTGGAAAACTGAACAGAATAACGAGCTACTAAACAGCAACTGTTCCAATATAGTTTTTTTTTCCTATATTGTTACTAAGAAACTAAAAATTCTGGTTGAGAGAGCTTAACCACACCCCTTCAAGTCGCTTTTACTGGTCCAACTTTAAACAAAATCCCCAAGGTCTCACAAGCTGTTTACTTAATTGGCTTTCCAAAGAGAGCTCATCACCTCTGCCTTAAAGTCTTTCAAAGAAAACAAAAAGGATAAAATAACCTCTTAAAGCTATTGTAGTGCCATACAATTAAACGATCGCATGCCAGGAGTATATCACTGTAAAACTTGTAGAATAGATCCATCGGAAGATTAGGTCATCCAGCCCCTTGATAACTGTCTCGTCATTGAATTAAATCATGGCAGGCTTGCATCTGAAAACTTACCCACATTAGTTGCATATTCCTTTTTACCTTTATCCAACAATAATTCATTAATCACAATTTACAATTGATTGATAATCTATTGCTTTCTGTACAAAAAAAGTTCCAAATCCTGACTACTCTACATGTAGTAGTATTTTCTAACTACCCTCATAATTAGCTTGTTCTGATTTTGAGGGAACATTTCCGAGTATGAGACTTCTATAACTGTAGAAATAGTTTTTATCTACCCTGTAATGATTTCAAAACCCAAAAAGCTCAGTTAAAACGCATCTTAACCTGCTTAATCTCAAGACATGAACCTGATCTGTGTAATCTTCCCCCAAAATTTTACCATTGGACCTCTGATAACATTCTGATGAATCTGTGCTCTGTGTCTTTCAAGGTAAAACAATACTTCTTATGGCGCGGTGCCCAGAAGTGAACGCAGTATACCAGGAGGGGCTTTATCCTTAATTATGCAGGTTTATCGAAACCTAGAAGGTGGGAACAGATGGTCGTCATTTGGCCCTTCAAATCTGCTCCACCACTCATCACGATTATGGCTGATTGTCCAATTCAATAGCCTAATCCTGCTTTCTCCCCCATAACATTTGATCTCATTTGCCCCAAGTGATGTAACTAGCCACCTCTTGAATACATTCAATGTTTTGGTAGTGAATTCCACAGACGCACTCCTCTTTGGGTGAAGAAATGTTTCCTCATCTCCATCCTAAATGGCCCACCCTGAATCTCCAGAATGTGACCCCTGGTTCTGGATGCACTCACCACTGGGAATGTCCTTCCTGGATCTATCCTGTCTGATCCTGTTAGGAGTTTTATAAAGTGTCTATGTGCTCCCCCAATCACTTGTCTGAATTCCAGCAAAACAATCCTAATCTAGTCAGTCAATGTCTTCTCATAAGTCAGGCCCACCATCTCCGGAATCAGCCTGATAAACCTTCACTGTATTCCCTTGAGAGCAAGAGCACCCTTCTTCAGAAAAGGAGAACACATCACTGCTCCTGTACTTGAAACCTCTCATAATGAAGGCCAACATACCAACTGCCTTCTCTACCGCCTGCTGCACCTGCATGCTTACCTTCAGCAATGGTGCACAAGGACACCCAGGGCCTGCTGCACACTCCCCTCTCCCAATGTACAGCCATCCAGCTAGTAATCTGCCTTGTTGTTTTTGCTTCCAAAGTGAATAACCTTACATTTATCTAAATTATGCTCCATATGCCATTGATTTACCTACTCACCCAACCTGTCCATATCATGCTGAAGCATCTCTGCATCCTCAGAGTTCACCCTCCCATCCTATTTTGTATCATCTGCAAACATTTTGGTCCCTCACCCAAAATCACTACTATATATTGTGAATAGCTCAGGTGCTAGCACCGATCCCTGTGGCACCCCACAAGTTACTGCCTGCCAGTTTGAAAAGGACCCATTAATTCCTACTCTTTGTTTCCTCTCAACGAAACAAAGTTTTCTATCCATTTCAATACACTTGCCCCAATCCCATGTGCTTTAATCTTGCACAATAATCTCTTATGCGGACTATTGTTAAACGCTTTCTGAAAGCCCAAAATATACCATATCGACTAGCTCCCCCTTGTCTACTCTACAAGTTACATCTTCATAGAATTCCAACAGATTTGTCAAGCATGATTCCCCTATCATAAATCCACGCTGACACTGCTTTCTAAATGCACCGGTATAAAGTCCATGATAATGGAATTGAGAATTTTCCCCATACTGATGTTTATATTTATGTTCTTATCAAGGTCCAGTGTACAGAAAAAGCCATAAGGCCCAGAACATTCTAGAAATGCTTCTTGTCCTAAGTTATCTCCCAGGTTAGCAATTACTCAAATTTAGAATGGTGTCCAATGACTTCACCCCCTCACATCTGTAACCTCCTCTAGCCCTACAACCCTCTCTACATTAATAGCAGACTCTCGTGTGCATCCCTGTTTTTCTTTGACATATCTTTGGCATTCACATATTTAGACATCCAAGACCCAAAATCTAGAATATTCCCATTTACATTTTTGACTAAGCTGATCACCTCTTAAGTGCTTTACATGATACAATATCAACCATTTTCTAATTATGCTGTTGGGTACCTTAACACCCTGTACCACATTAAAAGCTGTAAAACAAAATCATATTAGTTACAGCATAGGTGGTGACTATTTGGCCCATCATATCCAATCTGGTTCCCAACTGAACCAATCTAAATCTCAAACCTTTTACCCACAGCCCTGCAAATGTTATTTCTTCAGGTTTTTATTCAATTCTGTTTTGAAAGCTATGATTAATCCTGCTTCCACTGCACTTTCGGGCAGTGAATTCTACAAATTAACTGCTTACTGTGGAGAGAAAAAGGTTTTCCTCATGTTGCCTCTCAATCTTGATACGAGTAATCAATGAGAACAGTTATTCCCTATCAGCTGTGTATTGCCCTGGAAGTTTTCAACACTTCGATCTAATCATCCCTCCAATAAGAGGAGCATCAACTTCAACACATATTGAAGTCTCTTCATACCTGGAACCACGATCTTAAATCTTTTCCATACCCTTTTCAATCATCATCCTTATTGAAGTGTGGTGCCCAGAAATAGGCAGCACTCTGGAATGGTGTCCTTTATCTACAACTATACGAATTGTCTAACTTCTGGAAATGGTCTTCATGATGAAACTTGAAAATTAGATTTAAATTCTGAATAAATTTGTTTTCTGAAAAATTGCAAATGAGAGCAGTTCCTTGGGTTTGATCTGAGCAGCAACACATTTGGTAAAGAGTACAGCTATAACAGGAATTCAGCAGAGCAGGCTTATCAGATGTAAATTCACAGGCAACTGGATTAAAGTATGAATTATGATGTAATTCAGAAAACTGGGGACACATTGAAATTACAGTGAAATAAACAACAACAGAAGTACATTGACACATGATGCAATGAAAGCAAAACATTAGGGCTATTCTAAATGCAGCTACATGCTATGAGAGGAATGGGCTTCATAGGCCTAACTGCTGTTTTCTCACATTCTGAAGCAAAGTCTTTCCACCACATCTCGTTGTTACACACTGAGTGATTCAAGTATTGACTGTTGTTACTGCAATTTGAATGCTTACAATAGTCAGGGAAACTCACAATATGATGTAATCAGAAAATCTACTCTTCTACTGCTCTCAAGTTGCAAGGAACTGTAATTTACTTCAAACTGTAACATTAAGACATTTCAGTCACTCTGTACTAACTGGCACCCAAATATGCCCACACTCAAGAGTTAGGGAGAATTACAATTTTCACTAATGCCCCATTAACACAACAGAATTGTTATATACTCTCAATCACAAACTCTTCGGACAGAGTTTAAAATCTGTGTGTTATTTGCTCAAAACGTACAGAAACAATCTACAATAGTTAGAATCTTTATGAACTAAAGAATTTTCTAGTGCCAATGTTATTACCTACCTCTAAATTAGAGTGATGTCTTACAGCTGTTCTCACTCAGTCTATCGCTCTGCATTCATGTTTACCAGCAACCTAATCTTCAACACCACACAGTGACATTCATACCTGAGCCATCTACAGCAAATATATTCATTACACATTTCCCATAATTCACAATACTGACACCACATTATCATATTACATTCCAACCTCAGTCCAGGAATTATTTTTTCCTTTGATAACTCCTTTGCAGAGAATGTTCAAACATTCCAAAGCAAGATCACACATTACCACATCACAGTCACAAGTCAAGCCATAAATGAACACCACGCACCCTCAAAAACTAACATTCCTTTTTCATTTAACCTAAACAACTTACCTAATTAACTGCATTTCATAATCTCTTCAAGCTCCACATCGATGATGCTGCATACTGAGGAATACGTGGACAAATTCTCACATCTGAAAAGTATTCAGGTTCATCCATTAGCATCACAAAGGCAAAAGTCTTGGTCCACAATGTTGCCATTTTGTAATCTATCAGCACTGACCAATATGAGGTATTGGCAGCTTCACCATCAGCAATCTGACACTTGGTGCTGAAGTCAACACTCATCACAGAAGGTTCCATTGTTCTGTCCAAGGTCACCAGTCAGATGACACAGGTTATAGTCCAATGTGTTTATTTGAAATCATAAGCTTTTAAAGCATTGTCCCTCCGTCAGGTGAGTGAGAGAGAAGCACACAGGCACAGAATTTATAGGCAGATTAATCAAAAGATCATACAATTGGTGTGGTGAAGAGTGTTGACAGTCCAAATAATAGGTCTCTGCAGGTGATCAAGAGTGTCAGACAGTGTGAATAAAATGTTATCAGCTAATAACAAGCGAAGAGATACCTTGCCTCCAGCACCTCATTGTTTACTGCAACTTCTTATCTGATCCAAATCATGCTAGCTGAGCTTTTGTCTGACATAACCCAAGACTTGACTCTTACCCTACCTGCTCATACCTTATACACTTTCTCATTAGCCCAGAGAAAAGACTGAACAATTTCCACATTCACTGTCTCAAAAGCATCCTTGACATTTCTTGAAAGGACAGGGTAGCCAACTCTTCAGCTTCAACTCAGCTGCTAAATTAATGACATCTATACTGGTTTGGCCAATCCATTGAATTTATCTGTCGAAAATGTGGCAGACAGTACAATCTCCAGAGCCCCACCAGGCAAGGTTAGCATAGTTCACCATCACATATCACACAAATCAGTATCTCATATGGTAGAAGTCTGCCACCACCTTTTGTCCTAATCTGTCTTAGCATCAGTTCATGTGATTTTGTCTCAAATGTTGTTTGGTAGCATTTAGAGTCAGAGGCACAGAGATATACAGCACAGAAACAGACCCTTCAGTCCCATTTGCTGGCACTTAGCCCACATCCCTTGAAACCCTTCCTAATCATGTACCATCAGATGCCTTTAAAATGTTGTTAATTGTACCAGCCTCCACCACTTCCTCTTGCAATTCATTCCGTACATGCACCAGCCGGCGTTCAAAAGTCACCCCTTAGATCCTTTTTTAAATCTTTCCCCTCACACCCTAAATCTATACTTTTAGCTTTGGACTCCCCCCCCCCCCCCCCCCCCCAGAGTAAAGACCTTAGCTATTTACCCTATCCATTTCTCTTATGATTTTATAAACTTCTATGAGGTCACCGCTCAGCTTCTAATGCTCCAGTGAAAAATGCCCCAGTCTTTTCAGTCTTTCCTCATAGCTCAAACACTCCAACCCCTGGTAAATCCTTGAAAATCTTTTCTGAACCTTTTCAAGTTTAACATCTTTCCTAATGCAAGAAGATCAGAATTGAAGGATATATTCTAAATGTGGCCTAACCAATGCCCTGTATGACCACAATATTGTGGTCATATGTGACCCTCCAACTACTTTAGTCAATGCACCACCCAATAAAGGCAAGTGTACCAAACGCCTTCACTATCCTGTGACACCACGTTCAAGGAATTGTGAACCTGCACTCGAAGGTCTCTTTTCAACAATACTCCTCAGGATCCTCCTATTAAGTAAGTAAGTTCTACCCTGATTTGTCCGACAAAAATGTAGCACCTCACATTTACCTAGATTAAACTTCATTTGCTACTCCTTACCCCATCTGATCATGGTCCTCCTTGAAATGAGTTGCTTGCAGTACAGAATCTGAACATATTCAGTTGAAAGAGTAAAAAATGAGGTCTGCAGATGCTGGAGATCACAGCTGCAAATGTGTTGCTGGTCAAAGCACAGCAGGCCAGGCAGCATCTCAGGAATAGAGAATTCGACGTTTCGAGCATAAGCCCTTAACATTGGCAAACTATTGCAATTGGTATACCCCATTATCTTCCCCACATTGCAATCACATAAAAGTATTTTTGCAGTACTCGCAGATGAAATCAATTAGTTGTGCCTGCAAATTTCAACCCAGGTGCAATTCCAGTTTCAGGTGCATCAGCAATTCACTATTTGGGAGCTAATTGTTTAAACAGATTTTTCAATAATAGCAGTGATGAGAGGTGATTCATATTATATCCTTGAATAATGTCCACTTCTGTGCACTCTCCAGGAAAAGTCACCAGATAAACAGCAAAAACCCCGTGTGATTTTCTCTTATTAGTCTGGGGACAGTGCAGTCCAGTAGTAGCAAACCCTACCACAATGTTTCAAACGATGAATTGACTGACTTCGATAACAGTAAACATAATATCCAGTCACAAGAGGATGTACACCATACAATATAACATACAGGCAAAGTTCATGAGAACAATCTTATCCATTAAGTAGTATCTTCACAAGTATTAATAAATTTTAAAAGTTAAAAATTAATCAGTAAACAAAACAATCAGTAGTAGTAACAACAACAACAAAAAAAAAGGTACAGCTGCATTTTTGCCAAGAGTTTGCAATAGTCATTCACAATAAGTCATTTCAGGAAAAGCTTAGGTAATTTTGACAAAGGTAGCTAAGATCTCTAAAGACAAGCAGAAGGCTGGAAGAACACAGCAAGCCAGGAGGCGGAGAAGCCAACGTTTCTAGTGAAAAGAGGGTTACACTCGAAAGGTCGATTTCTCCACCTCCTGATGCTGCCTGGTTTGCTTTGATGTTCCAGCCTCCTGCCGGTCTACCCTGGACTCCAGCATCTGCAGGGCTTCCTTTTTGTCTCTTAACTACAAAATGTCCAGAATTTGAACACCGTGCACCATTTCGTGAATCACGCCCGGCCTGAGTGCGCAACACATCACGAAATCCGCGAGTATTTTGGATCCTCAGACAAGACAAAGGCACAAATTCGTGTGGTCATTAAAACCCTACTCTCCAGCCTTTTGTCTCCCCCTGTCACTTCAAAGGAAGCAAGCCCAGGTTGGGGCTGCCCACACCCCAGTTCTGGGCAGAGTCCAGATGGTGGCATGATTCAAGTTTTAAATGACCAATAACCAGGAGTGAGGTTATATTGGTGAGTTGTGGTGGTTCAGGAGCTCGGAGTGCCCAGGCCCCTCCTCACACCACCCCCTCTCTGACCCACACTCATTGTTCCGCTGAAGAAGGACGCAAACCATTAATTTACCAAAGATAAAGTCACTCAGACTTTCCCAGATACCTGCTCCTCGCAGAGACATAACTCACGGCCTTACCCGCCAACGACTGGCCTCTCCCTCCCCACACTCCCCGCTCTGCGGCCCCCGCCACGGCAACCGGGCCAGGACTGACGTCACAGCCCGCCCATCCGCCACTCCGATTGGCTGCGAAAACTGTCATTCGCCCACCAGAACATCCGGTGACGTTCCATAAGGTGATGAGCGATATCCCGCCTCCCCATCACTCTGGTTGGCCGATTCACCTGTCCATCACCATCCCTCCCGGGGGCATAGCGCGAGGCGGTTTGATGGGACACTTCCTGCCCTTTGTTCTTGATTAGACAATTGTCCTGTCCGTCATTGAGTGTTGGGCGTTAACCGTTTCCTCTTCGTTCTCATTGGCCGCAACTGGGAGACAGCGCTGTGATTGGTCGGGTGCGCAGTTATGGTATCGTAGATGCGGCGACCTCGCTGCTCAGTTGTTAACAGTGTATCACACGGTGAGAACCGTAGGCGGGCAATGTATCCTCAACACTAATTTTGTTCCAAATCGTTACTTTTGCTCTTTTATTTGTTATGTCGCTTAAGCAACTTATCAGATTGAAGATAATTTTATTACAAACGTCTTTGGAGGTTGCCTCCCGAGGTAACCCTCCTCACTGTTCACGTATTTTCCGAAGCCCTTCCCTGCATTGATTTGGGAAGAATATTCTGGATTTGGCGGGCAGGCGAATATTTTAGAGTCAGGAACAAAAAGAAATTGCTAAAGAAACTCAGCAGGTGTGGCAGCATTTATTGGATGAAAGCGGAGTAAATGTCTGTTCATCAGCGGCATCTTGCAGAAAGGCACAGCCAGCAATATAGAAGCACCGGTCTATCTTAGCCTATCACTGGCTGAGCGGGCATCTGTAACTTATTTCACGGGTCCCCTTTGACTCACTTTTTACACCTAGATGTTTTTCCTCACGTTTCTCCTGCAACAAATACCATAGGGTATCTCATAGCACCATATATTGCCTTGGCTTCTACTTGTGAAGCCATATCGTTGAAGTTATCATTGCAAAGAAGTGCACTTTTTCTGGGTGTCCACGTATTTCATTATTTTAGTAAATTATTCCTTGTGGAATTTTATGTTACCAAACTTTGGTAACATCTGCAAATTTCAAGTTGGTAACAACAATTTGCAAGTGTGGGTCATGGGGAAACACTGAATATTATCTCCACTCTTAGACTGTCTCCTATTGCACTTGGCTTTGAAAACACTGGATACTGCAAAGCTTATGATATTTAACAACATACTAGCAATACGCTTGAACACTGAACAGGCACGCCACTAATCAAAGCTCCAGTACGGCTCCAAGCACTTACAGAATGTGTAACATGCCCAGGAATGTCTTGTCAAACTAAGCAAGACAAATCCAGTGCACTGTTAAGTAGGACTTGCGAAGTAATGCACAATGGCAGCAGTATACTGTAACCATAAAGAAACACTGCAGTTAACTTCCCACATATCCTTCAACAGCACCTTCTTAATCCCATGACTCCTACCATCTAGAAACAAAGGCAGGAGATCCATAGGTACACACCAACTGCAAGTTCTCCTCCAAGCTACAGCTTCAGTGGCACTGGGTCAAAATCTTAGGACTACCATCCTAACACTCTGAATATCCCTCCAACCCAGGCCTGCAGAGGAGTCCAAGATAGCAGCTGACCACCACCTGCAAGAACTATGGATGGGTAATAAATAGTAACCCAGTCAGCAATTCCACATCCCATTATTTTGTTTAAAATTAAAGTTTTGCTCAGTCACCTGATGCATGCATTTTAAATCCTGTTCAGACATGACAAACCTGTGGGACATTAACTTTCAAGCTGACACTCACTAGGCCACTAAATAACAATCATTTAAATGTTGACATGATCTCTGCTTCAACTAGACATTAAGACCACATTCACAGCTCAATGGGAAAGCGGTTCCCTCTGCATGGTCCTGTTTTTAAGTCCAGAATTTATTTGTCACATCACTGAGCTACCCATATGTAAAGAATTATATTTAATTCTTTTAATTAAATTGCTCTGAACAATATGTGCATATCGCTCCAGCAGTAATCCCTAACTTCCTTTGGTTGATAATTAGGTGTAGAGTACCCATGGTACTCCCTTCATCAAAAAAGGAATTTGGGAGATCCAAGATGGCGGCGACTCAGCAAGTCTGAGTCTACAGAGCCCTTCCCAAAACCTGGGTAAAGTGGGTTTCCTGTCCCCACCACACTTGCCAAACCACCCAAAAAATTTCTTTAATCTTAATTAGCTGCTGAATATTATATTTAAATAGTCTAATACTGAGTGGATAATGAGTAAATCAAAGGGACCCCGCAGCTCTCAGAAAACAAAGACCCCTCCCCCACCCTCCTCTCCTCTGGCTGCAGCTGATGTAAAAACAGGCCTTGTAGAGATGATTGCCAGATTGGAATCGACACTCGTCAATTTCATCGCAGAATCCCGACAGCGATGGAATGCATTCGAAGAAAAGCTGCAGAAACAGAATCAAATCATGGAAGAGCTGCAGGGCCGAGTGGAGGGGGTGGAACTAAAGGCCACGACCTCCGAGGCTGCAGCTCAAACAGTTGCAGAACAGGTGAGAGCTCTGGAGCAGAAAGTCAGGGCCTTTGAAATTTACATCGATGATATTGACAACAGAAATCGGAGAAAGAATATTCGGCTGCTGGGCCTTCAAGAGCAAGAAGGGAAAGAACAGTTAGTAGCATTTCTGGAGCGATGGCTGCCGCAGATTTTAAACCTGGGGGCTGAAACTGACCGGGTAAGGGTGGAGTGGGCCTACCGGGTCGCAGTACGCGGATCTGGCCCAAACCAGCGCCCACGCCCGGTCCTGTTCCGGCTGCAGAGTTATAGGGAGAGGCAGATACTCCTGGATGCCTCCAGAAAGCTTGGAAAGGATCCTAAAGCTATGATTCATGAAGGATCCAAGATTATGTTATTTCAGGACTTCTCCCCGGCTTTGGCACGAAGAAGGAAGGCGTTTGATGAGGTGAAGAAATGTTTAAGGGACTTAGATATTCAATACACCTTACGCTACCCAGCGACGTTATGCTTTACCCATGAAGGATCCGAGTATAATTTTAGATCATCGGAAGAGGCCAAGAAACTTTTAGACTCGGTTAAATAAATCGTAAGAGACAATTTATGTTGGCTTGCCTCTCCCACACTCCGTGGGGAGAAATGGTTACTTTATTCTACTTTACTTTTGCCTCTGGGAGCGGGGTTGTCTTCCTTGCTATGTTATTATACTTAACTGTAATCTGTTGGAGTTGTAATTTTATAGTTATGTGTGTTTGTACGTGGCATTGATGCTATTAGATATACTCAGGTATGGGTGGGGTGGGGTGGGGGTGCGGCGCTCACTGTTAACTCTAGCTCGGTATTATATCTAAATCCTATTAAGGAGCGCCCGGGTCGAGGGTGGGACACTGTTTGGGAGAGGATATGGTGGAACATTGGAAAGGTAGTAAGGCCCCCTGAGAACAAGGGGGAAGATCTCCATTCAAACATGTTGAATTTTTTTTTTGTTTGTTCTTATTGTGTGGAAATAGCTTCCTTTTAATCATACTGTTATGAGTGTATTAGAGAACATTTTCTCTTATTTGAAGGATGTAAGCGACTCAACTATACACTCTGGATGATTGTGGATTAGTTGAATTTTGATGATTACATATTTAAGATCTATTTTTATATTAATGTTTGTGCTTGAAAATTCTGCTTATTTTTGTAAATTTGTCAAAATGTTAAATTCCCAATAAAAATATCTATAAAAAAAAAGGAATTTGGTTGCGAAAACAAACCCACCAGTCTTGAGATTCTATTACCACAAACACTGAAAAACTCTATACTGCTTTCTTTCTAAAGATTGAAAGCATTTCCTTTTCTTTCCCCAAATCCACAACCCTCAATTCTGAAGAGTACGTCACTGTGCCCTTCAAGCCTGCTCTACCAAAAATCAAATCAATAATTTTAGCTTCAACTCCACGTTACTGAATGTTTCAAATAAACCATCTTTAGTAATCCAGCTATCTTCCTCAGGTCTTCAAAATATTTTAGATCCACTGCTTTGATGTAGTGAATTCATTAGAGAACCCTCAAAATGTTTCGTACATTAACAAGTAAACCTCATTCTTAAACTGACAGTTCTAATAGTCTCCAAGTTTCCTCCATCTTTCAGAATTTCAAAACAGATCAACCATTCTTTTCATCTATAATATTCAGAGCTTCTTCCTATTGAAGTTAGAGCATAAAACTACACCTTTGTAAACTTGACTGAAAATATGGGTATGCGAAATTCCACATTTCACCCGCAGTTTATTTACATTTGGTACAGGATAGAGCAAAATTCATAACCGACTAAAAGCAACATGAAATACAGAGAAACCTCCATTACCCAAAAGGAGGCAGGCAGGGAGTGGTTCATTCAGTTAATTGAATGCCAGGTAACAGTTTAGCCAAGCATCGATACCGTGCGATCTTGCCAGATAATCCGAAATTTGGATTTAGAGGTTTCTCTACAGATGCATTTTATTGCTCAAAGTGTATTATTTTTCAACCCAAGGTTGTGTAATTCCCAACTGCTTTTATAAGAATGCTACATTCAGACATTAAAACACTTCCTTCTGCAACTTTTCTCAAGTTGATAGAAGGATCAAAGGCAGAATGCACAGCTTAAGACAACAGGGAATGCATTTGCAGGATGCTGAGCTGAGAATTTCTGTCAACAAGTACATGGTGCAGGTGGGAAGATTAGACAAGATAGTTAATTCAAAACAAGAGGGCTGGGAGAAGAAAAAAAACGAAAACTTTCCAAGACCAATGTTTCCCAAACTAATCCACAAATCTGGAGCTACGAAGGGGATAACAGAGGGCCATTATTTGTAAGTAAAAAATGAGGTCTGCAGATGCTGGAGATCACAGCTGCAAATGTGTTGCTGGTCAAAGCACAGCAGGCCAGGCAGCATCTCAGGAATAGAGAATTCGACGTTTCGAGCATAAGCCCTTCATCAGGAATAAGAGAGAGCAGCCAAGCAGGCTAAGATAAAAGGTAGGGAGGAGGGACTGGGGGGAGGGGCGATGGAGGTGGGATAGGTGGAAGGAGGTCAAGGTGAGGGTGATAGGCCGGAGTGGGGTGGGGGCGGAGAGATCAGGAAGAGGATTGCAGGTTAGGAGGGCGATGCTGAGTTGAGGGAACCGACTGAGACAAGGTGGGGGGAGGGGAAATGAGGAAACTGGAGAAATCTGAATTCATACCTTGTGGTTGGAGGGTTCCCAGGCGGAAGATGAGGCGCTCCTCCTCCAGCCGTCGTGTTGTTATGTTCTGCCGGTGGAGGAGTCCAAGGACCTGCATGTCCTCGGTGGAGTGGGAGGGAGAGTTAAAGTGTTGAGCCACGGGGTGATTGGGTTGGTTGGTTCGGGCGGCCCGGAGGTGTTCTCTGAAGCGTTCCGCAAGTAAGCGGCCTGTCTCACCAATATAGAGGAGGCCACATCGGGTGCAGCGGATGCAATAGATGATGTGTGTGGAGGTACAGGTGAACTTGTGGCGGATATGGAAGGATCCCTTGGGGCCTTGGAGGGAAGTGAGTGTGGAGGTGTGGGCGCAAGTTTTACATTTCCTGCGGTTGCAGGGGAAGGTGCCGGGGGTGGAGGTTGGGTTGGTGGGGGGTGTGGATCTGACGAGGGAGTCACGATGGGAGTGGTCCTTGAGGAACGCTGATAGGGGAGGGGAGGGAAATATATCCTTGGTGGTGGGGTCTGTTTGGAGGTGGCGGAAATGGCGGCGGATGATACGTTGTATGCGGAGGTTGGTGGGGTGGTAGGTGAGAACCAGTGGGGTTCTGTCTTGGTGGCGGTTGGAGGAGCGGGGCTCAAGGGCGGAGGAGCGGGAAGTGGAGGAGATGCGGTGGAGGGCATCGTCGATCACGTCTGGGGGGAATCTGCAGTCCTTGAAGAAGGAGGCCATCTGGGCTGTGCGGTGTTGGAATTGGTCCTCCTGGGAGCAGATGCGGCGGAGACGAAGGAATTGGGAATATGGGATGGCGTTTTTACAGGGGGCAGGGTGGGAGGAGGTATAGTCCAGGTAGCTGTGGGAGTCAGTCGGTTTATAATAGATGTCTGTGTCGAGTCGGTCGCCCGAGATAGAAATGGAAAGGTCTAGGAAGGGGAGGGAGGAGTCTGAGACAGTCCAGGTGAATTTCAGGTCGGGATGGAAGGTGTTAGTAAAGTTGATGAACTGTTCAACCTCCTCGTGGGAGCACGAGGCAGCGCCAATACAGTCATCGATGTAGCGGAGGAAAAGGTGGGGGGTGGTGCCAGTGTAGTTGCAGAAGATGGACTGTTCCACATATCCTACGAAGAGGCAGGCATAGCTGGGGCCCATGCGGGTGCCCATGGCAACTCCTTTAGTTTGGAGGAAGTGGGAGGATTGAAAAGAGAAGTTATTCAGGGTGAGGACCAGTTCAGTCAGTCGAAGGAGGGTGTCAGTGGAAGGGTACTGGTTGGTGCGGCGGGAAAGGATCCCCCATCACGAAGGACTCAAAGCCCTCCGCTTCTTCCTTTCCCGCCGCACCAACCAGTACCCTTCCACTGACACCCTCCTTCGACTGACTGAACTGGTCCTCACCCTGAATAACTTCTCTTTTCAATCCTCCCACTTCCTCCAAACTAAAGGAGTTGCCATGGGCACCCGCATGGGCCCCAGCTATGCCTGCCTCTTCGTAGGATATGTGGAACAGTCCATCTTCCGCAACTACACTGGCACCACCCCCCACCTTTTCCTCCGCTACATCGATGACTGTATCGGCGCTGCCTCGTGCTCCCACGAGGAGGTTGAACAGTTCATCAACTTTACTAACACCTTCCATCCCGACCTGAAATTCACCTGGACTGTCTCAGACTCCTCCCTCCCCTTCCTAGACCTTTCCATTTCTATCTCGGGCGACCGACTCAACACAGACATCTATTATAAACCGACTGACTCCCACAGCTACCTGGACTACACCTCCTCCCACCCTGCCCCCTGTAAAAACGCCATCCCATATTCCCAATTCCTTCGTCTCCGCCGCATCTGCTCCCAGGAGGACCAATTCCAACACCGCACAGCCCAGATGGCCTCCTTCTTCAAGGACCGCAGATTCCCCCCAGACGTGATCGACGATGCCCTCCACCGCATCTCCTCCACTTCCCGCTCCTCCGCCCTTGAGCCCCGCTCCTCCAACCACCACCAAGACAGAACCCCACTGGTTCTCACCTACCACCCCACCAACCTCCGCATACAACGTATCATCCGCCGCCATTTCCGCCACCTCCAAACAGACCCCACCACCAAGGATATATTTCCCTCCCCTCCCCTATCAGCGTTCCGCAAGGACCACTCCCTTCGTGACTCCCTCATCAGATCCACACCCCCCACCAACCCAACCTCCACCCCCGGCACCTTCCCCTGCAACCGCAGGAAATGTAAAACTTGCGCCCACACCTCCACACTCACTTCCCTCCAAGGCCCCAAGGGATCCTTCCATATCCGCCACAAGTTCACCTGTACCTCCACACACATCTATTGCATCCGCTGCACCCGATGTGGCCTCCTCTATATTGGTGAGACAGGCCGCTTACTTGCGGAACGCTTCAGAGAACACCTCCGGGCCGCCCGAACCAACCAACCCAATCACCCCGTGGCTCAACACTTTAACTCTCCCTCCCACTCCACCGAGGACATGCAGGTCCTTGGACTCCTCCACCAGCAGAACATAACAACATGACGGCCGGAGGAGCGCCTCATCTTCCGCCTGGGAACCCTCCAACCACAAGGTATGAATTCAGATTTCTCCAGTTTCATTTCCCCTCCCCCCACCTTGTCTCAGTCGGTTCCCTCAACTCAGCATCGCCCTCCTAACCTGCAATCCTCTTCCTGACCTCTCCGCCCCCACCCCACTCCGGCCTATCACCCTCACCTTGACCTCCTTCCACCTATCCCACCTCCATCGCCCCTCCCCCCAGTCCCTCCTCCCTACCTTTTATCTTCGCCTGCTTGGCTGTTCTCTCTTATTCCTGATGAAGGGCTTATGCTCGAAACGTCAAATTCTCTATTCCTGAGATGCTGCCTGGCCTGCTGTGCTTTGACCAGCAACACATTTGCGGCCATTATTTGTAGTTTTGTAAACACAAATGTTGCAGAATTAAAAATTAATCTTAATACCAGATTTCTGAAAATTCTGAACAATCTACTAACAGATTTGTTCTAACACATTGAAAGAATCTTTGGGCACATAACAGTCAAATATTTTAGAATTATTCCATAATCCCAAGCAGCAAATCATAATCACTGCCAAAGCAGACATGGTGCAGGCAAAACCAACAAGGAGCACAACTGCAATTATATCAAAGTTTATTGTTTATATACCACCAATACAATCTATTGCATTTTCATCGTTCACAATGTTAAATGACGATCAAACTCATTTCCAAGGTGCTCAAACTCCCATTAGCCTCCAGTCTGTAGACTGGAGGTAATTCCCACCAACTTTCTGCAAAGTCCACTGCTGTACAACTTGCTGTGCATAAAGTTTTGTTTTCAGAAATGAAAACCCAGAATTGGAAAACCCCAACTTCAAAAGCACAGTGTGCCTAATCTTTTAAGTATGGCAATGGCAATGGCAATAAATATCAGACCAGGCGACAAGAGTTACTAATGAAAAGTAAGTGAATGAATGTGTATAAAGCTAGCATGGCACAAGATGGTTTCTGACGCAGCAATGCAATAAAGAAGAATCCAAATACGAGGTAAACATTCTTTTTAATTTATGCCACTACGATGTCCATTCTTTTTGCAGTGAACCTCATTGCAAGAATACAATACAATACAATACACCACCATGTCTAATCTGGCAATGTTATAATTCACTAATTAGTTCGAAGAGCCAGCCAATGGGGTGTTGATCAGATTTCCAATGATGTGCTGTTAAAGATTACAACTTGTCCAGGAAGTTGTCCAGAGCTGGGATGCCCTCTTTCAGGCCCTTGCGCTTACGGGTTTCAGCCACAACTTGAGCTGGGCGAGTGGCTCCATCACAGGGGTCACCAGGTAGGACCTGCCAGTGGTCAAAAACACATTGTGGGAAAGCCTGGCCGCTTGTATTAGACCTCAGGTCAGCTGTGAAACCTGTTTAGAAAAAAAACGCACAATGCTTGTTAACCTGTCCAGTCTTTCATAAGACCATAAAATATAGAAACAGAATTAGACCAGACCATTCAGCCCGCTGAGTCTTCTCTGCCATTTAACTATGGCCAATAGTTCCACAAATTAACTACCCTCTGGCTGAAGAAATTCCTCAGTTCCAGAAAGGACACCCCATCTGAAGCAGTGCTCAGGTCTTGAATCTCCTATTAGTGTAAACATCTTTTCCACATCCACTCCATTCAGGCATCTCAGGTTTTCTCAAACTTCCACCCCCACCCATCTAAAGCGAGTTCTGACCCAGAGTCCTCAACCACCATTCCTACTACGAGCCTTCATGCCCAAGATCCTTGTAAACCTCCACTGGACTTTTCCAATGCCAGCTTATCCTTCCTTAGATAAGGGGCTCAAAACCACTTACAATACTCCAAATGTGGTCTGACTAGAGCTTTATACAGTGATAGAAGTACATCTCTACTCTTGCATTCTAGCCTCATCAAAAATGACTGCTAAAAATGCATTGACTGCCTAACCACCGATGAAACCTTCATGTTAACCTTAAACGAGCACTGATGCAGGACAAGTCCCTTTGTGCTTCAGATTGCTAAAGCCTTTCCTCATTTAGAAAGTTATCTGTACCTCCTTTTCCTCCAAAGTGCATAACCTCTTACTTTGCCACTTCTTTGCCCACATCTTTCTGCAGCCTCCCTGCTTCCTCTCCACTCCCTGAACCTCCACCTATTTCAAGTCTCACGTATAAATTTAGCAACAATGCCCTCAGTTCCTTTGTCCAGATCATTAAGATATAACATGGTCCCAACACTGAACCCTGTAGAACTTTGTCACTAACTCTCATGCTGAAAAAGATCCCTTTATTCCTACTTGCCTTCCGAGAGGCAGCCAAACCTCTTTACAGGCCAGTACATTGCCTCTAACATTATGGGCTGTTATCTTTGAGGCCACCTGGTCAAAGGCCTTTTGGAAACCCAAATTGATCATGTCCACCAACTTTCTTGGTCTACCTTACTTGTTACCTCTTCAAATGAATTGGAAATGGATCTGTCAGGAATGACCTCTTGAGGAAGTCGTGCTGCCTCAGTTCTGTTTCCAAGTACTCTACAATCTCATTGTTAATAATGGATTCTAAAATCTTACCAGATACATAAGTCAGGCTGATCAGCCCATAGTTTCCTGAATTCTGCCTCCCTCTTAAACAGGGGTGTTACGTTAGCAATTTTCCATTCCATTGGAAACCTCCCTGACTTGATTCCTGAAAGGATCAGTACCAA
Organism: Hemiscyllium ocellatum; assembly: GCF_020745735.1. Classification (NCBI taxonomy): domain Eukaryota; kingdom Metazoa; phylum Chordata; class Chondrichthyes; order Orectolobiformes; family Hemiscylliidae; genus Hemiscyllium; species Hemiscyllium ocellatum. Next base: position 41,597,747 of record NC_083428.1, read on the forward strand.
TGCCTGTCCCATGTTCTCAGCTAGCTCTTTCAGAACCCTGGGGTATAGTCCACCTAGTCCAGGGTGATTTACCCACCAAGATCTTCAGTTTTCTGAGCATCTTCTCTTTACTGATGGTCACTACACTTATGTTCCCTTACTTTCCTGAAAGTTCTGTTATGGGGTCTTTCCCCTGAAAATTGATGCAAAATCTCTTCACATTTTTGGTCCTGATTACTATTTATCCAGCCTCATTTTCCAATGGTCCAATGTCCATTCTTGTCTCTTTCCTTTAAATATCTAAAAACCTCTTGCAATCTCTTACAAGGACAGCACAGTGGTTAGCACTGTTACCTCACAGCATTAGGGTTCAATTCCAGCTTCGGCAATGGTGTGTGGAGTTTGCACATTTTCCTTGTGTCTGCCTGGGTTTCCTCCAGGTGCTCCAGTTTCCTCCCACAGAGAAGATGCGCAAGTCAGGTGAATTGACCATGGTCAATTGCCCATAGTATTCAGCACATTAAGCAGTGGGAAGTCGGTCTGAGTGGGTGATTCTTTGGAGGGTCAGTGTGGACTTGTTGGCCTGAAGGGCTTGTTTCCACACTGTGGAGAATCTAATTAATCTAAATCTTTTATATTACTAGCTTAACTTAGTGACATTTAATCTTTTCCGTGCATGTCTTTTTCTAGGTTATCCTCTGGATTTTAAGAAGATCCTAATCTTCACCTACTTTTAATGCTTTTTCTTTTGCTTTTACATCATCCCTTACTTCCTTTGCCAGCCATGATTACCGCAAGATAACACCAAGCTACTTACCAAATGATTCATTTACAGGTAGGTAAGCCTTGACAACAAACATGGGTGTGCCTGCAACATGGGATTCTTCAAACACGTGACCACGTTTCCTATTCAGTACACCATAGATACCACCAACCACTTGCTCCGGGCACTGTAATTCAAAGAAACATGACTCCAAATTATTCTGTTCATTGTCAAAGAAAGTGACAATGACAATAACTTGCATGTCTTGATAATCACATTTTAAAAAATTGAAGTGTGGCTGTTCTATGAAACCGTAAAATAGCTGGTTTTAAATGGTGTCACAAGAGGAATCAGAAAATCCATCAATAATTCTGTTGCAAAGCCAGCATTCAATATTTGCTTGTGTAGCAGAATGCCTCCTGGAGACCCAGAATTTAATTGTTCCTCAAAAGATGATCAGTTCAGAGAATCCATTTCCAATAGGAAACGAATAACCAGTGGAAAATATGTAATCCATAGAGTGCCGTTAAAATCAGGTAACGTGTGAATTTATAAAACCCATTTCAAGAGATTGGGAAAATCAAATGGTATAATTAAAAGCACCCAATACCTGAATCTCAACCAGGTAGACAGGTTCCATAATTCTCGGCTGGGCAGTCAGCACACAGGCATACAGACATCTTCTTGCAGTGGGAATGATCTGACCACCACCACGGTGGATAGCATCAGCATGCAGGGTTACATCATGAATGTCAAATCGCACTCCACGCATGTTCTCATCACAGAGAGCACCCTGAAGAAGAAAAAGTGGAAGATATTACTTTCTTGCTTGCTCCGAAAAAGGACAAGTTACACAAGATGATAACTTTGACACATTTTTAAAATATTAAACTTTCCTTTAAAATTAAGGTCAGTTTCACAGAAGTTTTTTCAGCTATTTAAACATGTCCACATTAATCACTACAAATACCATACTATGTAATTGGCTGGTGTCCAAATGACTACTGGAGATGAAAAATCTAACAGCACTTATTACACACAGAAAACCTCACCTCTTTGGTTGCCCACTGAAATCCAGCAACGACACTGTCCTTGATTTCATTGAGATACTGGACTCCTTTAGTCACATCAACCAATATGTTGGGGCCTGTGCCATCAGGTCCAAAGCACCATATTTTACGAGCTTCCGTGACATCCCATTCATACTTTTCAGCAAGATATCTGGCTCGCTGTTTGAGCTCTTGACGGGCAGTAACTTCACCCTTGTCAATGTCTTCTGGAAGGCCCTCTGCCAATGGTCTAGCTTTCATGTACAGCCTGTTGTGCTTGTTGGGAGACTTTGACAAGCACATTACGTCGGACTCTTCAGTAACAGTCTCACGGTAAGACACAACTGGGTCGGATTTCTAGACAAAAATAAGAACGCCGATTATTTGCAGATTCACTTCAGTGGAATCAACCTTCCGCTATCTTCCAAGAGTCTTACCTTAATGGGAATACAAGCATGGTCCTCTTCAAGATCTTTCAGGCAGATTTCCAAATGCAGCTCACCAGCACCAGCAATGATGTGTTCCCCAGATTCCTCAATGATACACTTAAATATAGAGGCAAGGGAGATTTAGCAATGAAGTGATTCATTCTTACCCCACTAACCCAATTTACTAAGCAACACAAACAATCTACCTGCACCATGGGGTCAGACTTAGCGAGACGCTTCAGTCCTTCAACCAATTTCGGCAGATCAGCTGGATTTTTGGCTTCAACAGCAACACGTACAACAGGGCTGACGCTGAACTTCATCACTCTCAGGTTGTGAGCCTGGTCGTAAGTGGTAATGGTACCGGTCTTCACGAGATACTGATCAACACCAACAAGGCCAACAATGTTTCCACAAGGCACATCTTCAATAGGCTCCACATAACGGCCCATCATCAGAATTGTTCTGCAAATTAAAATAAAAATCTGTTCAGTAATAGATAGGAAGAATTCAACAAGTTATAGCTTCAGGAATAACTATACAAAAGAAATTTCAGTATTATTTATTCACTTTTAGCTACTATGTAATATTTCAAGAGGGCAGGTAGACAGGCATTTAAACATTTAATACACCGTCTGGCAGACACTCAAGACCCTAACTGAATCAGTCTGCCACTAAAATAAAAACTGCATTTTAGCTTGGCAAAAATTAAAACTGAGTTGTAAATGCTACTGAAATTACAAGGTTTTAAACAAAGGAAGACATTTACACCACACCACCAACCTTTGGATAGGCTTCAGGTAAAGGTCTTCCTTCTTGCCCGGAGTGTAATTTGGTCCCATAATTCGGACCTTAAGACCAGTGGAAACAACACCGGAGAAGACACGGCCAAAGGCATAGAACCTGCCCTTGTCAGTTGTGGGCACCATCTTGGAGATGTACATCATCAGTGGGCCTTTTGCGTCACAGTTCTTGATGCCTTATAAAACCAAACAAAAGTTTAAATTATTTCTTCACACTAAGCTCCCTAACAACCAAGAAAAAATTAAAGTCCCCTTGGCCAGATAGTTAGGGGTCTAAATGCAAAAATGCAAACCAAGTTAAGCATGAACAATGTGACAAAAGGTATGTAGAGGTGGTAGGTGGTCTTTTGAATTCTTAATTGCAAGATAATATACAAGTTGGAGTATATAACAAAACGTTGTTACAATTTATAAAGACAGAGCAAGGGAGTGAGCAATAGAATAGTCAGTTCAGATCATTTAATCAAAGGTATAGCATGTGGGTGCTCTTGAATATCATTGTTTACTGAGCACTTCTTTGCTCAGAATCAAAGTTTGAGAAGCTTTAGCAGAGGTTGAACCGGTTGCTGAACTGACATGACATCTGGGAGGGGGACAAGACATTATCTGGAATTCTTTGCATCAGGAGGCAGTCACACCACTTAAAGTCTCCTTCAGAGCTCCTCAAAGATCAACAAGGCTGCCTACCTATGGAACCACAGGTGGTGAGTGAGATACTAAACATATTTTGAGTCAGTATGGATTGTGGAGGTCACGGAAACTTAAGAACTTCAGCAAATAAAGTGATACCATGAAATGTGTCAATATTTTATAAGAGGTGGTACTGAACATCTTGAAATGGGACTTGATTGGGTGTACCCCATACCTTTGTGGAAACTAGAAAAGATTGCTGGACCCTTTGTTGAGGTATTTGCATCAATAGTCACGGGTGAGATGCCAGAAGACTTGTGGTTGACTAATGTGGTGCCATTACTTAAGAAAGATGGCGTGCAAGAGTCAGGGAATGACAGGCCAGTGATATTAAGTTGTTGGAGGGGATTTTGAGTAACAGGATTTGCACATGTTCAGTAGTGCGTCACAAGGATCAATATTGTGTCCACTTTTTTTTTTGCCATTTACATAAATGACTTGGTTGTGAATATAGAAATTTCAGAGTCAAAAAGTGTGGTGCTGGAAAAGCATCAAAGGAGAGTTGACATTTCAAACAAACTCTTCATCAGGAATGGGAGGAGGGGGCCCAAGAGAAAAATGGTAGGGGGGGGGGGGGGAAAGAAGAGGGGAGGAAAGAGTGGGGCTGGGGCAAGGTAGCTAGAAATGCGATAGGTAGATGAAGGTGGGGGCGATGGTGCTACGTTGGAGTGGACAGGTGGGAAGGAAGGAAGATTGGCCTGTAGGATAGTTCAAGAGGGTGATGTGGAGTTGGAGAGTTGGATCTGTGATAAGGTGAGGGGAGGGGCAATGAGGAAACTAGTGAAATAAACTTGATCCATTGATTGGAGTGTCCCAAGGCAGAAGGTGAGGTGTTCTTTCACCAGACGTCAGGTGGCTAGGATTTGGCAGTGGACGACGCCCAGGACTTGCATGTGCTTGGTGGAGTGGGAGGGAGAGTTAGTGTTCAGCCATAGGGCGGTGGGGTTGATTGGTGCGTGTCCCAGAGATATTCTGAAATGTTCCGCAAGTTGGCATCCTGTCTCCCCAATGCAGAGGGGGCCACATCAAGAGCAACAGACAGTGGACGAGATGCAAGAAAATCTGTTAGATGTGGAAGTATCCTTCGGAGCCTTGGATGCAAGTGAGGGGAAGAGGTGTGGGTACAGGTTTTACACCACAGGTGGTAGCAAGAGAAGGTGCTAGGGGTGAAGGGTATGAACCTAACAAGGCAGTCGCAGAGGGAATGGTGTCTGCGGAAAGGTGATAGGGGCAGGGATGGAAATAAAATTCTGGTGGTGAGGTCTGTCTGTAGGTAGCAAAAATGTCAGAGAATGATTGGTTGTATCCGGAGATTGGTGGGGTGGAAGGTGAGGACCAGGGGGTGTTGTGTCCTTGTTGCAGTTTGCGGGGTGGGGTTCAGGAGCAGACCTGCAGGAAGTCGACGTGATGCACTGGATGAAATTTTGACCACGTGAGGGGAAAACTAGTCCTTGAAGTAGGAGTGCCACACTTTTTGACTGACCTTTAGCATCTTCAGTCCTTTCTCCTAAAATAGGAAGTATGGTTACTAAGTCGCAGGGTGTCAAACAGGTGGTGTAATGGACAGTGAAGGAGGTCACCTCAAAAGTACAAAAGGACCTTGTCTAGGATATCTGTTCAACATGGATGAGTGGGACAAAAAGGATCTGTTTCTGTGCTATACAACAGACTCTAGGTTAAGTGGTCAGTGAGAGAGGGCATTACTGAGGGTGCAAGGTAGAAAAGAGGCTGCATGGATGAATAGGTAAAAACAATGACTGAATGCTGGAAACCAGATTCTGGATCAGTGGTGCTGGAAGAGCACAGCAGTTCAGGCAGCATCTGAGGAGCAGTAAAATCGACGTTTCGGGCAAAAGCCCTTCATCAGGAATAAAGGCAGAGAGCCTGAAGCGTGGAGAGATAAACTAGAGGAGGGTGGGGGTGGGGAGAAAGTAGCATAGAGTACAATAGATGAGTGGAGGAGGGGATGAAGGTGATAGGTCGGGGGCGGGTGGAGTGGATAGTGGGAAGAGGAAACCTGGGAGTTGCAGTGGGAGTTTAGCATGGCACGATAGGACAGGAAGTCATTCAACTGGGGGGACAAGAAAGAATATAGTAGTAGGGTATAGTATTGCGAGGGGATTGCAAAGAGATAATACCCCAATCGTGCCTGTCCAGTGCCAAATGCTCAGGCTGGGCCACAGATGTAGCAACCAGAATTCCCTTTAGTTTTCTTTCAAGCTATGTGGGCCCCAAAAGGTTGATACAGAATAGAGAAGCTTGGACACAATCATGCAGCTTAAAGGGAACATTGGTACCAAAAGCATAGGTGAAGCGAAGAGAGAGGTTTTGCATAGTGCATGAAGAACTAGGCACCAAATTGAATGGTAGGCCCTCAAGAATATTATAATTGATAATATTACCTCAGCCACATTCAAATTTCCTTGTGAACCTCCTTTTTGTGAAAGGAGAGATGTATGTGTCACCTAAAGACCAATTTGGGAGAAGTGGATTCCAGAGTATGGGCTACTACCATACTCTAGGATACTGGCAGCGAGTACTGTTAGAATGGTCTACACTTGCTGGCATCAACCACATAACTCCCACTATTTGCATCTCCGTTAAGTCCGAGATATGCAGCACAGAAACAAATACTTCGGTCCAACTTGGCCCATGCCAACCAGATATCCTAAATATATCTAGTTTTGTTTGCCAGTACTTGGTCCATATCCCTCTAAAGCCCTCCTTTTCATATACCAATCCAGATACCTTTTAAATGCTGTAATTGTACCCACCTCCACGACTTCCTTTGGCAGCTGATTCCATACATGCACTACCCTTTTAAATCATTCCCAGCTCACCATGAACCTATGCTATCTAGCTCTGGATACCCCCTCACTCCAGGGAAAAGACCAGTCTATTTACCCATCTATTTACCCTATTCCTGCCATTCATGATTTTATGAACCTCGATGAAGGTCACCCCTCAGCCTCCAATATTTAGGAAAAATAGCCCCAGTCGATCAGCCTCGCCTTATAGGTGCAAACCTGGCAACATCCTTGAAGTGGTTCAGAAAAGTTTCACAACATCTTTCATCTCCAACAGGAAGATCAGAATTGCACACAATATTCCAAAAGTGGCCTAACCAATGTCCTGTATAGCCACAACATAATCTTCCAACTCCTATACTCAACCAATAAAGACAGGCATACCAAATGCCTCCTTTGTTATCCTAGGTAAAAACAATGACTGCACATGCTGGAAACTACAAGTCTAGATTAGCATGGTGCTGGAAAATTATAGGTCAGGCCGCATCCAAAGAACAGGAAAATTGACATTTTGGGCAAAAGAGAGATCCACTCTGCAGGCACCCTGCCTCTATTCCTGATCAAGGACTTTTGCCCGAAACATCGATTTTCCTGCTCCTTGGATGCTGCCTGACCTGCTGTGCTTTTCCAGCACCATTCTAATCTAGACTCTTGTTATTCTGTCTACCTGAGACTCCACTTTCAAGGACATATGAACCTGCACTCCAAGATCTTTATTCAGCAACACCCCTCAGGACCTTGCAATCAAATGTATAAACCCTGCCCAGATGTGCCATTTCAAAATGCAGCACCTCACGTTTTAAACTAAATTCCACCTGTCACTCCTCAGCCCACCTGACCAAGATTCCATTGTACTGAGGAAACCTTCACAATCCACCACCTCTAACTTTGGTGTCATCTGCAAACTTACCAATCATTCCCATGTCCACATCCAAATCATTTAAGTAATGCAAAGCAGTGGACCTAGCATTAATCCTTGCTGGACAACACTGGTCACAGGCCTCCAGTCTGAAAAGCAACCCTCCACCACTACCCTTCTTGTCTTCTACCTTCGAGCCAGTTCTGTATTCAAGTAGCTAGTTCTCCCTCCATTCTGAGATCTCTAATCTGGATAATAATCCAGGAATAAACCAAATCAAGACTTGAGATTACAATAACAAAACTGAAGACCCTGTATCTGAACATATCAATTTATTACTTGATGAGTTCTATATTTCAATAGCCATGATCTGATAGTCATTATGGAGACATGGTTCCTGAATGTTGAGGGGTGAGACACAAACAAAAACTAGGTACATGTTGATATAAACTGTTAAAATCAAGGATGGCATTTGTTCAGTAGTTAAAGACAATCCATTAACAAAATGGAACAAAAGCAAAAACATTCAAAAATATTGTGACAAAAGACTTCAGATCTGCATACAAACTGGAAAAAATTGTTAGCGTCCCCATTAGATTCCCTGACATCGTTCCTCCAGTGATGATTAATATTAATTTCCTCACCACCTTTTGTCATTTGATTCAGTAATTTTGGAATACTACAAGTGTCTTTCAGGACTTCTCGTCTAACTTGATTCATTTCCCTAGCCTCGTTCCAGAAGAACTATATAGACTCGGTCCTAGACTCAGCTCATTTCCACTGAAGTTTTAAAGGCTGAGGGGCAATCAAATTGATAAAAAGGTGGCCATGGAAAGGACGCTTCTTCAGTGGCTCAGTCCAGAATTAGACAGCATCTTCTGCTCCTACTCTATTTAACTCCAGTGCAGTAATACAAACAGTTCTGAAGTGGAACCTGAAGCAAATTTTGAACACCAACACCAAATTTACAGCTGACATGAAACAATGCAATCATTAAAAATCAAAAATGCAAGAGGCCAGAAGGATAGAAATGATAAGCTGGAAGTAGCTTTAACACAAAGATCAATTTGGTTTGTCTCAAAAGGTCAGAGAGAGTATAAGTTATCTTCCAACTACAATTAATGCAAGTAGACAACTGTAGTCTCATCAAGATTTGAGGACAGCAACAGATGCTGCAGGCTTCAATAATATCAGTCAGCACTGTCAACAGGTGCCTAAAATAATCTGAGTAAAAGGAGCAGATTTAATAGTGTTGCAAAGATGGAGATGTGATTAGGATAACGGTCTTAAAAAGGACAGAGGGTTTTTTTCCTGACAAATGTCAGGAACGTGTCCGATTTACATCGGAGTGGATTTGGGATAAAGTGGCTCACAATGAAAGGTGTCAGAGGATTCGCATATTAAGGAAGTTGCTACAAGAATAAGATTTGTTGCTTGTTCAGCCACATCTGTCATGTTGCCCAATGCCACAAGAGAAACAAAACCAGAATATCTTGCTCTTGCAGTGATAATTCATTGTTTGGAGAGTGAAGGGGATACATACAAAAGAAATGGTACTCAACTAATATACGTTGAAGAATGAACTCATGGTAAAGTGGTAGCACCCCTAAATCTGGGCCATGAAGTTCAGCTTCAATTCTCAAAGCACCCCAGATGTGCCATGACATGCCTGGCAGATTTGATTAGATTAGATTACTTAAGTGTGGAAACAGGCCCTTCGGCCCAACAAGTCCCCACCGACCCACAACCCAGCCATTCCCCTACATTTACCCCTTTACTTAACACTACGGGCAATTTAGCATGGCCCATTCACCTAACCTGCACATCTTTGGACTGTGGGAGGAAACCGGAGCACCCGGAGGAAACCCACGCAGACACAGGGAGAATGTGCAAACTCCACACAGTCAGTCGCCTGAGTCGGGAATTGAACCCAGGTCTCTGGCGCTGTGAGGCAGCCATGCTAACCACTGTGCCACCGTGCTGCCCACTAAGTAAGTATCTACTGGATAGTTGGTCTAAGTACATTTTTAACATACCCATGGCAGCCTCATCATCAGGAGGTCCCTCATACAGAAGGTCACAACGATATTTCTGAGCGGTGACAGGCGATGGGAGGTGTATGGTGATCATCTGCAACAACGCATCACCAGCAGGCAACCAGCGACGCATAACAGCCTGCATACAATAAAACATTTTTCAAAAATAAAGATCACAGCCAAGAAGCAGGGGTAAAGTAAAGTCAGCACTGTTTGCAACACGAGAAATGAGTTGATACTAAGAAATTAAGGCCTGGAGCATTATGCTTGAAATAGGCCAAGTAGTCTAATAACTCTTCAATATGGCAGCAAGGAAGCGAGTGCACACTAGTCCTACTAACTCGTGAGAAAGATGACAAATCAAAATGAATTGAGGGGAGTGTATGTCACCAGAACCATAATCCTGATATGGGCAATAAAGCATGATAGTATGGGCAATATTTTTGCTATTGAGAACAGAGCTATCCACCTTTAGCAGAGGTTTGCCCTCTTTGGATTTATCTTCATTGTCCAGCTTTATATCTAGCTTCTGAATCAATTTTTCGGTTTCATCCTTCTTGAAATTCATAATTGCATCAAAGACCTATGAAGAAAACCAAAAACATTACTCTACAAAGAAATAACTTCAGTCCATGTATTGGACTATGTGACAACATTTACTTACAATTGTTGTTTAGATCAAACTCTAGGTTAAAATATACAAGTTCTTGAGCTTCAGACATTTGCTTTTCATCACTGAACAGTCAGGTCAAAGTGAAGAAATTACAGAAAGGTCATCACATCAAGCTCAATAACATTTGCTCACATGCTAGTTCATGATCTTACCTTGAAGATGGGATCCAAGACCAGTTGACAGAAAGTTCTGGGCAACTTCTTGCCATCAGCATTGGTAGCAGACTTGCTGAATTTACCAGCAGCCGGATCAAAATACCTGAAATTGCGATGGACAATTAAGGAGTTTTCAAAAGCCAATGCAGAAAAACTGGCAGAAATCAGCAGCCACTTTGAACTAAGTATGTGAAGCAAAGAATGGTCAAGTTGTAAATGCAAATTAATTACAAGAATACTTCTGTCTGCTAGTGTATTTGACACATTGCCTGTCACAAACAGAAAGTCTCAACCATTTAAAAGTTGGACAAGGCAGAGGCACGTTACATGCAAAGGAATAACTTGGCACTGGCCTGGAGGACAACTGTTGGACAGGTGTCCCCAGTACTTCAATGGCACAAGAAAATCTGAGTGTACAGGTAGACAATGACCCAAACTACTTCCTTTTACCCTATAAAAACGCTTCTCTACATGAACAAAATGAGCCAAGTATTTTCGCACTTGGACTGGTTTCTAGAACAGGAAAATCAGCAACTCACCTGTCACCCCAAAGTTTTTTCATCATATCCTCTACTTTCTTGGCACGGTCTTCTGGAGAAAGGGCAGTATCACCCTTAGCAGAAAATTTGGCAACGTACATTTCTGCAAACTGCTTTAGGGTGAAAGCCCAACCATGGAGTCCAGAACCAAAACCAACTGTTCCAAAAACTGGATCAACCTGGAAAGGAGAAAGAAAACTCAGTGGGCCTGGTGGCACTTAGTATAAAGAATCACAATCCACAGATTAGTGCCGTCACTAGTCATGCATCAGAGCCATTCGCATCTGAACTAGATAGACAGACAGTGTTCCGTGAAAGTTTTTTTTGGGGGGGGTGGAGTGGAGATGGGTGGGGTGGAGATGGGTGGGATGGTGGTATATAAATAGACATGCTTAAACAGAAGCTCAGATGGATGGTTTCTGTTTTAAAAATGGGCTAGTTTGAAAATTCCTTAATGCAGCCATATGCTGCATTAGCTTATAACATGAGCTCCAAAGCCACAAATCAAAACTGGTTAAGCAGCTGTAAATTTTGGAAGATGAAGTGAACTTAAATAGCAGCAAGTAATACGTACAAAACAAAGTCTGACACCACTCTGAGCAAGATACTAAACCAGTTCCCCCTCAGACTCATGTTTCAATTTATTTTCCCCTTACTAGCTGGAAACAGCACATTTGAACAGAATAGAGTCACATCCTTTAACCAACAGCATGTTAAGTAGGAAATGTTCAAATCTGACAGCGTGTGGAAAGTCAGAGACATTAACTTGGTTTCTCCCTTCTGATGTCGTTCCTTCACTTCCAAAGTGACCAGCAGAAACATGAAAACAGCAGACAGACAGTAGAAAACTTAAAGGTGTGGCTCAACCATATAAGCTATCAAAGATCTGAAATCCAAAGCAATACAAACATTAGGCAAATAAAAATGTTCTTCTAGAACAATCAGGCAGAAGCCAATTACACACAGGTAAACAAGTGGGAAGGTGGAAGAACAGAACCAAACAGCGTCAGGTGCTGGAGAAATCAATGTTTCAGGTGTGACCCTTCAAGGCTGAAGGAGGGTTACACCCAAAATGTTGACTTCTCCACCTCCTGATGCTGCCTGGCTTGTTGTGTTCTTCCAGCCTCCTGTTTGTCGACCTTGGACTCTAGTATCTGCAATCATTTTGTCTCTAATTACACATGGGAGCATGAACAATCCTCAGAGTTTATACAATTCTGGGAATTGGCTATTAAGTTGGAGAATGAAAAATGTCAGTTAACATTCTGGGGACAACACGAGAAAACAGGGACCAGTACACTGAACTATAGTATCAGATGAAATGAAAAAGGAGTCACACTTTCATCAGTTCGGAGACAAGCGTCACTGGACTCAATGTTAACTTTGCTCTGTCTCCACAGATGCCGCTGGAAAAACAGGTCTGCCAATGTCTGTTTCAGTTTGTGTTTCAGATCTTCAGTGTCCACAATTTTTTGCACTGAATACTCACTGGTATTGGATGGGCACAGCTCATTTTATAACACAGCAAAATGGATTGATTAAAATCTCATGAAATCCTTTTAATTCCACTTTACCATGATGTTTCCCATGGGACCACACTCATCTTCACCGTAGGTAGAGATGATGACATTGACATTTTCCACAATGCGCTGGAAGGTCTGGTAGAGCTCTTCTGTACAAAGTTGCAGTTCAAGCAAGGCACGGTCCATTTTGTTCATCATCAGCACAGGTTTGATACGTTCAGCAATAGCCTGGCGCAGCACAGTTTCAGTTTGCACACATACCCCTGGAAATAAGCAACAATTCCACTCATCAGGTTAAACTTATAATTGAAGCAATTTTCACCTAGACACTTACCAAGAAAGCTGGACCAGAATGGAGGGATTATATGTACAATTCTCAATTGAGTTTCAAAACTGAAGCCAGTATGTCATATCACAATTATAGCAGAAAAATCAAACGCTTGGCCTAAATCCTTGTCCACAAATGCACTGCTATACAGTTCTTAAAAATTATTGAAAAAAGTTCAGGAACTTTAAGGCTTGTTTCCCTTATATCATGCTTCCATTGAGTTGATTAGCATCCAGACAGTGTGGAAGCACCCAAAGAGCATTCCACTCAGACCCACCTCCCTACCCCAACCCCCGGTCCCTGAATTTCCCATGGTTTATTCACCTAGCCTGCACATCTTTGGACTGGGACAGGAAGTTCACGCAGACATGGGAGAATGTCCAAACTCCACACTGTCACTCAAAGGTGATATTGAACCAGAACCCCTGGCATTGAGGCAGCAGTGCTAACCACTGGGCCACCTTGCCACCCCATATACCTTGATGGAGAGTGACTTCATAACTAAGTCTTTGTGCAAAATGTTGGCCACAGGAACGATTGTCACTTACCAGAGACACAGTCTACCACAACAAGGGCGCCATCAGTTACACGCAGAGCAGCTGTTACTTCAGAGGAAAAGTCGACATGCCCAGGTGAGTCGATCAGGTTGATCAGGAAGCCACTGCCATCCTTGCACTGTTTGATGAAAGCCAAATCTTCATCCTTGAGCTCATAAAACAGGGAGATGGCACTGCACGAAAACTCAAAATTACTACATTATTCCTTAAAACAATGAGCTAGCACCAAGCTTTATAATAGGAAAGCAGCAATTACACAACACTAGAGTTTTATTAGAATTGGTACTCTAGTACAGCAAGATCACATGAAAAGAAACATACATAAAAGGATGAGACCATGATCAGGTTAAGAGCTATGCACAAATCACCAGACTTTTTGGGATGTAGCAGTAGAATCCCCTTGATAGACGAGGAGGCGGCTGGCAGAACACAGCAAGCCAGGCAGCATCAGGTGGTGGGGAAGTCCATGTTTCAGTTGTAAACCTTCTTATAGGCTGAAATCCTGCAGTCTTGAAGTGTTACACCCAAAATGTCAACTTCTCCATCTCCTGATGCTGCCTGGCTTGCTGTGTTCTTCCAGCCACCTGCCTGTCTATTTTGGATTTCAGCATCTGCTGTTTTTCGTCTCTAAAATCTCCTTGCAGTATTACAGCAAATATTTACACTCGGACTTGAACCCAAGACGAGTAAAGTGCAGCTCATTAAAAAAGGAAAAAAATTAAATCACTCACGTTGACTTAATGGTGATGCATCTTTCTTGTTCATCCTTGCGAGTGTCAGTGAACCTGGTTTCACCAGCACGGGCAGAAGCAATAATCCCAGCTTTTGACACCAGAGAGTCAGTAAGAGTGGACTTGCCGTGGTCAACATGCGCAATCACAGACATGTTACGGATGTTGGACTTCTTGTCCATGATGGCACGGATCTGGTCTACTGTGAAGTTCACCTAGAAACCGATTATTATATAATATCAGTACAAGTGCCAAGTCCCTGACTAAAAATGAAGTCAGGCAGATCAGTAAACTACTGGTATGCCCTGACAAATTTGGCTCAACCACTGCGTCATTTATGAACCCAAGGTAACTGTGTAGGAGACTCTTTCCCATTCCATAAATAGAACCAAAAAAAACAGGACTAGCCCACTGTTATTCCCTTCGCCACCAGAAAAAAAACAGGCATCTTTGACGGATCAGAATGCTCTACACCACTTATAACGCAGCACGTTTAATCAGTAATGCAAACCGACGCCTCATTGCAAAAAAAAGGACTAAAAAATTCAAGCCAAAACATACCATATTGACCTTAAAAAAATCAGGGACTACGATCAATACCCTGTATCAGAGGTCGGACTGACACATCACGTGTGTAAAACACACACACACACACAAGCCGCTTTGGAAAGCTGATCACGTTAATGCACCGTGTGCCGCAATCAATCCCATTCCTCCAACAGGGCGAGATGAGTCAGGCTCAAGCTGCTGCCAAATAAAATGCAAAGGAAGGAGGCCGGCCCCGGGATGGGGGGGGGGGTGGACAGACAGGGGGAAGAAGCCACGTCCCCGGCGACAATCCACCCTGAAACCCAGGGACTCCAGCTCCACGTGGCGGCGGGGGACCGGGGCACGGCCCCGGGGGGGGTAAAACGGTCTGCGGTTGGTACCGGCCTAGCCCTCTCCCCCTCCCCATTCCACCCCGCCCCGAGTGACGCACAGCCGCACCCAGAGGGGCCGGAAACCCAGTGACAGCTCCGACCCTGCCCGCCTTTCGCCCCGCTTTGTCCCGCCCCGGACCCTCACTCCGAAATCCCCCCCCCCCCCCCCATTACCCGCTTGCCCAGGTTACGGGCAGAAACATACCCCCCTCCCCTCCCCCATTCCGCTTCACTGTGATTGCGCATCACCGCGGGCGGCCCGTAGCCCATCCCCCTCCCTCCATTGTCGGGCCCACTAACGGCTCTCCCCCCACCCCCCCCATCTGCGAAAAAGCGGCAATATCGGCGCCTGGACGGAGCCATCCAGCCTCAATACTGAGCGGAAATAGCGATGAAGCGCCCGGCGCGCATCCCCCCACTCGGTGGAGACGCCGCCGACTCACCATTTTGCCGGATGGGGCTAGATTGCTTGTTTCTCAGGCTCCGGCTTCTATCCGCCTCACAGGACGGGCGGATGAGAAAAGGACCGGTTCCAGCAACTTCCGGGCCTTTTACCAACCGCAGCTGCGTCACGTGGCACCGCCGTAGGCCCGGTCCTCCCGAGCAGGGGGCCCACTGTTGGAAGGGAGGGTCAACTGCAACTCATCACAATCAAGCGTTAAGGGAGTTCGACCTGAGTGTTAGTCTGCAAAAGACAGATACAAATGTGTTCAACATCAACTTTCTGATCATGAATCAGAACTTTATGATGGTAACAAACTCCAGCTCATGGAGTCATACAGCGCAGAGACAGACCCTAAGGTCCAACGAGTCCACTCCGGCCATAATCCTAAACTGAATTTGTCCCACCTGCCTACTTTGCTCCATATCCTTCCAAACATTTCTTATTCATATACATATCCAAGTGTCTTTTAAACATTGTAACTGTACCTGCATCCATCACTCCCTCTACTCTTTATTCTATAGTGATAAATCTCCTGCAGCAGATTAAATTCTAGTCGGAAGCAAAATTTCACCTTATGCACCAATGCGTGTTCATTAACCGTCTCTGCATCTTGTCTCACTCTTTTAACTTTCTGTTAGCGACATAAGTACTTATCATCTCTGGAAGTCAGTTTTTAAACTCCTCCAGCAGAATAATCTCTCTTAGAGCCCAATATGTCATAGAATTATAGAGATGAACAGCATGGAAACAGACCCTTCGGTCCAAATTATCTTGCCAACCAAATATCCCAATCCAATCTAGTTCCACCTGCCAGCACCTGGCCCATATCCCTCCCAAACCCTTCCTATTCACATAACCATCCAGATGCCTTCTAAATGTTGCAATATTACTAGCCTCCACCACTTCCTCTGGCAGCTCATTCTATACACGTACCACCCTCTGCATGAAAAACTTGCCCCCCTTAGATCTCTTTTATATCTTTCCCCTCTCACCCAAAACTACGCCCTCTAGTTCTGGACTCCCCCAACCGAGGGAAAAAAAATTGTCCATTCATCCTGTTCATGACCCCCATGATTTTACAAACCTCCATGAGGTCACCCCTCAGCCTTGTCTATTTTTTAAGGCCCACACCCATCTGTCAAATTTGCTGTGCTTAATTCTTTCAAACTTAACGTCTAACCTGATTCTTCCTTTATGTTTCTGAACTGCTGTATATACACTTCTGGTACCCATTCACAGACACTCAAAATAGCCTGTTTGACATCTCCAGAATCTCTTAATCCTCATCTGACAGCGCTGCAAATACATCAGTGGCCCCACCTACCAGCTTTGCTTGAACTAGCATTACCCACGAGTTCTCAGGTCACTCCATCCACGGAGCCAATTTTTCTAAGAAGTAAAAAATCCTTTGATAGCATTCTCATTGAAATGTTGCTGTGTCTTGACACATTTGTATACATTTACCTTTTTCCTTCATCACCATCCTGTTAACTTGATTTTCTGCCTAATTCACAACTTCTTCAGTTCAAACTGTCTTGCTTCTCCTCTCTCTCTTTCTCTCTCCCTTTGTCTTTCTCTCTTTCTTCCTCTTTGTTCCGCTAAGAATCTTCTCTTCCTTTGATTTTGCTCTAACTCAAGCCTTTCATCGGCAATTAAATTTTAGCTATTTCCAAAGATTCTAATGGCTTTTCCAGCACATTTAAATGTTCAGTTATTTCCGTAATAATTGCATCTTTTTTCAGAGACACAGGCAATTCCAGCTCCAGTTTGTTTGCCAATTGTCGCAGCTTTGCCTTGCTCACCTTTTGTAAACTCCCAAAGTCACTTCTTCCACCTCCAAAACACATTTAGGAACAGAAAGTGCCATTTCTCTCACACTAATCTAACCAACTACAAGTAGCTGAAGTTAAACACATTTTTCTCACCTAAATTTTATTTAAAGGTCTAGGACACTAACTGCTAAATGTGTTTAACTCTGCTGGGACATTTTGTACCCCAAATCTGTTCAAATCTTTCCAAAGCCATCCAGATCTGTCTAAACCTGTCCAAATCCTAGGTGACGAGTCCCCAAACTGTTATAACGTCGAGGTTGAACCCTCTGTTAATTAAAACTAATACTCCAGAAAAGCTCGCCTCACCTCATAATCTACTAAAACTGTCAGTGAGTGAAAGAGAAACTTTGATTTTCACTGTTTAAAGGAAAAAAATAACAATTTATTCTCCTCACTCTGACAATGAACACCAACACCAATCTGAGCCCCTTTTTTCTTAACTAATTACTATCTGATCCCAACTCTATTAAAATGCTGCTCCACTTACACAATTGTTAAACATTACAACAACCTAATCGCTTCAATTCCATTCAGTCTCTTATGATGTCTTCTTTCCAGTCTTCCGAATCTGTAATTTCCTTCTGATTCTGCTGTCTTCTCCCTGGGTCATCATCTTGATGTTTATTACAAGATGGGCAATTAGCTCTCCAGTTTCTTTCTTTATGGCAGTTGCTCTCTGACCAATTTTCAAAATGTCCTCATTCTATACTCCCCCACCCTCCCTCCACCAACATCAGATTCTCTTATTGGTTCGATATTGGTAAAACAATAAATTCAAACTTGATTAGGTTTTAGTATCCTGGGGCATAATGTAAACTAATTGGTTAAATTTGAATTGTTGTCAAAACAGCAACCAAAACTCAGGTATCACAGCCAAATGTTATGTATTTCCATTTTTCCAATAACACACTTGAGAACGTTTATAGCCTTAAAACTTGTCTCTTCCAGACGATGACTTGCCAGACGAGACACTTGACTTATTAAGAATACAAATCGACTGAATGGACTAATTATACTTGTATAAGTCAAGTAGTTGTCATTAAATGACAAAAGGAGGGAATGAGAAAATCTATAGCCTTAAAAGTTGTCTTTAAACATTTAGATTAACATGTAATGCTGAATTATAGAACACATTTACTGCACTAGAAAATAGACTGGCAGGAAGGCTCAGAGGAAGGGGGGATCTTAAGGAATGCAGAAGGTAGGGACAGCCGTGCTCACCAAGTGATAACAGGATGCTGGAAGACAATTAAGAGCATTGGTGAATCTATGTGAACAGGACACCAAGTGATAACATTCACAGCCGTTCCCTTGTGAAATTAATGATAGTGTTTGATTCTGACTCTGAAACAAAACTTGGCACGATCAAAAACTTTGTAATTAATAGTTAGATGCTGCCAATTATAATGGATTCTTATTACCTCTTGCAGACACAGAGAGAAAAAAAATCTTTGCTGACTTGAAACATCAAAAGAACACGAGAGAGAGAGAGAGAGAGAGAGGCCATTTTAGTGCTGAGGCTGTTGGAGTCAGTAGAAAATTAACTCTTTGTGCTCTTGCTATGGATTGAATTTAATTGCATTTTGAGACTTCTTGATGATTTTGAGCAGCCATTACTGTTATGAAATGCAAACTCTGTAAAAGGTAATATTGATAAAGCTTTAACTTACTTGCTGTTTTTACAGACCATGATTGCCCCACTGTCAATTCTAAGTAGTTAGATCTTATATCTTATTTGATTTTGAATCACAAACTTGAAAAGAAGGCATGTTTAGTTCGAGATTAATTAATCATTTTAAATACAACCTTGAGGTAACATTTCAACCTCAGGTACAGAATAATTCCGTGCTTAAGATAAAAAGCAGGAACCTGTTCCCAGCTTAAAATTATTCTAAACCTAACATTGAAGAGATTTTGACACAATCTGTCAGGAAGCCATTTTATGGTCAAAGCTTTGCCCTCCTTGCTAAGAAGCCATTTTGTAAAACAATGATATCAGACATGCAAGCTCTGCAAGGTTACCTTATGACATCTTAATTTAGACTGGCACTTCTTTATAGGAACTTATCTAGCCAGCAGACGCCTAACTTGGCTAGATTTGTTTTTCCCACTTGATGGATAGCTCAAGGCCTGTAGGAGTGATCAGTCAAGTGTACACAGACCTGCCAATTAACTTTTCTTCCTTACGAATTACTGTCTTTCACTGCATTATTAAGAATATGCAGTGTTTTTTTAAAACTTTTGGATAAAGGAAGCCACTTTGTATCAGTACATTGGAGTAACCTGCTGGGGCACTTGAAGAGCCGGTACCTTACTTTCCTAGGTTATTGGAACCTAGTTAGTTTAGCTTATAGGTATCAGTGTTATGTTGTAACAGTGATGCTATTAGTGAATAAAGGGGATGACTAAAATTAAACTAAACTGTCTGTAAGAGGCTTTTATTCCAGACTACAAAGTGTACGATCTCCAGGACAAACCAAGAGAGGGGCTTTACAGGTCTGAGTACACAAGGGATTCCCTGGGCCGTCTCAAATCCCCACTTTAACAACTTGGCACTGCAAGCAGGGTTCCAACAAGGGCTATGTTTGAGTGAAACTGGAAAAGCTGAGCTTTTCCTAAGGGTCAGACCCGAGACCAATGGGCCCATGAGGAAATATTATACCTTGATTGCTCTCGGTCTGTATTGTTGTGTGTGGCTTCCCCCATTTCACTCTTACAGTTCTCTGATGGAACCTTAAATTAGATTGTTTAAATAGGTAATAAAACCAAGAAATTGTCAAGTTTTAGGATGTCAAGAATGCTTTGCAGAAATAATTAGTCTTATTGTTTGTTATCTTCTAAAATGTTCGTGTGTGTATATGTGTGTGTGTGAGAGAGAGGGAGCGCAAACAAGCTAGACAGGCACACAGAGACTTAGCGCTAATTCTCTGCTGCTTGCAGAAAGTTTAACCCTTTGAGATTTGGTTTGGACGCACATTTGTTTGTTGGTGAGTGATTGTTTGTGTTTTGTGTGTGTGACCTGTAGTGATTGGGGTTGGAGCCCCTGTAGATCAGTAATTTTGTGAAGATTTAAAGTAGGGTGTAATTCGAGATAAGGTGAAAGACAAATGTCCCCTCACAGAAATAATGTCTGTATCCTATTTATGAGAAACCATTAAGGGAAATATGGGCCGCAGCTGCTCAACAAAATAAGGAATGGCCTCTAAGAGGCACACATGATTTAACTCTAGTCATTAAAATTTGGAAAGGCAAGGACTGATTAGGGATAGTCAACATGGCTTTGTACTTGGGAAATCAAGTCTCACAAATTTGATTGAGTTTTTTGAAGAAGTAACAAAGAAGATTGATGAGGGCAGAGCAGTCAATGTGATCTATATGGACTTCAGTAAGATGTTCGACAAGGTTCCCCATAGGAGACTGGTTAGCAAGGTTAGATCTCATGGAATACAGGGAGAATTAGCCATTTGGATACAGAACTAACACAAAGGTAGAAGACAGAGGGTGGTCGTGGAGGGTCGTTTTTCAGGCTGGAGGCCTGTGACCAGTGGAGTGCTACAAGGATCGGTGCTGGGTCCACTACTTTTTGCCATTTACATAAATGATTTAGATGCGAGCATAAGAGGTACAGTTAGTAAGTTTGCAGATGACATCAAAATTGGAGGTGTAGCGCACAGCAAAGAAGGTTACCTCAGATTACAACAGCATCTTGACTAGATGGGCCAATGGGCTGAGAAGTGGCAGATGGAGTTTAATTCAGATAAATGCGAAGTGCTGCATTTTGGGAAAGCAAATCTTAGCAGGACAAACACTTCATGGTAAGGTCCTAGGGAGTGTTAAGAATTCAAGAGATGTGATTCGAAAGTGCAGGTAGATAGGATAGTGAAGAAGGTGTTTGGTATCTTTTCCTTTATTGGTCAGAGTATTGAGTACAGGAATTGGGAGGTCATGTTGTGGCTGTACAGGACATTGGTTAGTCTACTGTTGGACTATTGCCTCCTTCCTATCGGAAAGATATTGTGAAACTTGAAAGGGTTCAGAAAAGATTTACAAGGGTATTGCCAGGGTTGGAGGATTTGAGCTATAGGGAAAGGCTGAACAGGCTGGGGCTATTTTCCCTGGAGCGTTGGAGGCTGAGGGGTGACCTTATAGAGGTTTACAAAATTTTGAGGGGCATGGATAGAATAAATAGACAAAATCTTTTCCCTTGGGTCGGGGAGTCCAGAACTAGAGGGCATAGGTTTAGGGTGAGAGGGGAAAGATATAAAGAGACCTGGGGGGCAACTTTTTCACACAGAGGGTGGTACATGTATGGAATGAGCTGCCAGAGGAAGTGATGGAGGCTGGTACAATTGTAACATATAAAAGACATTTGGATGGGTATACGAATAGGAAGGGTTTGGAGGGATATGGCCCAGGTGCTGGCAGGTGGGACGAGATTGGGTTGGGATATCTGGTCCAACCCGTCCATGCCAACTAAAGGGTCTGTTTCCATGCTGTACGTTTCTATGACTCTATGACTGAATGAACAAGGGATTTGGGAAAAAAGGAAGGGAAGTAAGCGGAAAGAAGCCAGATCAGCATGGAAAAAGGTAGCTAGCGAAAAATGGGAAAAATCCATGCGATCATCATGGAGACAAAACTGTATTAAATGGGGAATTAGTCCATTAACTGAGGAAGGATCTGAATTAGATTGGACAGAACTAAAATGCAAACGTGAAGCATATGATTTAGAAGCAGAATTGGAATTGGCTAGAAAAAAAAGGAAAGCAAAGATTTAGAACCTAAACTGAAATGTCAGGGGCCCTAATGAAAAGGAAAACCGATGGATAAGAACAGGCTGCAGCCACGCAGGACAGGACGAATGACAGAGACTGTTCCTTCTACCCCACCCTCCCCTCTCCCAAAGACCCATAAAGAATACTAATCCATCTGAGAGTGAGGAATGGGATTCTGATTTGGAGAAGGAAATATTTTATGCCTCTCCTCCTGTCAGCCGACATCCTCCAAACTCACCCACAGTTTGGCTACAGTGAACACGCTTCATAAAACAAAACGTCGCCTGAACCCCTCTTCCTACTCTGAGGACCGACGTGCTGAGATCCATGCCCTTCCCCCAACGAATCACTTGTCACCTTGTGTTAGGAGTGTTACAATTGCACTGATGAGTGAACTTAAGGCCACTGATTTTGATCAAATCTAACTGCTGCTTTTAAAACCAGTTTGTACTCTTTAACCAGATGGTGAAAGAAAATGATGCACTGCTGAAAGAACCAAAATCTTGCCAGTTTTTCAAAAAATGTACATCAGTTCAACTTTAAAACAACCATAAATGCAAGTCAAATTCAAACTAATACAATTTAAAATTCCGATTAGAAGGGTTAGGCCACCGTACAGGTTGACAATTAAAACTTTGCCCCCTAATTAGTATTTACAGCCTGTGGCATTCTACTGGTACTACATTTAATTCATTCAAGATAAAAGTACACGTGGCTTCTACATAATTATTTTAAAACTGCACCCAGATTCTCCCAGCCATCCATACTATGGGATTGGTTGCCTCTAATATAACTTTACATCAAAATGTACAAGTCTGTACTTTCCATTCTGTAGGATCCTTGCTTATCTCTAAATGTACTCCACTTAGAACCCACTTCTCTCCTTAAATACTGCTCTAACTTTAACCCCGTTACATTCCTGCAGGAAGAACCTCTTGAATGGCCTGATCCTCCCCATGATTGTGTTCTCATAAATTACCTTGTTACTAAACCGCGTCCTGATCTTATGGATTAGGCTTTTGTTAATTCTGACCCTACACGTTATGTCAGTGGTGGTTCTTCTATTTCTCCAGAGGACAAACACATGTCAGGATATGCGATTGTCACTTTGTCCCATACACTCGAAGCATATTCTGTCAACCCACTCTGTTCCGCCCAGCAAGCTGAAGTCCTTGCTCTCACCCCGTGCGTGTATACTTGCTAAAAGAAAGTCAGCTAATATCTGTACTGATCCCTGCTACGCCTTTGGATGTGCCTATAATTTTGGTCAACTCTGACAGCAGCGCGGTTTCCTTACCTCATCAGGAACCCCTATCCTCAACGCTGCTAATCTCCTCAGTGCTATTCAATTTGCCTCTCAATTGGCAATTAGCAAATGTTCTGCTCACTTCTCTAATGCTTCTGATGTCACTAAGGCAGCTGATACAGCTGCTAAGAAAGCAACTTTTGACCAAAAAGACGTGGTTACTCAAATGACGAATAGGAAACCAAAAGGAGACTCTCCTATTTCCTCTTCTGACATCCTGACCATGCCTGACCTAGAGCAAATACAGACCCATCAGGGGGACACCTCTGATGAGGAAAAACAAAGATGGTTGAACCATGGCTGTTATGTAAATAGTTATAATAAGCTTTGGGTTACGCCAGTCAGATCTGACTCGCTTTTGCCTATTCTAGTTGATTATATTCATAAGCAAGGAGGGAATGGTGGACAGAATTCTCCAAAGTTGGTGGAATCCCCACCTGCAAAAAAAAGCAAAACAAGCAACTGTAAATTGCCTAATTTGTCAAAAGTATAATCCTGGGGAAGGTGTAAAGTGTCCACCAAGTGAAACTCCCTTGCTAAGTGCACTTTTTGATACTATCCAGTTCGATTTTATAGAGTTACCTAGATGCCATTGTTATAAGTATTGCTTAGTGATAATCAATGTATTTAGTAAATGGCTTGAAGCTTATCCCTGTACTAACTACATAGCAACAACTACTTGTAAAATTCTGTTAAGGGAAATCATACCCAAATCTGGAATATCAGTAACGGTCTCTACTGATAATGGCCTCCACTTCTGTGCAAAGCTAAAAAAGGAACTATGTAAAAGCTTGACTATGAATCAAAAATTCCATTGTGCCAATCACCCCCGAGCAGCGGAAATTGTGGAAAGAGCCAATGATACCCTAAATGATCAGCTAAGCAAGTTGGTAGAAAAAAAACGGGTCTTAATTGGCTGCAAGTACTCCTAATTGCCCTTTGTTAGATTAGATTAGATTACTTACAGTGTGGAAACAGGCCCTTCGGCCCAACAAGTCCACACCGACCCACCAAAGCGCAACCCACACATACCCCTACATTTACTCTTTACCTAACATTAGCATGGCCAATTCACCTGACCTGCACATCTTTGGACTGTGGGAGGAAACCGGAGCACCCGGAGGAAACCCACACAGACACGGGGAGAACATGCAAACTCCACACAGTCAGTCGCCTGAGACAGGAATTGAACCCGGGTCTCTGGCACTGTGAGGCAGCAGTGCTAACCACTGTGCCACCGTGCCACCCACAATATGAGAACCATGACACAGAAAAAGACGGAATTCTCGGTGGCTGAACTGGTATATGGAAAGCACCTGAGAACTCCCTGGTCTGCACCATTAACTGCCCAACACCCTGTTGATGTGCACGTCATGGCAGAGGAGATGGACAGGTACCTAATTAAGCTAACCAGAGCATTACAGTCTTATCATCAACAGGTCAAAGAAGCCCATCGAGTACCAGGAAAGGAAGAAGAAAGAGCTCCAACGTTTAAAGACATTAACCCTGGTGACTACGTACTATTGAATGACTTTAATCGCGAAAAGTTGGACTCCTACTGGAAAGGTCCTTATCAAGTTCTTCTGACAACTAAAACTGCAGTAAAGGTTGAAGGACACTCAACATGGGTTGACAAAGGACATTGCAAGCTTGTAGTTCCCTCGCTGCAGAAGCATTAGTACTGATACAGGCTTCCAATGAAAGTCAAACCCAAGTACATGCGCCCAAATATAACCAACCCGTCTGTGATAAGTTAGACCAGCTAAAACTCCAATGAGACTGTATAAATGAAACTGTATTAACACTCTTGGAAGTTATGAATGCAACTGCCCAGCCAAAAACCATTTAAACTACTTACATTGCGTATCCAATATCACTCTCGACCTTTACTGCCATCCTTGCAACACTTCTATGCCAATCATCATAGGATGGCACAATTCCATCACCCTGTCCATTCTGGCAACCAAAAATTGCTACCTTGAGATGCTTGTCTGTTCCCCTTTCAAAATGAACCATACAGATTGCAATATTGAGCACATAGTACCAAAATCACCAAACTGTAAGGCACATATTTCCATGAGACTGACCACCTGTACCTTCTCAATGGAATCTTCTCCTATCCAACCTACCGCCGTTGACAGAAATACCTTTACACGTTTCCTGTATTCAGTAGCTACAGTAATTAACAAAACAAGCTGGAAAGGTGAAGAAGACCAAAAATACAATACACTCCTACTCCTCCTTCTGTTAGTAATGGTTTCTTTATTCAAGCTAAACCTCTGATCCAGGTGTTATCTGCTCACTCTTCCATCATTCTGATGTCCTTACCACTTTTCACTCTCCACCATGAAATGCCTGAAGTAGATGATGAATGGAATGCCCACCAACAGGTGAATCAGTACGGAACAAAAAATAGGGGAGAAACAAAATGGGACTGACACAACTTCTTCCATCAACAAACCTGGTGGTCCAGGTTGCTGGGAGGTCTTATTCCTGGCTGAAGTGTTGAGATGTCCCTAGATCAGATAAGTGACCTTGCGTATGACATTGAAAAACTTGCCAAGTTGATTACCCACGCTTTGAAACTGGTGAACAAAGAGGTACAGGAGACTTGGATGATGACACTTCAGAATCGGCTAATGCTAGCTTTCCTCCTTGCTAAAGAAGGAGGCTTTTGTTCAGTCGTTGGCCCGCAGTATTGCATCTACATCGATGATTTCTCGAAAGACATTTTGGATGACACAGATGTTATCAACAAAATGGGTCAAGACGCAGGGAAGATACCTGACCCACTGTCATCCGATTCAGGTGGATGGAGTTTTACTTGCTGGCTATGGTCGCTGTGTGGATGGATCGTGTGGGACGTACTGAT